>NW_025963802.1:28851658-29591658 GCF_023055435.1 Haliotis rufescens | reverse complement strand
CATTATAGAGCGACACGTCAGTGTTGGCTTAGGTAAGTATAACATATGTATTCACTTAGTACATATACACCGCAAAACACATGCAACAGTAAGGATTCTATATTTAGACGTGTATACTCCGACTTCAATTTTTAAATACATTGTTTTATTAGGCTGTCCGTGTTTTTCCTGAGTTTCCCATCTCCGGCCCACCCTGCATTTTCATTCCAACGTGAAATAACAAAAAGGTTTGGGTATTTCAATTTTCCCCGCCGCTGTGGAAAGTTAGGCCCCTGGTGTGATTAACAAAATTACAACTACCATTGAACATTCATAAAAAAACATAAATCAATACAGCACATTTTGACGCGTCATTACCAGTGTTGACGTAATGCTTAATGACGTCACATTTGATGAGGACGTCACGTTCTATCATTGTCGGCATCACGTGGATACTGCTATCTTTTATCTCTCTACAGTTGCATTGCTGGTCGTCCTTTTAAAAAAAAGTCCAGTTATGATATAGGACATCGGTGTTTATTGATTCTTTTGCGCCCTGTACCATTGTTGACGTAATGCAGCGACCATTGTTGACGTAATGCTAAATGACGTCACATTTGATGATGACGTCACGTTCTATTGTTGTTGGTCTCGTGTGGATACTGTTGTCTTCTGTCTCTCTACAGCTGCATTGTTAGTTTAATGTCGCATTCAAATTATTCCAGTTATAATATGGACATCGGTGATTATTGACCAGTGACCAGTGAGGGTGGACCAGACTTTCATGTGATTGGCATCACACAAATTAATCCACGTAATATTTGAATAAAATTACTGACCATGCCACCAAGCCTGACCACAGGATCCATTTAGTCACCTTAGACAAGCATAGGCGACCTATAGTCCTACCACGGTCCTACCCGTGGAGATCCTTCAGGAACCCATGCTTGCCGTAAAAGGCGACTATGCTTGTCGTAACAGGCGACTAACGGGATCGAGTAGTCGGGCTCATTGACTTGGTTGATGCATGTCATCGTATCCCAATTGAGTAGATCGATGCTCATGACGTCAATCACTGGATTGTCTGGTCCAGACTCGATTATTTACAAACCGACGTCATACAGCTGGAATATTGCGAAGAGCGGCGTTAATGAACAAACAAAAAAAACCCCCCAAAACCACGTGTTTAACAGCTGGATAAAGAGATATTTAAATTCACGTTTGTCTATTACACCGAATTTTCGAAACCTGTCCCATAAGTCATGCCTTTTACTCGCTCTTGATCGGGATAAATACACTCAGTTCGTAAAACAGAATGACACACCCATGCAGTAATTAATATACGTTACCAAATATTTATTATGTCAAGTGCCACTGTATCGTTTAACACCGTCTGTCTGCATATAATATACTCGTTATTACCACAGACCTAAATAATTTAAGTCCGTGTTATTACATCGTGCACGTGGGCCACTTAGTCATCATCATCAGTTCATCTCGACCTGGTCTCACAGTCCGTAAAAACTGTATCACCCAGTTAAAACATGATCACTCGTGTCATTCCGGTACAAGCCGAATGGCCTTTGTAGGTTATGGACATTCGTCCCCACTCGCATGTTTCCGTAACCTCCAACAATCTACATTCGGCTCGTCCCGGAATGGGACAAGTTGGTCACGAATGGGTTACGGAATGACGCGAGTGGTGACGATTGCGATCACTGAGATGAGTTTTCTGTTCATAAGATGTCATTCTTCTTGCGTCATAGCGTGTGCGCCGATAGTTTTTAGGGGCTGCTGGACGCTATTATAACTGAATTTGTGTTTGTCTGTCTTACAGTCCCTGAATAATATTATTTTCCCTCCCGCCCAGCCCTTTCTTTCATGTAATAGCCCTAAATGAAGCAAGTCTAGATTTTCCTCAGGTTCTGAATCTCTCACCTCACTGCATGGAGATCCTTTTCAGTTTAAATAGAATTATTTGTTTCTCATAACATTATACATTTTCAGAAACTAACCTTTTGTCTACATTTGTGTAAGTTCCTACCAGTAAATCGGGGCTAATCCATGGTTTGTCCGTCTTGTGGATTATATGCGCACTGTGTGTATATTCACTAAAAAGCGAAATGAGTGAATGTTTTTTCTCGCTGCACCTATCCTCAATAGACTGACATTTAGTCTAAGAATAAAAACCAGATGCAGCCCAGAACAATGCCTAATTTGAGGCAAAACCTGGGGCAATCTAGACTTGCCCAATCATTCTAGATTTAGTTGGGCTCCTTTCTTAATTTATTCTCTATGGTCTTGACATCCTCAATTATCAAAGATATTGTATCTCCGTTCTATTTTGATAAATACCTTGCACACATTCGCTCAATCTCATTTAAATAGGATCTTAGTTCTCGCTACCGCTAAACAAAGATCTGAGGACATCCCATTACGGGTCACGTCAGACCGACCTTGCGCGAACTTTGACCGACCAAGGGAATGACCAATCAGAAGGCAGCTTTCTCGTGCTTTACGGCACTATTTTCAAACTGGCGACAACGATTCGAAACGTATCTGAACTAAATCTCGATTAACAATTTGAAACCTGAACAAAAGAACATTCTGGAATTGCTAATAGATGGACTAGATTGTATGGATTCGATCGTTAAACCCGTAACTATCGAACACCCCGTGTTAAAGTTTCCGAGGATGCATGATCAGAAATCACATTCCGACTGTCACTTTCATGATCCGGTAAGCGACGCTCTGATTGGTCGGATGAAAGGTCGTTCTGGCGTGACCTGGCGGTAGCGAGAACTAAGGTCTGATTCATAAATGAGATTGACATTCGCTATACATAGCATTGTTTTGAGTCCGACTCGCATGGCACGACTTAAAGGCCGCCCAATCAAATTACGTGCTGTGTCAGAGGTAGGAGGGATGAAGATTGTGACGTCACATCCGAATTGAAGCCATGGCGCCTTGCTGTGTTCCATCCACGTCATACCGGCCTGTAAATAACGTGCAATCAGTCACGTTACACTTTGCAAAGACGTACACAGATGCACATTGCAACTTCCGCATCACCAATCTCATTAAAAAATAATTCCTAAAGTTTTTAGATATAATTATATCAGCTTGGTGTATCTTCGAACTTTCGAGTATGTAAAGTCCACTGTCCTTTAACTCAACTCGTTGTTGTGCCTCCTTAAAAGTTATCCTTCCTTTCGGAATAGAACGATCAGGTATGATCCAGGGAGCTAGTGTATGTATAAGACTTATATCCCCAGGACAGTCGGGGGTTACAAATGGGGTAGTGTCGTATTGGAAGTACCAAGTTTGATCCAATGAAATTAGGTCAAGTCTAATTACCACTAGTTTCTAGTAGGCACTCACATACGTAATACCCTTGAAAAGCATTTTGAACTTGGGGAAACGTTCTGCGCACACTTCGGTGAGCTTAAATGTATGTTGTGGGTTTTTTTAAGTCTGTGTCCTATTTTCCCCTTGACCTTTCTATGTATGTATTACGATTACTCCCCAGAGTATGCTCTTTCCGCAGATACCATAGTGTTAGGGGTTTTCGACAGTGGTCTTGAAGTATAACTGGTTACTGACATACTGTTAAGGATTACCGAAAAGTGTCCATAAAGTCATTATTTTGGTGGTTTTTAATTATTTTAGTGATTCTGTCGCCTGCACATTTCCAAAAGCTTTAAATTTATCTATAACACGTGGTATGGTTTCCAAAAAAAGGTCACGTGACCAGCCCTTAATTCTTTATGATCAGAAATTACGTTTGAACCCGATTTGGACGCGCAGAGGATATAAACACCCTAACTAGACAGTCAACCCGATGAAAAGCGGATGGAAAATTCGCAGAAATGTTAACAGGTAATAACACATTTCTTCAAATAAAAGAAAAGGTACATCACGTGGCTTTGGAGTAAAATGTCAAAGCGAGAGTGCTACGTGGCAATTACAAATGGCAAGTCACCAGATGGTTTTCTCTTAAATGTAATGTTTCCGAGGTTGATGTAGGCCAACAGGAAACGTTTTGTTTGGATTATAAGAGGATTATGGATAAATGGCTCATACTTACATTGAAACCATGGTCATTCCCAGGAAAAAGTGTTCTTTCAGATTCTACTGAAGGTATCACTGATCTACACATTCTCTATGTACGATATAGATTGAAATGAGTGAGTGAGTATGGTTTTACACCGCTTTTAGCAATATTCCAGCAATATCACGGCGGGGGACACCAGAAATGGGCTTCACACATTGTACCCAGGTCGTGTCTTTGGCGTGACGAGCGAACGCTTTAGCTTTAACCACTAGGCTACCCCCTAGATTGAAATGAACTAACACTGTACTCCACTCATTTTGCACTTATGGCCCTACATAATTACTCTATATTAAAGTATCGACAATAAATAAGGCAGGCAGTTTTCTCGTTAAGAGGGGGTGGGGGGTGGGGTGGGAGGTTGGGGTGCACGGGTGGCCCAGTCGTCTAATATAAGGCGCTGCGATTCGCTGTGCAGATTTGCGTCCCTTGGGCACGCCAGAAACCTATGATTGTGGGTTCGAATCCCGGTTAACCCTGAATAATTAAATTTTCGTTGTGTTCATTGAAATTCCTGTGTTCTGATTAGCTGAATTGGTCACGTGTTATTGCATTCATTTCCCAATGAATGTAAAAAATTAAGCCACGCCCACCGAGGCGCACTACTTTTATTACCGGAATGTCGGGGAATCCCAATATCAAAGCCGAGGGATTCCCTTTCTGCTCACGTGTATCGTCATGCACAGGACATTTAGCGACTTTCATGCATATGCATTGTCCAAACTACCCATTGAAACCGATGGCCGAGAATGAATGAAACAGCAAACGTGCAGGCTCGCTCGCCTGTTTTTTCCCCCGCTCGCCTCGGTTCAACTTTCATGTCTTCGGGTTTGCTTAATTTATGCACATAAATTGACACGCCTACACTGTCAGTAGCCAATCAACGGAGATGAGGATCAAAACAATGTTCATTGGACCTGTCAGTTAAGACAAGTGGCGAAAAGAACCGCAACAGTCAGACTGTAACGAACCGGAAGAAATATGTCCGGGAGAATTTTTTTAAGGCGGCTGTTTCAAATTACATGGTCAGTTACCGCCAGATTCAAACATTACTTCCCTGATTACAGTAAAACACAGTTGGAAAAATGCTAGTTAGAAAGGAAACCCGAAGACATGAAAGTTGAACCGAGGCGAGCAGAAACAAAAACAGGCGAGCGAGCCTGCACGTTTGCTGTTTGATTCATTCTCGGCCTTCGGTTTCAAAGGTTTGTTTGGACAATGAATATGCATGAAAGTCGCTAAATGTCCTGTGCATGACGATACACGTGAGCAGAAAGGGATCCCTCGGCTGTAATATTGGGATTCCCCGACATTCCGAAGTAATAAAAGTATTGCGCCTCGGTGGGCGTGGCTTAATTTTTTACATTCATTGGGAAATGAATGCAATAACACGTGACCAATTCAGCTAATCAGAATACAGGAATTTCAATGAACACAACGAAAATTTAAGTGTATGAACGACACAATTTGACGTCCATACGTTTTTCACGAGACCGTGTTCTTGAAATGACGTAAACACTGACGGACTACTTCCACATTCCTGGGGAAACCCCTGGGAATTCCCTAGCACGAAAACACACATAAGCGTTCTTTCTGATCATTTAGAACCTTTATTCTTGGTCTCAGCGTTTCAGTATACATTGAGAAATATCAGAGAGCGTGACTGCACGATTGTTCACGAATATCCTCGCTGCGGCCTATCCTAATGAACAAACGATGAAATGCACATCTAAACTATCGTAGTGTGGACTCGATCCGTGTCTAGGCTGACATTGACCGTCTCCAGCAATCCATGAATTTACCTTAGTGTCTGTTTGACGCATCTTTATTCACCTTTCAATGATCTGCCAGTTGATCAATGATGACTAACACATGTAACCGCCACACGTTCATTAACAACTTCTGAAATCTCTCCCGTCACGTTTATCGTGTCGGCCATTTTGACGTCTTGTACTTGATGTAAATGTATTACGACGCGCTGTCATTGTGACTGACTTACTGAGGTAGTTCTTTACAGACCTTTCTCATCTAATGAGGATATGATCTGAACACACGTGCTGCTTAAGATGTTTCTGAAGAGCAAGTTGTGCATCCATACGCCCATGTCACCTCTCTTTTTGAGGAACTATTTTACTCCGCGATATAGCTGGTTGTTGTATGGCTGTCAGTGTCAGTGTCACACGTACTAAATAAAATTGTGTTTAGATCTTGGCCTACATCCTTTGAGGTAAGAAATTGTGATATAAAAATTATAAGAATTGACTTTCACTTTGTGTGAGTTCATTGGAGTATGAACCTTCATAGACTGAGGGCCAAACATTGTATGAACGTCGTCGCAAGCTCCGACGTTCATACAGTTTGGCCCTCACTCTATGAAGGTTCATACTCCAATGAACTCACACAAAGTGAAGGTCAATTCTTAATTATGTTTCTAGGTTTGTCAACACCATACCCGTGCTCGTGGGTTTCACCGAAGTGGTAAACGTCTGAGACCTGCATCACTTCGAGCTTCCCTCCCACATTAAGCTGACACGCCGCGATATAACTGGAATACTGTTAAAAGCGGCGTTAAACCCAACTCACTCACTCTCGTTAACGACATTGAGAGGAGCGCCCGTAAAATCATGTATACGATGCCTCAATTTGTTTTCAGATTGTGTCTTGTAAAATATATCCGTTAAGTGAAAACTAACGCGCGATGTGAATTTTTAACTTCCATCTCTTTATCTAGCGATGTTTAAAGCCGCTGTGAAGAATCGGAAATCAGTATGGCTTCGGTAATCACGACCATGTATTAAACCACGGCAAGAACACAACCCTGATAAACAATGTGTGATTGTGTTTATGATGAAACCACGACGGTTAATTTTCATGATATATAACTGTGATGAAACCAAGGCGGTTAATTTTTTTAATTAAATATGACTATGATGAAACCCTGGTGGTAAATTTTAATTTTCATGCAAGATCCCTATGATAAAGAACATGTTGGTTAATTTATCCCTCTGGCCCATATGCTAAATTAACAATAAACAGTTGAGATGAATATCACACGATTCTGCTGAAAAGTCATTAATAAAATAAAAAATCAGTCAGTTAAATTATTTCATCTTTGTTAGCTTTCTTTGGTGTTTTTTCTTTGTTGTGAAATGATAAAATCAAGACCCTTCGGTCTCTTGTACAGTTTATACTTTTTTCATGAATAGAATACGTCATCCGCCTCCATGTTATTCTTGTTGACGATAAATATAAACACGTTCAAATAAACAAGCATTCCTCCATATGCGAGTTACTAACGTCGCTTCAAGCCGTACCATTGTATAATACATGCATCAACACATGCTGTTTATAAAGCTCAACGAGCCATTATTGCCGCGTGGGGTCCACCTTTCATGTGGCGTGGGACTGACAACATTAGCATTGTGTGTGGAGGTGGATAAAAACTGAGTGTCGTGCACACAGTTCAGCTGGCGCCGTGACAGACTGGTCTCCAAACAAGGGGACGCCATTACTGAAATATGTGGAATAAAAAAAAATGTCACGGAACTTCCCGAGACACCGAGAAAACATGTTTCATCAGTGAGCCGCGTGGTGACGTGGACCGCAGGCCTAATTCCTTATCATACTTTATTTTTTAATGATAAAACTGCGAACTGTATATTTAGGCTTCTGATCTACAGACTGAATCCAAATTAGGTTTCAAACCCTCCAAAAATAAAAAAACGAATTTGGGGTATTATTCCAGTCCGGCGTTGACCTTAAAGTGGTACGTCTAAAACTGCATAAGGCATGCTGTAAAACTGAGTTCGAATCCTGGTTCGCCCTGATTATGTGTCTAGGTTTGTCAGCACCATATGGTCAGGTTTTCCTCCCACATCAAGTTGACATGGCCTTGATACAACTGGAATACAATTCAAAGCGGCTTTAACCAAAACCACACACTCATTCACTCTACACATTCAACGTGGGATTATATTCGTATATTAAAAATGTTGTTAGGATATGAAGTTTAAGAATATGGGTTATTTTTTGTTTATATGGAACATAAAAGATTTGTAACGAATGGGGAATGCTAGCTTCAACTACGTTTGACACTATTTCGATCCGCTCACGCCGGCGTGGTTTTCTTTTAGGGTGAAGTCAAAATGGCATATTATTTAGATAATTACCGCTCACTGGTTAAAACCGTGTCTAATGATGATAGGTCTAAGATCATAAGCGTGATGAAATTGGATTCCGATTCGTGGAAGCTCAGGGGCCATTCGTAACCAACTCGTTCTATTCCGGGACAAGCCGAATAGCGACTCGAGGCTCTCTCATGCGACCGGGTTCCGTCTTAGCGCAAACTGGTATACCTAAAACAACATGGTCAACTCGTTGCGTATGGTTCACATATATTTCCCCATATATTATATACATTTCAGATGCAATTTAAAGCACATCTGGACATGCGGAATTATACAGTATGAGTGAACACAATCAACTGTGTCTTGGGTATATTTTTAGATGCAAAACATATGTAAAATAAAAATATATTTCTGAGGGAGTCTTTGACGAAGAACTTGAAATCATACTCGCATTCTGATTGGTTTGTCGTATTTTCGCACATAACATTCATCGATAGGGGGACGAGTCTTCTTACAGGTTACGGAAACGGGCGAGTGGTGACGAATGCTAACGGGTATAAATCTGCCCATTATTCGTCCCCTCTCGCATGTTTCCGTAACCTCTACATTCGGCTTGTCCCGGAATGGGACTAGGTGGTCACGAATGTCACGAATGGTCCCAATCCGGGACAAGCCGAATGGAATGGTTACGGAAACATGCGAGGGAGGACGAAAGGAATGACCGGGTCGCCCACATACTGGGATGTCGGGAATCAGATGATCGTATCCCAAAGCTGGGCCTCTGTACGTGTTGTCAATGTTACAAATGCTAAGCAGAGAACGTGTTTGAGAGTCCCAATGACATTTTTTTAATATACATGCACGGAACTACAAAACAGTTTAACCTCAGGTTCAGTCACAAAGGATAGTGCCCTAAGAATGTCTTTATTCATATTCTTGTTGCTCTTCTTGTTCCAAAGGTGAAATAGTTTGCCGCACTCAGCAATATTTCAGCTCCACGTCGGCGGTCTCTAAGTAGTTGCATCTGGACCAGACAATCAGTGATTGATATCATGAGCATCGATCTACGCAATTGGGATACGATGACATCCATCAACTAAATCAGCGAGCCTGACCACCCGATCCCGTTAGTCACCTCTTACGACAAGCATTTGTTACTGGAGACCTATTCAAAGCTGGATCTTCACGGGCTAAAAGTGAAAGAGTGTAACACTATATATAAACATATTTTGAGACATATTAAAAAGATTAAACTTGGCAAAACTGATCATCAAGGTTGAAATAAAAGTGTCAAATGATCTTAAAGTGAAACACAACACTATTCGTTGAGAAAATGGCATCACAAGTGACAAGTGAGTATCTCGTGTGTCCGCCATGTGCATTGACGTCATTCAACCGTCTTTGAATCTCGTCCCACAGGTGCTCAATGGGATTTAATTCGGGACTTAGGGCAGGCCATTGCATGGATCTGATGCCATTCTGCTGGAGGACGTCTCTTGTTGCTCTCGCAGTGTGGGCACGGGCGTTATCATGCTGAAACTCGTGGTTACGGCGACGTGCCAAATGAGGCATGGCGTGTGGTCTCAAGACTTGATCAATGTCCCGAGCTGCTGTGACACTATTGCCTCTCCCTGGACCGATGTACTGGAAGACCACAGGGCCGACCCTCTGTGCAAGACCAATTCCACCCCACACAATGATGCTCGGACCACCCCACGAGTCTCTCTCAACAACACAAGCATCCGAATAACGTTCCCCACGGCATCGCCAGATTCTCTCTGCCATCTGCTGTTGAGATACAGTAACGACTCTTGTCTGAGAAGAGGACTCTTCTACACTGCTGGTGGCGCCAGCGCTGGTGCTAGTCAATCGTCGACGCACGGTGTCCGCACTGTGTCGCTGGTGTGCCCCCATGGCCTGTCGAGCAGTTTCTGCAGCAATAACAAAGCGATCTTGAAGATGCTGTCGCACAACTATATAGGTCTTGGTCTTCCACTACGTGGTCGGTCATCTGTAGTGTTAGTGGTCTGGTAACGTTGCTGGTCCTGTATATGGTCCTTATGTGGACTTGTAATGCATTGGCTACTTGCCGGGCGGTTTGTCCAGCTTGCAGTCGTCCAAGGGCTTGGTGGCGCTGATTTCTTGTCAATCTTGGCATGTGGTAGCAATTCAATAACGAATTAATGTTATCCGATCTGGTTGGACCTTTATAGGGCAGAAATTGGGAAACGTATGTGCATTTCAATTTACACGGAACTCACGCGCATCGGGTTACCATGGTCGTTGCCGTGATGCGTTTGGGCGATCGGTTTTATTGTCATCTGCTTTGGGGTTTTTTATCATCAAATTTTCATTTTTCCGGATAAGGTAATGTTAAATTTTAGAAACTTTGAAAAAATACCCAGATCATGATTTGAATGACAACTTTTCATGCAATGTTACTTGGGGTGGCATTTCTTTTGCGGTTCAGTATATATGACAGGTCACGCTTACGTCATGAAAATGTCAACTGAACAAAGAAATAAAGATCATCCACAGACTGGCGTTCAGTTTTTCAGCTAAGGGACCGCCCATTTGTCCCAAAACAACAAATTATATATACTTATTGTTTAAGAAATCCTTCTCAATTGGTTTGGCTTTTTAAACATGTTTAAATAATGACAGATGATTAAAGAGGGCAATGTATTCATTTTGGCTGCGACAGACATTTACATATAAATACGGGTTTTTTCCAGTGAGTACGAGGAAACGGCTTCCTGTCATTTTTTTTTTAAATTACCATATCCATAAATCAAATCACTCTGTATATTGTGAAAATACACAAGAGAGAGAGAGAGAGAGAGAGAGAGAGAGAGAGAGAGAGAGAGAGAGAGAGAGAGAGAGAGAGAGAGATTTTCCGTTATCACTTCACGAATTCAATACAGTGTAAGGGACGCAACTCTGTACACACACAAATAATTGCTCCATGCATAAAACATGATGCACCCACAATGTGTTATATTCTCTGAAAGATGATTCGTTAACTTCATTGCGATGTGCGTCAGTTGGAAAATTCCTTCACAACACAGGTACACTGAGACAACCAGGAACTCGGTGTGTAATACTTACATGACAACCTGGCCTGGAGGCGTAATTCTTTCACACAATAACATACATGACATGAGTTCAGCCAGATGTTTCATATATATATTATATATATACTAGGATGAGCGAACACGGTTATTCTGACACGCATGCAAAGAAGCGACAGAAAATAGATTTCATTCTATTTGTAATGAATTTAAACCTTTTTATACCCCGTAACTAAAAAATGGGTTTTACGGCTTCTATTTAGCCTAAAGTTTAAAAAAAAGTTATACTGAGTGACACATAAGTAAAATTTATGACCATGACTTCTTAAATATGACAATGATTAGGTCATGGCGACATGGTGACAGAGTTATAAACTCTGTTTTCCTAGTTGATATGTATGGCAGTCTGGGGCAAAATTGGCACATGATACTGTTTTTTTTAAAAATTCGATATCCCGGTCAGACCCCAGTGGTACTAGCTGGAAAGTGATTGACAGGTTGAGATATGAGAGAAGTCTTTGTTTGTTTATTTAATAAAGCGTATTGTATTGACTGAAGGCAATCAACAGGATTGCCAGAAAACTCCAGAAGCTCGCTTGATGCTTTCCCTTTCCACAGTGCAATCTGATCAATAGATCATCGCGATCAACTTTATTATTTACAACAAACGTAACTGGAGACAAAAGCATGAGTTAGTTCAATATGTTAGTCAACCGAATATATTTATTTTTGAATAGGAAATAATTGACACTGTCCTAATAGAAGAACATTAAGATGACATTTGACGTCAAATTTGAAAATTCATGTCATTGTGATCTACGAGATCAAATGTTATCCTGACATTCTCGGATGTAAAGACACTTTCAGAGTCTGAAGGTTAACTTTATGTATAAATATCTATAAGATTTGGCGTGAAAAGGTCAGCTTTAAGATTACTGCAGATTGAGAATGGTCTTGTTAAATCAGGAAGGCATCATCCCCCTAGGCCCCGCCCCACTAGGCCCCGCCCCCTCTTTCTGGGGGATACTAATTAGTTACTTTTTGGGATACTAATTAGATACTTTTGCCGACTGATGTACAACGTATGTGCCATCAACCGCAATCAGTGCCGAACTGCAGGTAAATTTGTCAGCTCTATTCGGTTTATCATCCGGTCCAGAGCCATGTGACCTAACAAATCGCCAGTATAGTTATCAGTTTTGAAGGACATTAAGCATGTTGGCATATCCAAATACATAAAATTAAATCATTTGGCAACATGTTACCCACAAATAATCACCACAAATAATTGACTAATGTTTGCTTAACAGATGCAAGTTGTTTCTCGAATTATTTTTGGTATTTTAAATGCACCCAAAATACACCAGACAGCAAAAAATAGTCAACTTAATGTCATAATTGTATATATATAAAACTAAAGTATTTCACTTGGGAACTCCTAGTGCCAACGATTCTTGCGATAATTGAATATTAAATATTATGAATATGGTTTAATTTCTCAAAGCAATCAAAATTTATAAGAAACGTGCAAGACGGGCCATGTAGTTATAAACAGTCTGATCCGTTGTACAGTTGTTATGAATAATCCTACATACAACAGCAACGATTCTGTAACAAGTTTAGCGACGTGCAACCATGGACCTTAGTTCAGAGTTACTTCCCTTAGAGAATTCTTCTGTCAACAATATTTGTGAAAACATGTCGATGGTAAGTGGAGAATCATTTATTACGAACAATCCATCTCATCAGGCAACATCGTAGTTTGTTAGTGTCCAGATAATGGTCTGCTATGTTCTTATAACTCTATTTGATGTCGCCAAATACCAATTTTAACTCTTTGATTGATTTCTGGTGTTTAGATCAGAGCCGGTGTCCTGTCGATCATGTGGAATGTTCCAGAAAGCGTCTTAGCAACTGGTTCAGAAAATCGTCACTGTGACAATATTTAGGCTGTCGTCGTTATTGTGCGATAATATTTCAGATAACTATTTAATAGTAGAGGCATTTATTTATTTCTGTTAAAAATGAAATGACAGAAAAGCGTGTTTACAGTGTTGAAACATTATTCATGATTCCTGATCTGACAAGTTTTATTTCACAGACGTCATCGAGACGAGTCTGTTCAGTTTTAACGCGAAAGAATGTTTAGACATTTGACATTTAGGGCAGTTATTTGGGCATTAAGTTCCACATGTACCAATTTGATGCCAATGATTGCACTCACCCTGTCGTGATGTGTCTTTGTGTGTGACTGATTGTAATATTGTAAATATCATTCATGATTTGTTTGACAAAGTCAAGCATGGTATTCTACGATAAAGTTGTTTTAGGGTTTACATGAGACCAGTTTGTCAACAGGCTTGAATGATTTCCTAATGGTGACCGATCCCAATTGCGTGGATCGATGCTCATGAAATCAATCACTGGATTGTCTGGTCCAGTCTTGTATTTACATTATTTACAGACCGCCATCATATAGCTGGAATATTGCTGAGTGCGGCGTTAAACGACAAACCAACCAACCACCTAATGGTGACTATGCTTGTCGTAAGAGGCGACTAACGGGATATGATGGTCATGTTCGCTGACTTGGTTGATGCATGTCATATCCCCAATTGCGTAGATCAATGCCCACGATGTCAATCACTGTATTGTTTGGTCCAGCCTTGATTATTTACAGACCGCCGTCGTATAGTTGGAATATTGCTGAGTGCGGCGTTAAACAACAGACAAACAAAATGTACTCCTACAAATAGGCAATTTGAGTTAAGTCAATGAACATGATCAAACATCGCTTTGCCTGACAACTCATATTTCAAATATTTCAGTTGAGCATTTGAGCAGTTAATGAATTGCCCTAATTACACAGATGATTATCAGTTTCACACAGTGAACTAATTAAAACATCTAGGCCTTGATTGAAAATTAATTGTAGACTGTGTAGCAACTAGTCCCTGGGTCTATTTGGATAATGATAACATGATTGACATATTTGTCATCGTATTCCAGCAACCACCAATCATCCTGCTAAAGGAGGGCACTGACTCCTCCCAGGGAACCCCACAGATTGTCAGCAACATCAATGCCTGTCAGACCATTGCAGATGCCGTCAGAACAACTCTTGGCCCTCGTGGCATGGACAAACTTATAATCAACGATAGAGGTAAGGAGGCTCTTTGACATGCATTGCGATGGAAGTCAGCTGGTTTTCTGAAAATATTATCACTCAGGGAATACATGTTACATAGCTGTACATGAAATATATCAAGATTCATAACTGATATAAACTTCAAGTATGTCCAGCTACTTCTTCCTGAGACTTGATAGAGTGCCAAGCCATTTGTCACTGGCAGTGATATTATTTCTTATTGAGAACTACTTCTGTTATGGTAATCTTGAGATTTTAAGATTGATAATCATGAATGTGAATATAATTAATTTTGAGGAGCAATTGTTCTCAGTATACTTCATGTGAATAACAAATATTTATTCTTTCTAATCTGTATTCATTTTTGTTCATGTAATTACTGTTGAAATTTGTAATACTCTGATCCCAAATGATAACCATAACATGCCTTACAGTAATACTTTCATTTGGTTTACTGGTAATCAGGTAGGAGGCTATTCGCATTGTAATTTGTAGCTGAAATATTATGAAATTTTCATTGGTTAACTATCTTCAACTGAGGTAAGACAGAACTTGTCAATTATGCAAAATTTGACTGGATAATGTTTGATATTTGTGAACAGGTCAGGCAACCATTTCCAATGATGGCGCCACTATTCTACAGAACTTGGAAGTTGTCCACCCTGCTGCCAGAACGCTGGTGGAAATAGCCAAATCACAGGATGCTGAGGTGGGCACATTATTTTATATTTCTGTGCAATATGTGGGTTTCAAATGTGTGGGTTGTCAAATGAATTGTCAGCATGATGAGAGTGAGGCATTACAAAGTTCTATACACATGAGAGTACCCTTGCATCCCAGGCAAGAAGAGGCGGTCGGGTAGCCTAGTGGTTAAAGTTAAAGCGTTCGCTCATCACGGCGAAGACCCGGGTTCGATTCCCAACATGGGTACAATGTGTGAAGCCCATTTCTGGTGTCACCCGTCGTGATATTGCTGGAATATTGCTAAAAGCGGCGTAAAACCATACACACTCACTCACTCACTCACTCACTCACTCACTCACTCACTCACTCACTCACTCACTCACTCACTCACTCACTCACTCACTCACATGCAAGGATGCCTCTAATCGTATGGCTGGGCTATACATGTGACTGTTAACTACAGATGACTGGTTTTTCTGCTGCAGGTTGGAGATGGTACGACCAGTGTTGTGTTACTGGCCGGGGAGCTGCTGAAACAGGCCAAGCCCTTTATTGAGGATGGTGTGCACCCCCAGATCATCATCAGGGCATTGAGGAAGGGAGCTCTGCTGGTAGGTTGTACCCATGGTGTGGTCTGCGGAGTTGTATGTGTAACTTTGGGGCAAGAACGACAGTTCCACATACATGGTTTACCATTTCTTTTGGTCTGTGAGAAGATGGCTTCATTCACTGGAACATCGGAGTGATGTATTGACAGTAACCTGCACATTTTGTCAGGCACTCTCCTTGTTTGATTTGACGTTTCTGTTTAGTTTCCATAATTGCTATGCGTCAAACTTGCTGACTTGGTTGATGCATGTCATCGTATTCCAATTGGTTGGATTGATGCTATGACCTCAATCACTGGATTGTCTGGTTCAGACTCAATTATTTCCAGACTGACGTCATATAGCTGAATTTTTGCTGATTGCGGCGTTAAACAACAAACAAAGAATAATTGTGATGCTGTTAAACATTGAAATAACTTGTCTCTTGCAATCTTCTGAATGTTCTCGTAGCTATATGGCTGAAATAATGCTGATGCAACATTAAGTTTTAACTCACTAATTCTGAATGTTCAGAGATCAGAGATATCGTCTCCAATTATTTGCAGGGCGGTGGGATAGCCTAGTGGTTAGATTCCCCACATGGGTACAATGTGTGAAGCCCATTTCTGGTGTCCTCCGCAGTGATGCTGCTGGAATACAGTATACTGCTAAACCTACTCTGTATTAGTGATCAGGCTTGGCAACTTTTTGTTTGCAATTCATAATACCCCCACACCATGGGTTCCTCATGATATCAATCACTGGTTTGTCTGATTATTTTCAGACAACCATGATATAGCTGAAATATATGTAGCTGCATGACACATGAAATTACATCAGTGGTATGTACTGCAATGTTATAGTATCAGGATTATTTGCAACTATCTCTAAAGCCAACTTGTCTTTCAGGCTGTAAACAAGATCAAAGAAATAGCTGTACAGATCAAGAAGGATGATGTTGGGTAAGTACCTGGGGGGTGGGGAAGGGGGGAGAAGAGGCGGAGTGCTTGACACTGGAAATTCTCAATGGGGGATTTGGGGTTAGAATTGTTCCTTAACAACCTATGATGGTCTAACATTCGTCTTAATGGACCGGATTGTCAGGCTGGGTGACTTTGTTGATAGTGTGTAAATGTAACCAAACTGTGGATCATTGCTCATATAAATCACTGGATTGTCCAGTCCTGACATCATGTACCTACAATACTGCTGAGTGGTGTTAAACATCTTCCGCTTGCACACACATACATAGGATATGGTTGGAATATTGCAGACATTCAGTTTAAACAGTATTCATTCTGTCGTTCAGAGTAGAAGTCTGTCGATAGTGATTTTCCCATGTCAGAATATCACATCACAATAAGCAATACACAGATTTACAAATGTGTGCTCCATTGGGATCACAGGTTTAATCCCAGGCTAGATCCCACCAGCAATTGCTTGTCGTATGAGTCTATCAGCCATGATAGGCTGATTGTCTTGGATTATTATGTGATCATGCCTCAACGGCGTGGATCGTTGTTCATGATATCAATCACTTTTGACTTGATTACCTACAGGCCTTGTTTACTGTTCCTCTAAAGCAAGAATATTACTTAGTGCAGTGTTGAATAACAAATAACTTGCAATGGTAAGTAGCTGGCATCACAAGGAGGGGCACATCAGTTATTACAGGAACTGGTCGAATCTCCATCACATTGTCCGACATGTGGAGTAGTCCTGTTATGTACAGGGTGGTGTGTTATTAAGGTAATGCTCATGTGAATGTATGAAGTCGGCTAAACATGGTGTCAGAATTTGTCGTTGTTTTAGGGAGCAGCGTAGCCTCCTGGAGAAGTGTGCCGCCACTTCGCTGAGCTCGAAGCTGGTGGCCTCCCAGAAAGACTTCTTCTCCAAGATGGTGGTGGATGCGGTGATGATGCTGGACGAGCTGCTGCCTCTCAACATGATCGGCATCAAGAAAGTGCAGGGCGGAGCCCTTGAGGTGAGAGGATCACCAGTTAGGCTCATTGTGGACATTGTTGTTGATGATATTTCAGAACCAATTACTTCCACTTACCATGCTTGCGCCCACTCACTCTTTACTTGGTGGCTAAAGATTTCAGTGCATGTAATCTTTGGCTCATGTGCCAGTACCTGGTGAGAAACATTGCCTTGGTGATGTTTTTACTTCTACTCCATTTTTTTAATTAACAAATCTATGTCATTAAACTTTATGACATAGGGATACTGTAACTTTAATTACACCAGTTGGCATGAGCTTCCTTAATAGACCAAGACTAGAAAACCATTGCTTTCCCTCTCTATACCTATGGACACTTGTTTATTAACTCAGGATTCCATGCTGGTGTCTGGGGTGGCGTTCAAGAAGACTTTCAGCTATGCAGGCTTCGAGATGCAGCGCAAGCAGTACCAGAAACCCAAGTTGGCTTTGCTGAATGTTGAGCTGGAGCTGAAGGCTGAGAAGGAGAATGCTGAAGTCAGAGTGGATACTGTAGAGGTAGGTTACAGTCCACAACAGGTGGAGTACATTCTGTAGAAGTAGGTTACAGTCCACAACAGGTGGAGTACATTCTGTAGAGGTAGGTTACAGTCCACAACAGGTGGAGTACATTCTGTAGAAGTAGGTTACAGTCCACAACAGGTGGAGTACATTCTGTAGAGGTAGGTTACAGTCCACAACAGGTGGAGTACATTCTGTAGAAGTAGGTTACAGTCCACAACAGGTGGAGTACATTCTGTAGAAGTAGGTTACAGTCCACAACAGGTGGAGTACATTCTGTAGAAGTAGGTTACAGTCCACAACAGGTGGAGTACATTCTGTAGAGGTAGGTTACAGTCCACAACAGGTGGAGTACATTCTGTAGAGGTAGGTTACAGTCCACAACAGGTGGAGTACATTCTGTAGAGGAAGGTTACAGTCCACAACAGGTGGAGTACATTCTGTAGAGGTAGGTTACAGTCCACAACAGGTGGAGTACATTCTGTAGAAGTAGGTTACAGTCCACAACAGGTGGAGTACATTCTGTAGAGGTAGGTTACAGTCCACAACAGGTGGAGTACATTCTGTAGAGGTAGGTTACAGTCCACAACAGGTGGAGTACATTCTGTAGAAGTAGGTTACAGTCCACAACAGGTGGAGTACATTCTGTAGAGGTAGGTTACAGTCCACAACAGGTGGAGTACATTCTGTAGAAGTAGGTTACAGTCCACAACAGGTGGAGTACATTCTGTAGAGGTAGTTACAGTCCACAACAGGTGGAGTACATTCTGTAGAAGTAGGTTACAGTCCACAACAGGTGGAGTACATTCTGTAGAGGAAGGTTACAGTCCACAACAGGTGGAGTACATTCTGTAGAGGTAGGTTACAGTCCACAACAGGTGGAGTACATTCTGTAGAAGTAGGTTACAGTCCACAACAGGTGGAGTACATTCTGTAGAAGTAGGTTACAGTCCACAACAGGTGGAGTACATTCTGTAGAAGTAGGTTACAGTCCACAACAGGTGGAGTACATTCTGTAGAGGTAGGTTACAGTCCACAACAGGTGGAGTCCATTCTGTAGAGGTAGGTTACAGTCCACAACAGGTGGAGTACATTCTGTAGAGGTAGGTTACAGTCCACAACAGGTGGAGTACATTCTGTAGAAGTAGGTTACAGTCCACAACAGGTGGAGTACATTCTGTAGAGGTAGGTTACAGTCCACAACAGGTGGAGTCCATTCTGTAGAGGTAGGTTACAGTCCACAACAGGTGGAGTACATTCTGTAGAGGTAGGTTACAGTCCACAACAGGTGGAGTCCATTCTGTAGAGGTAGGTGATTTGTATCTTTCAGTGGACATATGCATCATGAGTGTATCCATACGGCCCTGACGAGTCACAGAATGCTGATTATGTTTCCAGGATGTAAGTTTAAAGCATTTTATTCCCATGTCCCCCATTACAGGAGTACCAGTCTATTGTTGACGCCGAGTGGAATATCCTGTACGACAAGCTGGACAGAATTCACAAGAGTGGAGCCAAGGTGGTCCTGTCTAAACTCCCCATCGGAGACGTCGCTACACAGTACTTTGCTGACAGGTGAGCGGCTGGCTGGGCAGTGTTGGCAGTGGATCTGATACTATGATCTTCATCTTCTGGGGATCCTAATCAGTCATCATGTTACTTTTCTTGAATACCAAAGTAACACTTTTACACTTATGGAAATGTAAAAAAAATTCTCCGCTAGACAAGCTGGCAGTAGGCCTTGTGACTGCGTCAATACTTCTGGAAGGCAATGCATGTCATTTTTGATCTCACTGTGAGGACGAGACAGTGATTTGTTAGTGTCCTACATTGATGGGTGCCTCAATCATCATGGCGCTGTATTGCAGGGACATGTTCTGTGCTGGTCGTGTGCCAGATGAAGACCTGAAGCGGACGATGAAGGCGTGTGGTGGGTCGATACAGACGTCGGTGCAGCAACTGACGGAGGATGTGCTGGGGTCGTGCGAGACCTTCGAGGAGGTTCAGGTCGGCGGAGATAGGTAGGTTTGTGTGGATGGATGTGATCTGTCTGAATGAGTGTCTTGCAGATGCATCGCTGGGGGTGACTCTGGGTTGACAGATTGGTAATGTATCACTGCCTGGTGTAGATGGCAGCCAATTAGGATTCAGTTCTGCTGAGTGTTCTGTAGTACTTTTAATGCCAGAAGTAGCCAAGATGAGGTTGAAGCCAGACAACTAGATCAGTGCTTTTGCCATTGATAACAGGTGTGCCTTCTCTATACCCTTATTGTCCCCATCTTCCCGAGGCAAGGGAGTTCACTGACTATGAAAGTCCAGTTTCCACCCTTGCCGAACTAGGCTGGAATTTCTGGGCTCGATTGTAGCGCCACCAGAGGCTATTACAAGTTATGTCCCTAATATGTCCCTCCTATTGAACTATCAGATTCCACCTCTCATCATTTGCATTTGCTTCAAACAAAATGGCAGCACCCACTCAAGACGATCTGATCGATAATCAAAATCTATATTGTGATAAAACGTCTCTTAATTCGCGAAGTGCATCAAATCAGGTGAGCACCTTCATTAAAAACATGAAAAGATTTGGGAAATATCTCCGAGTTGGCGGTGCACATGCTTTGCAAATTCTGCAATCGACTGAAATCTGGACTGCAGTTTACGAACCGGATGTCGATTTCGTTACGAGATTTTGAGTAGACGATGCATAGATTTGTTAGTCCATCCAAAATATAACTCCATAATTCCAGCCAAGTTCGGCAAGGAATCAGTTAACTCCCTGCCACAAAGTCCCTCCATCCGTCCCCACACACTGATATTACTGGTCATGATCTTAAATGAGTTCGAAATTTTTTCTTAAATTCATTTTGTACCGAGTTATGGCCCTTGCCCCGTGCTTTTCAACTTGGTGCCTACTGCATGAAATGGACAAGTTTTCTCAGAAACTACCGAAATTATTTGAGTAAAGGTTTATATACTTATCTAAAAGATACTTGTCAAGATAGTACGATCTGCAATGGGGACAAGTTTTCTCAGAAACTACTGATGTGACATGAACGACAGTTTGCATGCTTATCTCAGTGGGGTGCTTGTCAAGACCGAGTTCCAAAATTGGCCCGTTAAATATTTTTTCCAAAGTAGGAGCCTTTGTGTGTATTAATTTCACATTTAATCATTATTTTGCATGACATAAAGCGACGCCAGTGCCTAACTCTACATAAGGCTTTATAGGACTCTTCTTGTTTTTTTTTAGTTTATATTCACTACTGTATGAACAAACAACATTCTAATGTGCTCGATGGCAGGGACTAGTGATAATGCTGTTTTCTTGTTCACATATGAAGGTACCCTTTCATTCAGCTGAATACAATGTCAATGAGAAGTGTTGGGGTAGAGTTTTATAAGTTTTCTCCTCCCCCAGGTAGGGGCACGGGAGGCCCAGTCATCTAAGTTGTTCCAATTCTCTGTGCAGAGTTGTCCCCTTGGTGTGCCAATAATCTATGATCATAGGTTCAAAACTTGGTTTGCCCCAAATACATTTTCCAGGTGTGTCAGCACCATACGCGTGCTTGTGGGTTTCACCAAAGTGGTAAACGTGGAAGACCTGCATCACTTCAGGCTTTCCTCACATTGAGCTGACACACCGTTATACTAAAGGAATACTGTTCAAAGAGGTGTTAAACCTCAAACTCACTCACTCTACTCCAGGTTCAACTTCTTCAAGGGTTGTCCCCAGGCCCGCACCTGCACCCTGATCCTCAGAGGAGGAGCGGAACAGTTCATGGAGGAGACGGAGCGGTCGCTGCACGACGCCATCATGATCGTCAGGAGGGCCATGAAAAATGATGCAGTTGTTGCAGGTAAGATGGCCAGTCAACCCGAGTAGGTTCCATGAGATGTGGCGCACTCTTCATGTTCACATGGGAACCTGACTCTGTGGTCACATGAATCATAGGTACATAGGTCACAGGTATAAAACCACAGAAGCATGTGTCACAGCCTTCAGATTTTCATGTTGGAAACAATGCTTGTTTGACACATGGTCCAATATGTCCCCCACCAGGATAGTGTCAACAGTGAACTAAGGCCATACATAGTGTCTACATGGCCAATGAGTAATCCAGGTTCTATTTAATGTCAGTAGACCATCAAAACCCTTTTAAGAGGTGATTAACGGGATTGGGTGGTCAGGCTCGCTGACTTAGTTTATGCATGTCATCGTATCCTATTTGTGTGGATTGATGCTCATGATATCAGTCACTGGATAGTCTGGTCCAGACTCGATTATTTACATATCGACAACATGTTGTCATATAGCTGGAATATTGCTGAGTGCAGCGTTAAACAACAAACAAGCAAACTTTTCAAATGACCTTTGATCCCCACAAGCGTAAGGGTGTAGAAATTTCAATTTAACTTTTCCTAAAGATATTGAGTATTCCTTGTGAGTTTCAAAGCTAGTTTTGAAGAATACCATGCTGCATTCACGAGTAGCTTATGTACCTCGATCCAGCACTGATTGATACTGTTGCTGCTGTAGGTGGAGGTGCTATTGAGATGGAGTTGAGCAAGTACCTGCGGACATACTCCCACACCATCGCGGGGAAGGAGCAGCTTCTCATAGCATCCCTAGCCAAGGCCATGGAGGTCATCCCCCGCCAGCTCTGTAACAACGCTGGCTTCGATGCTACCAACATCCTCAACAAACTACGACAGTGCCATGCACAAGGTAGGTTTCCTTGCAGTGTATAGCTCACTTTTACTGGCCAGTTCAGAATTGTAATGTGTCAAGTCTTGATTTCAGATCATTGTATCTAGGCATGTTGTGGGCAAGGCTTATGTATGACTATTTTGCTCTTCAATATATGTCCATTGTTGAGCTTCACATGTATTACAAGTCTCCAAGACACCACAAAAGACTCTGAAGAGTTGGAACCCTTAGTCATGCCAGGATCTGCTGATCATGAATTCAAATACTAGACTTGCTCCTGATTATGATCCTTGGTGTTTCAGTACAACCCACTAGTGTGCCCCAGGTTCTTTGTAATGGATGATCAGAAACAATAATATGCTAAATGGTTTTATCTGATCATGTGTTGGAGCTAGGTGGAGACATCAACATTCCAAGCAGGGACTATGTTTCACTCGTGGGGTTTTGTTTGAATAGCAGGTTTGGTTGAGCAGGAGTGTTGAAAAATTATTTGGAGTGGATTGAACTGATGATAGTATCTTCTGAGGCATCACAATTTGTTTTGCAGAGTTGCATCCCTTGGGCACACAAGAAACCTATAATTCCTGGTTCGCCCCATTTATGTTTCTAGGTTTGTCAGCACCATACCTGTTGCTGTTTGGCAACGTCTGAGACCTACATAACTTTGTGCTTTCCGCTCACATTAAGTTGACACGCTGTGATATAACTGGAATACTGTTCAAAGCAGTGTTGTGACGAACTCATTATCCTTCACCCTATATCTGTGTGCTGTTATCCCCTACGTCTGTACAGTAATATCCCCTACATCTGTGTGGTTTTAATCCCATATATTAGTGTGCTGTTATCCCCTACATCTGTGTGCTGTTCCCCATGTCTGTGATGTTATCCCCTACATCTGTACAGTATTATCTCCTGCATGTGTGTGCTGTTTTCCCCTACATCTGTACAGTAATATCCCCTACATGTGTGTGCTGTTATCCCCTACATCTGTGTGCTGTTCCCCATGTCTGTGATGTTATCCCCTACATCTGTGATGTTATCCCCTACATCTGTACAGTAATATCCCCTACATCTGTATGCTGTTATCTTCAGGTGGGATGTGGCAGGGGGTGAACATCCTGGAGGAGGACATCTCTGACAACTTTGAGCAGTGTGTGTGGGAACCATCTGTTGTCAAGATCAACGCCATCACAGCAGCTGCAGAAGCATCCTGTCTCATCCTGTCTGTGGACGAGACCATTAGGAATCCTAAGTCTGAGGTAGGAGGCCCTGGACCAGGACGACCTCCCATGGGACGAGGTCGGGGGAGACCAATGTGAAGGACATAATCATGGACATCTTTAAGTGCTCTAATTTAAATTATACAGAATCATGCTGCCATAGCCCCTAGCAAGCGTGTCTCAGCACCAGGACCAGGACATTCACGACTGTGGCTGCCTCTATTTGGTTCACTGCCCTCATTTATGCTGTGGAAAATTACAGGGAACTGTAAGGTGTATTGTGTAATTATCTTGTTTTTCAATTGCTCTGAATATTCTCTTCCCTCATCTGGTCCACAGAGCGGTGACGTCGATGATATGGCCGATGTTTTCATGGATGTGCTACTTGTGCTTGTGATACACTTTTTGTATTAAAATTTCCACATCATCCTGGCATACTTTGTTTATTGTGAGAACAGCTTGCACACACATCCACAGAGAGGTTAGGACACGACACGTACATCAAACAATGCTTTTATTTGGTAGAGGAAAGCATCTTCCTTCTCGTAAGACATTCAACAAATCAACTAGACTTATACATTTTTTCTTATAAAAACATTCAGTTCTTTTTTCCCCACCAAGTAAAGTTTATTATAAAGCTTTGCTATGACCAATGGCTGAATCACGACCTCTATTGAATTATAGACGTAACCATCTCAAGACTTCAGGTGAATCACTGATTTTGTTGTATATTTTAGCGATGAAGTATGATTAACAAAAATAAAAAGCATTTGCAACATATGTCCTGGCATCCATATTGAACCAAATGGAATGATTTGAAAACCTTGAGTTAACATTTCTGTGAAACCACACACGCTGCTTCAGGCTCATTGGCACAGTGGCATGGACAAACTGTGTTCTGTAGGATATGTATGAATATAAATACTATATCACGATATTCAATAACATGCATTTCAATTCATCCATGTAGACATTTTGATTGACACTGACAAACATCATGACCCTGCATAACTGGGCACTGTTCTGGGGAATACAGACATGGAAGGTATCTTGATCAGTTTGTCAACTACACACACACAAAATGCATACAGAACATATAAAAAGTATATATTGGATTACAGAAACACACACAAATCATCAGCATATCAAATGCCAATATTCCATTTTTGTGAAATACATAAAAGCTTGCTGAACATAAGACGCCTGGGGTTGAATGTCACTTCCTGCGATATTCATAATACCGGTAATATGAATTAGCACTCTTTAAGTGAAAACAGTTGCATGCTCTTAAACTGTAGAATTATCCAATTCAACTTTTTTTCTATTTCTTCATATTTAAAATATCTTATTTTATGGTTTGGCAGGTGCTTAAAGTTTCCTGAAAACAATTTAGAGACCTTGTAAAGTGACTTAATCTCGAATCCAGGCACATCCATCCTCCCTGAAACAGTTGCCAACTAATTTGTCCTGGGCCACAGATGTAACATTTGTATATGTATGGAATGCAGTTGCTAGTTTATTATCTCAAACCTGGTACTGTCACAGTAGTAAACTGGAATATTTACAAAGTACAAAGTACTTAAAAATAGTGCCACAACACCAGCCCACCTGAATAGGACGTCAACGGACTAAAATGGCAACTTAAAAGATGCTGTCAACATTGATTGGAACAAAAGCAGCATACATGTCAGTTTCAGCAACCCATTATTTCAGAGATGCTTAAACCCAATTTCACCTCACCTCTAGCATCTCAACTTGCTTCAGTCAGACTGGCTATAGCATAGCACTAATATCTCATGGAATGTGGTCCTATTTACAAGTTTTTATTGCCCAGAATCTGGGTTGGGGAAAGAATGGGGTGCTGTATACACCCTTTCTCACATTGGCTGTCTTGCTCTTGTTTCGACATCCAGCCATTGGGACACTCTTGTGTGATACTTCACCTCACAAATATCAACAAGAGGACAAGTCATCCCTTGCAATGGCAAATACTTGTATTGTTCATTAGGATATATATATATATGGTAGTATTGTTTACATGGTACAATACAGGAATTATCACTACCATATGATAAAGATGTTCTTAGTGAACAGGACTGAGTTGCTCCCCTTATTGCAGGGTCGGCTGGAGGTTACACAAGACTAGATGTGAAAGACCTGGTAGGTGCACATGTACTGAAAGTGATACTGTGTTTGGTGTTTCTCATATCATAAACACACGAAACTAAAGGCATGGACGTGATAAATCTCTATTGGAGATAAGTGTCCTTGTGTTAATACAAAGAACTGCTGCATCCTTCACATCAGTGATATTCTGCTAACATCACACAACCTATAAATGATCACAAGTTCAGACCTGGAAAAGAATGGTTCAGGAATGAGCACCAGCCTAGGAGTGATGTCACACGCTAGGCTAGCTTGGCTCTTGTGACCAGCATGGGGTACTGTAAGCAGGCGTTATGGAATCCCTGCAGGGTCAGTCCCGATATAACTATAACAGTATGACTTTGTCATATCAAACAATGATATGAACCTGTTATTGTGAGTGTAGATATCATGATAATATCAAAGGTAACTACACAAAACAGTGAAACTCGGCTTTGAATAAAAGCTTTGTGGATAATTATAGATCTTATTTTACTTGATGGTTCTGGCATTAAATGTCATGTCAGTATTCAAAGGAAATAAACAACATTTTAGTCAGTGATGTAAAAAGTATGACAATCGAAATACAATTTAAAATATGGAAAATAAATAATTGTGTGTCCTGAATCAAACTGTCTGTCCACTTTTCTGCAGTCCCTTCTTAAAACAACAATTAAAAATACATATAAAATGTACATTGGTTTCATAATAAGACAAAACTTAAGATAAAAAAAGTTAATTGAAGATATAAGGATTTCAATCTCAAGTTGATGGTCACTAGTTGTGCTGTTCTACATAAATGACCTCAATGGCCATCCTACCTCATGACTCACCATAACATAAGGTCAAGGTCACAGTTCAGGGGTCATTCCTTTACAGTAAACACACTTTTTAACAAGACTAAAATAATAACGCATGTGATAAAATATTCAGATTACAAAACTACTTTGTAAAGAACACATGTAAATACTACTATATAAGTAAATTTACATCATACAAAAATAATTTATCTCTGTGAACATACATTTCATCTGTAGAACTGCAAATAAAACGGATGCACCTGATTTCCCAATACACCCAACCATTCAATGTTCAATTCTTAAAACTCCTAACCAAAATTACCTTAAATGTTTTCCAAATACAAATCCAAAAACACAATCAAACACCATGTTTAAGTTTCAACGGAATTACACAACCTACCACAAATTTAGACACCTATTGCCTTCATACAACAATATCCTTTCCAATACTGATCCGTGTAAGTAAATTCCTGACCAATTACATCACTAACAGACACTCGTAATAATCATCAAGACTTAATCCCGGTGTCTTCAAATGCTTCCATATTCAGCAAGTCTTGTGTATTTCCTCTTGGCTTTAGCTGCCCTGTACAGCCTGGCATGGCAGGCGAACCCAACAGCGGCCAGGATGAACAGTGCGAACAACACCGTTAACAGAACAAAGGTCACTGTGCTTATAGAGTTCTGCGGCTCATTCACTGGTATCCCATTACTCTTGTTCAACATAAACCCTAGCGACCAACCAATCTTCGTATTGGCAACCTGCAACACAAGCATGAACATGTCACTGCTGCATACATGTATTCAGCCATTTCAGAAATGAACAGTGCCTAGGTCTTGTGTTTGTAATATCATTTCAGAATAAAGGGGCACGTTGCAAGCCACAAATCGTTTAGAGAAAGCAAATTAATTGCTAATCCCCGGGTCTGCAACAGTTCGAAGTGCTTGCGCACTCTTCCAAAATGGCGGCGCAACTACCCCTTGGTTGCCTTGATGTAATGGAGAATGAAATAGAAGAGACTCAATGACGAGCTGATAAAATTTATGACTACTTTAAAGATGTGGAGCAGACTGAGGATGATTGGGTGTTAGCTCCCTTTGTTCATTTCCTCGTTGAACCAGTCAAGAATTTCTTGCTCTGCTGTCAAAGTCAGCTGCATTTTGGTTTGAGAACGAAGCGACTTCAGCCAGTGATTGTTTCGCTTGCAAGCGGCTGAAAGTACATCGCTGAATCACTGTACATCGCTGTACATCGCTTGCAAGCGATTGGTGCTTTGCAACCCACCCCAGGATACACTTGTGTCGTTTCAGTAAAAGATATTGAGGGATTACTCATATGAGGTGCAATTTTGGATTTTGATCTGTGCCAAACTTTGGTTCAGAAGAGGCATTTTAATTGATTTGTTGATTTCAAGGTCATGCGTGAGAGAAGTGTTCTAAATTAGTGATGGGAGATGGGGATGATGACATCACTTCAAATGTGAAGCTACTGCGGTGAAATGGTCCAGGGAACACATCACACAAAATAGGATAGAGCTATGATGCACTGGGTAGGTCAAGGACACAGACCATGATGGCTCCAGCCTCTCCTGACAGGGAATAGGAACAACTTAGTATTTGTTTTTCATCAATATTTGACATATTTTCTCAACCTTGATTTTTTTAATTGTTATTTGATTGTTTCTGAGCTAGATGAAACACTCCTCCTAAGGGAAGCTTGAGGCTGTAAAAACTTGAGATGAGAGCATAGGGATCAAGACTTTTGGTTTTTGCCCTCCGTCGCACTCTGCCTCAGCTCTCTCTTCTTGAGTTTAACAATCTCAAGCATACATGAGGAGTACTTTATCTCACATCTCAACACTGAGATGAAATCTCACGTTTTGTTTCCAATGAAATCTACAGATACTAGTAAACCATAACACAAGTGTAGATGACAGCGAGCCACTCTCACAAGCTGGTAAACCATAACACAAGTGTAGATGACAGCGAGCCACTCTCACAAGCTGGTAAACCATAACACAAGTGTAGATGACAGCGAGCCACTCTCACAAGCTGGTAAACCATAACACAAGTGTAGATGACAGAGAGCCACTCTCACAAGCTGGTAAACCATAACACAAGTGTAGATGACAGCGAGCCACTCTCACAAGCATAAATCATGAAACTATTCCTGGGGAGCATGTGTAGCAGTTGAAAGAGTTGGTTTAATAACATTACGGCACAGGGAAATCAATATACAGCTTATTCCATTCCTTGTGAGACATAGCAAAGGAGCATGACGCTACCTTCACAAACCCCTTTCAGTTGTGTCTGTTCTCACCTTTTCAACAAAATGTAGGTTGTTCCAGTTACTTGTATCAAAGCCGTATCCCCTTGTCAGAATGATGTCAATGAAGTTACTCTGGAAGCAGTAGGACGGGAGGGCGGACTTCTTGGCAGCTGGCATCACCTCCACCTGCAGCATAACCAGGGAGTCACCTCAGGGTGGTCTTACTACACTGTTCCCACCCATGTAAATGTGACTGCCCCTCACACCACCTGTAAATGTGACTGCCCCTCACACCACCTGTAAATGTGACTGCCCCTCACACCACCTGTAAATGTGACCTCCCCCCTGACCTGGTAAATTTACTTCACAACTGTAAAAGTGACTGCCAACTAGACCTCTAGACCTCCCATAAATGTGACTGCCAACTTTACCTCCCATAAATGTGATGGCCAACTAGACCTCCCATAAATGTGATGGCCAACTAGACCTCCCATAAATGTGATGGCCAACTAGATCTCCCATAAATGTGACTTCCAACTTTACCTCCCATAAATGTGATGGCCAACTAGACCTCCCATAAATGTGATGGCCAACTAGACCTCCCATAAATGTGATGGCCAACTAGACCTCCCATAAATGTGATGGCCAACTAGACCTCCCATAAATGTGATGGCCAACTAGACCTCCCATAAATGTGATGGCCAACTAGACCTCCCATAAATGTGATGCCCAACTTGACCTCCCATAAATGTTACTGCCAAATTTACCTCCCATAAATGTGATGGCCAACTTTACCTCCCATAAATGTGACTGCCAACTTTACCTCCCATAAATGTGATGGTCAACTAGACCTCCCATAAATGTGATTGCCAACTAGACCTCCATAAACGTGAGTGTCAACTAGACTTCTATAAATGTGACTGCCAACTAGACCTCCTGTATATATGACTGCCAACTAGACCTCAATAAACGTGACTGCCAACTAGACCTCTAAAAATGTGACTGCCAACTAGACCTCCCGTATATGTGATACCCAACTAGAACTCCTGTACATGTGACTGCGAACTAGACCTCCCATAAATGTGACTGCCAACTAGACCTCTATAAATGTGACTGCCACCTAGACCTCCCATACATGTGACTGCCAACTAGACCTCTATAAATGTGACTGCCACCTAGACCTCTATAAATGTGACTGCAAACTAGACCTCCCGTACATGTGACTGCCAACTAGACCTCCTGTATATGTGACTGCCACCTAGACCTCTATAAATGTGACTGCCAACTAGATCTCTATAAATGTGACTGCCAACTAGACCTCCCGTATATGTGACTGCCAACTAGACCTCCCATAAATGTGACTGCCAACTAGACCACTATAAATTAGACTGCCAACTAGACCTCCCGTATATGTGACTGCCAACTAGACCTCCCGTATGTGACTGCCAACTAGACCTCTCCCATATGTGACTGCCAACTAGACCTCTCCCATATGTGACTGCCAACTAGACCTCCCGTATATGTGACTGCCCCTCTACCAACACTCATTGCCTGTGTATGTGCCTGCCACCTGCCTGTCCTGTAAATGTGAATCTTGATACTTGAAGTGGCACCACCTATTCCCACGTACTAGACCTCTATAAATGTGACTGCCAACTAGATCTCTATAAATGTGACTGCCAACTAGACCTCCCGTATATGTGACTGCCAACTAGACCTCCCATAAATGTGACTGCCAACTAGACCACTATAAATTAGACTGCCAACTAGACCTCCCGTATATGTGACTGCCAACTAGACCTCCCGTATGTGACTGCCAACTAGACCTCTCGTATATGTGACTGCCAACTAGACCTCTCCCATATGTGACTGCCAACTAGACCTCCCGTATATGTGACTGCCAACTAGACCTCCCGTATATGTGACTGCCAACTAGACCTCCCGTATATGTGACTGCCCCTCTACCAACACTCATTGCCTGTGTATGTGCCTGCCACCTGCCTGTCCTGTAAATGTGAATCTTGATACTTGAAGTGGCACCACCTATTCCCACGTACATATGACTGTAGCTGTGAAGTAAGCCTTACTGTAGCTATATGAATTCTGAATTGGACCCTACCTCTTGCCATGTCTTGTTACAGAAGCCATCGATTGCAGCATGGAAGTCTGGCAAGGTGAAGGCCTTCGTCCCATCAGTCAGGTTCAGGAAGTTTGTCACATAGTAGAATGTAGAAAACGCCTGGTGATAGTGAAAGGATGGCAATGACCTTCTACTGCAGTGATCCAACTGAACATACTTACAAACCTATTAGGAGTATTTATCCTACAAGCAGGTTACAGGGTTAACTTTACATTCTAGTCAGCAACACCATGGTAGTCTGCACTGTGTCCAACTAGTAGTGTCCATTGCCCTATGCCTCGGTACAATGAAACACAAGTCAGGTCATGGCTGGGAGTTTATGTGTTTCTGTGGTCACCCATCCAAGCAGTATTCATACACAGTAGCCATCATGGCCACCTGATCCTCAGTCTCCTATAACAAACCTGTGCAGCTGACGACCATTCTGCCCCGGACTCCCAATACACAGTAGCCATCATGGCCACCTGATCCTCAGTCTCCTATAACAAACCTGTGCAGCTGACGACCATTCTGCCCCGGACTCCCAATACACAGTAGCCATCATGGCCACCTGATCCTCAGTCTCCTACAACAAACCTGTGCAGCTGACGACCATTCTGCCCTGGAATACTCATACAGAAATATGAACTGTCAATCAAATGAACCTACATAAAAATCGCCAACGACAGGAGGCTGGAAGACGCCATTGAAGGAACACGGGCTGTCGTCACACTGGGCGGAGAAGTTGAAGAGACTGTCTGCCACAAAACTCTGGCACTTCTCCACATCACTGGCGCCACTGAACAAGAACACTGTGTCCTGGGAACAAGAGAACAATAGCGTCAGTATCTCACCTGGTTATGTCTGTTTGTTGATTAACACAACACTTAGCTATAGCAATATTATAGCTATACTACTCAACATTTGCTAAGAGCCACACCTCTGACAAATGATGAGGGGGCACAGGTGGCCCAGTCATCACGATTCGCTGTGCAGAGTTGCGTCCTTTGGGCACACCAGAAACCTATGATTGTGGGTTCGAATCACGGTTTGCTCCGATTATGTTTCTAGGTTTGTCAGCACCATACCCGTGCTCGTGGGTTTCACTGAATGGTAAACGTCTGATACCTGCATCACTTGGGCTTTCCTCCCACATTTAACTGAAGCGCCATGATACAACTGGAATACTGTTAAAAGTAGGACAAGTAGAACCCAGATTTAACAAATAAACTTGAAATACGTCACACACTCACATCATCCAGGTACACGTCTGGGATAATGCGAGAGCCGAAGGTATCGACAGCATGTTGCCCCCCGACACACGGGGCCTGGAACAGTGCATCGTGGGTGAAGTTGCTCTTCCAGCCAGCGGGAGCACATGGGTCATTGATTTCCACTGAGAAGTTCTGGGACTGAAATGTAGAGCACAAGTAGTTTATGTAATTGCACTTATAAAGCTTCGTGCATGCACATGTGCGTGGCTGCTTGTACTAGTCCAGACGAATGCCGATTTTACAGTGCTAGCCCACTGAGATACCATGCCGCAGCTTAACATGAATAACCCACTCAGACACAGCACACTGATTACCAGCCGACCAGTCCTTGTTTTAGCCCCTAAACGCCGAGCGCCAGGCAGGGTAACAACAAGTACCATCTTTTAACATCTTTTGGTATCATTGGGATTAAACCCGGACTTCCCGCTCTCCGGGCGGATGTTCAACCACTACACCATATAGTGCTTAGTCCAGTTTGCTTAATGAAGAACACTGACTGAACATGTAGTGATACATAAGTAGTACAGCAAAAGAATATAACATATATTAAAATGTTTTTCCTGTTTTCATGATAGCTATATTGTATATATTATATATATATTATATTATATTATACGGGAGTGCTGTGTTGACAGTGTACCCTTAACATTCAAGGGCTGCTCTGTACAATTGGGGTGCTTCGTTGACAGTGTAACCTACCTGTACAAGGGCTGCACTGTACAATTGGAGTGCTTCGTTGACAGTGTAACCTACCTGTACAAGGACTGCTCTGTACAATTGGAGTGCTTCATTGACAGTGTAACCTACCTGTACAAGGCCTGCTCTGTAGAATTGGAGTGCTTCGTTGACAGTGTAACCTACCTGTACAAGGGCTGCTCTGTACAATTGGAGTGCTTCGTTGACAGTGTAACCTACCTGTACAAGGGCTGCTCTGTACAATTGGAGTGCTTCGTTGACAGTGTAACCTACCTGTACAAGGGCTGCTCTGTACAATTGGAGTGCTTCGTTGACAGTGTAACCTACCTGTACAAGGGCTGCTCTGTAGAATTGGAGTGCTTCGTTGACAGTGTAACCTACCTGTACAAGGGCTGCTCTGTACAATTGGAGTGCTTCGTTGACAGTGTAACCTACCTGTACAAGGGCTGCTCTGTAGAATTGGAGTGCTTCATTGACAGTGTAACCTACCTGTACAAGGGCTGCTCTGTACAATTGGAGTGCTTCGTTGACAGTGTAACCTACCTGTACAAGGGCTGCTCTGTAGAATTGGAGTGCTTCGTTGACAGTGTAACCTACCTGTACAAGGGCTGCTCTGTACAATTGGAGTGCTTCGTTGACAGTGTAACCTACCTGTACAAGGGCTGCTCTGTACAATTGGAGTGCTTCGTTGACAGTGTAACCTACCTGTACAAGGGCTGCTCTGTACAATTGGAGTGCTTCGTTGACAGTGTAACCTACCTGTACAAGGGCTGCTCTGTACAATTGGAGTGCTTCGTTGACAGTGTAACCTACCTGTACAAGGGCTGCTCTGTAGAATTGGAGTGCTTCGTTGACAGTGTAACCTACCTGTACAAGGGCTGCTCTGTACAATTGGAGTGCTTCGTTGACAGTGTAACCTACCTGTACAAGGGCTGCTCTGTACAATTGGAGTGCTTCGTTGACAGTGTAACCTACCTGTACAAGGGCTGCTCTGTACAATTGGAGTGCTTCGTTGACAGTGTAACCTACCTGTACCAGGGCTGCTCTGTAGAATTGGAGTGCTTCGTTGACAGTGTAACCTACCTGTACCAGGGCTGCTCTGTACAATTGGAGTGCTTCGTTGACAGTGTAACCTACCTGTACCAGGGCTGCTCTGTAGAATTGGAGTGCTTCGTTGACAGTGTAACCTACCTGTACAAGGGCTGCTCTGTACAATTGGAGTGCTTCGTTGACAGTGTAACCTACCTGTACAAGGGCTGCTCTGTACAATTGGAGTGCTTCATTGACAGTGTAACCTACCTGTACAAGGGCTGCTCTGTACAATTGGAGTGCTTCGTTGACAGTGTAACCTACCTGTACAAGGGCTGCTCTGTACAATTGGAGTGCTTCGTTGACAGTGTAACCTACCTGTACCAGGGCTGCTCTGTACAATTGGAGTGCTTCGTTGACAGTGTAACCTACCTGTACAAGGGCTGCTCTGTACAATTGGAGTGCTTCGTTGACAGTGTAACCTACCTGTACATGGGCTGCTCTGTACAATTGGAGTGCTTCATTGACAGTGTAACCTACCTGTACAAGGGCTGCTCTGTACAATTGGAGTGCTTCATTGACAGTGTAACCTACCTGTACCAGGGCTGCTCTGTACAATTGGAGTGCTTCGTTGACAGTGTAACCTACCTGTACAAGGGCTGCTCTGTACAATTGGAGTGCTTCGTTGACAGTGTAACCTACCTGTACATGGGCTGCTCTGTACAATTGGAGTGCTTCATTGACAGTGTAACCTACCTGTACAAGGGCTGCTCTGTACAATTGGAGTGCTTCATTGACAGTGTAACCTACCTGTACCAGGGCTGCTCTGTACAATTGGAGTGCTTCGTTGACAGTGTAACCTACCTGTACAAGGGCTGCTCTGTACAATTGGGGTGCTTCGTTGACAGTGTAACCTACCTGTACAAGGGCTGCTCTGTACAATTGGAGTGCTTCGTTGACAGTGTAACCTACCTGTACATGGGCTGCTCTGTACAATTGGAGTGCTTCGTTGACAGTGTAACCTACCTGTACAAGGACTGCACTGTACAATTGGAGTGCTTCGTTGACAGTGTAACCTACCTGTACAAGGGCTGCACTGTACAATTGGAGTGCTTCGTTGACAGTGTAACCTACCTGTACAAGGACTGCTCTGTACAATTGGAGTGCTTCGTTGACAGTGTAACCTACCTGTACAAGGACTGCTCTGTACAATTGGAGTGCTTCGTTGACAGTGTAACCTACCTGTACAAGGGCTGCTCTGTACAATTGGAGTGCTTCGTTGACAGTGTAACCTACCTGTACAAGGACTGCTCTGTACAATTGGAGTGCTTCGTTGACAGTGTAACCTACCTGTACAAGGGCTGCTCTGTAGCGCCGCAGTGCCTCGTTGATGCCATAGCAGAGGAAGCTGTGAGTGTAGAGGGTGTAGTTGTGTCCGTAGAGCTCTACAGGCCGACTGTACCCCTGGGGGACCGTCATGTTGGGGATGAATGAGATCTGTGCCGACGCCCCGCCCATGTCTAGAGCTCCAGTTGTCTTAGGCTTCATATTCTCTGATAACATGTTGGATGTGGGAGGGGTCTGGAATTCACATAATCAATATTAGACAACAGAGAATGTCACAACAGCTCATTGCTGTGCTCTGTAGCCGGTCTACAATAATTCCAATTTACACATAAACATACAACTCATCTTCACCAAATTTATCTATCTGTCTTAGATGATTCATAGGTACAATCAACCCACAGTGAAACATTATATCTGTGGAACATTGTACAAAGATCAACATCATGTCCAGCATTAAGAAAATGTAAGTTTAAATAGTATCTGAGTTACAACATTGTAGCTGTAACCTGATGTGGGAGTGAAAGCCCAAAGAGATGTTAGCAGACTACTCTGGTGACAATCCAAGATGATGGACCAATATCTAGGCACATGTGATGACACTGACCACGTGGAAGGTGCCCTCGACGTAGTTGCTGGTGATCCAAGAGAAGGCCCCCTCTTCCTCCCCGGTGATGATAAGGGCATCGTCGTCACTGGTGATGAAGGAATACTCAGAGATGGCCTTTCTGATAACAGCCAGGATTTCATTACTGATGGTCTTGTTCACTTCACTGAAATACAACAACGTTTCATTACAGTCTTCAAGAAGACACAAGTAACGCATCAATGTAACACAACAATGATTGATCATACAGTCCCATACCATTACAGTGTTTGATCATAGTCTTCATCAACACACAAGCATGCAACAATGTTTGATCAAAGACTTCTTCAACACACAAGCATGCAACAATGTTTGATCAAAGACTTCATCAACACACAAGCATGCAACAATGTTTGATCATAGACTTCATCAACACACAAGCATGCAACAATGTTTGATCATAGACTTCATCAACACACAAGCATGCAACAATGTTTGATCAAAGACTTCATCAACACACAAGCATGCAACAATGTTTGATCATAGACTTCATCAACACACAAGCATGCAACAATGTTTGATCATAGACTTCATCAACACACAAGCATGCAACAATGTTTGATCAAAGACTTCATCAACACACAAGCATGCAACAATGTTGGATCAAAGACTTCATCAACACACAAGCATGCAACAATGTTTGATCATAGACTTCATCAACACACAAGCATGCAACAATGTTTGATCATAGACTTCATCAACACACAAGCATGCAACAATTTTTTATCAAAGACTTCTTCAACACACAAGCATGCAACAATGTTTGATCATAGACTTCATCAACAAACAAGCATGCAAAATGTTTGATCAAAGACTTCAACACACAAGCATGCAACAATTTTTGATCAAAGACTTCATCAACACACAAGCATGCAACAATGTTTGATCATAGACTTCATCAACAAACAAGCATGCAAAATGTTTGATCAAAGACTTCATCAACACACAAGCATGAAGAAAATTTGATCATAGTCTTCAGGAACACACACTTATGACTGAAGATGAGTGGCCCTAACACCCAGTGCCATGACACAACCAGCAGGGTGAACTCACTTCATCGACCCTCACACCCAGCCATGACACAACCAGCAGGGTGAACTCACTTCATCGTCCCTCACACCCAGCCATGACACAACCAGCAGGGTGAACTTACTTCATCAATCCTCACACCCAGCCATGACACAACCAGCAGGGTGAACTCACTTCATCGACCCTCACACCCAGTGCCATGACACAACCAGCAGGGTGAACTCACTTCATCGACCCTCACATCCAATGCCATGACACAACAAGCAGGGTGAACTCACTTCATCGACCCTCACACCCAGTGCCATGACACAACCAGCAGGGTGAACTCACTTCATCAACCCTCACACCCAGCCATGACACAACCAGCAGGGTGAACTCACTTCATCAATCCTCACGCCCAGCCATGACACAACCAGCAAGGTGAACTCACTTCATCGACCCTCACATCCAGCCATGACACAACCAGCAGGGTGAACTCACTTCATCGACCCTCACACCCAGTGCCATGACACAACCAGCAGGGTGAACTCACTTCATCAATCCTCACACCCAGTGCCATGACACAACCAGCAGGGTGAACTCACTTCATCAATCCTCACACCCAGCCATGACACAACCAGCAGGGTGAACTCACTTCATCGACCCTCACACCCAGTGCCATGACACAACCAGCAGGGTGAACTCACTTCATCGACCCTCACACCCAGTGCCATGACACAACCAGCAGGGTGAACTCACTTCATCGACCCTCACACCCAGTGCCATGACACAACCAGCAGGGTGAACTCACTTCATCAACACACAAGCATGCAACAATGTTTGATCAAAGACTTCATCAACACACAAGCATGCAACAATGTTTGATCATAGACTTCATCAACACACAAGCATGCAACAATGTTTGATCATAGACTTCATCAACACACAAGCATGCAACAATTTTTTATCAAAGACTTCTTCAACACACAAGCATGCAACAATGTTTGATCATAGACTTCATCAACAAACAAGCATGCAAAATGTTTGATCAAAGACTTCAACACACAAGCATGCAACAATTTTTGATCAAAGACTTCATCAACACACAAGCATGCAACAATGTTTGATCATAGACTTCATCAACAAACAAGCATGCAAAATGTTTGATCAAAGACTTCATCAACACACAAGCATGAAGAAAATTTGATCATAGTCTTCAGGAACACACACTTATGACTGAAGATGAGTGGCCCTAACACCCAGTGCCATGACACAACCAGCAGGGTGAACTCACTTCATCGACCCTCACACCCAGTGCCATGACACAACCAGCAGGGTGAACTCACTTCATCGACCCTCACACCCAGTGCCATGACACAACCAGCAGGGTGAACTCACTTCATCAACCCTCATGCCCAGTGCTATGACACAACCAGCAGGGTGAACTCACTTCATCGACCCTCACACCCAGTGCCATGACACAACCAGCAGGGTGAACTCACTTCATCAATCCTCACACCCAGCCATGACACAACCAGCAGGGTGAACTCACTTCATCAATCCTCATGCCCAGTGCTATGACACAACAAGCAGGGTGAACTCATTTCATCGACCCTCACACCCAGTCAGTGCCAGGAGAGAACTCACTTGAGCATCCTCATCCCAGCTGTGGCGCCCAGGTACACCGGGGTCTTCTTCCAGTTCTTGCGTGGTATCCTATCCTGCGCTGCGTCCAAACAGATCTTGACCACATGTCGACCTTCAGTAGTGTCAGTCGTGAAGTGTGAGATGCCTGCAACTGAAACCACAGACAGCATCTGTCACATCGTTGTTTGAACCGCTTTACATGAACTAGAACTTTACAACACATTATTCTGCCAATGTCCATGTCAGGACTGTATTTCAGACCTGCCTTGCACACTGATGAAATGGATGGGTACAACCTTGGGTTGGTAGGATCTAGTTGATCACCATCATGGCTTACTGGGAACGGGGGCACGGGTGGCCCAGTCGTCTAAAGCGCTGCGATTCGCTGCGCAGAGTTGCGTCCCTTGGACACGCCAGAAACCTATGATTGTGGGTTCGAATCCAGGTTCGCCCCGATTATGTTTTATAGGTTCACAAAAGTGGAAAACATCTGAGACCTGCATCACTTCGGGCTTTCCTCCCACATAAAGCTGACACCCCGTGATATAACTGGAATAATGTTAATAGCGGCGTTAAACCCAACTCACTTACTCTCACTTACTGGGAACATTAGAGGACAAATCATGTAGTTGCCATGAACATGTGAATGAAACATGAAACTTTCCTCACCCTACTGCCCACCACTCTGTGACCAGTAATATCTAAAGGCAGGCTTCTAATAACACAAACAGTTGAACACCAGGGCTTCACATAAGTGTACCTATGTGGTGATCAAAGCCAGGCCTTTGGCATGACGAACAAAAACTTTAAACACTAGGCTACCCCAACACTCCTCTCAGCTTTGGACTAGAATGTGTTCTTACACAAAAACATTTGTCTCACCCCTCCTCATTTTTGATAATTTAGTTCAAGTTGGTACTGTAAATGTGTTTGCAAGTCCGAAAAACAATAATAGCACATATAGCCAAGAAGGATAATGGTTTCATGCAGACATATTCATTAACTGAGTTTTGGCGGGAAACAAACGCTACTTTGGACTCAGTTCAAACATGGAAACACAACAAATTAAGAAATGTAAAAATATAAAAAGGCAATACTTGAGCATATGGTCATTGCACATGCATAATTTCATGCAAAAATGTTCATTTGTTCGAGAGTTATGGCTCGGAAACAAAGCCTAGAGTTGTTTGAGACTATGTCCAAACAGTTTCCATGGAATTGTAACAATAAAATCGAAAAATTTCAAAATAGCAAAAGGCACCAGTTAAGCTGATGACCAGTGCATATGAGCAGTCTTGAAGAAACATGTCGAATAGTTTTCAAATTATGGCCCAGAAATGAACCCTACCCTCGTTTGAGACTAAGTCAAAATTGTTTCCATGGAAAAATAAAAATTTCAAAATTTTCAAAATAGCAAATGGCACCAGTTAAGCTAATGAGCAATGCCTATGGCAGGTTTCGCTGAAAAACATTGAACGATTTTCAAGTTATGACTCGAAATAGGATGGGAACGCCAAAGCCAATGAAAAAATGAAAAAAACAATAGGTCTCCCCTTCCTTAAATTCTTGAACAGTGAAGTGGCAGTGGACCTACCTGGAGGAGTGACTGGTTCCCCGAACTGAGAGGCTACTGCTGTCTCATTCAACTTGGCGCCATTCCACTGGTAAATGTACATGGACGTATGTGACGAGCCAGCATCGAACACAATACCATACTGAAACACACAACATAAACATTTGTTAGAGTGACACAGAGTTGTGTAGGATGACACAAGTGTCTTCTTGTTGTCAGTTTCAGTCTAGTTCCAATTCACCAAGATTGCGATCACTTGTACAAAAGCATCAGACCAGTGGTCAACTGGATTTGATTGATTTTGAAATTATTAGGAAATGTCTTCATATCAAACTGGTTAAATCCATCAATATTTCATGTGTATAATCAGGAAATCAACAAAGACCAGTTTTGGATAGCTGCGGTCACATGACTTGTATGAGGAACTATCTATTGTGATGTGAAGACGAAGAAAGGCAAACTGAAGGCACTCACACTGTAGGCTACCGCAGACTCCTTGGACTTGATGATACTGATAGCGACAAGACCGATGGCGCCAATGAAGAAGGCGATCAGACACATGAACCACCAGGTGTTGCACCAGCCTTTCACGCTGGTCTTTGTAGACAAATCTGAACAGGAAAATCATATATCATCATATATACAGTAGGTATACCCCGAGCCAGATCAGGAACAGGACACATTTCTGGTTTACCTTAAGGGACATTATGAATGTGATGTGAGACTTTGCTTTGCTTGGTAGATACTGGTTTATCTGGGTACTGTGATGGGAGGGTGGGTGCCTTCATGTGTCAGCTGGGCACCCACCTGTATACAGGCTCTGTACCCTGGATAGTCCCCAGTAGTTACATCGTTACAATTACCCTTTAGCTTCACAGGGAGCAGATGCATCAGTTGTCACATGTCTCAAACAATTAGGACCCGTGAAGATCCAGGGTAGCATAGGTCTTCAGCAACCCATGCTTGCCGTAAAAGGTGACTGTGCTTGTCGTAAGAGGCGAGGGTGGTCAGGCTCGCTGACTTGGTTGATGCATGTCATCGATCCCAATTGTGTGGATCGATGCTCATGATATTAATCACTGGATTGTCTGGTCCAGACTCGATTATTTACAGCCAGCTGTCATATAGCTGGAATATTGCTGAGTACGGCGTTAAACAACAAACCAACCAACCAAATCCTACAATTAGGATGTAACCTCCACGTGTATACAGTGCTGGACACTGAAAGTGAGGACCAGCAAGGATGCCTAGTGACCAGTCTGACTAGCAGTGTTCCTGTGTACCCGTAATTACCAGGTTTTTTGCAGTAAAATTAGGCTTGAACCAGTAATTCTTGTGACTGCCAGTCCCTATGGACGGGTAAATAAGGTATCTCGAAAATCTATATTGCTGAAGTCCCGTAGTCGAAGTAATACCCGGTAAGCGCCCAGGGCGCTCTCAAAATAAGAAATAGGGGGCTCTTATTAGAATATTATTTTGGTGAAAAAAACAGGGTTGAAAGATAAATTTCATGGTTTATGCTGACAGCCTGAAAAGTTTAAATACGACAGATATATTTTTCTAGAATTTAATTGCCCATAATTAAGGGTGCATATAACACACGAGTGCCCATTATACGCCCATTATAGTGCCCATTATCAATAAGTCTTATGTACATTGATCAATCGGAAGTGGTGCTAATTGGGATTGTTCACTAGCCAATATATTAGCAAAATTAATATTGCCGTGGGCGCTTATTAGTGCGGGGCCCTTATTACGTTGAATACAGTATTTTTTTCGAATGAAGTCAGCTCGTCTGTTATCATCAGGGTTCCCCTTATCTGTTTTTAGTGCAAGGAAATAATATTTCACTTTTCTTCGAGGTTAAATATCTATTTGTAGTGACTTAATCTTGAATCAAAGTGAAATATTCAGATGAAAAAGAGAAAATTGTGATTGAACTTTGAGTGAATGACTTGTAGATCTAAATAAGTTACCTCAGAAATAATGTCACTGAATTTGTCAGCCATGAAAGTACACTGCATTGATATTGATGTTGAAAGAATTAAAACCAGGTCATTTTCATTTGTTCAAAGTTGGGACTGACAAAGATTGTGTGGGACTGGTACTTAGTTTGAAAAGCCAGCCAAGAACACTTGACTAGCGAGTGAGTTGGGTTTAATGCCGCTTTGAACAGTATTCCAGTTACATCACAGTGTGTCAGCTTGATGTAAGAGGAAAGCCCAAAGTTATGCAATTCACTGCACAGAGTTGCGCCCCTTAGGCACACCAGAAACCTATGATCGTGGATTTGAATCCCAGTTCATCCTGATTATGTTTCTAGGTTTGTCAGCACCATACCCATGTTCATGGGTTGCATCAAAGTGACAAGCATCTGATACCAGCATCGCATTCCTCCCACATGAAGCTTACATATAACTGTTATAGTGTTCAAAGCAGCATCACACACTCACTAAACATCACCACAAACACTTGTGTATACAATCATATGACTGTACAACACAAACTGCCTCTTCAAGCAGTAATATAGAATACTGTGTGGAATAAGTAGACAGCTGACTTACAAAATCAAGGCATATTTTCTAGAGATCTTAGCAAGATGGTGGGACAACATCTGGCTTCTTAAGATAAAAAGTAAGTGTGTTGTGGGCTGCCAAGTCTTATAGAAAACCTGAGCAGTAAATTCAATCAAATCACCAGGTACAGAAGTGTAAATCATACTTCAAGTATCTGTTAGAAGAAACAACGGTCCCAAATAAAGATCAATATTTTCTGAAAGCTGCAAATTTCAGACCCGTTCGACTTTGTGATGAAGTAACAGCCTGCTTCACCAATGTTTTATACCAGATTTGGCCACCTATGGCTGGAAGGGAGGTCCGGCACACTAGCATCCACACTAGCCGCATCACAGTTTCATTATATCGACACGGTACAGATGTATCAGCATACACATGTCTGTTCGTGAACTTCAGACAAAACAAGCAGCAATCTTCTTTTGGGAAAGGACAACATATTTTGTATACCCCTACCTTCCACCCCCTAAGGTGTTATAAAAAATAGTCATGGCATTATAGAAGAACATTTCATGATTTGAAAATGAAACACATTGATGAAATCAATCTATTTAACACATTGACATTCACTTGTACATTTGCCACTTGTTCCTCACCCCGACAGCAATAATTGGATCACTTATCACAGTTCACCTGTGTTCCCACAAACACTGTTTGGGTCATCGCCTCTTTCTCAGCACTGTTTATTCAGCAAACAATCGTGAAATCCACACGATCAAGCTGCTGCTTTGAAGGCAGCTCCAATGTTTAAAGACGGCCAATTGTGAATGAAAACAATCTAGGAGTCTTCATTTGTTTAAAACAAGGAAAGAGAAATAATAGATTTTGTTCGCCCGAAGGTCTTAACAATTCATTCATTCTGTATGTATTATTTCTAGATGCATAGACTTCACTCCTGATCTGGGAGACTCGTGAAGATCCGGGGTAGAATAGGTCTTCATCAACCCATGCTTGCCATAAAAGGCGACTAAGGGGATCGGGTGGTCAGGCTAGCTGACTTGGTTGATGCATGTCATTGATCCCAATTGCTTGGATCGATGCTCATGATATCAATCACTGTATTGTCTGGTCCAGACTTGATTATTTACAGACCGCTATCATACCGCCAACCTGATATGGGACGCCTAAGCCCATGTAGAGAACACAACTACTGGTAGATGTGACAGTAATGTGCAGGTCCTTCCTCCTGTCAGTATGTGACTGTCAGCTCAGGTACACCACATGTGTGTTCAGCTCAAAGGAAGAGTGCTGTTTAAGACAGAACCTGCAGCAATATTCCTGGGGCCAAATTGAGGCCATTATTTGGGTGTGATGACACAACAAGACAGCCAGACCATTCATGAAAGTCTCGCCATGTGGGGAATCACCCTGAGAAGTGAAGCAATGTGTCTCTCAGAGTGCAGTTGGATGGGTGACCACATTTGTCTGTGTGACTCCTGAGAGTTTCTAGGGCTTCGGTCTTGACCCACACTGAAGCACATGTGGTGTCTCCTTAGGCAACTGACTTTGTTCAAAATGTGCTTCTGTTCACCCAGCAGTAAAGATGGGTACCCGGTGGGATGAGATGGAAATGTGATGGTTAACCTTCTAGTGCCCGACAAAGCAGCTTGGGTTGCATTCTCCCCAGGTAGCTGAGAATAAAAATGGAGTGCACACTGATACAATGCCCGGGGTAATAATGTAAGCACTTAGAGCATGCATCAATATATATGGTTGGTTGGTTGGTTTATTGTTAAAAGCCGCACTCAGCAATATTCCAGCTATATGACGGCGGTCTGCAAATAATCGAGTCTGGACCAGACAATCCAGTGATTGATATCATAAGCATCAATCCATGCAATTGGGATCGATGACATGCTTCAACCAAGTGTCGAGTGTATGGAGACTAGAGGAACATTAGTACCCTTTGTCATCATTACATTACATTATGTCCTGACTCCCGATACCAATATAGTTATATCGAAAATCATCTTTGTTGAAATACTAGCGGCAATCAAAGATCAAGTAGTCCTGTGCATGTTTGTGTGTTTGCTTGATGAGAATCTCCTAGTAACTAGTCCACACAGTAGGGTCCAGATTGAACAAGATTATCCAACTTGGGAGTTGACAGAGGGACAAGGGGCTTGTGTGCATTACCAATGTCAACTAGGCAAGCCTACTTAGTGCAGAAAGTCACAAGCAGCTTCTGAGGGGAGACTTCACTTCTAAACGCAAGGAATGCTTTCTACTATTATGACGTGACTTTGTTGAATGTTATCCACTTCACACAGGAGTGCTGTTGTGGATTTACTTTAGTCTTGTCCAATCATTTCATGGACATAATCTATTGTCAGAGATGGGGTATCTTAAGAAGGGACTTGTTTGGTTGTTTTCATTCGTTTGTCAAATTTGTATTTGTAAGTCACAATGGTAATTGTAACATTCCAAGAAATTTCTGATTCCTAATCTTTTCAATCTGTTGAAGAAATGAGACTGCCCAGCTGAGAATAATAGACTGAAGGATTAATATAATGTTGGCACTGAATATAAATGAAATGTTGAAGCTTTTCCCGTACCTATGATCATAAGGACTGATGGCTAAAAGTAATGAGTTTATTATCAGTGATAGGTGCTAGTAAATCTCAACAACTACCGTCATTGTCCCAGAGTAACACACAGCCGTTGATCACCTCCAAGTTATTCAAAGTCTCTAACCTACCACCATCGTCCCAGTGTAACACACAGCCGTTGATCACATCCAAGTTATTCAACCTCTACACCTACCATCATCGTTCCAGTGTAACACACTGCCGTTGATCACCTCCAAGTTATTCAAAGTCTCTAACCTACCACCATCGTCCCAGTGTAACACACAGCCGTTGATCACATCCAAGTTATTCAACCTCTACACCTACCGTCATCGTTCCAGTGTAACACACAGCCGTTGATCACATCCAAGTTATTCAACCTCTACACCTACCGTCATCGTCCCAGTGTAACACACAGCCGTTGATCACATCCAAGTTATTCAACCTCTACACCTACCGTCATCGTCCCAGTGTAACACACAGCCGTTGATCACATCCAAGTTATTCAACCTCTACACCTACCGTCATTGTCCAAGAGTAACACACTGCCGTTGATCACATCCAGGTTGTTCAACCTCTACACCTACCGTCATTGTCCCAGAGTAACACACTGCCGTTGATCACCTCCAAGTTATTCAACCTCTACACCTACCGTCATCGTCCCAGTGTAACACACAGCCGTTGATCACATCCAAGTTATTCAACCTCTACACCTACCGTCATCGTCCCACTGTAACACACTGCCGTTGATCACCTCCAAGTTATTCAACCTCTACACCTACCGTCATCGTCCCAGTGTAACACACTGCCGTTGATCACCTCCAAGTTATTCAACCTCTACACCTACCGTCATCGTCCCAGTGTAACACACAGCCGTTGATCACATCCAAGTTATTCAACCTCTACACCTACCGTCATCGTCCCACTGTAACACACTGCCGTTGATCACCTCCAAGTTATTCAACCTCTACACCTACCGTCATCGTCCCAGTGTAACACACAGCCGTTGATCACATCCAAGTTATTCAACCTCTACACCTACCGTCATCGTCCCACTGTAACACACTGCCGTTGATCACCTCCAAGTTATTCAACCTCTACACCTACCGTCATCGTCCCAGTGTAACACACTGCCGTTGATCACATCCAAGTTATTCAAACTCTACACCTACCACCATCGCTCAGTGTAACAGACTGCCGTTGATCACCTCCAAGTTATTCAACCTCTACACCTACCGTCATCGTCCCAGTGTAACACACTGCCGTTGATCACATCCAAGTTGTTCAACGTCTCCAGGGAGGGGAGCACCTCATTCCTGGCGTTCTTCAACACGTAGTGTGGCAACAGCGGCACATTGGCGTCCTTGCACACCCGTCGCATCAGCCCCTCCACGGAGATGTTGCTGGGGACCTGCAGTGGGAACCGCCCCTGGGGACACCCCGGCGCGAGGACGCTCTGGACCACCACCTCAATCTCATTTCCTCCATCTTCCATGCTGAGAAAGTAGGCTGGGCAAGTTCCTTATATTTCTGAAGAGAAAGTAGAGTCATTTTATGCTCTGGATTTGGACATACATACGTGCGTGTGATGTTGATCACAAGGTCACGATACTCTGTAATAGCAGACATAGTGCAGCTGAACCAATGGTCAGTGTAGTCATCACTGAGTAATATCAACAGGGTCGGGGAACAGATATATGACACTTAAGGAAGAGACTATATGGATGTCAACTTCTTTATCATGAGGAACACAACGTTTCGGGGCATATGCTTACTCCTTCATCAGGTGAATGATGAGCCTTGTCGTGTTTTTTTGGTTTTGAAATATATATTTTTTTAATTCATGCAGATTTTCATACATTTCATGTTCATAGTTCTGAGGTTGCTCTGTCAGCAAACAACAGCCCTGGAAGTCCCCTCAAGGAGAGTTATTCTTGTATAACTGTTGTATGGGCACAATCCACTCAACAGCTCTTCTCATACACTAACAACAAGTAAAAAAAAAAATTAAATTCAGCAAAAAAACCTGCTAACCATCCTCTATCATACAGATTCAGTGTTTCAATCAAAACATCCATCCTAGCCTTGATCATGTACTCTGCAGTCAAGCCAAGCTTGAGTTATGTCCCTTGGACCACAGTTTCCCGCACACATACCAGTGCTGGGATTGTAGGATTAATCAATACCAATTAGATCTACTTGCAAGTGAATCTTACATACACAAGCGTGTCGGCAACTTCAGCCATACAACGTTAAACTGGCGGCGTCAAACAACACCTCCACCAATGCTTGTCGACCATGCTGATGTCATGAATCGACCCACTGATGCCAAATGAGTAGTTTGGTATCATGGAAACCCACAAGTAATATGAATATTTTAATAGCAAATAACTGTCCATTTTTTAACCACTCCATCTGAACCAGTCATGTTTTTTCACTTCTCAGTGCCTTACAGCAGACATTGAACTCATGACCTACTGGAATTGATTTTTTAACACATAATTAATAATCTATAATATATTCAGCAAATATCCTAACTACACTAAATACATAATATATAAATAATTGATGTTATTTACTTGTTGTGGTAGTATCTGAATCACACTTATGGTGATGACATGCTGAGGCTTGTTATGCATGATCCAACTCAGTATTGGCACAAAATATAAGAGCAAAAATGCAAAAATTGTGTTTGATTGAAAATTTTGCATATTTCGTAATATCTATTTGTTTGTAGTTTTATATCATTTTTATGTTTGTTTTGATAAAATAAACCACAAATAAGATGTGACATTGTGTTAGTTTGTTTTCATGTCTCTTAGCATATTGACATAGAAATTCCTTTAAACTAGAGACTAATTGGTACACCAGGTCAATAAGAGATTTTTAATAGTTGTGTTGAGCTTTATACTGAATCGTAGTGGTAAAATACTACTCCCTCTAAGAAACAAAACACGTTCTACACTTTGTCTTGCAGAGGCTCTATAGCTATGCTATAGACATACAATCGACAAAGAATTACAGCATGTCGTTAATAACATGAAACATACACCCTTGATGTGTCCATCAATGCGATCCTTTCATAGTAATTACATGTCAAGTAAACGACAAGGCGGATAATGCTTTAGGGTCTACCATGCTGTTATTGGAATCTAATTAATCAACGTCAGGAGGCAATAATTAACATAATTAGTCTTCAGGACTTTGCACAAACAATCCATTGCACATTTTCACTACATACTATTTTATGAACACATCTTGTAAAATGACATAACATGTCAACGTAGACTAACATCTAGTCTATGAAATCTTATATTACACAATACCCTTCTCAACTCTATAATTAAACAACTAATTTTCCTGATGCTAATGTGGAATAGAGCTGGCTACACTTGCTTTTATATACATATCTCGATTGTTGTATTTTCATAAAATAAATAAATTCCACAGTCATGGTGCAGGACTAATGTCAATGCTCCATCACAAAATTAATGTGCAATGTATATTGATTCATTGCAGCTATTTTCTTGCAATATATAGATATTATGTAACAGATATAATTCTTCAAATATGAATTGCATATTAAAACTGAAGATGTTCAAATGCATGTTTAACGTCTCTTGAAAACATATTTGAAAGGTTTGACTTGTATAAACAGTTGTTTCAGCCAAGACCTACTTAGTTCTGCTGACAGGAAGGAAAATGATATTCCAAACAAACAAAATCCAATTTCAAGCAAAAAGCTTCACATAACTCTTAATTCTTGGATACACAAGACATATCACCTAACAAAATATTCAAACATTGAAATAAACAAATACATGTCACATGACTTATCATACTGTTTAAACGTCACATGACAACACAAACAATTAATAAGGGATAAGATCAAGACAAAAGGGATTGCCTATGCTTAGAAAATTCCCATGGCAAACGAGATACCCTAACATGCACAATCTAGAATGATATACTATCAATAATACAACCATTAATACTTTCTGTCAGCCCTGTCAAAATAATTTCAAAGACCATCATTACAATATTATTACAATAGAAAGCCGGGTTATTTTATTCTCTTTCAGAAACATTCGGTGGAGGGCTCGAACAATGTTTAATAGCTTTTGTGCATGATTGGTCATGCGTCTTCTTCATAGCAGTTTGTGGACGGTATATTATCGTACTTACAATCCTGGCCGATAAATTTCAACAGCCATGTTTACATAGGAACAGTCTTACTCTACTCGCGTTCTCAGCTCGATCTGCTCTCCTCGCGTCGGTCAAAGGTTCATGGAATGATGAAATTAAGCCCAAGTGTCTGAGGATGCAACATGACGTTAAATCAATGGAGACAATGTAGTCCACAAAAGACGCAAACCACCATGATTTAAAAATAAACAACATCTCATTTAGCAATAATTGAATTTTCAAATAATAAATTAACCATGTTTTGCTGCGATCAGTCATAAAGTCAACACTATTCATTGCAAAATGATAAGAATATTGATCCTATTGATCAACATATACAATATAAAATTATCTTATATTCTGAACAATCTGATTTTATTTTGATCTTCAAAAATATTAAATTTGTAAGAGTATGCGTCAATCATATAAACTCTAAATGTAACATGTTTATAGAGCTTGAGGAATGAATTACAACGTTTGAAAATGTTGAGGGCTTTAATCGAATCAACAAGTGAATTTTATCAGTTGCTTATCCAAGTCTGGGTAATTTTTTAATAATGTAATTTGACCCACAAGACTAATATATTCCTATAAACTACGAACATGGCCGTTCAGTAACAGAAATAATTGACTGCACAGTGACTCAAAGATCAAAGTAATAAATTTCTTTATTTCTGTCATACACGACAGCAAATATTGATGTTTGACTAAAATATATTCACATTAGATTAACACACGGCTTATTTCTTCCTTGTGCATGATGAATAAGACACAAAAGCTTAAATATACAAAAGAATGAGAAATTCTAAACATCAGAACCACAAAGGCTACAAAGAATATATATGTAACTCCTCTCTATAACAACAAAACTGGGATACATTCCCTAATATATCATTATTTTCAGAACAGCTCAAAATCAACTAATTTTGGTCTGAATACTATTTTGATACATCTTTGACATCAGGACTACCTGGGCCAAAAATACATATATTTTGAGATTAAAAAAGTAAGTTTACATTGATTTGCCTAATAATGAAGAATATTCATCTACTTGTAGAAGGATAGGATTCCAGAAATTTAGGTCAGCTGAGAGACTGTGTAACTAGCAAGAATAATTTTACACACATTCAGAGCTCATCTGAAGACTTGAGCTAGTGATTCCGAGTGATTATATGTCCGGAATTGGATCCATAAGCTCAAGGACATTCATTTGCCAATTATTTTGATAAATTAACAATTTTATTACTTCACACAAATCCTAGTACAAGAAGATTTTAATGTAAAATTGATTTCCTTTCTGATATTGAACAAGATACAACCCTACGACTCTACATGAGTTTTTATATTTCATAAACCGACAATTAATTCAAATATGAAAATGCATAACCAACACATGAAACATACAATTTGATTCAGCAAAATTGGGTTAACTAACCAATGCTTTTCACTCTTAACAATAACATAACATATCAAATGACATATATTATTTAATAATAGGACCGGTCAACCATTCAATCATTATATCTGTCATAAATTCTTTATATACAAGTCCCAATGTAACAGAAAAGCCACCATGCTATCAAAGGTGTACAAAGGCTGTTTACGAGGGCAAGGACAAAACCTTTCTAATCTCTACATATAAGTCCACGGCCTATCTTATGATAAGACAATAATCAATTTTGGAGTGTAATATATAATAACTGACAAGGAAGTCCCATTTTATTTGAATGAGGTCAGATCTCGTTTAGATATTCCCAAATACCGGTCTCTGATTTCGTCAACACTGGGGCCAACAATATTATTTTTTCTGTGTGTCAAACATGTTTTGTTGCCATGCTTGACGTCCTTCTACCATGCTGTCAGTGTACAATGACTGATTTCCATATAACTAACACTATATAACCTGCCAGGCCGGTCTCACCTGCGTCATGTGACAAGTGATTGATTGCAATATACGCTTGCTGACTATTTCACTTTTGAAATGAACAAGAGACAATATATGCCAACAAGTTGTGGGGTCATGATTGAATGTCGCAGCAATTCATCGTGAAATTTGTGCACATGATATGATAGACATATCATTTTATTGATTTGTAGATTCTGTAACAATCAATGCGTAACAAAGCTTGTGTCAATTATTCGTCAAAGTATCAACAATTTCCATTTAGATTTCTTTATTATTTCAGAGTATCAATAATTGAGGAATTGAATTAAGGTAAAATAAACAAGCTCTATTTTTGTCCCTTTCTCCACATATAGAAACAACAGATTTCATTGTAAAGACTTCAATCTGGGAGGAAAGCCATACTTCATGCAAGATAAGAAAACAGTTTTCAATGAAGGATAATGAACGATGTTTTCCTACGCTGAACAGCTATGAACAGACTCAGGAAAGAAATCAATGAATCATTGTACATATCAGCTGGTGACATGCAATAAACCAATAACACTTGCCCATACATGTTCAGGGCCTGTAACGAATAATACAGACAAATTAACATGAATGAATGGCTAATATATCCCAACTAGGACAATGTATCTTACCCTGTTATATCTTCCCTTGTACATATGGAAACTAGGAATCAAAAGAGGTTCAATTATATTTTATCTCAGCAAATCTTAAATACTTCATTCCTCATTGGTATTCATTCAATAAATAAAAATTTAAAATTAATATATATTTCATTTCTTGTGAACTTTTTTTTTTTTCCATAATGTCAATATTATGAAAATATTACATTTATTAAAATGAATCAGGTATCTATTATCTAGAAAAGTCAAATCTTGTCACATGTAAAATATATCAGCAATATTCTAAAAGACTATTTTCATCATAATAGGATTCCCTCAACCTTAACATATATAAGCAGGGTTTTTTAAGTGACATTTGTGTGATATTTCCTCTCCATCTTCGTTAAGAGAAATTGGTCTTCTCTAATTGCATGGTGGGTCAGTCAATGAAATTTGGAAACTGGCATTAGAAGGTCAGTGTGAGTGTCCACAATGTTTGGCTATTTTTAGCCTGTTACCAGGGCAACAGGGGGAACCTGCTGGGGGGCCTGTTGATTGATGTCCAGTTTCACTATTATGAGGAAGGGGCAACATCTTGAATTAAATAATACCCTTTCCTTCTAATCATCCTGTGCAGAAAATTAAAATACACCATTTGGTGGGCCCATCTTTCAGCAGCGTGCAGCTGTAATTGACATTCTTGTATCGACATGCTTGGCGAAATTGATTGAAATTGGACACACTATCACAAGTGTATATAATAGGAATAGCTTGATGATCAATGAAATTGGTGACATGTTGCATGTGTGCATTCGAGGATCTGCTCTCCCAATACTGCTAAAACCAGTATGCTGAAGATCAATTTTTAATAAACATGTCATTTTCAACATAGCATGGCATTTTTCAATGCCTTAGTGTATGTATCATCAAGTTAGTGATAGTTTCTGAACATCTTGTCATGAATTAGTTAGATTTGTCGGAAATATTTTCCAGTATTTTAATACTTCTGGATATTGATGGCAAATAATTTACACAGTTGTTTTTAAACATTTCCAGTTTGCGATGTGGCTAAATAAAGACATACTCCAAATAGAATAAATCACACGTTAATTATTTGTCAATTCAGTTCATATAACTGAAAAATATTGAAGCCTTTCCCCTAAAAGTTATATCTGCAATAAAACAACATATTTATTTAAATAAATGAAAACAAAAAAATAAGCTAATTTTCACATTTCATAACCATCATTTAATGAATCCTCTAGTCAGCTAATCAGCATGTATTTGAGGTAAATGCCCTGTTGTGTAACCCAACTGGTTGTCATTTCTTGGCTGTTGATTGACAGGCGGGACAATGAGGCCCTTGGACAATAATCAATCCCCTCCTGTCCCAGCTGTGTCCCCCAAGTACTCCACGCCATGTCTCTGATAAGCCTTCAAGAGAAGTCATCGTATAATTAAAATCAGAATTTGGAACACAACTGTACAAATTGTTATTTTAAGTTGAAGTCCCAAATATCAGAATATCACCGATAAATTTTTTACCTTGAGGCATTTTCATTGAAATAAATAAAACCGAAAAATAAATTGTATTGTTTTTCTGCAACTCCAAACCAAATGCAGAGATAGCAATTAATACTATCATATTCTGGACAGTGAGTCACTTGATATGTGAAGATTTCCTACGGGACAGAAGAATTCAAGCAAGGTTTTTTTGTGTTTTTTTTGTTAGTTAGGCTAGAAATCTAATTTCTTGTTGAATGTATTTTGGGGTCAAAATGCCAAAGGCAGGAGATGAAATACAAAAAAAGAAGACATTTTCTCAGAGTTGATTTGATGTCAATATCCAAAACCAACATTCTGAAACAGAATCAATAAATACCAACAAAGCAATAATCAAAATAAGTACTTTTCAATTGTCAGCGTTTTATTTTGTACTCTTTGCTTAAGGGCAATATGATCCGGGCCCATTTAGGACAACATCTACAAAAGTTGGAAGTGAGCCAACCTTCTAGGAAATGTTATGAAAGTGATCACATGACCAAGACTTAAGACAATTTTCTATTTAACACTTGCATGTTTTTTTTACTTAAATATTGTGGTAGGACTGGAATTATATGAAAAGGCTGCCTTTAGCGGTTGTCAACACTGACCTGTACAAATTGGAAACAACCTCAAGGGTTACTACATCGAGAAACAATCTCAAGGGTTAAAACAACCAGAAACAATCTCAAGGGTTACGACATCCAGAAACAACCTCAAGTGTTACAACGTCCAGAAACAATCTCAAGGGTTGAAACAACCAGAAACAATCTCAAGGGTTACGACATCCAGAAACAACCTCAAGGGTAACGACATTCAGGAACAATCTAAAGGGTTACGACATTCAGGAACAATCTCAAGGGTTACGACATTCAGGAACAATCTCAGGGGTTACGACATTCAGGAACAATCTCAAGGGTTACGACATCCAGAAACAACCTCAAGGGTTACGACATTCAGGAACAATCTCAAGGGTTACGACAACCTGAAACAACCTCAAGGGTTACGACATTCAGAAACAACCTTAAGGCTTACGACATCCAGAAACAATCTCAAGGGTTAAAACAACCTGAAACAATCTCAAGGGTTTCGACAACCTGAAACAACCTCAAGGGTTACAACATTCAGGAACAACCTCAAGGCTTACGACATTCAGAAACAACCTTATGGGTTATGACAACGTGAAACAATCCCAAGCGTTACGACATCCATTGACAACCTCAAGGGTTACAAAATCCAGAAACAATCTCAAGGGTTACAACATCCAGAAACAATCTCAAGGGTTACGACAACCTGAAACAACCTCAAGTGTTACGACATTCAGGAACAACCTCAAGGCTTACGACATTCAGAAACAACCTTATGGGTTATGACAACGTGAAACAATCTCAAGGGTTACAACATCCTGAAACAACCTCAAGGGTTACAACATCCAGAAACAACCTCAAGGGTTACAACATCCAGAAACAACCTCAAGGGTTACGACATCCAGAAACAACCTAAAGGGTTACAACATCCAGAAACAACCTCAAGGGTTACGACATCCAGAAACAACCTTAAGGCTTACGACATCCAGAAACAATCTCAAGGGTTAAAACAACCTGAAACAATCTCAAGGGTTTCGACAACCTGAAACAACCTCAAGGGTTACAACATTCAGGAACAACCTCAAGGCTTACGACATTCAGAAACAACCTTATGGGTTATGACAACGTGAAACAACCTCAAGGGTTGCAACATCCAGAAACAACTCAAGGGTTCTGACATCCAGAAACAACGTCAAGGGTTATGACATCCAGAAACAACCTCAATGGTTACGACATCCAGAAACAACCTCAATGGTTACGACATCCTGAAACAACATCAAGGGTTGCAGTATCATGAAACAACTCAAGGGTTACGACATCCAGAAACAACCTCAAAGGTTACGACATCCTGAAACAACCTCAATGGTTACGACATCCAGAAACAACCTCAATGGTTACGACATCCTGAAACAACCTCAAGGGTTGCAGTATCATGAAACAACTCAAGGGTTACGACATCCAGAAACAACGTCAAGGGTTATGACATCCAGAAACAACCTCAATGGTTACGACATCCTGAAACAACCTCAAGGGTTATGACATCCTGAAACAACCTCAAGGGTTGCAACATCCAGAAACAACTCAAGGGTTCTGACATCCAGAAACAACGTCAAGGGTTATGACATCCAGAAACAACCTCAATGGTTACGACATCCAGAAACAACCTCAATGGTTACGACATCCTGAAACAACCTCAAGGGTTACGACATCCTGAAACAACCTCAAGGGTTGCAGTATCATGAAACAACTCAAGGGTTACGACATCCAGAAACAACCTCAAAGGTTACGACATCCTGAAACAACCTCAAGGGTTACGACATCCTGAAACAACCTCAAGGGTTGCAGTATCATGAAACAACTCAAGGGTTACGACATCCAGAAACAACCTCAAAGGTTACGACATCCAGAAACAACCTCAAAGGTTACGACATCCTGAAACAATGTGAAGGGTTACGACATACAGAAACAACCTCATCCCCACAATTGTTTACCTTGTTTTTGTAATAGGGGAGATATTAAATATGAGAAAGTTTACAGGTGAGAGACAGACACCCATGGAAACACATGTGATGGGTATTGGATTGAGGAGAGCAAGGTTAATGTTGCCTGCATGTTTTGATGAGGATTATACTAACCAATGTCAGGGTTAGGTCACTGACCCCAGTACTATTGGTTCCAAGCAACCCTTGTGACCACCTACCTAATACCAAGCTAAATTTTGCAACAAAAATGTGTCACTGAGGACTTCCATTCCCCAGGATCGGTCCAAGTCTTTAAATCTTAGGGCTCAAGGAAGACTTCCAAGAGGAACAGTGCGAGTCAAGGGGAGTTTTGTCGTATGCTGCATGAATCTATGAGGACACTTCTTTCAATAGGACTCTTTTAAACATATTCAAGGTGAGGTGAGGTGAGGTGAGGTGAAATGGCGTTTAACGTCGCGTCCAAGATTATTGCACTTATATAGCGATGTGCATGCACGTGTATGTGTGTGTGTGGCTGCTTGTAGTAGTCCGGACTGATGCCGATTATAGTGCTAGCTCACTGAGATACCATGACGCAGTTTAACATAAATACCCCACTCAGACACAGTATACTGACTCCGAGCCGACCAGTCCTTGTTTTAGCCCCTTAATGCCGAGCGTCAGACAGGGTAACAACAAGTACCATCTTTTAATGTCTTTTGGTATGACGTGGTCGGGGATCGAACCACGGACCTTCCTCTCTCCGGGTGGACGCTCTACCACTAGACCATGGAGGCCATCCTTAAACATATTAAAAAAATCATAACAAGTTGCAAACATATCTTAAACTATACAAAATGCATATTTCTGATTGAAATGTACTTGCCTCAGTTGTAGCAGAGGGGGTTGTTTTGGGGTGTTGTTTTTTTCAGATTGTGTCAAGTAGGCAGGATTCCTGAATCTGAGACACTCGGGATATCAACCAGTGCCTCAGCTCATCTCTCATACGATAATTGTAAACAATTTATCCGAATTTCCAAGCAAGTCTACAAAAGGAAGAGATTTTATGGATGTCAACTTCTTTATTGATAGCAACACTCAATTCTCTTCCTTATGTGTATCCCTTGTAAATCCCTTTCAAAGACTTGACACAACATCAACATGGAGAAGATGCAGCAACATCCATCAACAAGTACATGTACAACAAGACCATCAGCAACATGCAGTGTTAAGACCAACAAGTGTTCCTCATAGTAAAGAAGTTATAAATTCTTCCTTTTGTGTATCACTTCTAAATGCCTTTCAAAGACTTGATAGGTCTACAAAAGTTTGTTGGCAATATATAATATATCAAAAGACAATATAGCCAAAATAATATTTTCCTTTCAGAAATGCTACAGCATACATGTACAGTAAACTACTTTTATAACGAACACTCTTATAACGAATTTACCGATATAACAAGCTTATTTTTTAGTCCCAGCCATTTGATGTATATATACTGTATATATACTTATATCAAACTATGGTTATTACGAACTAAAATTAGTGGTCCCTTTGTGTTATAACCGTAGTTTACTGTAATTACAACACACATACCCCGTACACAAACACAGGACGACAACGACCAAACATCATTACATGTTTAATCATTCATCACAAGAAACTCTCTTGCTATGTCATCAATTCCCTGGTTGAGCGAGATGGCCTGTTACCCTTTCAGTACTGATCATGATGCAAAGAGCTCAAGAAATCAGGGGATGAAATACGTCAATTCTAATGTCATATCATGGACATTTCATATACATCCCAGCATGAAGAGAGCTGTATACACAAATTGGAACTTGGCCCAAATGTGACGATCGTTTGAGTGAGAGATGGATTCTAATTTGTAATAACAACAGACGAGCAATGCGGAGGTGGTGGTGACGATAGAGTCACTATATTCCTTGAACAGATTACAAGGAATGGGATGCTCTGGTTTATCAGTATTTCTGAAAACATCAGACCAATGAGTTCCATCCAAAATGCTGCCAAATTCTTCTGCCATTGTAATTACACCATGACATTCCATGAAACAATGAAACGTGAAATGTGACAAAACTTATCATAGTAATTCCTATATAAGAATAGATAACAGTCTTTGCGAACCATTACTAACTGTGTGAATGTGCCAATACAATTTATTCCCAGGTATTGATATTCATATTTGCTGTCATATCCTATATGAGATTCTATCGATAAGGCAGCCTTCCTTGGTGCTTGCACATAGCCGTCTATCAAACAGATATTCTGATATTCACAAGAATCCATTTCTGACACCTGACAAAATAACTCATTCTTAAACAAAAACTTCATTTCAAGTTTCACCATTACCGGAATGTCTTCTATTGACAAAGGAAGGTTAAATGAACATGCATTTCAGCCAATCTGAATGAAATATCAGCAAAACATTTTCCTCACATATGGAATTTCTATTTCTTTTGAAAAAGACACTTTGACATTTATAACATGCACAAATTCTCAATTCCTAATCAGATTCACCACAGAGCAACATATACACAGCATTATAATTAATCATTAATGAAATTACTACATCAGGAACATCAGCTGCTTGTCCATAAATGACCCCAATATTTGACTTCATAACATATATTAACTAATTATCATAATGAAATGTTTGTTCTGGCTCAAACTATCATGAAACTAATACATAATGTGTACCAGAATTGCAGTGGCGCATATCTCATGTTGTCGATTTCCCCCAAAGACACACAGTTATTGATCAAAGCCCAGTGCTTGTTTCTAAATCAACCCAAAGCATTACCAGAGAAGCTGGACTATATTATATTGATGACTTTCAGATAAACCATTTTCATATTCTCTTTTACTTCGTAGATGTAAGGCAGCATGTAAAATCCACATGCCGGAAGATTAGGAGCAACATTGATTGCCTACAAGCCTAACCTCCTCACATTTATCTTTAACTGAACAGATGAGATCATTACTGGAAATATCAATGTGACTTGCTTTACATGTCATCATTTGCAAATATTCAAAATCTTCTTAAAAATACACAGATCACGTATTATTTTGTTATACACTTCAGAACACGACATGAATACAAAAACTGAACAAGTGTATCATATTTTAGAGCTGAAATCTTGACACATATGACATTAAATGATACTGTGTTACCATGGTTACACTCATTGATAATAAACTGCATCTCTGTTATGAAAGTCAATCTTTTTGTCAAATACTGGCCAAAAATGGATTTATCCTTGTTCACATAATGCCTATAAAAACATTTCATCATATCATTATGTCAATAGGGAAATAATGTCCAATGCACAGAAAAGCATATCTTGTCTTTTCAAGTTAAAACAAATGTTGACATTTCATAAATGCGTAGAATTACAGATTTTACTGAAATTATATGGCCTTTCTTGTATCATATATATTATTTTTAAATAAAAAAACAAAACATGAAAGCATTCATAACTCACTGTCTGAGACAACTACACACAATGTTGTTGTCTATGTTTAGCAGACACATACATTGTGTAAATATATGTAAGAGCTAATCAAAATAGGTCTTTGAAACATAATTAATCAACCTAACTGTCAAAAACACCAGAAAATACACACCTGTCTCAAGAACACAAACACATGGACACCTGTCTCAAGAACACAAACACAAAGACACCTGTCACAAGAACACAAACACAAAGACACCTGTCTCAAGAACACAAACACAAAGACACCACTCTCAAGAACACAAACACATGGACTCCAGTCTCAAGAACACAAACACATAGACACCTGTCTCAAGAACACACATGGACACCAGTCTCAAGAACACAAACACATAGACACCTGTCTCAAGAACATCATCACATGGACACCTGTCACAAGAACATCATCACATGGACACCTGTCTCAAGAACACAAACACACATGGACACCAGTCTCAAGAACACAAACACATGGACACCTGTCTCAAGAACATCATCACATGGACACCAGTCTGAAGAACACACATGGACACTTGTCTCAAGAACATCAACACATGGACACCTGTCTCAAGAACACATATGGACACCAGTCTCAAGAACACAAACACATAGACACCAGTCTCAAGAACACAAACACATGGACTCCAGTCTCAAGAACACAAACACATGGACACCTGTCTCAAGAACATCATCACATGGACACCTGTCTCAAGAACACAAACACATAGACACCTGTCTCAAGAACATCATCACATGGACACCTGTCTCAAAAACACAAACACATAGACACCTGTCTCAAGAACACAAACACAAAGACACCTGTCTCAAGAACACAAACACATAGACACCTGTCTCAAGAACACAAACACATATGGACACCTGTCTCAAGAACATCATCACATGGACACCTGTCTCAAGAACACAAACACATATTGACACCAGTCTCAAGAACACAAACACATAGACACATGTCTCAAGAACACAAACATATGGACACCTGTCTCAAGAACACAAACATATGGACACCTGTCTCAAGAACACAAACACATACACACCTGTCTCAAGAACACAAACATATGGACACCTGTCTCAAGAACACAAACACATAGACACCTGTCTCAAGAACATCATCACATGGACACCTGTCTCAAGAACATCATCACATAGATACCTGTCTCAAGAACACAAACACATGGACACCTGTCTCAAGAACATCATCACATGGACACCTGTCTCAAGAACATCCTCACATGGACACCTGTCTCAAGAACACACATGGACACCAGTCTCAAGAACATCATCACATGGACACCAGTCTCAAGAACACAAACACATATGGACACCTGTCTCAAGAACACACATGGACACCTGTCTCAAGAACATCATCACATGGACACCTGTCACAAGAACATCATCACATGGACACCTGTCTCAAGAACACAAACACATACACACCTGTCTCAAGAACACAAACACAAAGACACTTGTCTCAAGAACATCATCACATGGACACCTGTCACAAGAACACAAACACATGGACACCAGTCTCAAGAACACAAACACATGGACACCTGTCACAAGAACACAAACCCAAACATACCAGTCTCAAGAACACAAACACATATGGACACCTGTCTCAAGAACACAAACACATAGACACCTGTCTCAAGAACATCACCACATGGACACCTGTCTCAAGAACACACATGGACACCTGTCTCAAGAACATCATCACATGGACACCTGTCTCAAGAACATCATCACATGGACACCAGTCTCAAGAACACAAACACATGGACACCTGTCTCAAGAACATCATCACATGGACACCTGTCTCAAGAACATCATCACATAGATACCTGTCTCAAGAACACAAACACATGGACACCTGTCTCAAGAACATCATCACATGGACACCTGTCTCAAGAACACAAACATATGGACACCTGTCTCAGGACACAAACACATAGACACCTGTCTCAAGAACATCATCACATGGACACCTGTCTCAAGAACACAAACACATATGGACACCTGTCTCAAGAACACAAACACATAGACACCAGTCTCAAGAACACAAACACATATGGACACCAGTCTCAAGGGCAATATTATGAAACATAATTGTGACTATACCAGGTGTATGTGAAAGGTGAGCATGTGATTATGAGTCACTATCAAAAGGGATGGCACTTGGGGTTCGCAAAAAGATAAGCATGTGTTTATGAATCACTATCAAATAGTGACAATGCCAGCTGTTTACAAACAAGTTGAGTGTACACAAGTAGAAATTGGGAATAAGGAATAAGACATCAGTCTTGTCAAATTTCAAAATGTCCTCCACATGTCTACCATAACACTTTTGGAAAGCTTTGCTGAGGCCTTGAACGTTTAAACCTTTATTAAACAACTAAAGAGCGAAATTCATTCTCTCTTTGAAGGCTGGAGCTGCTGGAATATTGCTCGACTTACTGGGAAAGTTGAGTATTGGAAACTTAAGGTCATTCTTTGTGTCCTAGTCTTGTGGTTTTCATTTTTTGTCACTCTGAATCTTTGTAGATCTAACTGCGAATAAATGAGGCAGTTCCACTGATCTGTTATTGTAGGTTCAGGTGGATAAATCAGTAAGGAAGACCACTGGTTGGAGACAGTACTAAGATCTTATCATGTAGATACCATGTTAATGACATTATGTTATAGAAGCTGTGTACACTCTACCTTATTGTTTTCTATTCATTGTTGGTATGGTCCCCTTTCAGAAAAAAAAACAAAAATAAATTAAACATAATTTTTAGAATATGTTCAAAAATAACTGGAACTGCTTTGGTATCTCTTGATATTTAAAATGAAGACTGTGCTTTAAATTTGTCAGCAAAATTGTAAATGATTCAATGCATGATCTGAACCATTCCTTCACATTTCTCCCTTCTGGTCGCAGACTCCAGGGGACAAGATTCAACACAAAAGGGCCCTTACATTCCCACCAGTAGTTGTCTTGGAAACAACCCATATTAAGACTTAAGTATTAGATTATAAAATCATATTTCTGTTAAATAAGGCTTCTTCCTAAAACATCATACACTCTTATCCATAAGTTGTCTTTCAATCTTCTTTTGGCTTACTGTCATGTCAACATAAATATGATCCTTTTAATCTTGTTTCTGGTAAAAACGCCACCATTTTAAAAGAAGTAATACACTTTTATTCATAAGTGAGTCAGTGAGTGAGTATGGTTTTACGCCACTTTTAGCAATATTCCACCATACTGTACCATGTGGGGATTCAAACTCAGGTCTTCGGTCTGACGAGCAAACATTTTAACCACAAGGCTACCCCACTGCCCTTTATTCATAAGTAGCTTTTCATCTTTTATTACTCAAATTATACTTTTTCAATGCATAGTGCTATCATTGTTTTATGTTCATTCATGTCTTCTTACATTTCATGTTAACCTGTATATTTCTGTTACATGTATCAAAGAGCTTTTCTTAAATGTAAACCAAATTCCCAAGTTGGGTAATAAAGTATTATCTTATCCTATCTTATCTAACCTCGATGGTTTATGCCTGAAATGCAGACCATTGGTTGAAGACACTATCTGGATGGTTTATGCCTGAAATGCAGACCATCGGTTGGAGACATTATCTGGATAATTTATGCCGATAATGCAGACCATTGGTTGGAGACATTATCTGAATGGTTTATGCCGATAATGCAGACCATGGTTTGTTTGTTTGTTTGCTTGTTGTTTAACGCCGCACACAGCAATATTCTAGTTATATGACGGCAGTCTGTAAATACTCTAGTCTGGACCAGACAATCCAGTAATTCTCAACATGATCATCGATCTACACAATTGGAATATGATGACATGCATCAAACAAGTCAGCAATCATGTCAGTCGTCTCTTACGACAAGAATAGTCGTGATTTGACCTTTGGTTGGAGAGAGTACTTGGATGGTTTATGCCTGAAAGATAGACCACTGTTTGGAGAGAGTACTTGGGTGGTTTATGCCTGAAAGAAAGACCACTCGTTGGAGAGAGTACTTGGATGGTTAATGCCTGAAAGATACACCATTGGTTGGAGAGAGTACTTGGATGGTTTATGCCTGAAAGAAAGACCACTCGTCGGAGAGAGTACTTGGGTGGTTTATGCCTGAAAGATAGACCACTCGTTGGAGAGAGTACTTGGGTGGTTTATGCCTGAAAGATAGACCACTCGTTGGAGAGAGTACTTGGAGGGTTTATGCCTGAAAGATAGACCACTGGTTGGAGAGAATACTTGGGTGGTTTATGCCTGAAAGATACACCACTGGTTGGAGAGAATACTTGGGTGGTTTATGCCTGAGAGATAGACCATTGGTTGGAGAGAGTACTTGACTGGTTTATGCCTGAAAGATAGACAACTGGTTGGAGAGAGTACTTTGATGGTTTATGTCTTAAAGATACACCACTGGTTGGAGAGAATACTTGGATGGTTTATGCCTGAGAGATAGACCATTGGTTGGAGAGAGTGCTTGGATGGTTTATGCCTGAAAGATACACCACTGGTTGGAGAGAGTACTTGGATGGTTTATGTCTGAAAGATAGACAACTGGTTGGAGAGAGTACTTGGATGGTTTATGCCAGAAAGATAGACCATTGGTTGGAGAGAGTGCTTGGATGGTTTATGCCTGAAAGATAGACAACTGGTTGGAGAGAGTACTTGGATGGTTTATGTCTGAAAGATACACCACTGGTTGGAGAGAATACTTGGATGGTTTATGCCTGAGAGATAGACCATTGGTTGGAGAGAGTGCTTGGATGGTTTATGCCTGAAAGATACACCACTGGTTGGAGAGAGTACTTGGATGGTTTATGTCTGAAAGATAGACAACTGGTTGGAGAGAGTACTTGGATGGTTTATGCCTGAAAGATAGACCATTGGTTGGAGAGAGTACTTGGACGGTTTATGCCTGAAAGATAGACAACTGGTTGGAGAGAGTACTTGACTGGTTTATGCCTGAAAGATAGACAACTGGTTGGAGAAAGAAATTGGATGGTTTATGCCGGAGAGATACACCACTGGTTGGAGAGAGTACTTGGATGGTTTTTGTCTGAAAGATAGACCATTGGTGGGAGAGAGTACTTGGATGGTTTTTGTCTGAAAGATAGACCATTGGTTGAATACACTACTTGGTTGGTTTATGCCTGAAAGATAGACCATTGGTTGAATACACTGCTTGGTTGGTATATGCCTGAAAGATAGACCATTGGTTGAATACACTACTTGGTTGGTATATGCCTGAAAGATAGACCATTGGTTGAATACACTACTTGGTTGGTTTATGCCTGAAAGATAGACCATTGGTTGAATACACTACTTGGTTGGTATATGCCTGAAAGATAGACCATTGGTTGAATACACTACTTGGTTGGTTTATGCCTGAAAGATAGACCATTGGTTGAATACACTGCTTGGTTGGTATATGCCTGAAAGATAGACCATTGGTTGAATACACTACTTGGTTGGTATATGCCTGAAAGATAGACCATTGGTTGAATAAACTACTTGGATGGTTTATGCCTGAAAGATAGACCATTGGTTGGAAAGAGTACTTGACTGGTTTATGTAATTTTACAATGCTTCGTGTACATGTACTTTTAGAATGCTCTACAAAATGAACCCTGAATCAAACAAATCTTTGGCACGATCAACAAAGCTTTAAATATTAAAATAAATCTCGATGAAAATATTACATATAACATTAAATTTATTTCACAAACACACATAAAAATCCATAAATTAAATCTGGTGCATGGATTCATCCATCCAGCAACAACAGATACAGGGCATCATGCAGAAGGTGGGGGTCACCCCCTCATGCAGTCATTCAGCCATAGTAAACCATAACCTTAGGCAGGACAGTTTGGGTCAGACTGGTCTGCCTGAGGCCTAGGATCAACATAGTGGCAGTCTATCTTAATGATCATCACCACGTGGTGCTGTTAGCATCACTCATTGTCCCTGCTGGACCCACTGACCCAACACAGGACCCAGGACGGTAACCATCATCACAGAAATCTTCAACAGTTTGATCATTCATCATACACTTCGAAGAAAGACTTGTGTTTGGCTAGTTTCCTACATTTACATGGGGTGTTGGAGCTTCCCTTAAAGGGGGACTAGGACCTGGCAAATTGGCAGCCCCAGCAACTCCCTCAAACAAAACTCCCTTTGAGTGCCACCTCAAGTCTTATGATACAGTTAATGATTACTCTACAAGCTACACATGAAGATCAAGGTTAGAGTAGGTCTTAACCAACCAATGCATGTCGTAAGAGGCGACTATGCTTGTCGTAAGAGGTGACAGGATTGGGTGGTCAGACTCACTGACTTAGTTGATGCGTGTCATTGTATCACAATTGTGTGGATCGATGCTCATGATATCAATCACTGGATTGTCTGGTGAAGACTTGAGTATTTACAGACTGCTGTCATACAGCTGGAATATCGCTGCGTGTGGCATTAAATAGTACTGACTACTTAGCAACACACAAACAAATCTAATTACAAAGCAGCAATGTCTTAATTTTACATGTGGCACTAATTACAGAGGGTAGAGCTGGGCTAGAAATTGGCACAAGACTGTGTAGCATAGTCCCACTTGAAACATTAATGATCACTTATTTAGGCTAGATTTTAAACTCACATTTAATCAAATGAGTTGCCTATCTTGCAACATCAATTTGAGGTGATGTAATGTGAACTGTTAAATGATATTTAGTGTTCCGATTCCCCAACAGTGCCCCATCACCGTCTGATGACTTGTGAGGGCCTTTTGGTAGAGATAACCCGTCAACGACATGCCAGTATATTTTATTCATTCACCATTGACAGGTTGCAGGGATGTCTTCTATATGGCCCAATAAAACTGTCTCTAGCTAGACATTGCACTTGCTTTACTGTTGCACTTGTCAGTCCTGCTCCGTGTTTTTTTTGTTTTGGGTGTTGTTTCTCTCACTGGAACATATTTTTCCTTCAATTAATCATTGACTAAGAGGAAAACTGATGCTCCATAAAACCACTGGTCACTAATAAGTCTGCAGCAACTTACAAATGACCAGAAATCACATTGGATATGTGCTCAGTTGGCTTGCAGGCCTTGCATTCAAATATTTGGTCACCTTCACCAAAATTGGAGGCATAAGTGACATTTGAAAGGTATTCAGCATCATCTACGGTGTTGTACAAGTTGTCCTGCATCTGCTACTGTCTTGAGAAAGGTGTCCTGCATCCACGACTGTCTTGCAGAAGTAGTCCTGCATCCACCGCTGTCTTGTAGAAGTAGTCCTGCATCCACCACTGTCTTGTAGAAGTAGTCCTGCATCCACCACTGTCTTGTAGAAGTAGTCCTGCATCCACCACTGTCTTGTAGAAGTAGTCCTGCATCCACAACTGTCTTGTGAAAGGTGTCCTGCATCCACCAGTCTTGTGAAAGGGGTCTTTCACCCACCACTGTCTTGTGAAAGGGGTCTTTCACCCACCACTGTCTTGTGAAAGGTGTCCTGCATCCACGACTGTCTTGTGAAAGGGGTCCTGTATCCATGACTGTCTTGGGAAAGGTGTCCTTCATCCACGACTGTCTAGTGAAAGGTGTCCTGCATCCACAACTGTCTTGTGAAAGGTGTCCTGCATCCACCAGTCTTGTGAAAGGTGTCCTGCATCCACCAGTCTTGTGAAAGGGGTCTTTCACCCATGACTGTCTAGTGAAAGGTGTCCTGCATCCACAACTGTCTTGTGAAAGGTGTCCTGCATTCACCACTGTCTTGTGAAAGGTGTCCTGCATCCACAACTGTCTTGTGAAAGGTGTCCTGCATCCACAACTGTCTTGTGAAAGGTGTCCTGCATTCACCACTGTCTTGTGAAAGGGGTCATGCATCCACGACTGTCTTGTGAAAGGTGTCCTGCATCCACCACTGTCTTGTGAAAGGTGTCCTGCATCCACCACTGTCTTGTGAAAGGTGTCCTGCATCCACCACTGTCTTGTGAAAGGTGTCCTGTATCCATGACTGTCTAGTGAAAGGTGTCCTGCATCCACCAGTCTTGTGAAAGGGGTCTTTCACCCATGACTGTCTAGTGAAAGGTGTCCTGCATCCACAACTGTCTTGTGAAAGGTGTCCTGCATTCACCACTGTCTTGTGAAAGGTGTCCTGCATCCACAACTGTCTTGTGAAAGGTGTCCTGCATCCACAACTGTCTTGTGAAAGGTGTCCTGCATTCACCACTGTCTTGTGAAAGGGGTCATGCATCCACGACTGTCTTGTGAAAGGTGTCCTGCATCCACCACTGTCTTGTGAAAGGTGTCCTGCATCCACCACTGTCTTGTGAAAGGTGTCCTGCATCCACCACTGTCTTGTGAAAGGTGTCCTGCATCCACGACTGTCTTGTGAAAGGTGTCCTGTATCCACCACTGTCTTGTGAAAGGTGTCCTGCATCCACCACTGTCTTGTGAAAGGTGTCCTTCATCCACGACTGCCTTGTGAAAGGTGTCCTGCATCCACCACTGTCTTGTGAAAGGTGTCCTGCATCCACAACTGCCTTGTGAAAAGTGGCCTGCATCCACGACTGCCTTGTGAAAGGTGGCCTGCATCCATGCTTGTCTTGTGAAAGGTGGCCTGCATCCATGCTTGTCTTGTGAAAGGTGGCCTGCATCCATGCTTGTCTTGTGAAAGGTGGCCTGCATCCACCACTGTCTTGTGAAAGGTGGCCTGCATCCACGACTGCCTTGTGAAAAGTGGCCTGCATCCATGCTTGTCTTGTGAAAGGTGGCCTGCATCCATGCTTGTCTTGTGAAAGGTGGTCTGCATCCATGCTTGTCTTGTGAAAGGTGTCCTGCATCCACAACTGTCTTGTGAAAGGTGTCCTGCATCCACAACTGTCTTGTGAAAGGTGTCCTGCATTCACCACTGTCTTGTGAAAGGGGTCATGCATCCACGACTGTCTTGTGAAAGGTGTCCTGCATCCACCACTGTCTTGTGAAAGGTGTCCTGCATCCACCACTGTCTTGTGAAAGGTGTCCTGCATCCACCACTGTCTTGTGAAAGGTGTCCTGTATCCATGACTGTCTAGTGAAAGGTGTCCTGCATCCACCAGTCTTGTGAAAGGGGTCTTTCACCCATGACTGTCTAGTGAAAGGTGTCCTGCATCCACAACTGTCTTGTGAAAGGTGTCCTGCATTCACCACTGTCTTGTGAAAGGTGTCCTGCATCCACAACTGTCTTGTGAAAGGTGTCCTGCATCCACAACTGTCTTGTGAAAGGTGTCCTGCATTCACCACTGTCTTGTGAAAGGGGTCATGCATCCACGACTGTCTTGTGAAAGGTGTCCTGCATCCACCACTGTCTTGTGAAAGGTGTCCTGCATCCACCACTGTCTTGTGAAAGGTGTCCTGCATCCACCACTGTCTTGTGAAAGGTGTCCTGCATCCACGACTGTCTTGTGAAAGGTGTCCTGTATCCACCACTGTCTTGTGAAAGGTGTCCTGCATCCACCACTGTCTTGTGAAAGGTGTCCTTCATCCACGACTGCCTTGTGAAAGGTGTCCTGCATCCACCACTGTCTTGTGAAAGGTGTCCTGCATCCACAACTGCCTTGTGAAAAGTGGCCTGCATCCACGACTGCCTTGTGAAAGGTGGCCTGCATCCATGCTTGTCTTGTGAAAGGTGGCCTGCATCCATGCTTGTCTTGTGAAAGGTGGCCTGCATCCATGCTTGTCTTGTGAAAGGTGGCCTGCATCCACCACTGTCTTGTGAAAGGTGGCCTGCATCCACGACTGCCTTGTGAAAAGTGGCCTGCATCCATGCTTGTCTTGTGAAAGGTGGCCTGCATCCATGCTTGTCTTGTGAAAGGTGGTCTGCATCCATGCTTGTCTTGTGAAAGGTGGCCTGCATCCATGCTTGTCTTGTGAAAGGTGGTCTGCATCCATGCTTGTCTTGTGAAAGGTGGCCTGCATCCACGACTGTCTTGTGAAAGGTGGTCTGCATCCATGCTTGTCTTGTGAAAGGTGGCCTGCATCCATGCTTGTCTTGTGAAAGGTGGCCTGCATCCATGCTTGTCTTGTGAAAGGTGTCCTGCATCCACGACTGTCTTGTGAAAGGTGTCCTGCATCCACCACTGTCTTGTGAAAGGTGTCCTGCATCCATGCTTGTCTTGTGAAAGGTGGCCTGCATCCATGCTTGTCTTGTGAAAGGTGGTCTGCATCCATGCTTGTCTTGTGAAAGGTGGCCTGCATCCATGCTTGTCTTGTGAAAGGTGGTCTGCATCCATGCTTGTCTTGTGAAAGGTGGCCTGCATCCATGCTTGTCTTGTGAAAGGTGGTCTGCATCCATGCTTGTCTTGTGAAAGGTGTCCTGCATCCACGACTGTCTTGTGAAAGGTGGCCTGCATCCACGACTGTCTTGTGAAAGGTGTCCTGCATCCACCACTGTCTTGTGAAAGGTGTCCTGCATCCACCACTGTCTTGTGAAAGGTGTCCTGTATCCACGACTGCCTTGTGAAAGGTGTCCTGCATCCACAACTGTCTTGTGAAAGGTGTCCTGCATCCACCACTGTCTTGTGAAAGGTGTCCTGCATCCACAACTGTCTTGTGAAAGGTGTCCTGCATTCATGCTTGTCTTGTGAAAGGTGTCCTGTATCCATGACTGTCTTGTGAAAGGTGTCCTGCATCCATGACTGTCTTGCGGAAGGTGTCCTGCATCCACAACTGTTTTGTGAAAGGTGCCCTCGATCCATGCTTGTCTTGGGAAAGGTGTCCTGCATCCATGACTGTCTTGGGAAAGGTGTCCTTCATCCACGACTGTCTTGTGAAAGGTGTCCTGCACCCACGACTGTCTTGTGAAAGGTGTCCTGCATCTACTGCTGTCTTGTGAAAGGTGTCCTGTATCCGCTACTGTCTTGTGTCAAACATCCTCTGCATTGACCAGTCTTGTGTCAAACATCCTCTGCACTGACCACTGTCTTGTGTCAAACATCCCCTGCACTGACCACTGTCATATCATACATCCTCTGCACTGACCACTGTTTTGTCATACATCCTCTGCACTGACCAATGTCATATCATACATCCTCTGCACTGACCACTGTCTTGTGTCAAACATTCTCTGCACTGACAACTGACATGTGTCAAACATCCTCTGCACTGACCACTGCCTTGTGTCAATCATCCTCTGCATTGACCTCTGTCTTGTGTCAAACATCCTCTGCACTGACCACTGGGTGATGTCAAACATCCTCTCCAATGACGACTGTCATGTGTCAAACATCCTCTGCACTGACCACTGTCATGTCATACATCCTCTGCACTGACCACTGTAGACATCCTTTGTGCTGACAACTGTTGTATGTCAAACATCCACTCCAGTGACCACTGTCTTGTGTCAAACATCCTTTGCACTGACCACTGTTGTATGTCAAGCATCCTCTGCACTGACCCCTGTCATGTGTCAAACATCCTGTGGAATGACCACTGTCATGTGTCAAACATCCACTCCAGTGACCACTGTCTTGGGTCAAACATCCTTTGTGCTGACCACTGTTGTGTGTCAAACATCCTCTGCACTGACCACTGTCATGTGTCAAACATCCACTTCGGTGACCACTGTCTTGGGTCAAACATCCTTTGTGCTGACCACTGTCGTATGTCAAACATCCTCTGCATGGACAATTGTCATTTGTCAAGCATCCTCTGCACTGACCACTGTCATGTGTCAAACATCCTCTGCACTGACCATTGTCGTGTGTCAAGCCTCCTCTTCACTGTCTTGTGTCAAACATCCTCTGCACTGACCCCTGTCTTGTGTCAAACATCCTATGCACTGACCCCTGTCTTGTGTCAAGCATCCTATGCACTGACCACTGTCATGTGTCAAACATCCTCTGCACTGACCACTGTTATGTGTCAAACATCCTCTGCACTGACCACAGTTGTGTCAAACATCCTCTGCACTGACCACTGTCTTGTGTCAAACATCCTCTGCACTGACTACTGTTGTGTGTCCAACATCCTCTGCACTGACTACTGTTGTGTGTCAAACATCCTCTGCACTGACTACTGTTGTGTGTCAAACATCCTCTGCACTGACTACTGTTGTGTGTCAAACTTGAGAAAGGTGAATAGTAGCCTTTTGTATTTTGTGAAAGGTGTCTAGCATCAGTCCGTATCTTGAGAAAGGTGAATAGTAGCCTTTTGTATTTTGTGAAAGGTGTCTAGCATCAGTCCGGATCTTGAGAAAGGTGAATAGTAGCCTTTTGTGTTTTAAGAAAAGTGTCTAGCATCAGTCCTTATCTTGAGAAAGGTGAATAGTAGCCTTTTGTTTTTTTGTGAAAGGTGTCTAGCATCAGTCCGTATCTTGAGAAAGGTGAATAGTAGCCTTTTGTGTTTTGTGAAAGGTGTCCAGCAACTTCTGACAAAGAACCTCTCCACCAACTACTGCCGGTTTCTTGCATCAAGAATGTTGGCTTCCAGCATGTGTTCAACATCATCAACACTGTCCACTGTTTTTTTCACTTTCACATTGTCTTGAGGCTTGTGTCAAACATCCTCTGCACTGACCACTGTTGTGTGTCAAACATCCTCTGCACTGACCACTGTCTTGTGTCAAACATCCTTGGCATTGACCACTGTCTTGTGTCAAACATCCTCTGAATTGACCACTGTTGTGTCAAAAATCCTCTGCACTGACCACTGTCTTGTGTCAAACATTCTCTGCATTGACCACTGTTGTGTCAAACATCCCCTGCACTTACTACTGTTGTGTCAAACATCCCCTGCACTTACTACTGTTGTGTCAAACATCCCCTGCACTGACCACTGTTGTGTCAAACATCCTCTGCACTGACCAGTCTTGTGTCAAACATCCCCTGCACTGACCACTGTTGTGTCAAACATCCTTGACACTGACCACTGTCTTGTGTCAAACATCCTCTGCACTGACCACTGTCTTGTGTCATACATCTTCTGCACTGACCACTGTCACCTCATACATCCTCTGCATTGACCACTGTCTTGTGTCAAACATCCCCTGCACTGACCACTGTTGTGTCAAACATCCTTTACACTGACCACTGTCTTGTGTCAAACCTCCTCTGCATTGACCACTGTCTTGTGTCAAACATCTTCTGCACTGACTGACCACTGTCATGTCAAACATCTTCTGCACTGACTACTGTCGTGTCATACATCTTCTGCACTGACCACTGTCACATCATACATCCTCTGCACTGACCACTGTCACGTCATACTTCCTCTGCACTGACCACTGTCACGTCATACATCCTCTGCACTGACCACTGTCACATCATACATCCTCTGCACTGACCACTGTCATGTCAAACATCCCCTGCACTGACCACTGTCACGTCATACATCCTCTGCACTGACCACTGTCACGTCATACATCCTCTGCACTGACCACTGTCATGTCAAACATCCCCTGCACTGACCACTGTCACATCATACATCCTCTGCATTGACCACTGTCTTGTGTCAAACATCCCCTGCACTGACCACTGTCATGTCATACATGTTCTGCACTGACCACTGTCACGTCATACAACCTCTGCACTGACCACTGTCATGTCATACATGTTCTGCACTGACCACTGTCGTGTCATACATCCTCTGCACTGACCACTGTCGTGTCAAACATCTTCTGCACTGACCACTGTCGTGTCATACATCCTCTGCACTGACCACTGTCGTGTCAAACATCTTCTGCACAGACCACTGTCATGTCATACAACCTCTGCACTGACCACTGTCATGTCAAACATCCTCTGCACTGACCACTGTCATGTGTCAAACATCCTCTGCACTGACCAGTGTCATGTGTCAAACATCCTCTGCATTGACCACTGTGACTTGTACTTGTCAGCTCCTGATTCTTCTGCCATGTGGCAAGATAATGTAAAAGATTGTGTATGAACAATGAACTGTATGGCATGAGCTGGGAAAAAAAATCAATTTTTTATAAATATAGTACATTGAGAAAGATTTGATAAAATTATTCAGCATCACATTTTACAACATTTGAGTGACAAAAATGACATCATTAAACGAGTACTGTAGTATGTAATTTATTTTAGCAAGTGCATCATCTTGTATCGAAACAGAAAAGAATTTATCATGTATACAAATATTGCAAAACAATTGCAATAGTGAAAATAGCCCCATTAGTCACCAAAGTTCAATGATCTAGACTTCCCATGCCTGCACGGTACATTATCATGGAGCGAACCAAGTCACACAGAATCACCACCCAATCCACTTTTGACTTACAAAATGTAGTAGAATTCTGGGGACCTATTCTAGCAAGATGGTGGTGCAGACGATGATTACAATGGGATAGTGGTGAACAGTAGCTGAGCAGGCAAATGTTGTCAAATACCACACAGCATACCTACGTTCAGATCTCCACAATTACAATGGTGATAGTCGTGAATTGTAGCTGAGCAGGCAGGATGTTGTCAAATACCATACAGCACACCTAGGTTCAGATCTCCACAATTACAATGGTGATAGTCGTGAATTGTAGCTGAGCAGGCAGGATGTTGTCAAATACCATACAGCACACCTAGGTTCAAGTCTCCACAACTAGAATGGTGATAGCGGTGAATTGTAGCTGAGCAGGCAGGATGCTGTCAAATACCACACAGCACACCTACGTTCAGATCTCCACAATTACAATGGTGATAGTCGTGAATTGTAGCTGAGCAGGCAGGATGTTGTCAAATACCACACAGCACACCTAGGTTTAGATCTCCACAACTAGAATGGTGATTGCGGTGAACTGTAGCTGAGCAGGCAGGATGTTGTCAAATACCACACAGCACACCTACGTTCAGATCTCCACAATTACAATGGTGATAGTCGTGAACAGTAGCTGAGCAGGCAGGATGTTGTCAAATACCACACAGCACACCTACGTTCAGATCTCCACAATTACAATGGTGATAGTCGTGAATTGTAGCTGAGCAGGCAGGATATTGTCAAATACCACACAGCACACCTAGGTTCAGATCTCCACAATTACAATGGTGATAGTCGTGAACAGTAGCTGAGCAGGCAGGATGTTGTCAAACACCACACAGCATACCTAGGTTCAGATCTCCACAATTACAATGGTGATAGTCGTGAACAGTAGCTGAGCAGGCAGGATGTTGTCAAATACCACACAGCATACCTAGGTTCAGATCTCCACAATTACAATGGTGATAGCGGTGAATTGTAGCTGAGCAGGCAGGATGTTGTCAAATACCACACAGCACACCTACGTTCAGATCTCCACAATTACAATGGTGATAGTCGTGAATTGTAGCTGAGCAGGCAGGATGTTGTCAAATACCACACAGCACACCTACGTTCAGATCTCCACAATTACAATGGTGATAGTCGTGAATTGTAGCTGAGCAGGCAGGATGTTGTCAAATACCACACAGCATACCTACGTTCAGATCTCCACAATTACAATGGTGATAGTCGTGAATTGTAGCTGAGCAGGCAGGATGTTGTCAAATACCACACAGCATACCTACGTTCAGATCTCCACAATTACAATGGTGATAGTCGTGAATTGTAGCTGAGCAGGCAGGATGCTGTCAAATACCACACAGCACACCTACGTTCAGATCTCCACAATTACAATGGTGATAGTCGTGAACAGTAGCTGAGCAGGCAGGATGTTGTCAAATACCACACAGCATACCTACGTTCAGATCTCCACAATTACAATGGTGATAGTCGTGAACAGTAGCTGAGCAGGCAGGATGTTGTCAAATACCACACAGCATACCTACGTTCAGATCTCCACAATTACAATGGGATAGTGGTGAACAGTAGCTGAGCAGGCAGGATGTTGTCAAATACCACACAGCATACCTAGGTTCAGATCTCCACAATTACAATGGTGATAGTGGTGAATTGTAGCTGAGCAGGCAGGATGTTGTCAAATACCACACAGCACACCTACGTTCAGATCTCCACAATTACAATGGTGATAGTGGTGAATTGTAGCTGAGCAGGCAGGATGTTGTCAAATACCACACAGCATACCTAGGTTCAGATCTCTACAATTACAATGGTGATAGTGGTGAATAGTAGCTGAGCAGGCAGGATGTTGTCAAATACCACACAGCACACCTAGGTTCAGATCTCCACAATTACAATGTCCTTACTCCAGCCATCTTGATTGGTCACTGCTTCATACAATGACTGAAACAAAATGCTTGTTTTGCCATTGTCACAATTGCATCATGTCAGTAACAAAATCATGAATGAAGACTGCATAAATATTTCATTTTTCAACCACCCATTCCTGGTTTAGCCTCACAGTAATCTGAGAGCACTGTACTCACCCAAACAATGTTCACCTGTGTGTATATTTTTAGTGGTTCCTACCAATGAGTCATTATAGGAACTGTTTGTAGTAGAGATGAGAACTCTTTGTGGTGCTTAGCCATTACCTCTGTGAAACAAATGCAGTCTTTTTGTGGAATTGAATATATTCCAGAACAGAAACTTGAAGGATGTCCTTGCAAAATGGGAGAATCAAGGGTGACAATAAGTTGATAAAAGAAAAGGCTAAACTAAGAAGCTTTTGATGAGTAATATGTGATTTGCTATCATCTGTATGAAATGTCATGTGACACAATAGTCTGGAAGTCTGTAGTTAGTGTCCAATGATGTCCTCTTTACAAAATGACAGAGAGTGAATCGATATAATGAAATAATGTATTAATCCATAAGTAACATAAGCAAACAATCAACTGTTATGCAATAATGAACAGTTTCTCAATAATATGTGAGTGAGTTGAGATAGGTTACACCTCTTTGAGCAGTATTCCAGTCATATCCCGGCCTTTCAGCTTTATATGGGAGGAAAGGGGTGAGTGAGTGAGTTTGGTTTAACGCCGCTTTTAACAGTATTCCAGTTATATCGCGGCGTGTCAGCTTAATGTGGGAGGAAAGCCCGAAGTGATGCACGTCTCAGACGTTTACCACTTCGGTGAAACCCACGAGCACGGGTATGGTACTGACAAAGCTAGAAACATAATCGGGGCGAACCGGGATTCGAACCAACAATCATAGGTTTCTGGCGTGCCCAAGGGACGCAACTCTGCACAACGAATTGCAGCGCCTTAGATGACTGGGCCACCCGTGCCCCCTAGGGAAGGAAAGGCTGAATAAAGTTAGTTGCAGCTAATTTTGATGCAGGTCTCATACATTTACCACTTTGGTCAAACACATGAGCATGGTTATGGGTCTGACAAATCGGGGAAACATAATCTGGGCGAACTGCGATTTGAACCCACAATCTAAGCTTTCTGGCGTGCCCAAGAGATGCAACTCTGCACAGTGAATTGCGTCGCCAGTGACCTCTTCACGATTTTTACTAATATTTCCTATGGACATACCCGTACATCTATTATTTGGCTCCTTGTATCTATTATTATACATATTGTCATGGTTATATAGGGTGAGCAAAAGGGAAAGTCAAGACTTCCACTGCAAAGGAAACATACCAAAAACTCTGGAATACACTGGGTACCACTTCTCTCAAGACGATTTCACGAGACTTGATTTCACACGGGGAAGTTCCGAACCTATTTCCTGTTTTAGTTCTATTCATGTTGTCAAACTTAAAGTCTGAATAAACAGCTGATTCACGATCATGTGATCAGTTTTATGTACGGACAACCATTGACCATATATAATTCATAACGTGTACAGGCCATTGAACCCACTCAAATCAGTCCTGAAACTTGAATTTGTCAGTGACGGTTTAATTAACCAAATGTCCTATTAAATTGAGCTAATATTGGTCGTTTTATGTCAAATATGGATCTGTCACTTTCGTGTAGTTTTCACACAAAATCAGGAGTAACAGTGGAGACATTTGGTGTGGTGTGAATATAATTAAGGTCATTAAACTGTTTCACAGGCATGACATTCCATTACTTACTCAAATCCTCCCAAATTTAACACACAATCACTTCCGCAAATTCATAAACAAACTTCGGCACGCCTCTCGCCATGTTTTGCCAAGCGCGTGGTGTGTTTAGGTTATTCTATTACCGCTTGGGATAAGATCCGCCTTGGGCTAAACAGCACAATAACAAATTTAATTTAAAAAATATTGTGGAATACACATCTGAATAAAGTTGGTTGCAGCTAATTTTGATTTGGTCTAATTCATAATTAGAAACTGTGGTATGGTTGATTTTAAAGAGAAACAGAAACTAAACAGAACTATTTGTTCTCCTTTCACAGGGAGCATAATGTGCTCGAACACCGGCAAATCTTTTTTTAGCAAGTGCGATGCAAAGCCGGAGATGCGAAGCCAGTTTGCGAAACATAACATGGAAGAAAATACTCCAGAATACAACAGAAATATGTATCAAGCGAAATGTGTATTTTGCTGTTGAATGTGCAAACTAGAAAGTGCTTTATTCGCCAGTCAATATTCCCTGGAATGGATTATGATAATTCCGAGGCTTCAAAGATGTGACGTCACTAATTAGGGGCCAAATATAAAAGTTGTATTGTTGGACTTGTACATGTTGCGATCATCATAGATAATCAACTTTTTAATGGGATGGATTCTACCAGCGCGAAGGTAAGTGTTCATTTTCACGAAAGGAATAATTTGTTGAATTATTTTACAACACACTTGTTGAATTATTTATGAAACATGTATTCTGTTGCGACGAGTATTTATTGAGTGAGTGACCCAGATGCGAGTGTCGATTTCAGATTTGAGGCTGACAGCCCTGTGAGCATACCGATAGATGTGAGAATTTCTTAATTTACAATGTCTGTTTTGCAGTTCGTTGGCTCCTCCTGTGGTCAGCATGGACCCTATACTTTCTACAAGGCCTTCAAATATTTTAAGGACAAAAAACCTAAAATTTTGTCGTTGGGGGAATTTTTCTTCGTGGAAATTGTACGCGACGCACCAGTAAGCATTGGGGAACTTCAACTCCTTTGGCATGATAAAAACAGTAACCAACTGTTAACAAGTGTCCGACTCTATTTCCTACCGGACCATACACCTGATGGAAAACTTGACTACCATGGAGAGGTAAGTATTTTAATTTTTATTAAATTAATTTTAATTTGGCTACCATGAATCACCATGGTAATTATTTGTCATTTCTTATTCAACATTTAGTGAATAAACATGTTTTTGTTTATAATGTTAAATTTATATTGATGAACTTGATTACCAGTTATTTCCAGTTAATTTAGCTATTTAACAGGAAACTACATGTTGTTGACCTATATCCACCAAAGCCATTTTAACAATTATTTTCTTCATGTTTGTTTCATGTGAACTTCAAATGTCTTTTTCAGAAAAGAATTTGTAATTTTTTGCATTATTGATCACAGTTTACCCATGTTCAAGTAGACCGCTATCTGTTTTTGTCTTTGTAATTTAATGTAGCTTGGTCGTCATTGCATTAAGTGTCGAAATTGAAAGAGTTCAGAAAATCAATGTCTATGTACACATTAAATAATAAATTACATGTGGCAGTCAGACTTTCAGCTTGCAAAGGAAGTTTGGGGGGTATTGTAGTCTATTTGGTTCGCGATATTGCCTGACCTGTAACCCTGGGTAAATCTGCTCAACCATCAAACCATAGCTTAGTGGGGAAGCAAGCTGGCAACCTTCAGCATGTAATCACTACCATTACTGAAGCATCTAGCACAAACATAATCCTTGGCCGAGTGACATCTAAAGATAGTAACACATTGCCTTTTTATTTCCTTTAGTGCTTGCAATGAAGATTACATTAATTTGTGACATGAAACTTTATAAAACTACATCTGTATATCCTGTTGATTTTTTATGTAAGAAAATAACAGGAATTTATTTGTATTCTGGAACAATAGGGAGGTCAGGTCATAACGTTTATATTTCTCATGTGTTGTGAATTTGTTAACATGACCCAAACACAAGATGAGTTACCCAGACCTGTCATTGTACTTTTGTGCGAAAACAAGGAAAAACATGTCTTAGAGACTTTGCAGAATTTGTTTGATCTCCTAGATTTGAATGGAGTATTTTTGAAAAATCAATATTGAATTTTGTGTTTTTTTTAGTTTGTTTTCTTGTTATCAAATTTTCTTTAAAGAAATATGTTTACATTCATCCCTATGAACACTTTCTCCTGGATCAAGGGTCAATTATAGTTTTGCTTTGCAACTGTGTCGTTATCAGCTGTGTAAGAAGTAGCTACTTTCTAAAATAATTATATTAGGATGTCGAGCCCGTTTTGTAGAACTATATATAGGATGAAACACATGAAATCACCTTTCTGTAAGTACATTTCTCAACAATTTCCAATTTCATTTCCTTGTTTAGACATGAAAAAGTTGTGTTTGTTGTACAAACTTGCTGGTGTCGTTTGCAAATCCTTTTAGCCTAAAAGTTTTCCTTTAACATCAAATAGAGAACTTTAGGGGGGTGAGAAAGGGGGGATCGGTCGAGGGGGGAAAGGGGGATGGGTCTAACAATGGGGAAACTTGCCCAACCTTCTATCTCATTATTCATGCAGTGCTGTAGTAATGTCATGGGCCAGGCTGAATCTATTCACAGCTGATTCCACCTAGATTCATAATGAGGTGCACTTGCAATCAAAAAGGTCAAATTTCTCTTCAAAATCAGTAGTTACACCTGTGTAATAATTTCAGATTTTAGAGTCATGCTCCATGAGGCTTTTATGCTGAAAGAATATTCCTTGTGAAATGTTTGGTGTTATAATGAGGTTGCTAGGGCATCACAGCATACTGCAATGGAGTGAATATCCCTGTGGGTCAGTGTTTACACTGTCACATTCTTATATTGTTGAGTGTAAAGATCAATGTAAGCAAAGGGCATGTTCAACTCTTTGAGTAATGACTGGTATTATATCGTGGTGTTTATATAAGTATTGCAGTGTGCTTATTCATGTATTTATTAACTAGAAATTTTATTATGCGGCTATCCATAAACTTCACACATGCAGGAACTTTTGTGTTAATTTCTTTTCTCAAATATTCAATCTTGTTACAGATGTTGTGTATATACATTTTTGCTCAGTTTGCCTATTGAAATATTTGTTTTCAACAAATTTATTTCATTTTGATAAAATATGAAAATATATAGTTTTCGTAAATATGTTATGTTTTACTTTGTTTATAATTCATTTAGAATATTCTTTTAAACTTTTTGACTATATTTGTGTAATGCCACTTAATTTTAAAGTTTTGCATCTAATCAGTTTCACCCTGTATGATAGGAAGCAGCCATATTGAATTTGCTATATGTTGTCTCCCAGTGAATGTGTTGCAGCTTTTCAAGCTTCAAGTGTAAATTTTCAGTAACAATTTTAGTTCTTTTAAAAAAATAACTATGTTTCTATTGATTGATAGAATTCAGTTGTATTTGAAATTATGGACGTTTTGGTACTTTTATTAGATTCCCAAATGGATCTATATCTGCTGTATTTTAACTTAGGTGTTACAACTTAAGAATACAAGAAAGATCATTCACATTGGCAAAACTTGTAATGGAAAAGGCATAGACTTCATATCCCCTCTATACCACAGTTTGATGTAAACATAGAACATTTTTATCAAATACTGACAAAATTTACTATTGGCAGTTTATGAATATGGAACAAGTATTGGAAATTAATATCTGTGCCACCGGATATACATATGATGGAGATTTGAATGATTTGCGTTATAACGAGTTCGGCTTGGCGATAATGCAGTCTATTTATAAGCAGCCCTGGTTTTCCACTGACTCTGGCCTTCAGTGTTGACTGTGTTTGTGGTTTAGTCCTAGGCTGTAGGGTTGAACTTGTCATTTGTGACATTTTTCTTGTCCTCTTTATCTTCTAAAACTCAAAAGAATGTTAAATCAATTTCTCTTAAATAATTTTGAATTGAACTTTAAAACTTTGCTGCATAATTTATTCATATGAGGTGATCTGAAAAAACATCCAGAGTTATTTGCTTTTAATCCAGTTTGGAAAGAAAACTTTCTCACTTCTTTTGAAAAATGTCTATTGTGTTTCATAACCTTTTTGTTTTACATTCTACTTTTTTTCTGATTTATTTGAGAAACATATCAAGAGTCTATTCACAAAACAGAAGGTTCTAAAAAGAATTTATTGATTTTTCAGCACATTTGTTTTTATTTTTTTATTTTTTTGGGGGGGGGTCTGTTTAAGTTATTTTATTTCTTCAATATGCCAATGCCAGTTTTGAAAAAAATCATCAATCTTTAACAAAAAAAACCCAAACAAATCAGTTTTTGAGTGATTTTTCATTATATTGAAGGTTTCTAGTGCTTACTTTGTAAAACAAATTAGTACAGTTTTGGTCTATGTTTTTTAAATGAATTTGGGATGAGAAAGATAAACACATTTGTCTTATGAACATAGTTTTAAAATAAAAGAAGATATATGTCTCTTTTCCAAAAGAAAATAATTTATGTTCAATGTAAACTGCCTCATTCCTACCGCTATCTCCAAACACTCATCTTCTGAGAATATATTCAGAATATTTTTGTTTCTTACTATTTCAGGCCTTTACACAGAGAGACGTGTTATTATTAGCAGGCACAGTAAATGCTCATATAATTTGTATATCAAGCAGGACACATTCAAATGCCTATTTTACAGTAGAGGTAAATTTGAAAAAACTGTTTTTGCACTTGAAGTGAGAGATTGGTTTGCAATTATTGTATGAGAGATATTTGGTGAAGAATGTTGATTTCCGCCCCGGTGAAATAGACATGATATATACTGGTACAGTGAGGCGGCAGCATGAGCTGGGTTCCAGCAGATGTCAGCTATTAGCGCCCAGGCCACATGGCCAATAAACAGCCTGTTCACAAAGTACATGGCAGTAAATGATAAGCCATCCCTAGATGACTTTGTCCTGCTGTAATCGTTTCAGAGTTTTCCTAATTTCCTTTTGTGTCAATTGGATTCCGTTTAGGATAATAGTTTAAAATCAGGAATAAGAAAATTAATTTGAAATTATTTTTTAAAAATTCTGTTGATTGTTCTGTTATATTTGTGTTGATACGACCTGGTTTCATAATAGCATATGTTTTTGTATCTTGCTCCTTGAGGGTGTTTTGTAAGATGGAATATCTGGAATCTTGGAACATTTTTTAACTAAGTTCAGTAGAGAAATCAGAATGAAGTCACGTAAAAAGTCATTCAAAATTCTTACTGATAACATTTTAAGCCAATTTTCAACGTAAATAATATATAGATTGCAAATATTCACTCTTTGAAATAACTGTGCGCTGAATCATTACCACAATTTACCAAACAGTTAACAGAACAATAACAGGGGTAATATGGTTTTGAAAAGGGCCTGGTCATGACTGAATAGAACATGGAAGGCCATTGTATGTAGACATGATTGACAACACCTCGTCAGTTGCAGTGAGCAGCTCCTAATTCCCAGTGTGATGTAGGCTGGTGGTAACCAAGGCCATGCTTCACTGGCTATAGGCTTGGGCCCACTTTGAGCTGTGGGGTCATAAAGTTAAAATCTGACATTTCTTTTGTGTCAGATTTCATTTTGACAGTTGAAATTGACATGATATTTAAGTTAGTCATATATTTTGAAGTTATATCAACAACATTTTTGTAAGTTAACAACCATGTACATCGAGAATTGTTTAATGTTATATCATTGGCTCAAATCATTAATTGTTTATGTATTGAGTGCAGGGAAGAAACTGAAAAAAATATTGTTCAAGGGTTCACAGCAGTCTGTTTAATTGTTATTTTTACAAGATGAAAAAGTGGTTCAAAATGAAACAGTCGAGTCTTAAAAACTATGTTTTGCAAAATTGCAAGAACTATTCAGAAAGCGGTTTAACAAAATTACCACGTACACCAAACGTCTGCGAGTTACTTGGGAATTGATTGCTTAGCTGAACTCCCAATTTCTCTTCATTTTGCTAAGGAATCTTTTGAGGCAACTGCCTTTGAGTCATCCCTCAGTGTAGCAAATTTTGACTGGCACTTGCACATAATCAATGCCTTCCTACAGTGTTGCTTTTTTACATATTAATGATTGACAAAATATATGGACAAAACAATACGTTTCAGTTTCAGGACATTCTTTGACATTCCATTTTTACATGAGGATACCTTTTTTGACTAACAATTTATTAAAATCCAAACTTATTTCCACAATAATCTTTTCTTTTTTTTCATAACTATATAAGTTATCAGGCAGTAAAGTAAATGGTTGGATTTGCCGACAGAATGACCAAGCTTCTGGATTATTTCCTGTGAGCTATTATTATGCTGAACATTAAGCATGAATGATTTTCCTGTTTCAATGGTTCCTTCCTTGTCCTCCATGACAGGAGAGTCATGGTTGCTGATATCGCCTATGAGTGATGGAATGTCAACATGACTATATCACCTATCTTGTAGACCTGCTATATCTACTCTGTCGTGGAAGGGGCGGTCAGGTAGCCTACTGGTGAAAGTGTTCGCTCGTCACGCGGAAGACCCGGGTTCGATTCCCGACATGGGTACAATGTGTGAGGCCCATGTCTGGGGTCCCCCGCCGTGATACTGCTGCAATATTGTGAAAAGCAGGCATAAAACCATGCCCACTGTCGTGGAACTCAGTGTTAATTACGCAATGCAACACTTCACTGAAATGAACTTTGAAATAATGTGAAAACATGAATTGCGAATGTGTATTGTGTAGTTATTGTAAGATACAATTTGTCACAACACGTTATTAAAAAATATATTTAATAATATTGTTCAGAAAATACATATTAAGAAGGTAACATCCGGAAATATGTCATCAATATTTTTCATTTCTGCTGCCAAGAGAGCTTTCATGCATACTCTATTAAGGCAATAGGCATGCATGTATATGCTATATCTATATGTAAATATCAAATTCACATCCGAAGCATCTGCTATTAACAGATGAAATATGCCTCATACTGTCTATATAATATAATGACCATGAAAAAAATGTTGATTGGGTATAATATAACAGTGGGGATGAAAACAATATGAAGCTAATCGAAATGCAATATACGGGCAGCTGATCTAAAAATAGCCAGACACATCAGCTGCGTGAAATACAAATTAGGGCATACAATGATGCTACAATATCCAGGTTACATATACTGGTTGATTTCTTCATGCAACATTGTGAGTGCAAAATGTGTGCAATAAACTTGCTTTTGTGTTACTGTTGCAATGTACATGCTTGAGAAGTAGGATAATATGCAATATACATCCTTTGTTGTGTGATTAAATACATTACTAAATGAGTCCCTGTTAGATACTGTCTTTATTACGAGTGTGTTCAAAACGTATCTCACGAAAGCTGGTTTGAAATACACTTGGTGTAACAAAAACAGTTTCTAGCAGGGACAGGGAGCGGTGGGGTAGCCTAGTTGTTAAAGCGTTTGCATGTTACGATGAAGACCCGGGTTCAATTCCCCCATGTGTGTTAAGCCTGTTTCTGGTGTCCCCGCCATAATATTGCTGCAATATTGCTAAAAGCGGTTTAAAACTATACTCACTCACTCATTCTAGCAAGGACAAGTGGAGTAATTCAGTTATTACTCAGTTAAACATTTCTACATTATAGAAATGTAACACGACAAAAGACATTGCTGGTGCAAGGGTGGTGTATGAATACAATATTCGTAGCTGATGACAATAGACTCTTCACTCAGGAGCATCCTAGCAATAAAGTGCGCAGCTTCTTCTGAGATAGATTATGGGAATTGATAAGATGCCGATTCTAAAAACATATTCATAATAGCATTTATATGCACAAACATCACCAAATTCGAAGCATCTGCATTCAACAGACCCAATCTAGCTTCAAACTCAGTTCAGTGGAGGTGAGGGGTGCTAAGAAATGAACGACTCGTCCAGTCATGTGATGGCAATTTGTCAGCCAGTGGTCTGTCTGTTTTGATATTGATTGTAATACTGTTAGTACACGATTTGGTCAATTTTGGAGCATGAAACATGTATACTGTATTGGACGTAATAAGCGCCCCGCTCTAATAAGCGCCCACAGTGATATTTGCTAATATATTGGCTAGTGAACAATCCCAATTAGCACCCTTCCGATTGGTCAATGTACAAAAGACTTATTTATTCGCGTACAAATATGCACTCGTGTGTTATATGCACCCTTAATTATGGGCAATTAAATTCTGGAAAAAATATCTGTCGTATATAAACGTTTCAGGCTGGCAGCATAAACCATGAAATTTATCTTTCAACTCTGTTTTTTTTTCACCCAAATAATATTCCAATAAGAGCTGCTATTTCTAATTTTGAGAGCGCCCTGGGCGCTTATTACGTCAAATATGGTAATATGAGATTGCAAGGGTTGACATGAGGACATTTCTAGTGACTGTCCACTTGGTTCAAGGGAGCCTACTCTCATTTACAACTCGAAGTTCAAGGTCGTACGTTGCCAGGGTGATGAATGATATGATGGTGCTTCTACAAGATGTTTTGTTTATTAGTGATGCTCTTAACCTTGATAATGCGACAATGTTAGCGCTGTGACAGTCAAATTATATATTTATTTAAAAAAAAAGAAGTATTTGTTCGCAACTACTGTGATCGTAGGCAAGTGCAAAAACTCAGAAATTCAAGTAAAATATGTCAACTGGCGGAACTCCAGAGAGTTTTAAGATGCATGCAAAGCGTGTCTATGCATTGCTGGTGTGAAGAAGAACAGTGGCTTATCCGTCTAGGAGATAGTAGATGTTGCACATACATGTGTGCAGTGCTGCTGGGGTCCCCATTTGAATGACCATTGTTGAAAATAATAGTCGTGTCTGCATGTGAACACTGTTTAGTAAAGGTGTATTCTTCGTTACTGAATTGCTGATCTCTTCACAGGTAGTAATAATACAACTGCGCTGTGCAAGTTCTGTGGTCACATGTTATATACATGCTACATACATCAATAATGAGTTTAATGTGATGGTGTGTGGAATATTTATGAAATATACATATACCATATTTCCTTGAGTATAGTGCGCAGAAGCTCTGTAGAAGGAGGTGCGCATTATACACGCCATAATGAGTATTGATGGGGTTTTTCCCCTCAACGGAAAGACATTACCGCGAGCATGTAACACTGGAAATACCATTTCAACAAATCTGTACTGAAGTACGCAAATTAATCATGTAATTACACTGTCTGGTTATTAAAAGTGCTCATTGTATATCTGGACTTATGTTTGTAACTTATTTCATTAATTTTATTCAAAATTCTCTTCAATATTGTTTAATTAATTTCAGCGAAATCGTGTGTGAAGCGATCGGGAGAACGCACAACTCACCTTAATTAACAGCTACCACAGTCAGATTACCGCAATTGATGCCTTGAAACCAACTTTAGTTGACAGAGAATGGATACATATATCAAAAATGCCATACTTTGACTTGTTAAAAGTTATATTTGTTGTAATTTGACGATTCTATGTCAATATGTACTTCTCGCGATCACATGCGCGGGAGCCTTGAAGGTGACTGATCCAATTGTTCCATGTGAAAAAAGTATCTGACAGTCCCAATCAGCTGCATGGAAGTGCTACGCTTAGGGTTATTATTGTTTTAAATATAATTAATTAAAGCTGCAACAAAAGTAACATGATATTGGAATATATAATTCTGATAAAAAACTAGTTTCAGATACAATTTTTCACGATCCTTGCATTAAAATCCTTTGAAATTGTATCATTGGGTAAGTTTTAACTGAATCACCGGTAGATTAAAAAAAACCGTGTGTACAGCTGAGTGCTGTTTCCGGCTTAGTTCACGAGAAAACATGCAAGGTAATCTTAATCCCTGGATGTAAAACAATGCCTAGCATAACAAAAAATACAATTTAAACGGTAAATCAACATGTCTGGTAATTTTGTATCTCAAATTTCATATTTGTACTGACCAAGTCTCTTATCACCCATTCGTTTACCAGAATTCACTGAAGGGGTACGGTGTATTTCTTTTTTGTACATAATATTCGAATTTATTTTTTTCCAAATTACTGAATCCGCCATTATACTTGGGTGTGTACTATACTCAAGGAAATATGGTACTGAACAAAAAAGTTAGGGATCAGGAATAGTTTTGGGGATATATTTTTGTAGTGAAGACTGAGCACACAATTTCATAAATATATCATAAATATTCATGATTCCTAACTGTTTTTTGTTCAGTATGTATGGTGAATGTATATGGTAAACATGAAATACACATCTTCAGTGGGTGAAATGGGTGTGTGAGATAAATATGAAATATACATCTTCAGTGGGTTAATGGGTGTGTGAGATAAACAGGAAATATACATCTTCAGTGGGTGAAATGGGTGGGTAAGATAAACATGAAATATACATCTTCAGCAGGTGAAATGGGGGTGTGCGATAAACATGAAATATACATCTTCAGTGGGTGAAATGGGTGTGTGAGATAAACATGAAATATACATCTTCAGTGGGTGAAATGGGGGTGTGAGATAAACATGAAATATACATCTTCAGCAAGTGAAATGTAGATGTAATATACACTGAATATTCATTATCTCTATGAATACTATGCAATAGATAAACATTTTGTGGGTGAATGCATTTATAATTGTCATGCAACATACAAGAAATCCACAAGATAAAACAGGCAGGGAAGAGAGCAGGAATGCAGGTTTTGGTGGTTTTCATACCCAGGTTGAAATGTGAGATAGGGAGAATGTTGTTGGCAATTTCTGATATAGCATGCACCCTTTGAACCAGTGAAATGTGTATCTATGTTGTGATACAATGAACACATAATCGCCACTCATACCTTGCCTTTAATCAATAGCGCTTGTCATAGATCACCACTTCTAGTCACAAGCAGATTAGATTAGGATTCTAGCAGTGACAGGCTTGTTGATTGTGTTTCTCAAGATGTATATTTCATGTCCTCTCTTATGGAGTAATGGCATTGCCCTCTACTGATATATTAGGGTCTTCCGCTGTGCAAACACGTTATTTTGATTTTAGTTTTCATCAGTAATAGATATTTAAGTCAAAATGCATGATTATCGATTAAATGAGCTTTTATATATCAGCTAATGTCAAGGGAAAATGATTTTCAAAGAATATTGATTAATCCTAATAATTTATGTTTGAGATTTGTCCTTTGATCAATTTCGAAATGATTTCTTTGATTCACATAATAACTCTGACATATATTTGATTCTTTTCTGCTTTTGGCATTTCGAGTCTTAGCTATCTGATATATTTCATTACAGCGATCAAGATATTTATTTCGCTTCATGTGAATAATTTAGCATGTCTTTACTGTCACAGGTATAATGATCAAACACATTAATCATGGATATGCAATAAAAAGCACAACAATTTTCACGTGGTGTGTCTGATTTGATGTAAGCTATGGTCATGTCCACCCCACCCCCTCCCCTGCTGGTCATTGTATTTTGCCTGAGGGGAGACTGGACATTTCTACTCCTAATGAAAAAATTCCTGCTTCTGCCTCAATTCACTGTTATCTTGAGGTGACAGCTGCACTGGCTCATATATTGCTTCCTCGATATAACGTGCCTCGATATACAACCAATCAGGATCAGTTTCCGTATTGGATTTTTTTCAATTTTGAATTTGTTTTGTATCTCAGTATTAATGACATATTGGTGCCCAAGGGTTGGGTGTAGGGAGACTTTGCAGGAGCAGTCATAGAACGCGCTATATTGAGGAGAGTGGAGTAATTTATCCCTGATTTTCCATGTCAGTTTTCTCTCTGGTTGTGATTAGCTTTCATTCCTGATTGGGGAACCTGTTGGTTTTCATTAAATATGCCAGCATCAGACATCTTTCACAGATTTCAAAATCGAAATATTTAAAATGACTTCAAGATAGCTGATGTTTTCTTCTCTTATATTTTCTGGGCAATTTGATATCCTTTATCACACTGGAAATCTTTATTTGATTTGTAAACATGAGTCTAAGCTGATACTTTTTTAAGGAAATAATATTCAGGTTTGTCCTTTCTGGTATAGCTCCACGTCACCACTAAACAAGAATTATTACTTGTTTTTCAGATCAGAATAAATTGATTTGAAATTTAAAGATATATATTGAAAACTTTTATATTTCAATATTTAATTGAATTTTCCGGTTTCATTTTCAGATAATCATCATTTTCCATGTTATGATACTATTTTCTGTAAACATATGTTTTTCATCTGAAACCAGTACCAGCTAAATCCCCCCTTCCATTTATTTACCAATCCCCCCAAAGATTTATCCAGCACCCCAGCTGTGCAACTGATTACAACCAAGGTAAGAAATCACTTTTGTCTGATCATGTCTACCTCATTATAAGGCCATGAAAATATCACAAGCTAGATTAAACCCGCAATACCTAGAGTTAGTTGCATATGTGTGTTATTTCACAAACAACCCAATCCCTCCTTGTGACTAAGCACACTCCCTACGGAACATTTTAACTGTGTTCTAGAATCAACAATTCATTCTGGAGCCAAAAATCAAAAATCAAAATTTATTCTGATTGGCATGATAAGTGTCTTCTTTCAAGACATTCTCATTTGCTTAATTGTGATGGGAGAATGTGGATTTCGGCTGAATTCTATTTGATTAAGATTAAATGTGTCAAGTGTTAGGATCAAGTTGATCATTGTTGATGAGATTAGGATAGGCCAGAAAAATGTCTGTGTCTTATAAATATTCATGACTTGTCTTTGAGAACAGATCTTTTCGGGTTATTCATGTTGTCAAAATGAACGTCCAAATCTTTCTTCAAGTTTCAGTAAATTTCAACATAAATTAGAAATTGAAGCTTTTTGGTGCATGTCTATAGCATGTTTCTATGTTAAAATTTGAAGAGCATTATTGTTTAGCTTTTTAAGATCTTTGTGTGATTTTTTTCATATTTGGAAGATCAAACTGCAGAATATCAAAAAAAATTCCTTTTCTAAATTATCAATTTGCTTTTTAAACATCCATGCCATTGAAAATTTGAATGGGTCTTCCTCTTTTATTCTTCAACTCTTTCAAGAAAACAAATTAATAGAAATTCAGATCCTTGAAAACTCAAGAAGCACAGCTTGTTTTAAAGTGACATATCGTTTTTCAAGTTTTGAAGGCTTCAATTTTTGGATTTCAATTAACTTTTCACTGTAGTGAATGGGAGAAATTTATCAAGAAAAAATAACTGCCCAAGATTTCCAATTTGGTGTTGTTGATTGTGGTAAACAAATGGAGAGATCAAAGGCTCGTCATTGTCAGTTTCAGTGGTTCCGAAATGTACCATTGTAATTACTAGGATATTGATCACACACTCAATGTCGCACAGTAACACGTTTAGAGTAAGGTCCTCAGACACATTCGCTGATTAATGTCAGATTAGTTTCAATATTATATGCTACTGTACAGAGGGACAATTTGCTTTATTAAATTTGCCCAACATTTCACAGGAACATGAAATTAAATAATATACAAGAATGGTGGCCATTTATTAAACAGTGATAAACAGTATTGCCCTGTTCTAGGTTAGGCTAGGAGAGGGAAAGAGTATCTAGCCACTTTTGAACAGAAAATTCAGTTGTCTCCTGCAATCAATATAAATTTGATTAAATTCTGCATCTCCCAGGAGGGTGGTATTTTCAAGAAGTTTGTGTTTTTTTACAATCCTAAGACCAAATTTGATGAAAATGTTGATGTTATTATAAAGTTTGGGCACAAGTTTTATATGCTACATGCATCTAAAAAATACTCCCATTTTTTCAAAACATAACATTAAGATGATATTAAAAATATTAATGTTTAGCAGGTACCCATATGTTTTGAAACCTGTCAATCGTTTAATGTAAGCATTGAGGAATTACTTGAGCCGTTGTGAACAGTCCTAACCTATCTGTTATCAACGAACAATACAATTTCAAAATTGATGGTATGCGGTGGAAGGTATCAAACATGCATGCAATGAATAAGAGGTTTTAGATATTGATCTTGGTTTGTAGTTCCAGACTGTTGTATAATTCATGTTTTGTCACATCAGGGAAACGTATATCTTCTTTATATTCATCAATCGCTTTCACAGTAGTGTTGTCAATATCGCTGTTGACGACTATTAACACGTTCATTACTGAAATTGACAATATTTTGAAAATTTGATGTATGAACAAAGTTATGTAGTAAATGTCTTGTTTTTATTGGGAAATGCTTTGTTGGTAGTCTTCTGGATTTAATGACGATGTCATTGTTTGGTTTGAAAAAACCCTGAGCTAATTGAGATTGAGAAGAGCTGACTTCAATGTGGTAAGAGTGTTTTGTATGAAGGTTTTCAGAAAGCTGTGCCTTGGGGCAAAACAGGGAGTTACAATAGGGTTATTTGAGATTAACGACAATGATATATTGTTACCAGCTTGTTGAATAATATCTTTACACTGTAATCAATGTAAAATATCATTCAAGGACATTTTTTGTGGAATATCTTTATTCGTTCTTTGATCTCATCACACATGACACTTCTGTCTCTGGTGTGACCAAGTTAGAAATAAGTGACACATCCTCCTTGTTGATTTCACTCCGAGCAATTGGCAGGCTTTCCTCGGACAGACCCTGTAGATCCAAAGTGGAAAAAAATTGCAATCTGTTTCAAAGTGTGACTCACTCCTAACACAATTTTTCCTTTGACTTCAGATTTGGAATTAGTTTTTTGTTTATGAATGAATCAATAATTTTGACACAACTGATAATATCTTCCAAACTGTGCTTCTAAATATGTTAATTTCATCCTGGCTGGAATCTGCAACAGGAAGTGGGGTGAAATTGATGTGGACCACTGCTCCCTCGTTCATATCAAGTGGCGCCCATGGGAAATGTGGTTAGGCAAGTTTGTTTTACAAGAAAAATAATTATATTTGTGAATTGGGAAAAAGGACCTTAAAAGCTTTTTGTTTATCTTCAATACAGCCGAACATTAAATTTCCTTAAAAAATAGACACCCATAAATTGTTTGGTTTCATATGAAATGTACAGGAACAGCTGATCATGCTTGTTAATTTCATTCGAAATGTACACAAATTGGAATGGATGATAGTAAGTGTATTTCACTGAGGCTGTTGGTTCTCCTGATTATTGTCTGTTAAATAGTGACAGAGATATATTGTCTCTGATTATCTGTACTGCAGTGTGTTTCTTTCAAAGGCCACCATTATTATTGTGACCCACTCATCTTACTGTGAAGCTGAGCCGGAACTTAGTCCTGCCTATATCTCATGTAGGGAAATCGATCAGTGTTATCGAAATAGACGACTGTTATTGGTATTATATGCACAAAATGCCATCAGGGAGTATGAACAACATCAAGTAAGTGCACAGTTTTATATGTGTGCAGTTTACCAGCTATCTCTTATCCATCATGTATGTCACATATTATCTATTTGTGAATACTTTCGTGATTGGACGGTAGTCAGGACTCTTGTGTGCTATCAATTCTTATTAATTGTCATATAAAATATCACTTATTTGAAGTGAATAAATACATTTTAATTCTCTCTGATACAGTTGTTCAGCTATTTGAAGACTAGAACTTCTAAGTTTCAGATCTGTAAATTCTCATTGGAACTGAGATCAAATCCATTATAGATATGTTATGGTAATGTTGGATTGTTATGATTAATGTTAATGAAAATGAATAATTTCGTCATGAGTTTGGAATGATTCGATTACAACACGAACCTGGTCTTATTGTGTTTCCTGAATGGTTCCACATCTTTCATGGCCAAGATCACAATTCTGCTTGTGTTGTTTATTATATATTAAGTCATGTATTATTAGACAATGCACACTCTCAACTGATACAAAAGTGTATACAATTGTAATTACATGTGTGATGTGTTTATGAACTACCATAGTGATGTGTATACAGATGGTATATATATGCATTATTTACTGCCCACAATGATGCAGATTACATCAAGGATCAGCACCTATTTCTGTCAATACTATTTGGTATTGTCAGTGCTATTGATCAAAATGTCAATGGCACTCACCTCGTTATAAGAACAAAGATGGGATGCATTATTTATTAACTTGCTTTTCATCCACGGTCGGAAATTAATCCAGGAAAGCCTCATTGTTAATTTCATGCTCGGAATATGCAAATAAAGGCACATTATTCCAGCAATTATAGTTTAGCTAGGGATGGAATATTGATTAGTAAATTAAATTTTTTTAAAAATAATGAATAACTGAATTTTTTTTTGTGAAGACAAAGATCGTATTTGTAAATGTAGGGTTGTGCAGATGTAAGCTGATTGGGTATTGGGAGTTTAAGTTGATTATGTGTTGAAATGAACAACTGTGGGAGTCATATCCTTTACCATGTGGTTAAGTGGAAATAGCTCTGAGTACCACATGTGTCTTGGTTGCCATGGATATCCCCCTTATTACAGAAACAATTCAATTTCAAGACATAATTACTGAGTTATTCTGCCCATTAAACCTTGATTTAAGTAAATATATCCATCTGGCATTCCTTCATTGGGAGTCCCACTGCACATAGGTTTTTTTGATAATGTTTGATTCTTACATAAACATGGCTATGCAACTAATGTTAAATATCAATTAAATGTTTATACAATTAGATGGATTTAATAATTTGTCCTTCAAAATGCCAGATAAAAGGTTTTTGTTTGGTTAAAATCATGATTGTGGGATAAATGGGTGTTGTCATGCATGCATGTGAGTATTAATGACACACGATGTGTGTTTGAGAGCTTATCAGTGCTGCCATGAAACATTCAGTTTGAATTCTGTTTTCTGCTTGTGTTCTGTGCATATAATTTGATTCTTATTTTTTTTTAAAAATTGGAACTACAATGAACACATTTGGGTGTCCTGGATCATGCTGATTTCAGCCATGAATGTTTGTCAAAAGAAACATATTTTCAGAAGGACCATGTCACCAGTGTTTCTTTTCCCTCGGTAGAAAACCAGTCCAACTTGTCAATAACAAGGGGGACATCTGTGATTTGGGCAAGGAAAGATAAATCTTTCATTATTATCCAGACAATCAGGATGTCCTGATAAAACCAACCATTACTGATCGTGCTTAATAACATCCTTTTGCATGGCATAATAATAATGAGAAAATTTGTGTAAATCTTTGTAACACTGAACCAAACATAATCATCAAAGATTGCTTCTATTAAAAGTGCAAGAGAAAGTTTTTAATAATTTCAGGCAAATTGATGAAAGTGATTTATTCTTATACATTTTAGCAAAAAATGACGTCAACGCCATAAATAATATGTCACCATGTTTACAATTTCAGACAATAATGTGCCAAATTACGTATCTAATTAGAGATGTATGTATTTGTATGTATGTACATATCTTATATTTTGTTTCTTTTACTTAAATATTCTATAAATGTTTATGTCAATTTATTGTGTGTATGTTCAAACTTGCCTCCATTCTGTAATTGAATGTTTATTTATCTTATCTTATCCAGGAAACAGTATGCATCTTAGGCTGACATTGTTTTCAGAAAAGAATCCTTCTCCTGTAAACTCTTAATATGAAAACAATAATTGACATTATGCATAAAAAATAAAGAAAATAGAGGATCTAGTAAGCTTGTGTGTCATCAAACTTCATTTTGTAATTGAAACCTAATGTAATCAGTGTATTACTTTAGCACTAGCCTGAAGTCCATGTCTAGTAAAACAATAGTCAGTCTGTAAGCTCAGCTAATACCAGACCTTGTGGAACGGGGTTGTAAGTATCCGAGGGAAACACGATTTTGTTGAAATTAATATAAACATTATTGAATGAAAATTTGAATTAAATTAATAAAATAGATTTCCAACATAAGATATACAATGAACTCTTTGTATTACCAGATAGTGTAATGATAGGATTAACTTGTGTAATTCAATATGGATTTGTTGACGGATCATGACAAGAAAAGGTAGTTTTAGGTCGGTGCTTATGTGCTACACATATCATTTTGATACAGATTTCAAAGACCAAGTTAATATCTTGGCTTAATAATGAGACCGACTTATCTACAGTCATATACAGTCCATGAAATAACACTAAAATCTACTGAAAATTATACTTGTAGTCGCTCAAGCTTTTTTGCACATGAAGGAGTAATATAGCCCTCTGTGATTCAAGTTGCTAAAGCATAAAACATAATTCATTTACTTCCACTTGGACCTTTGTAAGCTCAGTATAGTGTATGTAGCAATGTTAGAATTAGTATGAATGTGTAGTATTAATACTGAAGTAAGTACTATAGATATCAGTTATATTAGTATTAGCATCAGCAGCTGCAGTATGGACGTCAGTACTAACAGGAGCACTGCATGTTGCTCTACGCAACATCAAATATTTGAATATAGCAAAAACTGTAAGTGCTGTTTTTATAGATTTCAAGAAAACTGAGGCAATGACGTGTTTCAGTGATTTATTTTTAGTTATAAACGACAGCTAGATAATAATGTCAAACACTACTGAACTTTCTTCTCTTGAAACTTGAGCAATCTCGGCAAGTATACGGAATGTACGGCTTTGAAATACGATATGTTTACAAAAATAACCTTTCATGGACCTTCCAGTCTCTTTCTTAACAAATGGTTTTCACATGGCTGAATTCAAATGGGCTGTCATTTACAAAACTAGATAGAAAATGTTTGAAAAATGTTCATTACAAACTGATACTATGAAGCTATGACTGAAAGATGAACATTATTAACAGATCAAATTAATAAGCCCAATAAATAAATGTTTGAGAACTTTGTGTGTAGAAATCACGATTATGATAAAATACTTGTTCTTGCATTGCTTTTGAATATAGTGCTTTGAATTTGGCATTTCATAATCGCTGTATTTTTTAACTGAAGAGTTACTTTATATTTCTCATGTCTTTATTTTATTCTTACTTTGACATTAACTGACATCATTGAATTTAAATTGTCAACATTTTGTGTATGGAGGTTCATTGTGTATTGGTGATTGTGGGGATTACACGTTCTTCTTCTTCTCCTCCTCCTCCTTCTTCTCCTCCTCTTCCTCTTTCTCCTCCTCCTTCTTCTTCTTCTTCTTCTTCTTGTTCTGTCAAGTCACTCGAGCAATGACTGCCTGTTCCACACTTGTGATCAGTGCTTGGGTATGATATAAATGATTGTGTCATTCTTGGGGGAGGGGGAGAGAAATTGGATAGGGGCCATAATGAGTGTTCCCCTATTGTCAGAAAAGAATGTGGCGGTCAGGCCAAGCATGGTCCGGCTCAGAGAGTGCCTGGACACCCCCCACCCCTATCTCTGTCAATAGACTGGCTAATTGGATCAGGCCGACATACTGTTACATAACAGGCTGAACTGTCAGTCCAGATGCAGCATGAGATGTGCTTGGCTCTGTTCTTTCATTTCTCTGTACGACTGAATTAATATGATGTACATTAAACATTATATCTCCTCCTCGCCCACTCACTCATCTGGCTATTTATTTATTGTAATATTGAAGGGATGGGGGTATGCTTGATGTTTGTGTTTAGTGTTTTGTGCGTGTGTGGGGGTGGGGTGGGGGGTGATGTGTGTGGAGAAGGTGTCATGGGGGTGGGGTTGGGTCAAAGTTGACGCAGACGTGAATGAAAGACTTCACATGTTACTGTTTTATTATGCAAAGTCAACAATATTTCGAACATATAATTGTCGAATATGTCATTTAAGCTTACTGCACAAATAAACCTACCTCACATATTTTGAAACATTGTAAGTGTCTTATAGTTAAATAATACAGATATTTCTGTATGTGATTTCTATATCCTTTGTATCATGAGCAAGTATTCAGAAGCAGAACCTTGTCATAGCCAGAATAAGTCTCGAACATCCCTCAATGGAAATTTATTATATTCTCTGGACGTTTAGTGCATGTAATATGGACCGGAAGGTGAGAGTAGCTGCAAGTATTTATAATTGTTTTCAAAATCTATACATACCAATCTCTTCCATAATCCAAATATGTATACTTCATTTAATTTAAAGTGAACTTTGAATATGGATTCCAAGGAGTGATTTAGGAAGATATTGACATGTTGATTTCAAAATATTATACATTATATTTGTTATTACACTTTCTTAGTAAAGTACAATTTCTTGTACATTTTTGGAGTCCCATCTGGGATTTGAACCCTCACTTTTTATAGTTATATAATCAATTTTTAAATATTTTGCAATTCGTAGTCAATCGGAGATGTAGAATTGTGCTGCAAACCCTATGATGCACTGGCAGACTTCGTAGCCTCGAGTAGTGACATACAGAAAAACTGATATTAACCGATGAATCGGTGAGGGGGATACGGTAACCGCACCTTTCTGATCTCCTGTGTTCAAAGTAGCCAGAACAAGAGGTAGAACTAGCCACCAGCTCCTGTAAGTCTCAATACAACATATGTCTGTGGCAAGAAACAGGATGGCTGCTTCCTGGCTTGTCATTTCTAACAGCCGTATGCTGGAGAACCAGGTTGATTTGTTTCATCTTGAATATTATATTCATATCAACACAACCATCTCACATAGGGGATTTTGTAAGAATATTCATTTTGCAAAATCCTCTTTTTCAAAGCCTCATGTTTATAGCGCTCACTGTATAAATAGGCATTGCACATTCCTATTGGAGGTGTTCACAAGTGAGGGCTTTGTCCACAATGTAATGCATGGGAGGAGGCGGGGGGTGTCCTACTAGAATTCTAGCCCTGGGCTAGTAATGATTTGTAAGGACTAGTCAATCACTGTGAAAATTCCATTAAATTTACCTCTGACAGAATTTCATGGTGAATTGATAGAAATCAGGTATCAAATGCCTCGTTTACTTGTATGAGCGGTATCCTGTATATCTGTGATATCAAACTATTAAAAGGCTGGCAATGTTTCCAGCTCCCCTCCTATGTCAATCAACAGTTGATGATTGCTTAAATTACACAGAGACAATGCCTCATGTGTCACACGTCACTTCTTACATTGTCTGGACCTAGACTGAAACTGACAGACATTCAAGCATAAAACTGTGAAAATGGTTGACTGATCTCTTGGTCCACCCCAATAGGAATCCCAGCAGAGTTCACAACTAAACCATTTCAGCCAGGAGACAAATGCTCCATTTCTTTTAAAGTATCCAGATAGTCACGTAAAAATACCTTCTGTTCCCTAATAGTGTGTAGAAGGGCTATTAGTTAAAGTCTTGCGTGAGGTGAGTTTGGCACCCCACATGGGTACAATGCGTGAAGTCCATCTCTGGTGTCATCTGCCCTGATATGGTTTTGACACTGCTGGAGGCAGTGACCATTCCACCCACTCTGTAAGGAGAAAATGTCAGCTTCTATTTCTTCCTCCATTTTGGATGTTTGGACATACCATGACTGTTCCGAAACAGCTGATTGCAACTGAAAGCTATTAACAATTGCAGCATAAAAACAGTGTACAACAAAGCACATGTCACAGACTTTTTGTAAGTTCATTTGGATGTCCCTTTTTTCTCTTGTGTCTATTTTCCGCTTGCTGTATATATAACGTAAGAGCTTTTGTGGTAAACTTGGATTTATCACATTATATACCGGGACCTTCAAGAGATGCTGAGTGCTAATTATAACTTGTAAGCTAGGTACATGTAGAAGGTTTAAGATAAGCTAGATGTTTGGTAACTTTGCCTGAAGTTTATAAGACTTTCTTTGGTCATGTAAATGATCCTAGAATAATGTCTTTATTGGTTTAGAAAGACTTTGATTTGAATATATGTTTACTGATGGAGAATATTTGGATCCGTAAGTTTCAAATCAAGTTTGATATGCCGTTATTGCTATTAAGACTGGAAACACATGGCTTAAATCAGATGTAAATTGAAAACACACACAAGCAGGGAGAAATGTTCCCAGCCTGGCTTTGTCAACAAGTATTATATTATTCAGTTGTAAAAAGTTGATGTGAATGAATCACCACTGCCATATAACTGACCTGATTTTACACAAAGTCTTTTTCATAGATAGGTGATATGTCTTCTATGCTTGTGTCTATTGTACATTTCACATGTACATTTCACACATACATTTCTCACGTACATTTCATTTCTGAATGACATTTTTGTTATAAGGGACCTATTTTGCTTTGAGTATAGTTATGAAAGTTAATGGATTTGTTTATGCGATTGACAGCTACCCTTTGTCTTTCAGTTAATTTCAAGTTTTTGATTGGTTTCTTTAATATCTTGAGAAAATCTAGCAAGTCGGTGACCAGGAAGAATTTTTCACCATATGTTTGTTTTGCATGTACTTCGATCATGTAAGAAGATAGGTTGGGTCAAAGAGTTGTTCAATATAAGAAAAACCTCTTAAATAATCCTTTATGACACATTCACCTTGCCTCACCTCAACATGTGGTGGTGTTTGAAAACATACAACTGTTGAAATGAACAACAAACACATCTGAGAACTTATTTAACTATTTCTAAATGTTTTTCTCATTTATTAAATTTTGTAAATACAATGGCCCTAAAAGGCCTAACATCAGCAACATGTAGATTTCACATCTGTTAACTTTAGGCTTGATACACAAGACTGTTGTACATTTCATTTGTAATTATATTTACTGGAAGAATACAGGTGTGTTTCGGTACACATTTCACTGTCCCCATACATTTCACTCGTACATTGCAAACATGTGATTCCTTTGTAAACTACTACGTCAATAAGGCATGATACCTTCAAATCTACCTGTGAAGATCCGTGTAAGAATTGGTCTTCAGCAACCCATGCCTGTCATTTGAGGTGACTAATGGCATCGGGTGGGCAGGTTTCGCTGACTTGGTTGATGCATGCCATCATATCCCAGTTGTGTAGATTGATACTCATGATGTCAACCACTGGATTGTCTGGTTCAGACTGAATTATTTACAGACAGCCGTCATATAGCTGGAATTATGCTGAATGTGGCAACAAAGAAACAAAAACAAACCTTCAAATCGGAGCAGACCCCTCCAACTAGGGGAAATCGCTCATTATGAAACTGACGAATGTTAATGGGCAGTTTGATTGATGGCACAGAGATGAGGTTTCCCTGCCCTTGTTTGGGTGTTAATTACTCCCTGTGACTGCTGCTGTAACCTGGTAATTAACCATCATTGGCCAATAAGGTCCCATGTGTGAGTCGAGCATAAGAAACATTAAAGTGTTGGTGTTCTATTAGATATAATTTAATGTGGAATAAACATTTTGTGCGTCTAATTCCCCCATAGATTCAGGTGTTTTGTTTTAATGAACAGTTATCACATTAAATTAACTTTCAATACAATGGGGAGTAAACAGTTATCATATCATAAGCTGTAGATATAATGTAAAATAAACAATTCTTCCTTAAGCTTGAGATGTAGTATGGAATAAACAATTCTTCCTTAAGCCTGAGATGTAGTATGGAATAAACAGTTCTTTCTTAAGCTGTATATGTAGTATGGAATAAACAATTCTTCCTTAAGCCTGAGATGTAGTATGGAATAAACAGTTCTTTCTTAAGCTGTATATGTAGTATGGAATAAACTGTTCTTTCATAAGCTTGAGATGTAGTATGAAATAAACAGTTCTTCATCTAAAGCTGTGTCAGTGTGGTAACGGTATGTACAAAGCTAGTAGCATTACTGATAGTGCCATCTTTTTGGATGCTATTATGAAGATATGTGGAGGAAGAAGATTGTTACAAATACTGAACTGCATGTTATGAATCTGCTGTTTATGGTGTCTAGATGATTACAGTTTGTGGGAGGTAGACGGAGCCATTTTCTGTCAAAGGGTGTATTGAATCAGTTTTGTACACGGTATGGATGAATGTACTGCATATGATTACTTCTGTCAAGTTTGAAATCTAGGATGTTTTCATTGATACATAATCAATTTAGTCCCTGCTGCCATATATTACATAAACCGAACAGATTGCTACATATTTGAGACATTACTGACATGTTGACAATTCAAATTTTAATTAAAGTTTATTTTTATCTTTCTGTTCATAGTGTATCAGTTTCAAAATGAAGAAAATATTTTTACGTGAAATGATAGACAGTATACCAAGTCATCAATCAGGAACATCAGTGCCTTATCTGTGATGTTATACTGGGCAAACTTCAAGGAAAAGTCAAGGCAAAATAGATACACTTATTCAAGTAATGTACACTTAATTATTTTTTTTCAACTATTACTTCTGACAGACAGTGCAATTTTCTCAGAGTGTGTGCATGAGAGATAAGGACATTCAACACTCCAGGTCCAGCTGACAGTTTAACATGGTAGTAGCCTCTGCTCTTTATCTCTTGAAAAACATACTTAATGGGGTACATGTTTTTCTTGGAATATGGAGATTTGCTGATTATAAAATGTCATGCTGATTAAAAACAATTAGCCATTGTCAATACTTTATTTAGAAGATACTTAATATTTATCTATGTACACAGCTTCTCAATGGTGAGAAAATAGAATAATGTTAATTGAAAGAATATATCTACTACACCTAGACACAGGATTTTTACAACCAAAAATAACAGTAATGTTTGAAAATAATTAAGTATGCCATGAATATTACACTTTGGATCTAGGCCAAAAATTATACACGACACTTAGGTTGTTTTTTGTTATTTGTGAGACATTCTATTGAAAGCACATTCAAGAAAATCTACGGTGTACATAATTACGAAACATGCCGATTTAGAGAAGCATTTTGTTTACTTTTCGGTTCTGACACATTCAGAGTAAACCCTTCTTTTACATGTGCTCCAAATTGGCAAATGATTCCAACATGTGTCTTAGCACTCTTGAAGACAAATCTCTTGCAGCTCAACAGTATATTTAGAAGCTGCTCTCTGCCACAATACTGCTCCATGGTTTAGGCTGTTTATTTCACTGGAAGAGATCAGCTGTCCAAATGTGTTGAAAATCATTATAAGGAAACAGATATTTTTTCGCTGTGAAATATATGCAGAATATGTGTAATTCTATCTCCTCCTTATAACAGTAAATGACAAAGGTCTGAAGGATTTATGTTGAAATTTTGAGGTTAGCTTGTATGTTATCCTGCCATAGGATATATCATGTTCCATCAAAGGCTTTGTACTAGAATCCAGCACCTAATCTGTACTGCAAAGAAAACTTGTTCTGACCTGTCAGGTTATCTTGTTATTTTCATATTGCACTACATATCTAAACCTTAAATAGGAATTGAACCATTTAAAACTTTTTATTAGTTATGTCACTTTCATGTGTGGGTTGTAAAGTCAGACAAGAAGTTTCACTTTTGTCCAGCTAATTGATACACATGTAAAGCTGAAGATCATAAATTAGCTGGTGTATGATAAAGTGAATGTTTTTCCTTCAATGTAAGACAAACTGTTTTCTCCCAATCCTTCAGTTGTGCTTTTCTACTTCAAATAAGAATATCCTATTTTCCTAGAAACTAACTGCTTGAGTCTTTCGAGGGCTATATTTAAAGATAATTACATATTGAGACTTTGAAAAAGTAAGATCACTCCGATTTCAGAAAGGGTGATTGAGTAAAACTGAAATTCCCTTATGCCGTATCAGCAAATGCTAGCTTCTTTGCAACATTTTTGTTGAATGACTGCACGATGAATAAGCATAGAGTTACCTCCCTTGTTTTTTTATATCAGTTTGGTTCCGTATGATGTTGGTGCTTGGAAGCAATTCCCGTCAAAATTCTTGCAATAAGATTCAGATATGTTTGTGTTATAAAGGTGGCTCTATTCAATATTCTTGTCAGTTGAGTTCATTTGTGAAAAACCATATGACCGCAAACACAGACAAGCAATGTACTATAAACATTTCAATTTGTGTAAATGCAAAGATTGGTAATACAAAAAATGTTTGAGCGGAGGAGAAAGATTCTGAAATGTTTGATCATCCAGGCTTGATATGATATAAATAACTGACAAGAAATAATCGGAACAAATTGAAGACTTGACCTGGCTTTGATTTTCGAGTTTGGAAGTCGGAAGTTCCAGTGGAGACGACTCGTTTTGTAATGTTGTTCTAGACAATATTATCTGGCTTGCTCAATCAGCGTAGAAATTGCGCTTGGAATATCAATATCTTCGTATCCCACTGCTGCAGTGTTTTGACATTTTGGAAGCTGATTCAACGATTACGATGGATGATACGAAGAATATTTAGAAAATTACGTAACCAAGAGTTACCAATTTGCGGGGTTCACATCATCTGATAGTGCAAATGTTTTTTGTTTCGTATTGATCAAAATAACGGTTTCTATGTGGATGAAATGATTGTGAGATTCTTTTTCACGTTGACATTCTTGGTCATATCTAAAATGGCTCTCAGTCATGTTATGTAAAAGTTATATCTCTTATATCTGTCTATTTAGTCAAAAACATTAAGATTAAATCGTCCAGAAAAGATCGTATGCTGTGGTGTTTACCATAGATTTGAATTTACTGGACATGAAGAGATTTTTTTCTTTTGTTAAAAAAAGAGATGTGAATTGTTTATGCATACAACAAAATCTGTCCTGAGATTTGTTTTGCAAAACAGTTTATTTAATCTTTATGAGGTGTTCTCAGTGTTTTGTTGACACTGTGTTTCAGTGTAAGAAATAGTTGTTGTATTTCTACAAATATTCAGTGACTGTGGAACGACATGTGGGATCTGGGATAAATGAATTTTGTGAAAAACAACTAAGTTGACTTAATGAGCGAAACAATGATTCAGTTGGCAGCAAGTACAAAAGGGTGATTCAAACGTCTTGAAGTACAACTTTATGATTCAGCAGACCTCAAGTACAAATTATGCATTTTTTAAGTTCATGTTAATTGCATCGTTACAATTAGCTAGAGAATTGTTTGTATTGCTTTCCCCAGCAATTTTACCATCCTTCTAAATGTGAGCATTACTTTTGCAAAGCACTCAAACCAAAATAGCCTAATTTCATTATCTTCATAGTTACTGAAATTAGGCCTCGTTTTATATTATATCATGAAATGGCAACAAATATGATATGATTATTTCGTCTAACATATGAAAAACGTTGATTCATTTTTCATTTAGATATTAGCATGTCTGTATTGGCAAGTCCAAATATTTATCTGCCCTGTCAAGTGCACTTGCATTTTATCAGTTCAGTAAGTATGTATACGTATCCCAGCTGTATAAAGAGGGCCTCACCCCCCCATCCAGGGGGATCCAGGGTATCAAATGAACATCCATGCCCCTCTCAGAGAGCGGGTTGCACACTGAATGGACTGCCATGTAGTTAGATGGACCAGATGCTTATACTTACCAGCATAAACCACTCATCACTCTGCTATCAACACATGCTCCATCCACTGCATCACATTATGTACTTTCTTTTTAAACATATTTATATAATTTGATCTCCTTTACAAAAATGTAATTAGTTTGATCTTGTTTGAAAGGATTTTATTTGCCGATTCTAACAAATACCTACACTTGATATATAACTAGCCCTGCACGATGACTGGAATATATGACTGAAATATATATATTATATATTATTATTTATTATATGTATGTATGTATAAATATATTTTTACTTAACGCCTAGGTAAGTCTAGATCAAACTGAACCAAGTCTAGTTTCCTTGATGTTTTCATAGACTAAGTGATAATCTAGAAATGTAGATTGTTATACAAGTTTTGGGGAATATTATCAAGACCTTTGTATAATTATGTATTGGCTGTCGGGAAAACATTGATATTTCAATTCTTTATGGATATAATATTATAATGATATGTACTTTTTCATTGTTATTCCTTGTTATTTCTTTATCAAACAGACTTAAAGTTCACTTTATGGCAAGGAAAGTAAAAAATGAATTGTTGGATTCCATTTTTGACATCTTTCAAATCCAATTACCCTTCTCTTTGTTTCTCAGTTTACTTGTTCTTTAGAAAGGCCAAATTTTCAATATGTTTTAACTATGTGTACTTGATGTTACTAAAGCACTATTTAAGTTAATTGAAAGTTCATTTTTGTGTCAAATAATGGGCAGATATATCTTATACATGTTTGTTTTGGTTTTAACAAATGTTTCAATTAATTATGGAAATTACACATTTTCATTTATTTAAGAATTGAGAATCTTTGAGAGGTAATAATTATGACTGCTTTTGTAAACAAGTGTTGTTTGTGGTCATAGTGTGTGAACCGGGTTGATCCTCAGGTTCTCCAGAATTCATCAAGTGTGCTAGAACCACAAGGGAAGATGAAAGCACTAGCTTGTTAGGTACCGCTTGTTAGGCCTCAAAACATTCTGTTGTGACTCACCCAATCCACAGACAGAAGGAAGTAGCCAAGTTATAAAATGTGCTGAACTGTTCTACACAAAATGGTTTCGAAACGTGTAAAAATCTATATTTCATCTCATCTGAATACAAAAAAACAAAGAGCTGTTTGAAATCAATAATTAGGTAAAAAGTTATTTTTAGTCGTTAATATTTTGTGCTCTACTTTCAAATTTGGTGATCATATTTTATGCAAAAATTATCAGCCTTTGAAAGAGGATTTGAATGATAAAAAATATAATATAATTACTGTAATGAACATGATAATAGATTATCCTTATGAAAGGTTTATCTCAAGTATGAGAGCCATCATTAAATTATATATTGATTATGTCGTTGGAAAATCAATTTTGTTCTAATTTGTTAATGCAAAAAGCTGTCCCCCATAGTGAATCATGCTGTGTGGTCATCAATATGAACGGGGGAAAAGTAAATCAATTTTGTAAACCTCAAACACGATTTGAAAAAAAGGACTTAGGATTAGATTTTTTTATATGTTATCTATTTCAATAATATGTTAATATTGTGAATGGTTACTGTATGTTTCAGAAATGTTGTCACAATATGACCAGTCCGTTGTTGCTTTAGGGAGGGGTATATTATATCTATTTAGTTATGATTCATGTTTTTTAAAAATTGGGCAACCAAAAACAAGTGACCATGTAGGTTAGGATTAATGTTATAGTCAGCAGTCAGCAACTCTTGCTGCATGTTATGGGTATTGATTGCTCTTCGTTTATACATGATGGACTGTATGTTCAACTTTACAAGAGCATTAGGATAACAACTTCTTTAGTCTACATATGCAATGTTTCAGGGTGCAGTTGTACAAAACAACATTAGCCCTAAGACTAGACTGTTGTAAGTCTATGTAAAATGTGGGAGTCATGATCACCTTCCCGCTAAGATCACGTTTTACAACGGCACCTAGTCTGTCTCACAGATCCCAGAGAATCAAATTGAAAAAGGAGTCCAACTCAACATGCTCAAGACTGGAATGATTTGGCAAGTCTAGATTGCCTCAGCTCTAGGTGAAAGTAAGGATGTTCTGGGCTCCATTTGGATTTTAATTTTTGTATTTTGTAGATATATATTTTTAAATGAAATAACTTTATTTCTGGAACTAAATGTTAGTCTTGCCATTTCATCAGGTGAATATCGAGTTTCAGGATGTAGCTCTGAAACGTGTTTGTACAATACAGAAGTTGTTATTCATAATAATCCATGTCCTGTTTACATCCAACTTCTAAATGCCTGTTGTTAAGGCAAGAAATGACTGTATTAACATAGTGGGACTACTTTTGTCACTGAGTTCGCAGCAAACAGCTTGTCTCCAACTTGACACGTGTGGAGCATAAATTCATAAATGTGACTTTCGTTATCCTAGCTGTATAAATGGGAAGAGTTTGTGCTACTGTTTTCACCGGTGTTCAACTGTTGCATACAACTTCCTATAGCAGTTGAGATGTTCAAAACTGTGATCAGATTCAAACCTTCACTGGCATCATCCCAATGTTAGCAGTTACTGATATTTGGGGACACTTTTTGATTCAAATTTTATATTTAAAATCCTCCAACACCCTGGTGCATCCCTAAAATACTTAACACTGTATTTACTGATTCAGAAAATTGATAAATCTGTTTTGCTGAGGTATTCTATTGGTAAGTTTGCCAATTTTCAGCTTCTTTTGCAGTTATAACATCACAGTACAGTGTGTGGTCTCTAATAAAACTATTATCTATCAGTAATATTTTCTAAATATTACCAGCATATTTTGTTCTATAAATACACTTCCATTATGGGTTCTGCATATCTAGACTTGCTAATAACCTAACTACATTGAGGACAACTGTAGAGTTACAAGGCTAAGCCAGTGAAGAGGCCGGGTTTAAAGTAATGGAGGACTTGTAGAAATGAAGGATTTTGAGAGAAGTTCATTTTATCTGAAGCAAGGCAGGAGGCTTAGTGGGATTTGGATCCTGTTATGAAGTAGTAGACGTGTATGACACGGACTCCATTACGTGTAGAAAAAGGCAGTGTGCTATGGAGAAGTTTACCTTGAATTTCAGGTGAAATCGACTGATTTAAGTTGATTGATTGACAATAGTTTTGGATTTGGCAGAAATGGATTGAATCTCTTCTGCACTGAGCAGTTATGGGTGTTTAATGAAGTAGTTTGAAATCTTTCTCTTGTTCAACAAGTAGCCACTGAATGCAGTATTTTGTCTGGATTCATCATTTTGTCTGTATTCATCATTTGAATGGAAAGTACCAGTTTGCAGTGGGGTCTTACCCACACTGAATTTTCATCAAGGAATAGTCTCTTGTCCAGGGATTGTGGATAGAGGTATTTGAATCTTTAATATCTTTGTTAGTTTGCTTGTTTTTTTAATGTCTAACTCAGCAATAGTCCAGGTGTATGACAGCAGTCTGTAAATAATCAAGTCTGGACCAGACAGACCAGTGATTGACATCATGAGTATTGATCTGTGATGACATGCATCAACCAATCAGCGAGCCTGATTAGTAATAATTAGTATTCACCCAGGAACTGTTGTTGTTCAGTGTCCTCCTCCGTTGGGTGTGAATGTCCCCACTAGTAGACAAACCAGTTTAATACCCATACGGTTAGAAATAACCAAGTTCATAAAAATTCTAAGTGCACTCGTGCAAATATCACTTCTCTCACACCAGTGTATTTTTTGCGTCAAATAGACGGCATTGTTGACGTCATTTGAATCTTATTGTGACATAAGGTCGGAATGACGTCACACTAGAAGTGATGTCATAGCTGATAATTGTTATGTCATTGCGCAAATTGTGGTTTTCTGAGAGTGTGACAGGGGCGGTCGGGTAGCCTAGTGGTTAAAGCGTTTGCTCGTCACGCCGAAGACCCGGGTTTGATTCCTGACATGGGTACAATGTGTGAAGCCCATTTCTGGTGTCCCCCGCCGTGATATTGCTGGAATATTGCTAAAAGCGATGTAAAACCATACTCACTCACTGAGAGTGGGACAGGTGGTTATCAGTGCAATTTTCGTAAGTGGATCTGAAAAAGATTAAGAAATAATTGGAAATAAAGGAATTATTACACTCACGTTTCTTACTGATTTTACAAAACTGGTGTAAGATTTCATGTGTTAGCCTTGTTCTCACTCAGGAAATACAAGAATTCTGACACTTGTTTCCTATAATCAGTATGACACATGCTTGTATAATAATCTCTATATATGTCATGGGTAAGAGTTAGGGATGAAAGGAAGGATGAGCTTTAAGTTGGGATTCTTCTTCTTCGTACAAGACTAGGAACATGATGGCGTTAATCTGGCGCTTGATGGCCGGCGGCAGCTGCAGCTGCTGATAGGCCGTGATGTATGTGATTGACAGCTGCATGGCAAAGTCATGGGTGATGCATTCATTGCATAAATAGGAGTAGAACTAATGGTGAGCCATTTTTCTTGATTTCTCTCTAATTCTTCACACCTACATTGTCATATCTCCATATGTTTTTCTTACAAGGTGGGTCTTTAGAAGGACAATCATCTGAATAAAATTGCTATGAATATTTTCGGCTATCATATATTATCATTAATGTTATGAGATCATAGAAGGATGATTGTATGTATTTAAAGATAGAAAAAAGCCATCTTTTGTTAATCTAAACGGTAGCTTGCCTTTACAATGTGGACTTTATTCTTCATCAGTGGGAGTGGACCATGATCCAGTGTTTGTGCACTAACTTAAGTTATGCCTGTATGCGAGATAAACTAATTATATAATCATTTCATAGACACTGAATGACATAAGTGTTCATGCAGAGTCCTTGTTGATACTGGATGAATGTAAACATGGCATAATCTTACGCATGTAGTTATGTCATACTCAAGCCATGTGTGGAGCTGAGAGTCATTCAGATGGTACTGTGACGAGGCTGTAGATGAGAGTCATTCAGATGGTACTGTGACGAGGCTGTAGATGAGTCATTCAGATGGTACTGTGACGAGGCTGTAGATGAGAGTCATTCAGATGGTACTGTGACGAGGCTGTAGATGAGAGTCATTCAGATGGTACTGTGACGAGGCTGTAGATGAGAGTCATTCAGATGGTACTGTGACGAGGCTGTAGATGAGAGTCATTCAGATGGTACTGTGACGAGGCTGTAGTTGAGTCATTCAGATGGTCCAGTGACGAGGCTGTAGATGAGAGTCATAGTAAGATGGTACAGTGACGAGGCTGTAGTTGAGAGTCATTCAAATGGTCCAGTGACGAGGCTGTAGGTGAGAGTCATTCAGATGATACTGTGACGAGGCTGTAGATGAGTCATTCAGATGGTACAGTGACGAGGCTGTAGATGAGAGTCATTCAGATGGTACTGTGACGAGGCTGTAGATGAGTCATTCAGATGGTACTGTGACGAGGCTGTAGATGAGTCATTCAGATGGTACTGTGACGAGGCTGTAGATGAGAGTCATTCAGATGGTACTGTGACGAGGCTGTAGATGAGTCATTCAGATGGTACTGTGACGAGGCTGTAGATGAGAGTCATTCAGATGGTACTGTGACGAGGCTGTAGATGAGTCATTCAGATGGTACTGTGACGAGGCTGTAGATGAGAGTCATTCAGATGGTACTGTGACGAGGCTGTAGATGAGAGTCATTCAGATGGTCCAGTGACGAGGCTGTAGATGAGAGTCATAGTAAGATGGTACTGTGATGAGGCTGTAGATGAGAGTCATTCAGATGGTCCAGTGACGAGGCTGTAGATGAGAGTCATTCAGATGGTACTGTGACGAGGCTGTAGATGAGAGTCATTCAGATGGTACTGTGACGAGGCTGTAGATGAGAGTCATTCAGATGGTCCAGTGACGAGGCTGTTGATGAGAGTCATAGTGAGATGGTACTGTGACGAGGCTGTAGATGAGAGTCATAGTGAGATGGTACTGTGACGAGGCTGTAGTTGAGAGTCATTCAGATGGTACTGTGACGAGGCTGTAGATGAGAGTCATTCAGATGGTACTGTGACGAGGCTGTAGATGAGAGTCATTCAGATGGTACTGTGACGAGGCTGTAGATGAGAGTCATTCAGATGGTACTGTGACGAGGCTGTAGTTGAGAGTCATTCAGATGGTACTGTGACGAGGCTGTAGATGAGAGTCATTCAGATGGTACTGTGACAAGGCTGTAGATGAGAGTCAATCAGATGGTACAGTGACGAGGCTGTAGATGAGAGTCATTCAGATGGTACTGTGACGAGGCTGTAGATGAGAGTCATTCAGATGGTACTGTGACAAGGCTGTAGATGAGAGTCATTCAGATGGTACTGTGACGAGGCTGTAGATGAGAGTCATAGTGAGATGGTACTGTGACGAGGCTGTAGATGAGAGTCATTCAGATGGTACTGTGACGAGGCTGTAGATGAGAGTCATAGTAAGATGGTCCAGTGACGAGGCTGTAGATGAGAGTCATTCAGATGGTACTGTGACGAGGCTGTTGATGAGAGTCATAGTGAGATGGTACTGTGACGAGGCTGTAGATGAGAGTCATTCAGATGGTACTGTGACGAGGCTGTAGATGAGAGTCATTCAGATGGTACTGTGACGAGGCTGTAGATGAGTCATTCAGATGGTACTGTGACGAGGCTGTAGATGAGAGTCATTCAGATGGTACTGTGACGAGGCTGTAGATGAGAGTCATTCAGATGGTACTGTGACAAGGCTGTAGATGAGAGTCATAGTGAGATGGTACTGTGACGAGGCTGTAGATGAGAGTCATTCAGATGGTACAGTGACGAGGCTGTAGATGAGAGTCATTCAAATGGTCCAGTGACGAGGCTGTAGATGAGAGTCATTCAGATGGTACTGTGACGAGGCGTAGATGAGAGTCATTCAGATGGTCCAGTGACGAGGCTGTAGATGAGAGTCATAGTGAGATGGTACTGTGACGAGGTTGTAGATGAGAGTCATAGTAAGATGGTACTGTGACGAGGCTGTAGGTGAGAGTCATAGTAAGATGGTACTGTGACGAGGCTGTAGATGAGAGTCATTCAGATGGTACTGTGACGAGGCTGTAGGTGAGAGTCATAGTAAGATGGTACTGTGATGAGTCTGTAGATGAGAGTAATAATAAGATGGTACTGTTACTAGGATGAGAATCATTGATTGATTGTGTGTCCACCTGACAATGGTGGACATTGCTCATAATATCATCACTGGTTTGTCTAATTCAGACTCGATTATCAACAGACCACCGTCATATACCGAAATTTTACTGAGTGCAGTGTTAAATAACAAACTGTGACTTAAGGCTTGATGGACAAGGGTAATAGTATCACCTGTAGTTTGCAACGCAGAAAAGGAAATTAAATCATGAAATTTTGTCAAGAGAATTATGAAAAATTGAAAACCCTATGTGCGTGCCTTTCCTGCTATACACCATATAAGTTGTCCATGGAACTAGTCTCAGGCTTTATAAGGAATCAGTTATGTGACAGTTATACGACAGTCATATATTGACCACGGATCTATGAAAATGTTTGTTGTCTCAAAAGATTATTTCTGACATACTAAATTATGGATTACTAGATAAGAGTATTCTATACATTATGTATAGCTGTTTTGTATTTTATGTCGCTGATAATTGACAAGAGTGAGGGAATTCACTGAAACATACAATGTACAATGTATGACTGGTTTTATCTGGGCAGGCATACTGAATACACTCAGCTTTGTCAATTGATCAAATATCTTGTCACGCTTCAATGGCACCGAATCCTGTTTCATTCACAGTTTGTACTTTGCACTAATGGGGTTTTTCTACATGGAATTGTCTACTGCTTTGTGAGAGGAATCTAATCTTTATCAAGTTGCCAAGGAAACAAATTATGGATGAAATGTAGCATGTCAACAATTATATTTACACATGTTTACTAGGACTATGTAGTTTGCTGTAACAAATTTGCAATGGAGACTGATTAAAGTATACATGAAACATACTGTATTCGACGTAATAAGTGTCCAGGGCGCTTTTAAAATTAGAAATAGGGAGCTCTTATTAGAATATTTTTTGGGTGAAAAATGAAATGTTTATGTTCGACAGATATATTTTTCCAAGATTTAATTGCCGGTAATTAAGGGTGCATATAACACACGAGTACGTATTATATGCGAATAATTAAGTCTTGTGTACATTGATCAATCGGAAGGGGTGCTAATTGGGATTGTTCACTAGCTAATATATTAGCAAATATCGACGTGGGCGCTAATTAGAGCGGGGCGCTTATTACGTGGAATATGGTATTTGATTATGTGCTACCAGTGCTGTTAGTTTCACTTGTCACAATGTTCATGAAGGTGACAATATTCATCGCTTGTTTTAGAGTTGAAATATGGCAAGCAGTAATGGCCTCGGTGGCATAGACATCAACAATTGAAATAAACTAAATTTCTCAAAGAGCAACCATTCTTCCTTGTAAATTGTGCAAAGTTGACAGGATGAAATATGTGTATGTGAGATTTATATTTTTATGCTGTATCTGACATTTGATATGATTCACGGTGTTGGTATTAATATTCGCAGTAATTTGACACACATCCATAAGGTCAAACTGGCTTGTTGAAAAAATAGAAATTAAATGTAATATTTCCTTTAAATTTCATTTTGAACAAATCAATTCTTTGCAGTTTCATTTATATGATTCTTCATATTTGCCTTTTTTTGAGTAGCATATTTTAAGCATTCTTTAATTTAATGTGACCTTTATGGAGGGATGATTTGTTTGCACAATTTGAATTTGAAGAGCATTTTATTCAATTTAATTTTGAACCCATTTGATGTTGAGTTACTGTGTTTGATATACGAGGTTTGGGCTGACCTAGATGTGGGAGAGTCTGTACAGCAGTACATGGCCCAGAGTGGGGCATATATATAACATTCCCACTACAATAACACTAAGTGAGACCATATGCTCTACAGTTGGTGTTTATTATCAAACTTGATCAAGAAAGGAACAAGCTTGCCACATAAATTATGAATTTATGATTTACTGTTATATGAAAGAACTGGATAAAAAAACCCAAACTCTGCTCATGATACTTGTTTTTAGGTCATAGCTGCTATTGTTTCGCCTAGTTGCTGTTGTGCTTGATAAGTCCTGCAAATGTCAGAGCACTGTTTAAAGCATCAATGTAACTAACTTGCTTTTTGCTTGTGAATTTTAGACTTACACATGTTTTAATATTTGAATTTTCTGTTTCATTTCATAGGTTAAGTGATGTTTTATGTCAGAATTTAACAAAATATGCTGCAAAGTTTAATTTTTCTCAAAATTGCTATACGGTGGTGTACAACATTTATAACAAACACGCTTAAAACAAACTGATGGATATAACAAACTTTTTTTGTTCCGATGTTTGCTGCTTATTTGCTGTATATTTGTTTATACATTGTTTATGAAGTCGGTTATAACGAACTAAAATTAGTGTTCCCTTTGAGTTCGTTATAACCGTAGTTTACTGTATATGGTTCCAGTAAAACTATACGATAAAACACTGTTAATCTGTTAACATATTTTGCTACAGCTCATAATAGTATTGGTTAAGCTGATGGGATGAATACACTGTTGAAATATACCGGTACATTAATTTGCTATGTAGAACACTAACTACACAGAAAAATGTGTTAATTACAATTAAGGAAGCTATTTATAGCACAACATCTCCCACTGGGAGAAAAAATCAATTTGTGTTGATGATTGCAATACAGCATTGTTAGTTCCCCCTACGGAGGAATGCAGGGCTTCTTTCACATGTCAATCCTGGCAATCGCCTTGATGTGGCTGATGCACACTGCACTGCATCTTCAACAGCATCTCACTGCATGAAATAGATTCCAGTACATGTGTAGTTCATAGACCTCTCTCTGTTTAATGAAATAGCTTCAGATATGTGTGTATTTCATAGACCTCTGTTTAATGAAATAGCTTCAGATATGTGTGTATTTCACAGACCTCTGTTTAATGAAATAGCTTCAGATATGTGTTTTTCATAGACCTCTGTTTAATGAAATAGCTTCAGATATGTGTGTTTTTCATAGACCTCTGTTTAATGAAATAGCTTCAGATATGTGTGTATTTCACATACCTCTGTTTAATGAAATAGCTTCCAACATGTGTTTATTTCACAGACTTCTAGGGAGAAGTTTAATGAAATAGCCTCAGATATGTGTGTATTTCATGGGACTTTTGGTTCCAATGCTTGTCAGAAATCAGAATGCAAGGATCTGTATTGGTATTATGGTAAAAGGTGCAGATAATCGACGTGAAAATTGTGAGAATACAAAACATAAACTCCCTGTACATAACATGGACTTGTCCGACATCGCCGAGGTCAAATTGTATTCAGGGAATCTTTTAATTGGGGTAAACATTTTTGAGCATGTACAATTTATTGGCATCCTTAGAAAGATGTACAAAATGTTGACATCTCATATAAGAAATATACGACTCGCGGTTGTTGTTTACCGTACTATAAAACTCTGAAGGGAGAATAAACCACTCATACACCCTCATGTTTTTCCCCCCTGCAGTGTTTTATTGTATGATAAACAACTCCCACTACTTCTTAGTTTTATAAACAATATGTAATACAAGTCATGTGTCTGATGTGACACAATAATTGAGTTTGTATTCTATATTTTTACCTGTGGCCATTTTGCCTTCTTTTATTGGCTGTTATGCCTTTTTTTGTTGTCCGTTTTAACTTCACCTTTTGAGGCCCTTTTACCTGCTCCCTTACAGATCTTATGTAGATGCTAGGTGTCACTACATCCATAATGTCATTGGACAACGCCTGTGTGTGGTACATTTACTGTGGTTTAAGCTGTCATTGATGACAATCAATATGTATTGACATACGGCAGTCACTGCATCAATACTCAAGGGTTGAGCATCCTCAGGGTTGCACTGCAATCAATTACAATAAATCTCATACTTCTGCCTTCTGTTGTGAAACATTAGGATGCAAGGACAAGTTAATAATATATAGGGAAAAAACTGCCATTTCCTGGAGATGGTTCTTCCAATGGTTGTGCATGACATAACCATCGTGTTTATTTCGGATGTTTCTATTCTGACAGGGAGGGTATTTGTAGGAAGCTTACATAACAGTCTTGCAGAACGACGACGGAACGAGATTCTCATATTGAGATGCTGTTTTGTGTACAGCAACCTTAGAAATACTTTTCTTTTACTTGGAAGAATGTTGAGATGAGCGAAAAGTGTGAAAATTACAGTCATGTGGAAAGTTTTAAGCTGTAAGGTGTGAATCATTGTGAGGGAAGGAGTGTTTGTGTGATGATAACATTCACATGTGCACTTATAACCATGGAGGATCCATGTGATGTCAGGAAGTTATTATGGATTTTCAGTATTCAGTCTGCTTTGAATTAAAAATTTCATGTAAGTTTGGATGTTTTCAGAGCTTGGGTTGAAATTGGTTCAATATTTTAGCAGCCTTTAGGGGTTTATGATGACAACTGAAGATGATGATGATGACTGAAGGTGATGATGATGAAGATGATGACTGAAGGTGATGATGATGAAGATGATGACTGTATGGGATGATGATGATGATGATGACTGAAGGTGATGATGATGACGATGATGACTGAAGGTGATGATGATGACTAGGTGATGATGATGACTGAAGGTGATAATGATGACAATGACTGAAGGTGATGATGATGATGACTGAAGGTGATGATGACTGAATGTAATGATGATGATGATGACTGAAGTTGACGATGACTGAATGTGATGATGATGATGACTGAAGGTCATGATGTCTGAAGGTGACGATGACTGTAGGTGACGATGACTGTAGGTGACGATGACTGTAGGTGACGATGACTGAAGGTGACGATGACTGTAGGTGACGATGACTGTAGGTGACGATGACTGTCGGTGATGATGATGTCTGAAGGTGTTAATGATGACGGTAGGTGATGATGATGACTGAATGTGAAGATGATGACTGAAGGTGAAGGTGACTGAAGGTGATGATGATGACTGAAAGTTATGATGATGATGATGACTGAAGGTGATAATGATGACCGAAGGCAATGATGACTGTAGGTGACAATGACTGTAGGTGATGATGATGACTGAAGGTGTTGATGATGACTGAAAGTGATGATGCCTGAAGGTGATGATGACTGTAGGTAATGATGACTGTAGGTGACAATGACTGAAGGTGACAATGACTGTAGGTGATGATGATGACTGAAGGTGATGATGATGACTGTAGGTGATGATAATGACCGAAGGTGATGATGATGACTGAAGGTGATGGTGACTGAAGATGATGATGACTGATGCCTGAAGGTGATGATGATGACTGAAGGTGATGATGATGACTGAAGGTGATGGTGACTGTAGGTGATGATGATGACTGAAGGTGATGATGATGACTGAAGGTGATGATGATGGCTGAAGGTGACGATGACTGAAGGTGATGATGATGACTGAAGGTGACGATGGTGACTGAAGGTGACGATGACTGAAGGTGATGATGATGACTGAAGGTGACGATGACTGAAGGTGATGATGATGACTGAAGGTGACGATGGTGACTGAAGGTGACGATGATGACTGAAGGTGATGATGATGACTGTAGGTGATGATGATGATGATGATGACTGAAGGTTATGATGATGACGATGATGACTGAAGGTGATAATGATGACGATGACTGAAGGTGATGATGATGATGATGACTGAAGGTGATGATGATGATGATGATGACTGAAGGTGACGATGACTGAATGTGATGATGAAGATGATGACTGAAGGTGACGTTAACTGAATGTGATGATGATGATGATGATGATGACTGAAGATGACGGTGACTGAATGTGATGATGATGATGATGATGATGATGACTGAAGGTAATGACTGTAGGTGACGATGACTGAAGGTGACGATGACTGAATGTGATGATGATGTCTGAAGGTGACGATGACTGAATGTGATGATGATGATGATGACTGAAGGTGATGATGACTGAATGTGATGATGATGATGATGATGACTGAAGGTGATGAAGATGACTGAAGATGATGATGATGACTGAGGGTGATGATGACTGAGGGTGATGATGATGACTGAAGGTGATGGTGATGACTGAAGGTGATGACGATGACATGATGACTAAAGGTGATGATGATGACTAAAGGTGATGATGATGACATGATGACTAAAGGTGATGGTGATGACTGAAGGTGATGATGATGACATGATGACTAAAGGTGATGGTGATGACTGAAGGTGATGATGATGACATGATGACTGAAGGTGATGATGATGACATGATGACTAAAGGTGATGGTGATGACTGAAGGTGATGATGATGACATGATGACTTAAGGTGATGATGATGACTAAAGGTGATGGTGATGACTGAAGGTGATGATGATGACATGATGACTAAAGGTGATGGTGATGACTGAAGGTGATGATGATGACATGATGACTAAAGGTGATGATGATGACTAAAGGTGATGGTGATGACTAAAGGTGATGGTGATGACTGAAGGTGATGATGATGACATGATGACTGAAGGTGATGATGATGACATGATGACTAAAGGTGATGGTGATGACTGAAGGTGATGATGATGACATGATGACTGAAGGTGATGATGATGACATGATGACTAAAGGTGATGGTGATGACTGAAGGTGATGATGATGACATGATGACTAAAGGTGATGATGATGACTAAAGGTGATGGTGATGACTAAAGGTGATGGTGATGACTAAAGGTGATGGTGATGACTGAAGGTGATGATGATGACATGATGACTAAAGGTGATGGTGATGACTCAAGGTGATGATGATGACATGATGACTAAAGGTGATGGTGATGACTGAAGGTGATGATGATGACATGATGACTGAAGGTGATGATGATGAGGAGGATCAGGATCATCATGATGCTTAATGTTTACATGCTTCTGTGAAGATTGTTTTCCATTTGGTTGATATTTCCTATATATATAATTATTATCCCCTGCCAAGAAGTGGGCGGATAAAGGAACAAAGTTTATCAGTCCGCCCCACTTCTCAAAGGGTATTAATTTTCTCCAAAACTATTTAAGTCAGACAAATGAAATTTTACACACACAGAGCTCCAGATAAGCTTCGTATCTGCGTGAAATACGCATCAGAAATGCAGAAATGCAGAAATATGCAGTAAAATATTATCTAAGCGTATCAAATACGCAACAAACATTACAGATACGCTACTAAAATAAAACTTGTGCGTATCATCAAAATATTGTGAAGTAACCCTGCGTATTCGATTAGCAAATCAGCAACTTATTGTGAAATTATATACGGGCATTCCGTCAACCTTGCCAAACTCCACGATGACAGTTACATCATGATCATTTGCCATCACACTTTCTTGTGGAAGTATCGTGGTATTTTTGAGTCCTATAAAGCTCTCGAACCCACACGACACCAGTTTGCAGGGACTAGATGAATAGTGTTTTTAAATATTTAACTTAAATACCCACATGTGTAAAAGTTTGCATGCTTATCTAAGAGATACATGTCAAGACGGCGTTCAAAAATTGGTCCTGTCAATTATTGTTTTACAGAGTTATGGCCCGTGCTCTGTAGTTTTCAACTGACTGCATTGTGTGTGCAATGGGGACAAGTTTTTTTTCAGAAACTACCGAAGTTGCATGAATGAAAGTTTGCATGCTTATCTAAAAGATACTTATCAAGACTGAGTGATTTTTGCCAGAGAAGGGTCCTTTTGGTTGTATTAATTTCACATTTAATTATTTTATCTGATGACATAAGGCGGCCCAGATGCCTATCTCTTCTCAAGGCTTTAAAGGGCTTTTTTATAGTTAATATTCACTAATATATGAACAAACAACAATGTGCCCCATGGCGGGGGGGTTAGTGATAATGTTGTTTTCATGTTTCAAGTACAACAGACTTGTAATATTCTATTTGCACAATTTTGTGAAATATTTGTTGGTAACCTTCAGCATATTTTTGTCAAATTTGAACAAACTTAGCAATTCCCCCTGTGTAGTATTTTGCAATAAAACTCCAATATTAGATAAATGATTGTGGAGGTCAGAGTGTGTGTAAATCAGCATAGATTTCGTTGTCCGTGCTGTCAGTATTGACATTTGATTGATAGCACTTGCCTGTCCAACCTCCATTCAGTGTGCTCAGTGTATTAGATTTAATAGTCCCACACACGGTACTGATGGCTGCAGTGCGTCTTACAGCATTTACTCACTTAGTTTCAGCAAGAACATAATTCAACCATGCACAGATCAAGTGCAGTTTGTGCCCTGAGACTGATAACGAAATGCTGTGGCAGATTTGAGACATTTTCACAAATAACACGATATTTCACTTGCAAGAGGCTTGCAAGGTCACTAGCTGATTGTAGTGTAATCAGAATAAACATAGGAAATATCAATACCCCTCCCACAAATGAGGGCCTTCATTTGAATTATACAGGATCTGTCATTCCTCAGGTTCAGTCAACTAATCTATGTGTGTAGGTTTCAGTCAATCAGGTTATTTATGTAGATTTCTGTCAGTCAATTTATGTGTGTAGATTTCTGTCAGTCAATTTATGTATGTAGGTTTCTGTCAATCAATTTATGTATGTAGGTTTCTGTCAGCCAATCAGTAGATGTATGTAAGTTTCAATCAATCAGTTGATGTATGTAGGTTTCTGTCAATCAGTTTATTTATGTAGATTTCTGTCAATCAGTTTATTTATGTAGATTTCAGTCAATCAATTTATGTATGTAGGTTTCAGTCAATTAGTTTATGCTTGTAGATTTCTGTCAATCATTTTATGTATGTAAATTTCTGTTAATGAATTTATGAACATATATTTCAGTCAATGAATTTATGTACATATATTTCAGTCATTCGGTTTATGTATGTGGGTTTCAGGTCAATCAATTTGTGTACATAGGTTTCAGTCAATCAGTTTATGCATGTAAGTTTCACTCAATCTATGTATGCAGTTTCAGTCACCTTGCATATTTGTTATCAACAAGATCCTCTCAGGGACAGGATCAGACATGTATTAACCCTTCAAAGTGAAATTTTTATCCTCAATATTTATAGAGTCTTTTGTATGAACAAGTGTTCTCTTGTATGTAGCGATTTCAAATAGATGTTAACTGGATGAGAACGTCGTTTATTCAGTTGAGGTTCCTGGATCCTGTCTGTACATAGCGTCAGGAAGTACACACAAACCATTGTTGTTGTACAAATACCTTCTCCATGGGGTGATAAGTACAATAGCAGATAAAACTCTTCAGGTGTGACTGCAAGCCTGCGCAAATGCTTTACAGCAAACACATTACTCTCTTTAAAAGCAACAAACTTTCAAATTAGATTTAAGAAACATTTGTAGTTATACTTGAAACAATTTAAAATTACATTCAAACAAGTAGCCAGACTATTATTTAGCTTTGGTTTTAAGCAAAGTAGACACAATTTATGGATAACATCTTCTTTATATTACTGTGAAGGCGACATTTCAGTATAGATCCTTATACTGTTGTCAAGCAAGACTGAGCTATACCGAAACGTCGCCTTTACAGTAATTAAAGAAGTTGTCATCCATAAATTGTGTCTACTTTGTCATCCGTCAACTTCTAAGTAATGCCTATCAACCAATTCCATATCAGGGGTGGTAATCACTTTCAGAATTATGACTCGTCATGCTATGAGCAAATGACTGACTATCAACCTTAAGTCTGCCATCATTTTTATCACCTAGATTGATATGAAATTTTTTGACACACATCAAAGTAAAGAACTTTTGTCTTATGAGGGTTTTTTAAAAACCTGATCGATTACCAATCTTTCGAGTATGAATCTATTAACTCCACTATCATAACACCACTTCTGTAAATTTTGTCACGGGAAAATGTTTTAACTATTGAAGCTAACTTAAGAATTAAAAAAAAAAAGTAGTAATGGATTATGCGAGTGTGTATTGTATTAAAACAAAATATACATGACTCTTAGAACTATGTACAGATTACCATGGGGTCATCCAGGACTAGATCAGAAAGCTTGGCCTACTTCTTACGTCCTTGTTCCACAGGATTATAAAACATGGCAAATAATAGATCATTTGTTTCTTTAAAGAAATATGTTTTGTGTAACCACTTTTCTTTAGTACCTCTTTACCATAATAATAACTGAAAAAAGTTAGCTTGCTTGCTACAGATATGAGAGTTTTGGTTATGAAACTTCTTTAAAAACCCAACTGTTTCATATCCATTGTATATGAAACATGATCTATGTTGGGATATCATATTAATGTCAAGAAATGAGAACTACTTCAGGTGATATTTTGGTTTCAGGTCTGTAATCAAAATGACAAACTGAGGTGTAAAAACTATTCTTCAGAAGGGTCAGATAATCGTCAGATAAAGCAAATTGCTGTACACTCTCTGCAGTAAGGGAAGCCAGCATCGACCTGTTCTGACTGTAATTGTTCCGGAACTGGTCACATGTTCATGTCGCTATGTATTACATATGTAGATGGCGGGTGTATCATTGACGGTTGTAAATAGCGCAACATAGGAGGGAATAACAAAGAGCCACCTGTAGCGGGCAGGTCACTTTACTGTATGTGTTTACACTGGGCAAGGTGGAAATATCCTAATGAGATCAGTCTATCATAAGGGTCTGGCTTGACACGCATTAGGAAAGCTTTAGACAATCGCTCCAGCTTATGTATTGATGTTATGATCGATCATGACGATAACAAAACCCTGATTACATTCACGCTGGACAAGAAAAACAGAAACTCGTTTCCTTACTGCATTACGAGCCCAGTAATTCGTCTGTTGGCCATGTCTGAGAAAGTGTAAAAAAATAATATGGAGTGTAAAAAAATAATATGGAAAATATGGATGAAAACGATATAGGGAAAGGCTGAGTGTTGATAGTATTTTGATTACATCTTAATTAATCAGTTTGGATGTTGTCTTTTCATTTAACTATGCCTGCAAAAGATTTACTAATTCAAGATGTCATGTGGTATTATATTTTGGGAAAACTGATGTAAACTAACATCATCAATAGGGATTGTTATAATATTGTGTAAAATTACAACATTGATAAGGTTGATAATTACAATATCTAAAATGACAACAACATGGTTATTGAGGATGATAATAAGAATTGTTGAACTAGAAATAATTAAAAAACATATCACAACAATTGTTAAAATAACAACATATTGACGAGCGATAATTACAATTGTGAAATAACATCAATATGAATGATAATGATAGTGTAAAATAACATTGATAATAATGGTCACAGTATTAATAAGAGGATAATAACAATTTTTAAGTATCATTAATCATTGTTTTGTTTGTGTCTGCAACAGTTTCTACATGATTTATTGGCCAAGATAAGTTTAATGCTAAAACCCTGTCCAATCTAACCCTAACTCGATGTCATTGTTCCCTCAACTCATAATACTGGAGGTGTCTATCCTGTTTATGTTACTCATTCAAAAAGCATGAGTCAGTGAATCCCCTCTATAACACTGAAATGTATGTATGTACATTGACGTCTATATCAGCTACAAGTACATCGTCAATTCACAACAATGTAGGTCACTATCAGTTTGAACATCTTCAGCTGTAGCATGCACAAACAAAATTCGGTAATTTCTTTGTTATAGTGGAGATAATGGCACAAGAGGCTCCAGTTTCGGGAAACTGATTTGTTATTCAACATACGAGAACCGTGTTGTGTTAATACATAAAAAAGGCTGATAATAGTGGATAGCAAAATAGATTGCAATAGACGAGAAAGCAGATAAAGTGGCAGTGAGGCAGCCCAATGGGCTGTTTGTATAACCTGTTTAGTCTTGTAGCCCTCTCTCCACATTATTGCAGCCTTAAGCTGTGTTTATTGCTCATCGGGAATGTTTAATATTTAATATACCAGTCTTTCATAAGTGGAAAAGATGTTCATGTATGGGTTTCGATGTTTTGGGCCAAATTTCTGCAGATGTAGGTGTAACATTTTGAACATTTTAGTACTTCTGACGTGCATTAAAAATTAACATTAATGTTACTTCAAATTTGTTTTAATGATTATATCTAGTCTGGAAAATGAAAATTAATAGTAATTTTTGTATTTTCCAGAATATGGTCTTATATTTGTTCTTGTTAATGGCCTACTTCAGAACATGATTTTTGATTAAAGTAGATTAAATTTGCAAATGTACCTTCAGATTTACTTGTTTAAGTTTTGAAAGTAAGTACATTTCAGATTATGTAGACGCACAGTAACACGATCCTGGCTTTATGATGTTCTTTAATCAGCAACATGAGATGTTCGGCACATTAACTTGATTTACAGTTCTGAGGCACTGAAGGTGACAGTCAAATATAAAACTAAATGTTTATTGTGTTGATTTAAACTGAGAAATTTAAACACAAGAAGTTGCCTAGTGAGAATGGCTTTATAATGACCACCATGTTACTTCCAGCTGGGGTCAAAGGTCAAACTGCCCACTGAGATGACCATGAGAAGGTGAGCTGTCAAGTGGGATTTTGTCTGTTAGCTCGTAGCCGCCCCTGGCGCACGTACTGGTCACACAGACAGTGTTTGATCTCACGACAGTGTGCCAACCTGGGTATCAATATAAGTACATGTAACATCGGTACATTAGTGCAACAAACTAGAGAAACTGACAGCAGTAGAGTTTAGTGCAGGAAACTGTTATACATGTTTTATCGAAAATAAATGAACACAGGTATTTTCCAGTGCAAGATGTTCCCTGCGTATTTCTATGGCATAAGTAGGTCCATAATGAAATTGATGTTGGTATATTTTATGTTAAGGAACTGATGCATCAATTTCAGTGCAAGAAATAAACGAAGGTTATCACATTTCAGTGCAAGCAGTAAACAAAGGTTATCACATTTCAGTGCAAACAGTAAACAAAGGTTATCACATTTCAGTTCAAGAAATAAACAAACTATTACATTTCAGTGCAAGAAGTAAACAAAGGTTATCACATTTCAGTGCAAGCAGTAAACAAAGGTTATCACATTTCAGTGCAAGAAGTAAACAAAGGTTATCACATTTCAGTGCAAGAAGTAAACAAAGGTTATCACATTTCAGTGCAAGAAGTAAACAAAGGTTATCATCACATTTCAGTGCAAGAAATTGACACAGGTATATTTATAAGTGCAAGAAATTCTTTTGACTTACTATAGTGTTTGTTTTTGTGTTAAGAAGATTACTATTCTTCATGGGATTACTGTGTATGTGAATATTGCCTTTATTGTTGGGTTTTTGAAAATGTTGATGGTTGTAGATGAGTTAAACAACTTGATGTGAATGAAGGTGAGATTCTTCTGTCCTTGAGAAACGGTTCACAGAAGATATGATGGAATTAACACTTAACAAAGTAATATTGTTAATAGAATTATAAAAATAATTGAATGATTTGCATAGGATGCACTGAAGGTAGCAGATGTCACTAGATGATGATGGTGATGGTGATGATGATGAGACTGGTGGCTATACCATCCTGTCCATCTCATGCTGAGGAGATAGCTGTAGGTTTATGATGAAATAAAGACAAATCAGCATTAACAGTGTTTAAATGTGAGGATAAAAATGTTATTTTCACCCTTCTTAAAAAAAGCCTTTCATAGATGGGTGCTTTTAAAGCATTTCAAGTAAGTCAACCAAATAAAAACAAAGGAAATTTTTTTTACAGCTTTGCATCTCAGTTAAACTTGGTCAATCTTGACATAATGGAGCTTAACAATACCAAAGTTTAACTTTGATAGGATTTCTTTCATCATGTGAATTGCACTCAAGCTATCATTCCCAGCACGGAAATAGATCATCAGGTCAACAATGGCTCACTTGAATCTATTTGTAATTTGTTCCACTGAAATGCATCTTGTTCAAATAAGGGTCATTTCTTATCTTTTCATTGAAGTATCTTCAGTGCTAACAAAAACCAATGTTTTCCCCAAATTTTGATATGCAGTGAGATACATATTCAATGACTGAGATTGCATTGTGCAAATGTATTTAATTACCAAACAGCGAAATGTACCGATGTTTCATAAATCATTTGCTGCTTGCATCATTAGCAGACCTCGATGTAAGGCCGAAGTGGAAAACAGTTAGGACCACATCGTCTGAATGATTCTAAATAAAGATACATGAACTCCCCCCCCTATTACATATTAAGTTATGTAACACAAGTGGTCTGTTACAGAGTGGGTGGCGCGTTATAAGGAAGCGCGTTATAACGAGGAGTGATATTTACATGGTTGTAGATTACAGGCAAGATGAGCCCGGCTACATATTCTTGGCCCATTGCTAATGCTGAAATATTATTCACTTTGCTTTCCTGTTTGTGTAAGAGCAGGATATGCGAGGCCCTTTGATAAACACAATTATTACATGAAATGATAAAATATCTGACATTCAAGTGCATTAGATTTTTTGTATCTTGGTAATGTAATTATCGGGATATTGGTTTCAAATAGTTGAAACATCATGTGTAAATTTGTTTTTTTATATACTTTGACAACAGAATCTCAGGTTTCGGTGACATTTAGTCAGTAGCCAGTGTAGAAAATATACCACAATCTGGATCTGAGGGGATGCACATTTTATGTGAATCAGTCATCATTTATAAACATTAAACACTTATAATTACTGAAAAACATTTGCAAAAATTAATTGGTGAAAACAGTAATTCTGTCTGTGAACCATCTGCTGCTGTCAAATATTAACATCACATTAGAAAATATAAATATTGACAAATTCAAATATGTGAGAATTTGTGATACAAAAAGTCAGTTTTCAAAACAACATGATAAAAATATTAAAAAGTGCTGCAGAAAAAATGACAAGAATGTGACCTGATTTGCATTGAAGAATGTAATCAGCTGATCGATTGCAACGTAATTTATTGTGCTGTTAGACAGGCACTAGTGTTCCCATAGGTACTGAAATTGATCAGTTGTATGTTTTGGTTGTCAGTCATCTCTCTCTCAACAAAGAAATGTCAATTTTCCTGTTTATGTTTATTTATGCATGTTGCAAGGTCAGCTTCTGAATGCAATATTCATCAATAATATATCATTTCCTTTGAAGCACCTATTTCATCATTTCATTGAAAAAATAAAATAATCACTAAATATTTAGCAGTTTCATTGCGAATAGTACATTTTGGTCTTTTTTTTTATTCTTTGCCACAAATAATGTTCATTTCCTAACAAATCAGCTTAATATGAATCAATAATCTAGCCATGTGCAATTTCTGCTTTGATGCTCTGGGTAAAGGGAGGTAACTCTGTGACTATTGATTACTTCAGAGTTTTTCTGCTGTTATCTGAGCATCCACTTGTAATTGTTGGGTGATTGACAAAGATGTTTTACTAAATAAAATTTAAGCATATTTTGAAGACTGTAGAAGATAATTGTTTTGGGTTGACAAATTCTGGCATAATGCAATAGACATGACATTGACGAGATAAATTTGACATGTATGAGATATTTGTCCTATAACAACATGCCAGTATTGATCATAGACAACTCCAGCTGTGCAATCTATTACATTCTCAATTATTCCTCTTTATAATGCAGCTATGGATTTTTGGACGGATCGGCTTCACCATTTATGGTTATCAAAAATGCTGACGAACGACTACAAAATGTTGGTTCTGCTAATGGCATTTGATGTTGAGGAGACAAGAATTGATCTATGTTTAGTTTTCGCCTCACAAATGTTATCTAGGAGAAAGACGATGCTTTATATTTTAATAAATCAATCGTTGATTCATAATTAAGTGTGTCTTTTTCGGATAATCCTGCTTAGATAGATGTGATATTTAAATATGAATATGATATGAAGCGATCCATCTGAGACTATTAATATATTTTCCCATACAGATGAATTAATATCTGCTTGGAATGTGAATACATCACCATGTTTTCACATAATACAACAACTGGACAGCTGATGCAGAGTGTTGGAATGACAACATATTTGGTTGAAACTTCCGATTTCATAAGCAACCTGTTTCTTATTTAAGTAAATTAGAGTTTCAAGTCTGAATCTTAGCCAGGGATGTAGGTTGCAGCTGAAGCCATCGTCAAGGTTTTGAATTTAAATTAAGTTAATGGAGTTAAATAACAGATTTTTTTGCAGGACATGAAATGTTTCAAAATCTGCTGTCACATCAATTGCAATAGTTGTCATATATCACATTGGAGTTTGCACTGCATTAGAAAAATCTCTTTTTTTGTGGATGAATTATTCAAGGTGTTTTTTTTCAGTACATACTTTATGTAGTGTTATCAGTCAAAAGCAGTTTTATTAAAACAGTGTTGACTGTTTTGCTTACACTATCATAAGAGAAAACCTTTTGTCACAATTGACTACTATACAAAGAACACATCACAGCAATGTGTTGTATCAAGTTATTGATAAGTAGTCATACTCCCTGTGTTCCCGTTTGCAGAAAATAACAGCACATAATATCAAAATAATTTATAGGTAAATTGTTATGTTTCTTCTGGAAAAGAAATCATACAGAACATAATGTGGTTTCAATCATTTTTTTCTTTCCTTTTAAAGAAATGGTTTATATATATATGCTAAACATAAGAGTTGAAATGTTACCGTTTCTGATCTGCCAACTACAGTAAGTATTTAAATGACAACTTACATGATACAGTAAATGGTGATATTTTCTTCATCTGAAGGGAATTTTAAGTCAAATTGAAATGTATGTTCTATAGAAATGTTTCCATGGTTTACTGGGCTTTCACAAGAAAAGAAATTTCCACTGGTTGAAGCAGGTCGGTACAAGCTGCAAGTGTCATGTTTTTTCAGTCTGAGGTAGATACAGGACTCGCAGTTTGACTTGAAGGCCAGTGCAGCTGCGAATTATCAGGTAGATGAGGCTGCTTCTGTAGATACGGATCATTCAGGGTAGACGGAGTCAGGCCCTAAGTGAGCCTGGAGGAGACCAGGAGCAGTAGAGGCTTCCCTACATTGCATTGCATTGCAGCAGCATGCAGATTATAAAAGTATGACTTCTTAATGAGCAAGATTTCTTTCTTTTTTATTTCCAGCATGAAATCCTTGCTCTTTCTGAAAAATTAATTCTTCGTCTGGATGATCTGGTGACATTGATAGCGGAGGATGTTCCCTGGTCAGACGGTCTTAAGGCGTTCTGTGAGGACGATGGTCAGACAGATTTGACCCACAATGATGAACTGGTCCAGGCCTTCCGGAGCAATAACTGTGGATTACAGTTTAATGACGTCAAAAAGGAGAAAGAACTCATTGGTAGGGCGTAGGAACATAGTATCTCATGAATGTCAGGGTTAGGAAAATTGAAGAATATTTTTCTTTCAATAACTTCTTATCTAGATATTTGAGATTTAGAATAAGGTTAATGAAATTTTGTTGTGACAGTTTGGAGACAAAGTGATAATATATAACAGTTATTAGCTGTGTACGTAAGTACTTACGTTCAGATTAGGAAAGCAACGGAAGTCATGAAAATGGTATTGATTTTTTCTAAGATCAAATTTGATCAAAGACGGTTTCAGACAAAGATAAATGGTTTAAGAAAATGAGGTTGAATTGACCAGATTATCTTCTTCAGATAACAGTTTACTTTGAAAAGCCAACCTTTTTCTAATACTTGGATCAGGGAAGTAAAAGTGTGTGTTTGTTTGTTTGTGCTGACAATATAACCTCTTATGTATAAATCTGCCAGGACAGGTTTAATTTTCTCCTAAAATGTAGTTATGTTACAAGATTCACTGGTCCAGAATATGCTGTTTGTTACACCGTTGCATTAAGTTCATGGCATCTAATCCTGCATTGTTGTCACAAAGTTCAAATTTAAGGAATACTGTTGATGGGGTTGTTAGCATCCTTTCTCATCAATACATGTAATACTAATGTATAACAATTTTATGTTAACTGCTCCAACTTGATTAAGTTATTTTAAAGATGGAAGATCTTCCCTGAAAAGCTAACACCATACATGCTGCACCCAGTCAAACTGAAGACTTTCAGATTAAAATTAAGAAACTGATGCAAGTTTCATGTTGCAATAAATACTTGTGTTGTGTGTTATCTTTTAAAAGGAAGTCATTCCAAATGTCATAATCTGATCCCAGGTGACGTGGGTGTACCGGACAGTGTCCAGCAGGTGGTCATCATGAGCTATCCCCAGTACTGCCGATACCGCACCGTCCTCAAGCGCTTGGAGAACATGATGGACAAATGGCTGCGGAATGCCATCGTCAGCGCCATCGGTGGATTCTCAGTGAGGTCCAGGAACTGTCGCATAATGTTCTGCAGGGAAACTTTCTACCATCCTGAGTTGGAGGACTTTGAGTTACGCTGTGATCATCTAGGTGGGTAATTCATAGGTCGACATCCTCCATTGTCTGCTGTGATCATCTAGGTGGGTAATTCATAGGTCGACATCCTCCATTGTCTGCTGTGATCATCTATGTGGGTAGTTCAAGGTCGACATCCTCCATTGTCTGCTGTGATCATCTATGTGAGTAGTTCATAGGTCGACATCCTCCATTGTCTGCTGTGATCATCTAGGTGGGTAATTCATAGGTCGACATCCTCCATTGTCTGCTGTGATCATCTATGTGGGTAGTTCAAGGTCGACATCCTCCATTGTCTGCTGTGATCATCTATGTGAGTAGTTCATAGGTCGACATCCTCCATTGTCTGCTGTGATCATCTATGTGAGTAGTTCATAGGTCGACATCCCTCATTGTCTGCTGTGATCATCTAGGTGGGTAATTCATAGGTCGACATCCCTCATTGTCTGCTGTGATCATCTATGTGAGTAGTTCATAGGTCGGCATCCCTCATTGTCTGCTGTGATCATCTATGTGAGTAATTCATAGGTCGACATCCCTCATTGTCTGCTGTGATCATCTATGTGAGTAGTTCATAGGTCGACATCCCTCATTGTCTGCTGTGATCATCTAGGTGGGTAATTCATAGGTCGACATCCTCCATTGTCTGCTGAGATCATCTAGGTGGGTAGTTTATAAGTTGACATCCTCCATTGTCTGCTGAGATCATCTAAGTGGGTAATTCATAGGTCGACAGCCCTCATTGTCTGCTGAGATCATCCATGTGGTTAGTTCAAAGGTTGACATCCTCCATTGTCTGCTGTGATCATCTATGTGGGTAGTTCCAGGTCGACATCCTCCATTGTCTGCTGTGATCATCTAGGTGGGTAATTCATAGGTCGACATCCTCCATTGTCTGCTGAGATCATCTAGGTGGGTAGTTCAAGGTCGACATCCTCCATTGTCTGCTGAGATCATCTAGGTGGGTAATTCATAGGTCGACATCCTCCATTGTCTGCTGTGATCATCTAGGTAGGTAATTCATAGGTCGACATCCTCCATTGTCTTCTGAGATCATCTAGGTGGGTAATTCATAGGTCGACATCCTCCATTGTCTACTGTGATCATCTATGTGAGTAGTTTATAGGTTGACATCCTCCATTGTCTGCTGAGATCATCTAGGTGGGTAATTCATAGGTTGACATCCTCCATTGTCTGCTGTGATCATCTAGGTGGGTAATTCATAGGTCCACATCCTCCATTGTCTGCTGAGATCATTTAGGTAGGTAGTTCATAGGTCGACATCCTCCATTGTCTGCTGTGATCATCTAGGTGAGTAGTTCAAGGTCAACATCCTCCATTGTCTGCTGAGATCATCTAGGTGAGTAGTTCATAGGTCGACATCCTCCATTGTCTGCTGAGATCATCTAGGTGAGTAGTTCAAGGTCAACATCCTCCATTGTCTGCTGAGATCATCTATGTGGGTAGTTCATAGGTCGACATCCTCCATTGTCTGCTGAGATCATCTAGGTGGGTAGTTCATAGGTTGACATCCTCCATTGTCTGCTGAGATCATCTAAGGGGTAGTTCATAAGTCGACATCCTCCATTGTCTGCTGAGATCATCTATGTGGTTCGTTCATAGGTCGACATCCTCCATTGTCTGCTGAGATCATCTAGGTGGGTAGTTCATAGGTTGACATCCTCCATTGTCTGCTGGGATCATCTAGGTGGGTAATTCATAGGTCGACATCCTCCATTGTCTGCTGAGATCATCTATGTGGTTAGTTCAAAGGTTTACATCCTCCATTGTCTGCTGAGATCATCTAGGTAGGTAATTCATAGGTCGACATCCTCCATTGTCTGCTGAGATCATCTATGTGGTTCTTTCATAGGTCGACATCCTCCATTGTCTGCTGTGATCATCTAGGTGGGTAATTCATAGGTCAACATCCTCCATTGTCTGCTGTGATCCTCTAGGTGAGTAGTTCATAGGTCGGCATCCTCCATTGTCTGCTGAGATAATCTAGGTGAGTAGTTCATTGGTCGGCATCCTCCATTGTCTGCTGAGATCATCTAGGTGAGTAGTTCATAGGTCGGCATCCTCCATTGTCTGCTGAGATCATCTAGGTGGGTAATTCATAGGTCGACATCCTCCATTGTCTGCTGTGATCCTCTAGGTGAGTAGTTCATAGGTCGGCATCCTCCATTGTCTGCTGAGATAATCTAGGTGAGTAGTTCATTGGTCGGCATCCTCCATTGTCTGCTGAGATCAACTAGGTGAGTAGTTCATAGGTCGGCATCCTCCATTGTCTGCTGAGATCATCTATGTGGTTCGTTCATAGGTCGACATCCTCCATTGTCTGCTGTGATCATCTATGTGGTTCGTTCATAGGTCGGCATCCTCCATTGTCTGCTGAGATCATCTAGGTGGGTAGTTCAAGGTCAACATCCTCCATTGTCTGCTGTGATCATCTATGTGGGTAGTTCAAGGTCGACATCCTCCATTGTCTGCTGAGATCATCTAGGTGGGTAGTTTATAGGTCGACATCCTCCATTGTCTGCTGAGATCATCTAGGTGGGTAGTTCATAGGTCGACATCCTCCATTGTCTGCTGAGATCATCTAGGTGGGTAATTCATAGGTCGACATCCTCCATTGTCTGCTGAGATCATCTAGGTGGGTAATTCATAGGTCGACATCATCCATTGTCTGCTGAGATCATCTAGGTGGGTAATTCATAGGTCGACATCCTCCATTGTCTGCTGTGATCATCTAAGTGGGTAGTTCATAGGTCGACATCCTCCATTGTCTGCTGAGATCATCTATGTGGTTCGTTCATAGGTCGACATCCTCCATTGTCTGCTGAGATCATCCAGGTGGGTAATTCATAGGTCGGCATCCTCTCCATTCTATTACAATATATTACAGCATCTTCATTTCAGAAGTGACGTTGTAAGCTCCATCTCACTCATCACAACTTCAGTATCACCACAGAATTTCTCCTCCTTGTCATCAACAACCAATAACACTTACTCTCCTAAATGCTAGTTCGGCATAGGTCAACATTCAAAGCAGTCTCATCAAAGTGAGCCCTTGATTTAATTAGAAGTCAGTTAAAAGCAAACTGTTTGCTCGTCAACGTGAGGTATGAAAAGACAGCCCAAGGTTGTAGTGACCACAGTCCCCCTGTGAGTCTGACACACACAAATTTAACAGTGATAGAATTTGTTGCCTATAGATATGAAGGCCGAATGATCAATACACTGACTACTGTTACGATGGTCATTAACATTCATGTTTATGGCACCAGAGCTCATATCCTTGTATTACTTCAGTATGACACCTGGAAATTGAGTTCATTTGATGCCCTTGGCCTATGAAGTTCATGTTGTTCATCAAATGTAACTTGACTTCTCTGTTTGGTAGCTCCTAACCTGAAGGGTCGGCCTCGCAAGAAGAAGACTCTCAAACGAGAGTGTTCTCAAGACTCGGACAGTTACGAGGATGGCTCAGACACGTCATCATTAGCATCCACATCACAAGCACCGTCATCAACATCGTCCAGGGTGGGTAGCTGACAGCTACATTTGTTCATTTTCAAATGTAGATCATATGTAAAACTCAAAGAGCGTCCAAGATCATGTATTTTGTCTGAGTTTCAAAGTAATGGCTATAGTTCACATGATGAATGATGAATATTCATGAGACTACATCGTTTTCTTATGATGGAATGAATAATCAATGAGGTCATTGCATTTCTAGAGTGATTAAGAAAATCTGTTGGTTAATATTTCATTCTGGTATTTCTTAAAAACAAATCATTAAATAACATGAATTTACTTTTGACCTTGACCTTTCAGCCTCGGAGAAGGTCAAGTCAGAATGGGTTAGGCTGGGAAAAAGGTGGCAGCAAGGTCACAAAAGAAGAGCAGAACTTTATGATAAGTCTCCACAAGTTTATGAGAAATCGACAGACACCCATCGACAGGGTTCCATCATTGGGATTCAAACAGAGTAAGTTGACTTTCCAAATAGGTGCAGATTCATTGTATGATGCTGTGATTAGACACTGCAGACTAAATATGTAACTTGGTCATACTTTCTGATGAGTCAACTGTCAGACTCTAATGCAATTGGGTATATAATGAATGCTGTATTGTAGAATGCTAATAAGAGCTCATGTTGTGACCTGCAAATATTTAGATTGTAAAATTCAAGAAAATGTATATTCACATTCTGTAATAGTCAAGAAGATTATCCGGTTTCCCATTTAACCACATTTTCCAATTTTTAGATTCTGGCATATAGTCACCTTTTTCAATTATGTAAAAATCCCACATAAAACAGGCACTGTATCCATGATCTTGAAAATAGCCCTATAGAATGCTGGCCCACACATTCTTCCCTCTGAGGGTCTGCCCAAAATTCTCTACAGCGACACAAGCTTAGGGTACAGGGTTCCATTCTTCCCCAAATTCTCCACAGCAACACAGGCATAGGGTACTAGGTTCTTTTCTGCCCCAAATTCTCCACAGCGACACAGGCATAGGGTACAGGATTCTGTTCTGCCCCAAATTCTCCACAGCGACACAGGCATAGGGTACAGGGTTCTACTCTGCCCCAAATTCTCCCCAGCAACACAAGCATAGGGTACAGGGTTCTATTCTGCCCCAAATTCTCCCCAGCAACACAGGCATAGGGTACAGGGTTCTATTCTGCCCCAAATTCTCCCCAGCAACACAAGCATAGGGTACGGGGTTCTATTCTGCCCCAAATTCTCCACAGCGACACAGACATAGGGTACAGGGTTCTACTCTGCCCCAAATTCTCCACAGCGACACAGGCATAGGGTACAGGGTTCTATTCTGCCCCAAATTCTCCACAGCGACACAGACATAGGGTACAGGGTTCTACTCTGCCCCAAATTCTCCACAGCGACACAGACATAGGGTACAGGGTTCTATTCTGCCCCAAATTCTCCACATCGACACAGGCATAGGGTACAGGGTTCTATTCTGCCCCAAATTCTCCACAGCGACACAGACATAGGGTACAGGGTTCTACTCTGCCCCAAATTCTCCCCAGCAACACAGGCATAGGGTACAGGGTTCTATTCTGCCCCAAATTCTCCACAGCGACACAGACATAGGGTACAGGGTTCTACTCTGCCCCAAATTCTCCCCAGCAACACAGGCATAGGGTACAGGGTTCTATTCTGCCCCAAATTCTCCCCAGCAACACAGGCATAGGGTACAGGGTTCTATTCTGCCCCAAATTCTCCACAGCGACACAGACATAGGGTACAGGGTTCTATTCTGCCCCAAATTCTCCCCAGCAACACAAGCATAGGGTACAGGGTTCTATTCTGCCCCAAATTCTCCCCAGCAACACAGACATAGGGTACAGGGTTCTATTCTGCCCCAAATTCTCCCCAGCAACACAGGCATAGGGTACAGGGTTCTACTCTGCCCCAAATTCTCCACAGCGACACAGACATAGGGTACAGGGTTCTATTCTGCCCCAAATTCTCCACAGCAACACAGGCATAGGGTACAGGGTTCTATTCTGCCCCAAATTCTCCACAGCGAAACAGGCATAGGGTACAGGGTTCTATTCTGCCCCAAATTCTAAACAGCGACACAGGCGTAGGGTACAGGGTTCTATTCTGCCCCAAATTCTCCACAGCGACACAGACATAGGGTACAGGGTTCTATTCTGCCCCAAATTCTCCACATCGACACAGGCATAGGGTACAGGGTTCTATTCTGCCCCATTTATTACACTAGAACAAGGTGTCTCATCATTAAGCAGCCCTACGTGTTGTGTGAGATGAATAGTTTGGACCTGATGTAACGCTGCACCCTGGATGCTGCCATCCTTAATGTTGTCAAGTGTCACTATCATTTCTTCCAGTAGATCTCTACTACTTCTACTCGTATGCGAAGAAACTTGGTGGCTATGATATGGTAAGTCTTGCACAAACTTCATACCAGTTCAATATAGCCATTAAATGAAGCTGATTTATTCACCACACATTAACAGTATATTAGGCTAAAAAAAATTGTCTTGGTTCTCACGCAGTCTGCTGTTTTTATTTAGTTTTCAAAACAAAAATGACCCCCGCAGTGAAATGTTGTAATTCTAAAAATATTGTGATCTAAAATAGCCGGCAGTTACTTCCCTTCACATGTGCATTGCTCAACTGCGCATCTTGTGTTATGGTGATGGCAAATTTGGTTATTGAAAAAATTTAAAGATAAAACATCACTAGAATGATGATTTACAAATTCAAATACTGTATTTTACTCATCATGGAATACACTTATGTTTTTTCCCAGGTTCATTGCACACAACTGTTTATTTGGTAACATACTACAGTAGTTTGAATTCCCTTCCTCCCAAAAAGACGCTGCCCACCCATACTTTTTTCAAACACCATTATCTGAGAACCAATTCTTTTATGTTTTAAGCTGCATACTAATCTTTATCAACTTCTAACTGTTGTGGGGCCACAGGTGGCCCAGTCGTCTAAGGCGCCCTAGTTGCGTCCCTAGGGCATGCCAGAAACCTATGATTGTGGGTTCGAATCCTGGTTCACCCCGATTATGTTTCTAGGTTTGTCAGCACCATACCCGTGCTCGTGGGTTTCACCGAAGTGGTAAACGTCTGAGATCTGCATCACTTCGGGCTTTCCTCCCACATTAAGCTGATATACCGTGATATAACTGGAATACTGTTAAAGCGGCGTTAAACACAACTCACTCACTCACTCTAACCTTCGTGTAGTCTCACTAGCCATACACTGGAGTACTAATGTTACTAATGTTAAGGAATGCTACAATCACAGAAGGTAGGTACATAGATCTGCTGGATAGTTCAGGCTGGTGTGTCCCATGTCACGTTGTTCTTGTTGTCACAGATCACAGAGAAGAGGCTCTGGAAGCATCTGTATGACAAGCTTGGCGGGCATCCAGGAAGCACTAGTGCTGCCACCTGTACACGAAGGCATTACGAGAGGTGGGTGTTGACATTGCTAACCTAAATAGTAAGGAATGCTCGCCTGTGAAGAGTTGCATCCCTTCTGTGTGATCCTACGATTACGGGTTTGCATTGTTGATTCTTGGTTTGTTAAATTCGCTGAAGGGTTACAATGTAATGGTTTTCTGCACTTAATACTTGAATTTTAAAATAATGAAAGACAAACACATTGTTATCGCAATTGTAGGGATTGTGTATGCGCTGGTGATGTGCTTCATTCTGGATCGATTATAGATTTGGTATATAAAGTAGCATTGATTTTTAAAGCTTGTACAGGGGGGTCGCCTTATAGGCAAAGTCACTTTATTGAAGGCGATATACGGTATTCAGAAACATGTTACAGTGTAAGTTTAATTGAAGAAAGTCACCCACGGACATGTGATTAAACACCAATTTTAATGATTCGAACAGCCATACATTTTTGCATCCAATCTCAATTTGTAAGCGCATCGGACACAATATTTTGTATCTGGTGAAACCCTGTGAATATCTAGGACCTGCCTCATTGCAGGCATTCCTCCCACTTACGGCTGACTCACTGTGATATGGCTACAAAGCAGCATTAAACCAAACTCACACACTCACTTTCTTTGGGCTTTCCTTTTGAACTTTGTGCATAGGCTGTGATATAACTTGGATATAGTGTCACACCCAACTCAGGCCCTCTCAGGGCCTTATGTACTGGGTATGTCACTCCCAGAGCCATTTTCACATCATTGCTCATTAGGCTAAAAGGGGGCACAAGTGGCCCAGTCGTCTAAGGTGCCATGATCGCTGTGCAGAGTTGCATCCCTTGGGCACGCAAGAAACCTATGATTGTGGGTTCGAATCCTGGTTCGCCCCGATTATGTTTCTAGGTTTGTCAGCACCATACCCATGCTCATGGGTTTCACTGAAGTGGTAAACGTCTGAGACCTGCATCACTTCGGGCTTTCCGCCCACATTATGCTGACACGCCGTGATATAACTGGAATACTGTTAAAAGCGGCGTTAAACACAAATCCCGCACTCACTCATTAGGCTAAAAAATAGTTTTGGTTTTCAGGCACTGCCCGCATTATCATAAAGTCTGTCGCACATTTTGTTTTTATTTCCATTTAATAAAAACTCAAACATCCTTAAATATTCCGCGTTTCAAACACACGACCCTAGCAGTGAAATGCTGAAAACAATGCGATCCAATATAGCGTGCAGGTACTTCTCTCTACATGTGCACTGCTCTACTGCTTTACTTTCGTGTTGTGGGAATGATGGCAATGGGAGTTTGGCTGCTTGTTTTGCCGTGGTCAATGAAAACATGAAATGTACAATAAAACAATACTAGACATAATGGTTTACTAATTAATTCAATGTTATTTTTAAACTGTATGCGGGACAATGTGTCATTCACAGAGATTAAGGTTACATGTGTATTTGTCTTGTAAATTAAGCTGGAAATAGCAATAAATACTTAATGTCATGGCCAATATCATAACTAAAAAGAAATTTCAATACAGTGATTGGAAGACCGATGAATTAGTATCTCGAACAACTAATTTTCGTTTCAAGGCAAGTTCATTGTGGGTTCAAGTGATTTGCCGATCAGTTAATACACGATTTCATCGAAATTAATGTAAACAAATTTGAATGATTACTTGGATAAAAGTAATATGATGGATTACAAATGTAAGTCCAGATACACAGTGAACGCTTTTAAAACCAGACAGTATAGGAACAGGACTAACTTGCTTACTTTAGTATGGATTCGTTGACATGCTCTTCCAGTTTTGTTCTCACACGTTAACATCTTCGCCTTGTGAAATATATATTTATATGCATGTATTATGCACACACTGGTTGCCCAACAGTAGTCAAAGACTGCATTTTACTCATTAAGGAATACACATGTAGGGAGGCCCTTTTCAAGGTTGCATGTTTATTTGGTTACATACTGCTGTAGTTTGACAACCCCCCCCCCCCCCGAAAAAAAACCCCCACCCATCCGCACAATTTTCTAAAGCCATTGCTTTGCCATTGAGAACAATTGTTTTCTATCTTTTTAAGCTTTATATCAATCACTGGATTGTCTGGCTCAAACTACTCAGTACTCATCAATCACTTGTTTGTCTGGCTCAGAGGGCTCATTATATCAATCACTGGATTGTCTGGCTCAGACTAGATTGTTTACCTACTGCCATGATATTGCTGCAATACTGCTGAATGCAGCTTAAAAACACATTCATAAACAAAACTAGGATCAGAAAGTTCCGACCTGCAACATTTTATACATATCCAGCATTTGATATTGTTTTCTTTGCATAGAACAAGGCACAGAGCCTAGTAGTGTGTCTGCAGACATTCCTTGGTGTGTGTAGCAGGTCCTAGTCACCCCAGCTGAGATTACCATGTTATTGGGGACATCTGATCCTCTGGACCACATACATATCTCCCACTCTTTGTATGTCTTGGCTAAAGATGAAAGGCAAGTTCTGTAGAAAATAATGAAGTGCCTGGATTTATTTTGTACTAAGTATTGTAACTGTTCCAGGTTACTGCTGGCCTTTGAACGTTACGAAAAGGGAGATGAACCCCGGAATAAGATCAAGTCAAAGGTCAAGGCCATGATCAACAACCAGAACAGAGGGCACGATAAGGCAAAGTTGAAGCCTGAACTGGAAGAAAAGAAGGAATTATTGGTAAGACAAATATATTAGATACCAAAGTAACAACTTGATATGGTAGAGTTAACAATAATATGTTTGGCAGTGGGGCAGCCAAGTGCTGGCCTGTTACACCAAAGACCTGGGTTTAATTCTGGCCTTTTCTTCGTATCCTTTACATTGATTTGGCTGGAATATTGCTTAATATGTAATTCCTTGGAATAGATTATTGATCGATCTTCTGCTCTACTTTCCTAGAACTAGAGCTTTTTTTTTTACCAGAAAATGACAGGTATGTTTACGTCTGTTTGTATATGTTTAGATGCAAGCAATTGATGTGTCGATGGAAGAAAAGGTTCGGAAATGGAATGAAATCCGCCGACAGAAGGCTATGGAACGTGATCAGGTAAATTCACAGGTAATCAAAGTCATTCACTTAACCAGCTACCTTTCTTGTCATGCTTCAGCACCATTGATCTGTATCAACTCGAGCTATTAACAATGCATGAACTTGTCCAAACAGAAGTGTTGGAAGCTGTTTGAGGGATCATGGGTTGGGAGGCACTGTTGGCCGAGTGGGCTGTTGTAGGGGCACTGTGGGGACTCCGGGTTGGAATAGGACCAGAAACATGCTGGTTGTAAGAAGTCCCCTAATGGATTGGGTGGTCAGATTTGCAGACTCGGTTCACTCGTTTGATTTTGTACCAACACTGTGTGGATTATTTACTCAAGCTGGAATATTGCTGAGTGATGCAGTACACAACAAACAAACAAACAAAAGACTAAGAAGCTGCAACTGTCTGGCAAGTTGTGTTTCCGCTATGTTAGTGTCCGCTGGTTTCAATCTGAGCCTGTGTCACTTCCAACTTTCCTCCAATTTTAACCCGGCTGCCTCATTCCAAAAGACGTTTAAAGATGGTACTTGTTGTTACCCTGTCTGGCGCTTGGCATAAAGGGGCTAAAACAAAGACTGGTCAGCTCGGAGTCAGTATACTGTGTCAGAGTGGGGTATTCATGTTAACCTGCGGCATGGTATCTCAGTGGGCTAGCACTATAAACCGGCATTAGTCTAGACTAGTATAAGATATCACATACACACACAGACACACACCTCACCTCACCTCACCTCACCTCACCTCACCTCACCTCACCTCACCTCACCTCCAATTTTAAACCGAAAATTGTGACATGATGGAAACAATTGTTCAGGTCTATGTTGCACTGTTGTCACTTTTACAAATATTGAATTTACATTTTAGCTGAAAAGAGGTCACCCCAGACAGACAGTGAAGAAGATGCTGGATAAAGTTTCTTTCAAAGAGAACAAGGTTGAAGATCTGACAATGGAAACACTTAAAGAGGTCAAAGTTCAGATTCCAAAAATGACCAGTATTGAAAATGGCAAAGTCAAAATAGAACCTGTGCAGATATCTTCAATACAGAAAACAGACCTTGAAGTGCCATCAGTTAAACAACGCACACGGCCAAGTATTTTATCGCCTTTAGTTCAACGAAAAGTTCAGAACCATGTGAAGTCACTACCCACCCAGTCACAACAGCAGACACCACTTCCGCCTCTACAGACATCTGCTCATCTACAGCAGATGCCACACACCCAGCCCCCACAGACCCCTGTGATAACAACACATGCACTTTTCTATGCAAGCAATTTCCCCTTGCCCGCATCACATTTCATCGCTCACACGTCATCGTCACCATCCGTGGAGGTTGCCGCCAATGCCAGTGAAAACAGCAACATGTATTTTCCCAAATCCTCATTGTTCGTTACCAACAATGCTTCACAAATCAACGAAAACGAATCGAAAAAAGCCATTCCGAGCATGAGGCCATCTGTGATACAACACACCCCAAAACCAAAACTTGACGAAGTGAAGTACGAGGGCACCTCCAACTCCCGGACTCACTCCCCATCAACATACAGCTCAAAGCCAATCGTCCCTGCCCACAGTGGGCCAGCTCACTCACATCAACAACTCAAACGGCCATACCCTTACCCCAATGTGCCACAAACGTCTCACCTGCCATCTCGAGACCACTCACGACCCCACCTCAGTCCTGTTCTAGCCAACGATCCGTACTTTAATAGTGTGAAACGTGTGAGAGCTGACCCGCCAGCGAGTCGACTCACTCCTGCACACATGAACCACAGCAAGTCCTCAGACATGAGCAGTAATGAGGATCAGCCTGTTGACTTTAGCATGAAAACTATGAGAGAGAAAGAACAGAAAAGAGTAGAACAAAAACGGGATTTTTATGAAAAAAAGGACCTTGCTCCCAAGACCTTCAAGTGTGCTCTGTTCCCTCAGGAGTTTCCTACCTCAAGAGCAAGTCTCAAAGACCATGAGCGACCAGGCTCAAGGTCAGATATTCGGTCGGCCTCAGTCAGAAGTTCAAGTCCCCTCTCTCTCGTGAGATCTCAGGAACGTCACAGCGCCTCTCCAACCTCGACTGGATCTAGATCTGCCACAAGTACACCACTAAACAATAATAAAGTAAGTTGCCATGGGATTTCATGATAAATAGGTGGGCAAGTAGGTTTGTTGTCAGTCTGATGATTGATATCCAGGATGTCACAATGTTCTACACTTAGAAAGTCTCAACGTGTGTGATAGATTTGTAGTCTTGAGATATTAGACACAATAAGCATATGAGCTTAGTTATGTAAGGTCACACGTTTTATTTAATTGTTTACAGATTTTTGTTGAATAATTTAGCTTGGTTCAGATGAAAATAACAAAAATACATCTGTGTAGCTCAAACATATTGTATTTAATTGGGCATGGAGTTAGTTTGAGTTGGTCTTTTGGGTCATATCCCATTGGTTATTCTCTAATTATTTCCCTGAAGGAATCTAAAACATCATTCCCTTTTTCAGGCTTTGTCCAAGCCCCTGACAGCGTCTGCAGCCTACTCCGAAGTCCCATCTCCACATCTTCATCCTGCCTTCCCCGCACCTTACATGCCCTCTCATATCTCCCCCAACAGCGTAGTTACCTCCCCTGCACAGCTGCAGCAGATGTATGCCGCGCAGTACGCCAACATACAAATGGCGGCATACGAGGACATGATGCGGCAACAGGTCCTGGCGCAGGTCGGGAACACGTCCCCCATCCTGATATCGCCCACCCAACTATATCAAAACATTTACAAGGATACGCAGAAATTCAGTGCCTCAAAGTCATAATCACCTGTCAGAGATCATTCATGCTATGGAGACAATTGTGAATGTGCTGTTTTTGCCATGTTTTTGTTTATTTTTGTTGTTAAAGTTGTTTGAGAGTACAATGCTGTTTATCGTGTATGTGAGAATATGTCATCTCATTGTATAGATTAGGTGAGACATTTAGAGATTGTTCATCTCATGGGTTAGTTTTGATAGTTCATATTCTATTGTGTATTGGAGATTAGTTAGCAAGAGAGATATAATGGACAGTGAGACCTGTCGAGACGTGTGCACAAAGATGAGACACCGAGGTGTTTCAGTGAGATCTTTTCTCTTTGGAACTGAGTGACAAGGAGTCGATTTGCGTCTCAGGAAGAGAGATGTCTGTATTATGTGAGATCTTATATTGAGATCTACTTACCTCAGTGTGAGAACAGGGAATCTCTGTCATGAGGAACTGAGATCTGACAGGTGTAACCTGGATCAGGTGAGAACTGTCCCCACAATTTGTTTTCTCACCTGAATATTTCAACTACTGAGAAATGCTTCTTCTAATGAGAAACTAGGGATGTCATGATACAACTGTCTGCGATACACTGTCTGCGATACACTGTGAGGGGCGGTCGGATAGCCTAGTGGTTAAAGCGTTAGTTCGTCACACTGAAGACCCGGGTTCGAATCCCGACAATGGTACAATGTGTGAAGCCCATTTCTGGTGTCCCCCACCAAGATATTGCTGGAATATTGCTAAAAGCAGCGTAAAACCAAACTCACTCACTCACTCACTCACTGCCTGCGATACACTGTCTAATACTTCTCTCCTACATGGATTCAATAAGAACTAATGTCTTTTCAAGTACTTGCAAAGTGCATTTTTTGGTACTCAAACAGAACTGAATATTTATTTTATTTCATACTTATATAGCTAGATATGACTACTCTCAGGCAGTCTGGGTTGTATACTCCCCAGGGAGCTGAGAATGAAAATTGAGTGCACACTGATCCATTTATCGGGGTAATAATGGTGTGCTTTGAACATATCTATCTTGGAAAAGGCTCAATACAAATGGATTATTATTATTGTTATTATTATTATTACTGTCAGATAGTATGTAAGCTTGGTCTAAAAGTGTATGCACTGTATAGTATGGAGATAAGTTGTAAGGAGATATGTGTATCGTGACATCCCTAACCAGAATTAACTTTTATTATTCAATTCCCACAGTTAACCAGATTACCTTTACTGTTGTTTGTCTTTAACCATCTGAAGTAGCTGAAGTCTGTTGGTGTTTACGTTAGTGACACTAGATCAGCTGGAGGTAGCCGATATAGAGGTCATCTGTGTCCGTCTGGAGCCAGCCTCTCACGGCTCCACCAGCCATGTTGTCATGCCAGGCCTTAAAGACTACAGCTGTGGTATTCACCCCTTCACGAACAACTGACTTTTAGCAATTGATAGGAAAAATGGATTTTGGCGTTTTGGCCCCGACTCTCAGACTCATGTCGACGTACCCACAGTGTTTTGGCCCCGACTCTCAGACTCATGTCAACGTACCCACAGTGTTTTGGCACCGACTCTCGGACTCATGTCGACGTACCCACAGTGTTTTGGCCCCGACTCTCAGACTCATGTCGACGTACCCACAGTGTTTTGGCACCGACTCTCGGACTCATGTCGACGTACCCACAGTGTTTTGGCCCCGACTCTCAGACTCATGTCGACGTACCCACAGTGTTTTGGCCCTGACTCTCAGACTCATGTCGACGTACCCACAGTGTTTTGGCCCTGACTCTCAGACTCATGTCGACGTACCCACAGTGTTTTGGCCCCGACTCTCAGACTCATGTCGACGTACCCACAGTGTTTTGGCCCTGACTCTCAGACTCATGTCGACGTACCCACAGTGTTTTGGCCCTGACTCTCAGACTCATGTCGACGTACCCACAGTGTTTTGGCCCTGACTCTCAGACTCATGTCGACGTACCCACAGTGTTTTGGCCCCGACTCTCAGACTCATGTCGACGTACCCACAGTGTTTTGGCCCCGACTCTCAGACTCATGTCGACGTACCCACAGTGTTTTCTTTAAGGCCTTGGCCATGTGTTCTACAACTTACTCACAAGGCAAGATCTGATATCCTTTTGGGGGTCACAAATACAATGTTCCTTGGTCGGAGAGGGGTAGGCTCACTGTTAAAGTGCTAACCCATTGGTATTGTGTTACAGTGTTGAACCGCTCACTCGTTCATGCACCTCTTGGAGGGATAAGTGCAGTATTGACTGGATAGGTTTTGTAGAGCAGTAGTTCATGCATCACTGTGTGAAATATTCTTAAAATATTGCTGGCCAGGTGACAAGTGACTAGGTTCTGCAAAGGCATCAAAAAAGTAAACCCAAATTGCAAATGATGATTAAAATGTTATGCAAAAGTGCAACCTCGATTAGTTACAGATATTAATTTTATTATTAATATTTGATGGTCTTCTTTATATACAGAAATGGGAGGCTTTTTTAAAATTTGGATCGTCTATTAAAGAGGTGTGTAATGAAATAAAAAGCCAGTTGGGCAAGGGACATTTTAAAGTCTTTAGCCAATCAAAATTTGCAAGCCACTGGCTACTGTGTAGGCGGCTTTTTAACACACTGTAATGCATTGACTGTTTTATGTACATCAAGGTCCAAGATTCAGTTCTCTGTATGGCTTAAGTACTGGGATATTTGTGTTTGATACAGTGTTGATGGACCAACAACACATTTGGGTGAGTCATGAGGCATAATTATTCTTTTTCCAGTATTTTCTGGATCAAATTATTTTTTGTAAAAATATCCAAGCAACTGTCTCTCAAAGAGCACATACATTCACAACATGGGTACTAAGATATCAAGTGCTGATATTCTGGCAGGGATTGTTTAGTTTGAGTTTGTGACCTCAAATAGGATGTATAGTTCGTTCATTTACAACATTTTCTGACTGAATACTCATCTAAAGATGTCACAAGCAGCCTCAGGCTTACAAGTGCCTCTACAGAGTGGAATGTTAGAAACGTGACGCATGCTTTAAAAAAGGTGGAAATATTGATTGTGTTTCAGACATAAGCTGCTTTGTTGCATCATTAGAAAATTCACAATAGAATTTGTCAGGAAAGTGGCACATTCTATTCTTTTACTGGTTGGACTAATTTTGAGAATTCAGATTTTGTCTTTCATATCTTCGTCCGTGTACTGTGCCTTGTCTAATGTAATGAATTAAGTAAATATAAATCATTGTAAATTTGAAACAGCTCCAGCATTCTAGAACTGTAAACCTCCTCCGCAACATAGAATGCATTTGAATGTTTGAAAAGGAAATCCTACTTTAATTTCCGATATATATCCTGATAGTATTCACCAATCTATTTCTAGTCAAAAAGATACCTACGAATACTTAAAGAAAATATTATTCAAGATGTTAACACAATATATAGAATTTATGACAGTTACTTGATGTAATAGTAAATTCTTTATTAATGATATTGTTGAAAGTTATTACTTATTATTTTTAGATTTTCGTGGTCTCCGCATAATTTGAAAACGGTTTATCTGTTGTATATGGCATTAACTCCTTCTCAGTGTCTTATGTAGTAGTGGATGTAGACAACAGTTTGTTTGTTCTCATTTCACATATGCTGATGTATTATCTATGTGTCCGATCATGTGACATTTTGTTGGTTATTTGCGTATTAAAACGTTCAGGGATACACGCTGTGTAAATAGTGTACAAAAGTTATTGTTAGAAAATACAAAGTGTGAAAGACTATTTGTTGTTGGTGTCCAGCTAACAGATTTTTTTTATAAATTGTTTTCACCTTTATGACGATTTCCTGTATTATGTTCTAAAGCTTTTTAGATAATAAGGCATTAAGTGTGAGATATGGAAATTAGCTTCAATGTAGCTGTTCAAAAAATTATAAAAGTAAGAATTAAATTTGAATATCTTTCTCTTTTCATAAATTATTTGTCAATAATATTCTTTTGAAAATAGTTATGGGGAATGTGTCATTCTAGAAGTCATTACGAACATATTTATTATATTTATTTAAGAAATTATTTTGCATAACCCATTTTGTCACATATTAATGTATTTGACAATGTTTTTGTTTTCAGAGAAATATTGACATGAAATTAAAACAGATTATCTCATTAGAAATGAATTTATGATGATTATTTTGTGATGATGGAAAAACATAGCAGAGAGAGACCATACTATGACTCAAATGTAAGAAATGACATTTTAGGGAAACTCAAAATAGGATCTATTTATTTAAGTTTAGGGATTACACTTAAAATCGATATTCACCAAAGAAAGGTTCCATATCTCAATTCATTAAGTTTGTTCTGCTAAGGAAATGTGTATTATCTCAGTGTGACAACACATGTGTTTGTGAGACTGTGTCACCTTCAGGGATTTGTTTATAAGACTGTACATCAGCATTTAGAAAGTAGGTTGTGTTCACCAGGAGTTTCCGGACTGTTCTGCTTTTGTATTCTGTTGAACAAATATTGTGTACATCCTTTTCCACATACATTTTCTACACTATCCTTTATTTCAAATAATCTTGTACTTCTTTTGTATTATATACAAGAATGTTTATGAATCAGTGTTTTGATATATTTTATATTCATTTCTTTTTTTATTACTAAGTTTTGCCCTGTAGTTCATTCTATAGTTTGGTTTAGACCTCTACTTATGAACTATTTATGTTCTATTTTACTTCCTGCTAGGGCACTCTTGTTGCACTAATCAACAAGCCTGTTGACACAGCTATAAATTCCTGTGATAAGAACAGCTGACATTGTTTCAAACTCTAGTTGTTTCTAGATTTGGCTTTTCCTTTTAAGCCAGATAAAGCTAAGTTGGCAGGGAAGATTTAAAAATTTTCATTTGGCAGTAAGAATGTGATTTATCATGAGATGACATTATTTCAAAGGGACGTAACTCAAATAGATTCTTGATTCAGCATTTCCTTTTAAGCAAGATAAAGCTAAGTTGGCAGGGATATTTAAAACGTTTTCATTTGGCAGTAAGTACGTGATTTATAATATATATGTAAAAATTATCAATAGGTGCGTATTGGCTCATGTGTATATGACAAGGGGAGGTAAGTCTTTCTAGCCATGATTACCAGGGTCAAATAGCACAGAGGGATCTCGGGTGCCTCCTAAAATATAATAAAATAATTCTGTGGAAGGAGGAACCAAGCAATTTTTAAAAATCAAAATCACAACCAAGATTAAAGTAACAAATTATTTCTTTTCATAAAACCTGAGTTGAAATAATATATTTAGAGCATTTGGGGGAACAGATTATTTTTGAAAAAAAAAGTCCCAGACCCCCCAATCCCGAATATCAAATGGTCATCCTGTTATTGTTATCAGGTCCACAATGTCTGGAGCAGAGGCAAGCCAGAGCCTTCATGTACCTACTTGGTTCACGTCTCAGGAATAATAGATGAATACTAATTCAATTTAACCTGAGCCCTTGATTTATTGGTATGTAGATCAAGAAAAGTATTGTGTCGCATGACGTCCTATTGATCGATTGTCATCCAATGACTCGGCACTATTTAACCAAATTAACTACCAAGGAAATTTATGTATTGACTTAGACTTCTATTAGATTCATGATTGTCTCTGAGGGCAATTTTGAGATATTCCTGTACGGTATTAGTGTAACCTATGCAACTGATATCGTATAAAGGCTGGTCTGTTTCAACTTTCCCAGTATACCTGTAGTTTATGAATAACCCAATCAGAGTCCTGTTATCTCGGTTATTGCAGTTTGTATGTACATTTGTATTCTATGTTACCAATGGTAGTTTTGTTTTAAAAGTTTAAACAAAGCCCGTAGAGTCTATTATTGGCCAGTTAGTCAACGTTAGTGTTTAGGAAAGCATTATATTTTCCAGTGGTGTTTCTCAGATTATCCAGTGGTATCAAATATCAGGTGCTGTTATCATAAGCACTCATTCATTGTTAGTTCTTGTAAATATACACAAGGGTATGTGTGATATTATTAACTGTTTACATAAATCATTTAAAATAATAAATTGACTGATGAAGATATAGAATGTACAGTGTAATTTCTGAGATTACATATAAACAAAATATGTCCCCATGATTAGCTAAAAACTATTTGGGCAATTGTATCTCGTAATCGGGAAATTGATAACATTTTGAATTATTGCGAATGGCAAAAGACAATGCCTTTTTAAGATAAAAATGTATTCTTGGGTGCATTAATGCCCTGTACATCATATCTTTTCAGGGAGATCAATAAGATTTGGTTTTGGTGGGTAAATAATCAGGTTTTGATATTAGTTTTTGTGAAAGACCAGCTTGGTTATAGTAAAGAGTTATCTTTCCTTGCCTGAACTGGCACTATAAATGCTAAGAAATTTAAATTAGTTTTTGGCCTGCTGAAAAAATAACCCATGTCATTTTGAAGTATGGTTCTGATGTTGAACTTTTTCTTTCTTGGCCTTATTTGAGATATTACATTCTATCAAATAGGCTTTCTACAAATTTGAAGTGAGCATGTTTTGACCACTTGCTTTGAGCAAATTGTTTTCAGACTAGGTGTTTCTTGTCTAACTAGCCTTTGATTCTCTGCCTGGAGCCACTGGGAATCTGTGATGTAGTTACACTTTTGTATTGACCCTATAACCTACCTGAGACAGAGTTGTGCAATACTAACATCCAGTTTATCCCACACATCAATAAATTCACAGATCACCTCCAACCCAAGCACAATAATCATTTGTAAACAATTTGTAAACAGATTTTTTTTCTGTGATTAAAGAAAATCTGCAAGAATGACTTGTTTTTTTCTTATCTGTTGGGAGTACAGCCCTGGGTGGAGGGAATACGTTTCCAGTACCCCATGCTTATCAGTGTGGGGATTACAGGGTAGAATCATCTTATGGAGGCACGAGTGTCCCCTTGCCTTATGTCAGTCTAGTTTTCTCCCTTGCCTGTTCAAGCCTCCTTTTCACCCGCCACCCGATGTAGAGCATGAGATCTGTTCCTTGTGATGAAACATGACATCCAATACGATCGCTGTTCTTATTTCAAATTGCTTCACAAAGATGGCGACTACCAAAGACAACCTGGTCAATCAGATAACAAAGGATTCGAGATTTACCAAGCAAAGATACTTATTCTTGCCTCATTTTGTTCTTACAATAATTTAGGCTCACCGATTACACAGTATCAAGTATCAAATTGCATGAAACACTCAGCAGGGGTTGTCTAAAAATAGCACACCATCTCAGTCACTGAGATAAGCGATCAGTTGTTTCAGTTAAAATACAACAAAGCTTTGCATTTCTAAAAGTACTTGGGTGAGTTGATGATGTTGATTGAAGACTTGGAACGACTTCAATAACATATTTTGGAACCTAGATGTCGATTTTGTAAATGTTCTCTGATTAGACAATCGATATGTGCTAGGGCTGAGATAGGTAACTCAGGTACTCGGGTCGGGTGGGTACTGAGTAGGACCCGGGTACCCAATGCTTGCCCTAAAAGGTTGGTTGGTTTGTTGTTTTACTCCGCACTCAGCAATATTCCAGCTATATGACGGCGGTCTGTAAAAAATCGAGTCTCCTAGCAGGGATTCCAGGGTATAAGAGGTATTGAGTACCCAATTCATGTCTCCTTGTGGGGATTCCAGGGTCTCGCCATAGGTTGGCATGTATGGCACGTGCAGTCCACTAGGCATCATCTAGCAGTATCCAAGCCCATGTCCGACTGGACTTTATCTGGGATGATCAATCTGAAGCTCTGCTGGTAACCATGTCTTTTCCGTATTGGGAACCCTCTGTCCGTCTTGGTTCCATGAATGCCAAGGGTTACTGTGGCTACCGTGCAGTGCTCATGCAATCATTCCTATGGAGGCCGTTAAGTCTGTGTTGGGAAGCTCTTCCCATCCCCAGCTACCCTGGTCACCTGGTGTAGGTTCTTCCAAGTGGACATGCTGGCTTTCTTCACCAAGACCGCCGCCAGCTGGTCTTCCTAGGCCACCACAGTGCCCTATCCAAAACCTGAAGAGACTAAATCCTGCAAGTAGTCTTATTCCGCATTGTTCAACCTTAGTGACTATGTAAACTAATGAGTAGCTAAGGTAAACAAAATATATAAACTTCTTCAGCTGGATCACAGGATAATCCCTGATCAATAAACCGAAGATCTTGATAAAACATAACTACCAAATTAATGTGCTATGTTAAACTCAGGAAAAATGTCTTTGACACTTGCCAAAACAGGAAAGTGAGCTTTTCCCAGCTTGTGCATGAGGTATGGGTAGCAAGATTCCATTACAACACAACTGCTGGTGAACAGATGACAGAGAAGTGGACTATTGTTGAAAGTCTGAAGGTTTTCATAGGGTGATGACAGACAAAATACAGGACTTATGGCAATGATGTAATTGAACATGGGTATTTGCAAGAATACACTCTCTGGTTGTCTATTTGGTTCAAATGCATCCTGTAAGCATAGGAAGAATTGTTCTTAAACTGTTAAGTGAAAGTGCATGCAATACATCATTCCCACTTATTCTCAGCCACTCCTCTCAAGTCCTACACAGTATAATGTCTACAAATCTGGTAGACACTGTGAAAGGGGGCCACCCAAGTCCTACAACTAATTGACTGTGATCACTTATAGAGTCCAAGCAAAGTTTAGCAGTTGTTCCTGTTTTATTATACCCCCGACCTTTTAGGTCGAGGGTATATAGTTATACCAAGGTTCCTTCCGTCCGTCCGAAAACTTTGTCCGCGCGATTTCTCTTAAACTATTCAGTGGATTCATCTCTGAGTCATATGGAGGGGTGCAGTCAAAAGAAAAAAAATATGTTTTTATCAATTTCCATTTTTTTATGAATTTTTCAAAGCCTAACCCTATCAATTATTTAATTTGAAACTACTGACACACTGTGGGTTCGAATCCCGGACGGGACTCAACCTAAAAAAAGTACGAGAAACTGTACTTCACTAAGAAAGTGTTACCCCAAATATAACATTTGTTACTGACACACTAGGTGGGTCGGGGGTATTGGTGAGCCACGCTTACTTTTGCCCTTGTTCAAGAGAAACAGCACAAGTCTGACAGCACATCTAGGTTGAGATATTTGTGAAGATTTTCATAAAGATATACATATATAATCATCACAAAGTTTGGAAAGTGACAAGATAAATCAATTTATGTACATTAAAATCTTTATTTTCAATTGACCTCCATACAAAAATCTTCCTGCACAGAGTTGCTACAACAATCTTTAACTGTCAATATAAATAAACAAGTACATGGATTTCTATACATAAAAAGAGCTGCATCAAATCAACCACAAAACGATTTAGCACAGTTTTATTTTTTTTATCATGATCAACATGTTCCAATATTCATAATTAATTGTAAAATATTGTCTGCAATGTTGACTTTTTTAATATTAAATTTGAAAAATATTAAAAGAAATAATCAAAATGTTTTTTATTCATTTTTAGGTACACATCACCTGTAAAAGCCCTAAATTTACTTGTACAATCAAACCAGCTAAGCTTTTCAGCATTTTTCATTAAAAATAACAGGAAATTTCTTGTCTTAAGGATACCTACGAGATTGGGCAGATATTTTCAGAGAAGCGCCTGGTACTTCCTAAGCCTTATATGGCCACACTTAGACTAGCATAGGCTGTATTAATGACAGTGTTGCTGAAAGCTGGGTGGAAGTTTTTTGGACTGTGGTTTCTTTTACCATATAATTTTCAGTTTTAGTGACTATAAAATAATCTGTTCTTAAAAAAATATAAGACAAAAATATATAAACTACCCTTTTAGATTAATTTGTCTTTTTGGTACATTTTTCCTTTAAATATAAATAATTACTTTCAAGGAAAGTGTCAACTATTTCAAAACATAATTGATAGTCCGATGAGTGATTATGGTTTCACACCGCTTTGGGCAATATAGCGGCGGGGCCCTGCCTGTCTGCTGTGTAGTGAAGTGGCAAACATCCAACATAATCTCAACAGTTTGCACCATGTCAAACAACAATGGATTATGGTACATCATTGAGTAGTCAGTCACTGCTTTTAGAAATATTGATATGTTTGTAACTTGAACAAAGGGAATGTCAACTTCACATTTCATTTCAGTGATATAATCGCGATCAAAGTTTCGTACATGAGATGAGCATGTATTTGTTGCAGTATACCTAAGTTCAATGCAATGTAAAAACAAGGTGAGCAGTTTGATGGGGTAACCACATCACATCAACAGTACTTCAGGCATATGATGGCTCGTCAGTTCAATGAGATGAGCCGGTCTGATGGCAGGTCTACGTTTTGGGAGGATACCGATGAGCCTAAAGTGAAGCAGGTCGTTAAAAGTTATCACTTCCTTGAATAAGCAGATGTGCTGACAAGACACGGGCCACAATGTCAGTTTCATAAGCAAATGTTACATTAACTTGGTACTAAAGTGATTATAATTATGCCACTTATCACTAACTACAGGGTTAGAAATTAACACTAACTTGCAGCTAGTACAAATTTCACAATTTCCCCATTATTTTAACATTACAAGGGCATTTTATCTTTAACTGGGAAAGTAAAGCTTTTATAGTTTAACACTCAACCACATGAACAAATAGTGTTTGCAGGGGTCGATTTAACTGCTGGCCCATTGGCCTGTGGCCAGTTAAAATTATGAAAGGCTTGCTGAAACAAAGTTGATGGCCCGTCTGGCTAGTCAAAATTTCACCCTTCTGTGTGTGTGCAATTATTTTAATTGGACACTGCTCATGAATTTTGTAATTTGGATGAGAAAATATTCTGGGGAGATGAGGTTGTGCGAATGGTTGGCTCAAAGATCATCACGGTAGGATGACCATTTTGTAATGTTCTGTACAACATCTTTATTTGCTCATAAAATTGTCAAATGGAAGCTAGGATTTAACCTCAGAGTGCAGGAAATGACATTTTAAGGGTGAGGAGTTCTAAAATTTCGGCCTTAAACATTTATCTTTGGGCCAGTTAATTTGGAGAAGGGCCAGTAACTTTTGAAAGGAGCAAGCCCATCTGGCTTCATATGAATTTGTTGTCAAATCTACCCCTGGTTGTAGTGTAATATTGGAACTGTAGAGACAGTCATTAAATATGGCAGGATTTACAAACAAGCAAATATTTACAGCAGGATGACTAAAAAATAATCACACTTTAGTTCTTTCTGAGCTTTTTAAAAAATAAATTGTGGTGTGGGATAAAATAATATTCCCATATTTGTAAAGCCTGTTCCAGTTTGATAAATATGACGCAGTTTTTCACATCTACATAAATGTTTATAGTAAAAATATAACAGTTTACCTATTGCTAATCAGTATTCAAATTAAACATGAAAGTCAAAAGGTCTTTGTCATTACTCTAATGGTAAAATTAAAGAACAAGGGGATCCCAATATTCAAATACTAACAAGCAAATCTCAAGGACCCCCCTAAATTTCGAACACTGCTTACATGTTTTTGCAGAACATTGAAACCCTCTGTATTTTTACCAATTTTACAAGTTGTCATTCATCATGCACTCAAGTATTTCCAGGTCAGAAAAAAGATTTGAACAATGCATAACAATGTAATGAGATGTAATATATGTAATGAGAACATCAATAAGGCAAGAACGATGCCTTCACTTCCAGCTGTCTATTTCTTCTGGGTCATCCATTTCAAAATCATCTATGGAAAATGTCTTCAACAGTTCATTGTCTGTGTTCTCAGACTTTTTGGGTGAGCTCTGCTTGATATTGCTGGGGATGTTTGTCTTGATTTGTGGGACGACCGAGTTTGGCACCATGAAAACTGGGGAAACTGAAGGTTTGGATCGCTTCACTGAGGAAACTGAAGAGGTGGATTCTGAGTCCGAATAGTTGTCCGAGTCCAAGTTAAGATCACGCTCCATGGATGCTTCAAGAGATCCTTCAGAGGAACAATCCGTAATAGCTGCATCAGTGCTGCAAGAAAACAATGGCTCATGAGATTTCTTGAGATGATATATCACACTTTAGCCCCCACAATAATGAGTCATGAGCTGTCACTCCCCTGGCTCCAAATGAACTAACTATACAGTGAGGTAAAGAGACATCGGATACAACATAAATCAATGAGAAAAACAAGAAACACATGATGAAATCTATTGATAATAGGCTATAAACGATAACAAATTTATACAATTTGAAACCATTCAAGAGAAGTAATTGTTGGATCGGCAAAGTTTCAGTTTGAGTGAGTTGGATTTTAGTTACATCATGGCATGTCAGCTTAATGTGGGAGGAAAGCACAAAGTGATACAGGTCAGAGACAAACCACTTTGGTGAAAGTCATGATCACATGTATGATGCTGACCTAGAAACATAATAAGGGCAAAACCCATAATCATAGGTTTCTGGTGTAGCCAAGGGACACAAATCTGCATATCAAATTAGAGCACCTGTCCCCTTTCAATTTCAGTAGTGAGGTACAAGATATTTCATTACCTCCAGCAACAACAGTGTATGAATCATGTCGAATACATAAATATGTCTTGCAACAGAATTCCCTTTATGCCATGCTACTGATGTTTATCTTGATCATAGGCTCCCTAGTGAAGGATGAACACTACTGAATATAGGTTTCATTCTGTATCACAATCCAACTCACTAAACATCACAACAGTATTATTTTGTTTGTTGTTGAACACCAAACTAAGCAATATTCCAGCTATATGTCAGTCTGTAAATAATCATGAGCATCGAACCGGGCAATTGGGATACAATGACATGCGTCAACCAAGCCAGCGAGTCTGACCACCCGATCCTGTTAGTTCTTACGACAGGCATACACAACAGCATAAAGACCAGTCCATAGTTGGCGGCTTCTCATCTACTAAACCTTGAGCGTACCTGCTGTTATGTGCGCCCCCTGTGGAGGGTGGGTCCCAGATGTGGAGCAGCTTCCTCCAGGTCTTCACCTGGGTGTCCCAGGATCGGCGGCTCACCTTCCAGTATTTGTTGGGGGTCTTTGGGTGGCACTTCTGTCTCTTTGCCCTTGAAATACAAACAAGCATTACAGAACAAAATGAATTCAGAATTGACATGATATAACTATTGTATCATTCTTGCAGTAATAAATTTGGAAATAAAATAATGGTTTCTGATGCCTTGCAAAAATGTTCTGAATTTATTATATTGTGTGATTTGTTCACATTGCTATTAGCCACTCGGATTTCAAGTTGCCCCTTTCCCCATGACATTTGCAAAGCCTGGCCAAGCTGCCAGTGGTCAAACGGCAGGCCAGGATATTTTCATTCTTTTCAAATAAACGAAAGGCAAATGATAATCATGTTGAAATAGATAAAAGACAGCCAATATTGTGGGGTCAAGTGAGGGCCCCACAACTGTGTATGAAAACTAAGTGATAAAACTTGTCATAGCTGAAATGGATAGATTTTGGTGCAAATTCCAAAATAAACAAAACAACAAACAGCAGTCTAAGTTTAGTGACCGTTTTAAAAACCTTATAACGGAGGTCACTGATTTACAAACAGCAATGTATAGAACATGCGTACAATGACACCACAATCAAGAAAAGTGATATGTAATAATAAAACTAAAAAAAATAATACTTTTAACGAGTCAAAGTATGACATTCATGATATATCTCCATTCTGTGGCAACTAAGGTTAGTTTTTACAGCATCAATAGCAGTAATCCGTTTGTGGTTGCTGTAACAAACGGTGAATTGGTGCAATCTGCCTATCAGTTGACACATGATTTCGCAGAAATTAACAGAAACATTATTGAATGAAAGTTTAAATAAAATTAATAAAATAGATAAAAAACCAAGTCTAGGTAAACACTTAAACAGTGAATACTTTTTTTAAATAGCGAGATAGCATAATAAAAGGATTAAATTGTGCACTTTGGTAGGGATTTTCTGATATAGTATTTTCCGGTGTCACATGCACATTGTACATCTTCACTGTGCGGAGAAAACATCAAAACACAATATTATTAGCCCAAACTGCCTATGATGAGCCTGCAGATGCTTATTATCATTAACATCTAATCTACCAAGTACCATTCACTGCTTGGTGACCAGTGGCATATTCTGGAGAAAGTCCCTTGCCCATGGAGACACATGTACCATGGTCTTCAGTGTGTGGTAGGACTGAAACCCTAGAATTTCACATGGGTCATGCTTGCTGACGAGCCACCCATCCACTTACTCTCTGCGACCAATGTTTCTTAACTATGTGTGTAGGACATGGATAAGCATAAAACAGTCTTCTGGATGCATGAATTCATTATCAAAACCTACAGCAGGACAATGAGAATGCCATGTCACCACTCTGAAAAAGGTGCGGATCTTTCTTTCATCTTCAGACAAATGTGAGGAATGAAAGGCAATGTGTTTGAGATTATTATTGTGTCTTTACCTTGGAATGGTCTGGCTGTATCGGTCATACCCAATGGTATTTTTCCCATAGTCAACAGTCTTTTGTCTGCGAGCAAGTATGACCTCATCATCTTCAACTTCAAATCTGAAAGCAAGAGATTTGTTGACATTCATCTTCAAACTTAAGTACCAATGGCATAATGAACAAAATGTCATGATATGTAGAACAATATTTTCAGTAAGTTCAACTATTATTTTTCATTTGAGTAGTACATGAATGACGGTCTCAGACCAATGCAATCTCATTTAAATCAGATCTTAGTGCTTGCTGCAACTAATCTGACGAAATCTGATTGCAGGTCATGACAGAACAGCCTTTCATCCAAGCAATCACAGCATTGGTTAGATCTTTGTGTAGCGGTAACGAGCACCAAGATCGGATTTTAATGAAATTGAAACCAATGTAATGTAGACATGGAAGAAGCATTAAATGATGTAGTTCCAACTTATTCATTCCCCAATGTGTTGCTGTTAACTGTAATTAATATCTTTCAAGATAACAATTGTTTTAAATCTGAATCATTAACACATTGTCAATTTTGGCCTGACGCACATTTCCGTAGAGTGTAACAATGGATGGGTCACATATGAAAGCTCAATGACACACATAACCTGCTTCATGTATGGATTATCCAGGATATCATCTTACCGCTTCCTATCTTTATCAGCGTTCATATCCAGTTTTCGTCTGAAACTGAAAAAATACAAAACAATTGTAATTTGAAAGGAATACAAAGTGATAAAAGTCAACAATCATCTACAAATCAAACAATCATAAGCAACTATTACGTGCGATACAGCTTAAACAGTTCAGAGATATATGTAGCCTACACATCTTTATAGAAGGACAAGACCAGCCTTGAGGACCTCAATCTCAGCTATATGACACTGAGCTCCAGATAACTCTTTGAGCAATTGAGTTCTTACTCACAGGTTTCTATTTTAATTGGGTTACAGCATTTTTCATTGGGTCACCAATATTTTTTCACTCATCTATTCATCACTCTATTGTCGATTTCCCAAAACGAGTAAACATATCAAGATTTCAAAAAATGAAATAATGTTTTTGTTTTAGAAGAAGGCCTCTTTCAAGTGTAAATCAATGTATCAAGTAGGCCAGTATCCTGTATACTGCAGGATAGAACTTCTGTATTAATGTTGTCTCATGTGGATTGCATTGAAACTTGCAGGCGCTGACATGTAATTGCAATGCAAACAATCCACCATGTTTGAAAATGTTCTGCTTAGCAACTCGGACCACGCCAACTGCATTATTATTTGGAATATATTATTGGGTTATTTTACGCAAATATGCATCCTATCTGTAGCTCTGATGACAGTAAATAACCGAGTCTGGACCAGACAAACCAGTGATTGATATTATGAGCAAAGCCCATCAGGCTGTGGTGATGCATTCAAGTCACTAAGCCAGCACCCTACCCTGTTGGCATGCATCGCCCATGACCTTTTCTAACCAGAGGCACAGTAACTAGCAGTCCACTCAGTCCAGTTATTCTGAGCCTAATATTGATGGCTACGATTATTACATTCATGTGGGTCCCCTGCTTCTTGTTAAGCAAAAGATAATGCTGACAAGTTATAGTTACAACATTAACCCATTTTGTTCTACAGTGTGGCATTTACTTTGTTAGAAAAGATGATAAAAATCAAACATTTTATAACTACTGAGCAGTAAATTGACTATAATCATTTTTTTCTGTCGATATTAATGTTATCATTAGACAATTACTACCTAAGCTTACTAGATCGGACAGAATTCAGGCTTCAGGCTAGTGGCTCAAGAAGCAGACCATTTAGTTTATGAAACAGAAACTAGCAGCACTGACATAGCCACAAAATCATTCACACAATTTCTTCTGACATACCGTTGAAGGTTTTCTCTCTCAACCCGTGTTCTGGTTTCAAGCTCATCCATCTGCTCACACCATCCTCGAGATGTTCGTGTTTCATTTGTCAGTTTGAAAGACAGATCTGGCGTGCTGAAATACATAAAGGCATTGGGTTGTTACATCATTAATGATTATCATGATCTATATAGACAATAACGCACTGAAAAATAGTTCCTGGGTTAAAAGTCAGCATCTTATAGCAGGTTGTCTGGAATGTCACAGGGGTGGTAGAAGTGGAACTAGGCTTGTGGAGACAGGTTGTCTGGAATGTCACAGGGTTGGTTAAGTGGAACTAGGCTTGTGGAGACAGGTTGTCTGGAATGTCACAGGGTTGGTAAAGTGGAACTAGGCTTGTGGAGACAGGTTGTCTGGAATGTCACAGGGGTGGTAGAAGTGGAACTAGGCTTGTGGAGACAGGTTGTCTGGAATGTCACAGGGTTGGTAAAGTGGAACTAGGCTTGTGGAGACAGGTTGTCTGGAATGTCACAGGGTTGGTAAAGTGGAACTAGGCTTGTGGAGACAGGTTGTCTGGAATGTCACAGGGTTGGTAAAGTGGAACTAGGCTTGTGGAGACAGGTTGTCTGGAATGTCACAGGGTTGGTAAAGTGGAACTAGGCTTGTGGAGACAGGTTGTCTGGAATGTCACAGGGTTGGTAAAGTGGAACTAGGCTTGTGGAGACAGGTTGTCTGGAATGTCACAGGGTTGGTAAAGTGGAACTAGGCTTGTGGAGACAGGTTGTCTGGCAAGTCACAGGGTTGGTAAAGTGGAACTAGGCTTGTGGAGACATATGGTACCTATGGTTAATCAGATCCAAAAACACAACAGACCTTTATACTTATAATTTGATTGACGAATAAGTTATTTCAAGGTTAGGGCTATGCAGCAAGTTTGTACCAAGACCTTCTGGCTCTTCTGGACCAACACTTGTCTCTTGGCATGTTCAGTTGATTTTAAAGTTGACTAACACAGTTAGAAATTTATTTTTATTTTTTACAAGTGATTTTTTTTTACTTGTACCATATGACTTATTGTAAGACCTTGACATATCAGGTTACATGTTTTGGAATATAGCTATTTTAGATAGCTTATTTTGTCAGGAGCCACTTGGACCAGTTTCAAACATAATATTCCTCTCACATCTTGCATTCATCAAAAATTATTCCTCAACACTCTTACGACCAGTGAGTATTCAATATTCATTGATATGCCCAGATGAATATTTTGCAGGATTGAGTAAATTCCCATGTTCCATGTTTTCTTGGCTGAATGGTCCATTCAAAGAAATTACCACTTATTGATCCGTTTACTTTTAGAGTCTGTACAGCATGGTGTATTCTCACCAATTATTGAGCAACAACTTAGGTAATCATTTCGTGCAGCTGCCCTGGTTGGAATTGTGGAGAATCTTCCTGATATTGTTGAACATGCATAGACATTTCTCAACTGTAGCCCACATACACATTAATGTTTAGGCCTGAACATTAAGCAATACAACTTACAGAGCTGATCCAAGTGGTGGAAAGTGTTCGATGGAATCCAGTGGCACCTCCCTCTTGTATGGAGAGCTCATTTTCTGTCGTCTCTGAATCCGTCCATGTCTGGAAAAGATAACACTCATTTGATAGCCTACCTAAGATGTGTCTAAAACTTGTCTTTCTTAGATGTTTACAATTCACACCAAATATGCATTGGGTTATTACAGCGATAGAAACTACCTGTTTTTGTCCAATCTTCATCATACCTCAACTATAGGGCAGTTTGGCAAGGACTATTATAGGACTAATGCCAATTTCTACCGCTGGCTTAATTAATGTGTGAAAAAAATTAACCAGAAATGCAAGTATAACTATGCTCTCTACTAGCGCTGGCTACCGATATAGACCTTGGAGATGGATAATCCTTAACTAAATATCAATCAATTTTCGATAAATATTGGAGAAGTAACTTTCAGCAAATATACAAAAAGCCCAAACAAAACAACATATTTCACGTCATTGGCGAGTGATAACACATTTATGCATGGATTACTTGGTGGACATATGAGGTATAACAAAATCGGTTGCTTTCTGTCTTTGGCAGTGGACAAAAACAAGTTTGCTTTGGTAACTTTAAACATAATCAGTAACACAATTTTCACATCGATTATTGTTTAATATTTCTTTTCATTGACGATAAATCCGATTATTGATCTCTATTGCAAGCCCTACTCTCTACCCACCTATCTCTTCTACAATGTTTTCTGCTTGAGTCCTCATGTGATCGTATCGGACTTCTCAAGGCACCCAAAGCATCTTCCTTGTACTTGCTTGAATACTCGCTGCTTTCAGAGCTTCTGAAATAGCAATGATTAAACATGTTAAATGAAATATGCATGACATCAAGCACTATTACCTGGCTAAACAAAGCTACATTCATCATGTTCTGCAGAAAATATAAGTAAATATTCCCAAATTGGAATGAAAGAATTAACTTAGTTTCTGTTATCAAGAATTTCATCTAGTATGTTAGAGCTTTGCAAATGTGAGTTAGTTTGACATTATTGCCATGCTAGAAAGTAATAATTAGAACCTTATAAGAAGTTCTTTATTGTGGACCAAATTAGGTTTCCTCGATACAATTAAAATCCAAGATACATCCTTGCATTAGATCTACCTCACCTCTAAATAAAGAGAGTTGTTTGCGAAAGGAAATCTTACAAGTCAACAGTAGTTTACGTACCTATTAATGAAACAAAAAGCAAGACACCCCAGGACCCCTTCATTAATTTTTATAACTGATAAGCCATGTTAACTATTCTGACACAACTGACATGAATCACAAAACCAAAACATGTTTCATTCTTTAGTCTACGTTACATGATCGGCAACCAACCTTTCCCCTGTGGGAATGAAAAGTGAAAAAATGATTCACTTATTGATAAACATCGACGAAACATCATACATTGGTAAAGGAGTTTTGAAACACTATTTAATGTGCCATTTTATTATTTTAATTTAGCATGTTCAGTGTAATCGATTAAAAAGTACATGAATATGATAAGAGCCAGATAGAGAGTAGAAATCAATGATTACTGACTACGAAATTGGAATGAACTTCATTATGAGGTTTTCAGGTCAAATTTATCCCCAACAGTGGAATATATTTGGGACAAGCAAAAACGTTTTATCAATGCCAACATATAGGGAAAATAAAATAAAAGATCTATATATGTTTAGGAATTCTCATAACAATTGTTTCTCCTGAGAAATCGACTTATCATTCGAAAAAGCTGTGTAATGCATAATGTCAAGTTGATGGAACAAAGGTCGTGGTTTCCCGCTGAATTCCAGAACTGACAGTCAATCAAAAATATTTCGAAAGAAATGCCACAAACATACATTTCCTAGTAAAACGGGCAAATAAAACTTACCTGTCATCTCTCAATGTTCGAGATCTCCTTGTGCGCAAGTTACGATTATCAGACATATCCTCAACTAAGCGATCGAAAAAATAAATCGAGATGATGAGATGTTGACTACTGAGCCTCCAAAAGTGTAGTGTTCGATTTCGCGCCAAGTCTCCGCGCTTGCGCAGTAATTGTTTAGATAGTATTTCTAATTATAGAAACAACTACTTAACACATGCGTATGTAAACAGACTTCTGTCGACCAGGACAGACAGAAAGAATTCATGCTACAATGCACATAAAATTGTTGTTTTAGCATAAAATCACCATTTACATGTATTCTGTTTCAAAAGTGAAAACACAATGAATTTTAATGCAAAATTGACTGTCAATAACAGTTTCTACCGTTTTTTATCTCAAAAATAACTTGTACATTTATTTAAGAGTTCGTCAAAAATATTCAATGATGTGTAAATCACCAACTGAATATTATTTAACTATTTTAGCATCATATTATGTTATCAATACATTAAAAACGGAGTAAAACATTTTTTTTATGTTGGCGTTTACCAACTAAAAATTATATACTCATTTGTACTACGGTAAATCGTGCTGACATGCAACAAATTGGTTTCAGAAAAATACATTCTGAATACATCATATCTTCCACATTCCATAATTTGGATATTATTATGATTATTATTATTATTTTGCTGGTAAGTCGAACACTGGTAGGTATTCAAATACTTTTCCAGCGTTAAAGTTACATACTTAATTTGTGCGTCTTAAGTACATTATTGACAATTGTTTCGCTTCCCATATAGGTTATATGCTATTATTAATCGTGAATAATTTAATAACCTGCATCAACACAGATGTTAGAGTTTATCATTTCATATCAGCAGAAGGTCGGTTGTGCCTTTAATTGATCAAATGCTTCTACGAATATAGTACAAAGAAAATAAGTTTTGCGTTGTTTACAAACTTTTTTTAATTGAGGTTATTTGTATCAGGGACACATTTTGGGTCTCAAATGTCGAAAAAAGCACTGTGTACCCTACGGAAATGGAAAATATTCTCTTAGCTACCGAGATTTACAAAGAAAGCGTCTGCAGCAACACTGCATACTCGCTTCTGATTGGCTGAAATTGCTGAGCGTTCAAACTTGCAGGCGGCAGTAGCTTTGCCTGGGCATATCCCAGGTGACCTTATATTATTTTCTGGTTTAGTTTGTAGATAGTTATAAGGGAACCCAGAGATGGCTTGGAATTAAGATAACACCCTGAAGGAGACGAGAACCGCTCCCATTCGTTAATCAGCCACCCTGCAATATACCAACAGTGGGCTGCAATCTGTCTGTGTCCAAGCCAGGGATTTAGCTGTGACGTCCATTGTTTTTACAGCCACCCATCTAAATTGTTGTTAATACAAATCCTACACAGTCGGAAGGGATCATCAAGTGGACAAGGTACCTGGATTTAAATGCAGTTACCCTAGAGACATCTTGTGAGATCGGACAGACTGATATTTAGCTCATGAACAGAAACGGAACTTGTGAACGATGTGTGACAGAGAACTGAAACAGACAAGACCAAGCCTTGTGAAATCGGAACGTATATCCAGACCTTTTCTACCCTTGAGGACACTAGCAACAACCAACACAATGAATATTGGAAAAGAAACTACCGTCAGTTCACCCATGAGCACTCTAGCGATGAATTTGAGTGAATTATCAACTGGAAGGTATGTCTGTTTATTCCCACTTTTGCATGTTCATGTTATGACTTGTTCCCTCAGAGTTGTCTACCATTGGTGGAAACGGCTAAGCAATTCATAACAAGTCTTAAATGCAATTAAATGCATTTATTGTGTTATTTCAGCATTCTCATGAATTAGTATGTAATGAAAAAAAGTTTAGATTTTTTTCCCCCTTGAAAATAGTTCGATACTTTTAAATAATATGTTAGATTCGCTATTGCTTACGAATATGTGTGCGCAGAAAACAAAATGATGGGATCATATCAATGATCATCAATGTGATGGAATGTTAACATATCAATCCACATGAATGGATCAAATGACCCTTTGTAGGTTATATATAATGGTATATGTTCGATTAGTTGCATGAAACTAAATCTTTCCAGGGGCACACCAAAGAGACGATTGTCACTGTCAAGCATTGACACCCCAACAGGGTCAACTAAGGTGACACCAGAGCGAATGTCATCCACAGAATCAGGTATTAAAAAGCTTCTTGGTGTTAACTCGATGAACTATGTTAATTATTATTAATTAACTATGTATATTATTTAATATATTTTGGTCATTATGATTTTGTTCATTAAATTACAATAATGACGTTTTTTAGAATATTTATACAAGCAGTTATGATCATGATGATATAAACAGAATCATAACATTTGGCATTTAAAGGTTTCAACTTTGTTATTATTTATGAAGTATATTTATAAGTCTGTTTTATCATTGGATTCATATCAGAATATGATAATGCAAAGTGCATCTTTATGGTTATGTTTTATTAAAATTGTATCATTAAGAAAGTAATGTCTCATTTTAAATATGTCCTTAACGGGTTCCTGGCTGAGGTCACTCTTTGAACTTTTTTGATCAACTAGTCATTTCATAAATATGGTTGTTCTAGTAAGCATCACTTCATTTGTAAATTATTAAATATCTCAGAAGTTAATGTCAGGTATATTGATTTTTATTTCATCTTGGTTACCTTTTCTTTCAGTGTTGGGGATTTTAGATATAAAATTGTTGCAGGTATTATTTTATATATTTTTTTATCTTATTTCATATTTATGACATGTAAATTAAAATAGATGTTTGGATATGGGAATTGAAGGTGATACATGACTTGGTGAAATTCTATAACCATATGCTTTAAGCCAAAATCATTTTACTATGGCCATGTTGAGTATTTAGGACGGATTTATTCTGATTTGCAGAATAGCTTACTACACTGTTATCTCTTACCACAGGTCTTGCACTCTTTAGGCTGCATTAAAGGTCTCAATATTGTTCCTGCAGATCTGACCCATATGTAATACACTACGTGTTCAGATCACAAGAAAGCTAGATATATTCACATATCAACAATGAATGAAAATCATCATAACTGAAATGTATTGAATATATGTTGTGTATACCAGTATGCCCTTGGGATTAAGAATTTCCAGATGTAGTTGTTAAGAGTTTCTAAGCCAATCTGTTTTGATGATAAAAAGGACAGCCACCTGTTTAGACTTAGCAGTTTTGTATTCAGTGACTGAGCAGACTCCTTAATGTCTATGGTGGTACGCCAAAAAATAAACATTAACTGGCAAAATTGACATTAAGGAGTCCCATCTATAAAAGTCATGACACCTTTTATTGTTTTTATTTTCCTGTCTGTTGACCATGTCTCCATGGTGGCCCTACTTGTCTTTAAAAGGGCAGACAGTTTAATGTCAATGAAGAGTCTTTGTTTTACTAAGTTTTGTTTATGTTTACTCGAGTTTGAATGGGATTATCTGGTTGTAAACCGGGTAGACTAATCCATATGTCTCGGGATTTTGGTGTCTGCCATTATTTCACACATGCTAGATTAAAACAGTTGAATATCCTCAAGCAGGAAATTTGTCTCCTATTATGAAAAGGAAGCTTTCATTGATGAGCCATTGTTTTCTATTTTACGAGTCTATTGTATTTGGCTGTTGGTCATTAGACTAATTATGGCATCAATTCATTTGAGTCTTTTGTTGCGATTATCTCCTTTCTGTTTTCTGTTATTTATTAGGATTACAAGTGTAGTTAGTTCTTGGCACTAAATGGAGTTTGAGATTCGGAGCAATAAAATTAAGACCAAACTGAATAGATAATTAGAGACATACACATGAAAAGCATATAGTCTGGTATCTAGTTAGGATTTGTCAGTGTTTCCGCTAACACATGTAAAGAAGGTATCACATCAGACCACATGAAACTGATATTTCTCTTGTAAGTTTCTGTGTACTTGCCGGTTGTGTTGTTCTTATACCATGGTATCATTCCTCTTTACAAATCTGTGACCAGGGAGATATATTTTATCAAGGATTAATACCATATCTGACCAGTTGCTCTCCCCTCAGCAGTCTCAAAGTTCAAGCATTCTTTTTGTCTTTGTATTTTGGAATCAATTCTTGAGGAACTATAGTGATAATGTGTCAGATTTAGATTATTATTACCCAAATCGATGGGGTGATGAAGTGTTTGCAGGGTTCTTGTAAATATATGGATATTCATCATTAATACTGTTTTCAGTTATTTTTAAGTGGAATATATTCATGTTACTTTGATTTTGAATATTATTCTTTCTTATGAATAAGGACTCCATTATTTTCAGGATGCTTCTTCGATTCTCCATCACCCATTGACTCACCAACGCTTGAAATGAGGTGAGAAATACTTTGGTTTATTAAATAAATCTGTACCATTGCACATATCTCATTCCAGACAACACTTAACCTACAGCAGCTAAAATTTCATTGTGTTATCTTTGTTTGAGAAAAAGATAAAACCCACTTCCTTAAGCTTGCCTTGCAAATAATTACTGAGGTTGGCAATTACCTGATGCTTTATCTATGTACATAATTAATCTGATTTGCATGTAAATGTGATGCAGCACTGTTGGTGGTATCAGGTGTCTCTACATTAGAACCAAAGTGCTGACAAGTGTGTGCCATGTGTGGATGCCAGTCATTGGTCAAACCATCCTGCAGAGCAGATGGCCACCACACTGGCCTCTGTGACCTGCTAACAAGTCTATGACAGACTGGACTCTGGTCACTCTTGTCTCAGCTTGTGGTCACTTGCAATTGTGACAGGTGTGGTCACTCTACCTTGACCTATCAATCAAACCTTACATATTTTCCTCTATGAAACATCTTTCATAAGTGTCTTTATTGTCTATGGGGTACTAAGCCTCAACAAAACTACTTGAAAACATAACAATGAAATATGATTGCAACAAATGTAAATAACACACTTTTGGGTGTAATTTACAATGATTGCTTGTAACAGGTGTATTGACATCTAGTGTTGGCAAGGATTGTTTAGTTGTTCATGGACCAAGTAGGCCATCATGGGCGCAAATTAAGTTTGAAGGGTCCTATTCTTCTTATAATATATAATATAAGTGTAAATGAAGTGTTGCCATTACTACAAGTCATTTCAATGATTAGATGCAATATATTGTCTTGTTTAAATATTTTGCATTATTTTGAGGGATTTTATTGTCGTTATTGTCATGCAATAAACATAACTGAAATAAGAGTATATAATGTATTGCAATTAAGAATAACAATGAGGCATGTTTTTCCTCGATTAATTATTCACTTGAAAGTAATACAACCTCTCAGTGGCTAATTAGCCCACAAGTGAGAGTACAATAACACAATCCTTATCAGAATTATGTGTGTTTAACACATCAAATAAGTTCGCATTGCAGTCAGTCAACAATGCTATTGTTTTTTCACCTGAAACTCAACCGATTAGTCTCAGTGTTTTCTTTTTGTCTCCTGATAGTTTGTTAAGTAATCAAGTTGTTAATTAAGCTTTTGCTACCCAGATGATTGGTTCCTCTGTTTGTCTAATGATAATTACCTGTACAATTGCTACTGCAGCAAAACCCTTTGATCTCACATTTTGATTGTTTTCTCTTGTGTTTAGGTTGGTTGTGCTGATTTATTTTGTTATCTATGAAATTGATTACAAATGGCAAAGAGAGTAAAGTATGCAGAAATAGTTCCCTGCTAATGAAAATGTCATCTTCCTTGACATAATATTTGATGAAAAACTGAAACAGTAAAAAATCCTGAATATATTAGTATTACCAATTTTCTTTTGAAATAAATATTCTAGAAAATAAGAGTGTGGAAAGATGTATACCTAATATATTTTAAATGATATATGCCATTACATTTATGTCACACACTCTTTTGAGTGGAACTGATGTTGTGCAATTAAGCAATTAAAGAAGTGTTACCCTGTTGCATCACAGCATGAACTACTTAGTACACCTACAATGTGGAGAATTTTATGGCTATCAAAAATACATGATACAATTTGTTAATCTTCTATTGTGAAATTGATGTTGCACAGAAAAAACACTTATTCCTTTTATTCCTAAGTAGTTATTATGATGGTGAACAGTTTCCTAATGATTTTAGAATGGTATCATCTCTCAATTTACTCTTTAAGGCATTTATCTTTTAACAATTTGGTAGGCTGTAATTACGTCGTGATGAGCATCTATAGACTTTAATTGTACCCTTGTTGGGAGTGTTCAAATAAATGTCTGCCATACAGAATATAATGAGCTGCCATTGTAGGTATCTTTTCAAATGCTCAAAAGAAATACATGTCAAATTTATGTCATTCTTTTATGTAAACTCTAATACCAATTTCTTCATAAATTATTGATGTATTGCTCTCAAATAGTTTCGAATCTTTTGTTAAAAAACATAAATGTTAGGTGTCATAATACATATTAAAAGAATTCATTGTCATAAAATACTGATTAGATTTTACCATCTCTTCAGTTGACAATGCTGCTCACCTTTGAAAGCTGTAACGGAATGAAATTTATTGTCCTTTTTTAAGAACAAGGTCATTAAGAGTTTAGTATTCAAAATATAGGACACTAGTATTTTTAAATTTAATACATGATATTCTTCATTTTTCCTGTGAACTGTCATTTCCAATCTGATACATTTTTTGTCAGCATCAGCTGAAATTTGTATGTCCAGGTGGTGTGTGGAAGGGTGAATGCCTTAGCCCTCTCTTTTTTTATGTCAGTCAGTAACAAAAGCTGAACCAGTTCTGAGCCTGCACCAGCTGTCTTGGCCAGCTGTAGAATTTGATCTAGCGCTTTCAATAGCTCAGGCAGTAATTGTTTAGCCTAGAAATCAATAGTTTTTTTCTTTTAAATGGAATTATTAGTTCAGAATGTCAGTACTTGTTGCACTGTGTAAACTTAAAATTATCTTGGGTACATCTCTTGCTCTTAGTGCACCATTTATTTTTTAGCTTGGCAGTGCACTTGTTCATTATCCTTGTGATTGTTCAAGTTTGTATATTTCAAGAATATGAAGGACATACAGGGATTATGCTACAGTATCATCAGAGTATCTGAAAATGCTACTTATATGGACTTGAAAAAATGTATATCTATAACTCTTAACATACGTTCATTTAAAACAAAATTTATCAATTCAACAATCTTGGTTTTTTTTCCAATGTATCAAGAATGAGCATATTTAGTTCCTAATTTCAGCTGTAGTTAAACTGGCGAGATATTTCTAAAAGCATATTTGTCATGGCTGACCATTAATTTGCCTTATTCATGGGCCAGACTTACACAATGCATTGTTATTTGTGGAAGGTGTGAATTTTTGGCACAGGTAGCCCAATTAGCTCCAGGTTATGTTTATAGCACATCACACCTCACTGAGCAGCTATTGAGAAGGTGCTAAATCTTGAGATTCACTTGACTGGTTTTCAATTGATTGCATATTTGGTGCTGGTAAGTTTAGATTAAATTGCAATGGTCTGATTTCTTTAGGGCCTTGGCATTTCCCGTGGACAGCATAATATTTCACCTAAATTTTTTCACAAAATTGATTTGAATACATAGAAATGCACACACAAAACAACTTAACCAATATTATTGATATACTTTAAAGGTTATTTGTCCATATTTTCCATGTTATTGTTTGTATTTGATTAATGAAGGGATAAACTTAGAAGATTATTAGTTATATCACTAATACATTGGTGCCTGGTCATAGTAGTGAATGCAAGATTTAATGGGTCCTTAGATTCAAATATGTAGCCCAAATCCTCCATGAATACTACAATAATACCTTTATTGTCATCATTACCATATTGCAAAAGGTATTAATAAATTAATAACCCTTGGGTGGTGCTGTATCTCAAGCAAGCAGGATTGCCTTGAGTTTGAACTTGATTCCTATTGAATAAAATTTGAAAAGTAATGAAACTATTCAAAACAAGGTGTTTTTACAGTCTCTTTAAGCATATACTTGAGGAAAGGATACATTCATTTCTATCCATGCTCATCATTTTTTCATAAAAACAGATGAGTACCAGTTGTAAGACAGTTGTTATCATTGAAGACAATAGTTATATTCTATAGTACCGAAGGCTTGGTCACATTATTCATAGTTTGTTTCCTGCAGTGTTTATAAAATTGTTTATTGGGTTCATTCCTAAAAGAATTTGAAACATTATCCCCTGGATCTGAAACCTCAGGCTTACCTTATCAACATTAGAAGGATCAACAAGAGAAAAGGTATGCCCAAACCACACATTACGGGGCATAAAAGCAGAGAATTGTCTCGTAAATAATAAGGATGTATGAACACAATAATTGTTTAATGTTTAAATACTATACTCTCAAGTTGGAACTCTAAATATGCCATATGCCTTGATATGACACTGATATGATTGTCTAGATGAAATTGATTGTTTATGAACTGTCTGAGTTAGTGATGGAAGTGTGATTTATGTCTAAGTAAGGTGCAATAAGCACTATAAGCCCTGACAGGTGTTTTACTGCAAGACATGCAAGATGTTTATCAGGGAATTCCCAAAACACCTATCACTTCAGTGTCACTGTTCATGTTCATAGCCTGAAGCACAAAGTCATTGATTTCAGAGGAAAGATACTTTTTTATGCGCAAACACCTAGATGGCCAGAGGCTACACTTTTCTGATAATATCTACTTGAAAGTTTAAGTTTATTATGTTTCCCTTATCAAGTATATATACAAACTAAGAGAATTTAGAGAATCATTTATGTGTAGATATTGGTAAGAGAATGATGGATTTTATATGTTTGCCTTTTTCACCGAGAAGGTAAGTGTGTCTACAGGTTTGTTATGTTCTATGTCATCAGAGAAACCTGCCATCCAGGCAATTTTCAAGACGAAGTTTGTATAACGATCAAATTCATAATACAAGAATTTAATTTATTTCCCATTTCTTATAAACTATTCTGTTCCTGGAAGTAAATGTGGTTTGAATTTTGGGATTGATCCAATTTCTTTTTCTGCCATGACTTTGACAAATTCTTTTTGCACTCTTCAGCTAAGATGATGTTTCTTATATGTACCAGTAACAATTAAATTTTGAAACAATTCAGTACCATGTCATGTGTTGCTTAAGCTCAACACTACATTTTGTTGCTGATACTGTTGCCTATAGAATAATAGAATATTTCATGAATTTTTGTCAACCACAGAATATGTCTTCGTTGTTATTTGTTTCTTGTTTCTGAGTATTTGTCTTAGTCATGTTAAGGGTAAAAAGTTCCGAATAATCTTTCTCAGTTAATCATCATCTACTTTAACCAGTAACACAATGGGGATCAGATGCTATACCATGAACAAAAATGAAACATTTAATCACCTGTATATTTGCTTGCTTAATTACAGAATAATAGACTTAAGTTAAAACCATGTTCATTGCTAGACTAGGTAAAGACAAAGACGTCTGCTTTCTTTAAGAATTAGTGTGAGCATTTATGTTCAAGATTAACAATTAAAGAGGTGTTTAGCTTAATCGTAATTCTCATGTCTGGGATGAAGAAAAAACATTTTGTGTATGCTCTGTGTGCATAAGTGAAAGTATTTACACTTAGGGCAGGTTTTGAGGCTGTCCAAGTCAACAAGACTCAAGCTAGACAACAGTATATTTTGCAAACTTTGTATGTTTTAGCAATGAATTCATTTCTCTTATGTCTGAACTTTAAAGACTATGACTTGCACTCTTGAAACAAAACATATCTGGTCTTTGAACTATCTTTGAACAAAGGACCCTCAACTGTTTCCATTGTGAAATGTGACCCAAATTTTTATACCCAGGGACCCCTTACAGCACAATTGCAGTTAGGGTTTTGGATTAAAGAATAGCAATAGTGAATAAAGGTATTTAAGGTCCATATGTTGATTTGGGGTCATGGGGCAAAGGTCATTGTAGCAGGTGTTCTTTGATGTTCCTAGTTCCGGTCAGCTATGTCCACTATCACTGACCACTGTCCACTATCTGTCCACTAACCCGGTCAGCATCACTGCAAGGACAAAGGTTCATGTCCAGACAGTGGTCATATCTTCACAATCCACAGATAGTGTTTCAGCCAATTATAAAATGCCAGATGGCTCTATTTTCAATAGGGACAACTACCTTAAAGTTATTTCTAGAGTAATCTTCATTGAATTGCAATTTATCTTCAGTAGAAGGCAGGAAATATTAGTTGTCAAATTAAGTTCCTTCAGAGATGGGTCCATGCATTCCCAAGTGTTGTTTCACACCATCTTAATGGATTTGACCAGTAATAAGCCTCCCTACAAGCAATAAAAAATATTTTGATCATTTGAGTTTCTTTGCTTTTACACATTGATATTATGATGACAGGAGCAAATGTAATATTTCTTTTCACATACATGCTTTGATGACTGTACAGTTTTTGAAATTTTATTTGACTGCAATAAATCATGTGAGGACATGATATTGTGCAACAATGACACTACTCAATGAATTTTGGAGTACTGAACAAAAATGAAACAGAAGGTACTTGTCTAATAAAACCAGCAAACTGTTGTTAATAATCAATTTGTATCTCTATAATTAGTTATACAACAGTCATTGAGTAATTATTTGCTTTTCATCAGTAGCCATTCAAACACAATCACTGAAATTCAACCTTTGCAATAAACAAGAGTCATAAAGAAATCTATTAGGTAAATATAAGAGTTTCCAACAAAAGTAAAGTACATGAGAGGAAATGAACTGCAATCTGTTTCAATTATCACAAGTGTGTCAAATCATGTTAAGTGTTCATAAATGAAATGTGTTAGGCAGAGCCATTTGATGATGTTCTCTGAACACTTCTTCCATAAACCTTGAAATACAGCCACTCAATAAAACTGACAAGCTTATATAATGATCTCTTTTGATCCTTCTCCAGAGACCAAGGCATTCATTAAGGATGAGATTGACTCCAACAGGGAATACGTCCAATTTAGCCATACCTCATTTGAGAAACTTGCTATTTCTGGTACTTTTACTACATTACATGGAGATTTATTATTGCAAGGCTGTAGAGGCAAGAAGCTTTGTGATGTTTCTGGGTCATGTATTCTGATAAATGAATATCTTTATCTAAACAGTGTAAACGTTTTGTCATACTTTATCAATGTTGTCAGTTCTTAGGTAACAGCATGCTTGATTTAGCTGTGAAAATAAACTTTTTTTATGTTTGATAGGTGTTAATATTCATTGATAGCATGTCATTTGTGTTGATTTATGTAGTGCAATATGTAGTAGTGCTGAAGAGAACTGACAGATCTATAAGAGAAAATGGCAATTATTTTACAGGATTGATACTGTTTCATGGAAAAGAGGTATTTGCTTCTGTGCTGGTTGCATCAGAAATGCAGAAATACACAGTAAAATATAATCTAAGTGTATCAAATACGCAACGAACATTACAGATACGCTACAAAAATAAAACTTGTGCGTATCATCAAAATATTGTGAAGTAACCCTGCGTATTCGATTAGCAAATGAGCAACTTATTTTGAAATTATAACGGGCATTCCGTCAACCTTGCCAAACTCCACGATGACAGTTACATCATGATCATTTGCCATCACACTTTCTTGTGGAAGTATCGTGGTATTTTTTAGTCCTATAAAGCTCTCGAACCCACACAACACCAGTTTGTAGGGACTAGATGAATAGTGTTTTTAAATATTTAACTTAAATACCCACATGTGTAAAAACTAGTGGGTAACAGAAATTTGAATGCGCAGATAGAATTACTGATAACCAATGATTTTAAAATGCATGGGTAAAAAACCCACAACACCAAAAGCTTATCTGGAGCTCTGTTAAGCCAGTGTTGGGTTGAACTTTTTTTGGTTCAACATTACAGTGTGTTACACTGACAGCTCTGCAAATAACAGGGATTAGTTCAGAAGTAGGCAATATTTCCATTTCCTTTCTCTCCAATCTAGTATTGTTCCATTCAAGTTTATGACATTGTCCGTCCAGTCACCCAGCCAAATGACTACCTCCATCCCCAATCTAAAAGTCCTCTTGTGTTGAAAGCTTAGCCAAATGCCAGTATTGCTTCATTCTGGAGCTATCAGGAGCTCGGTGTGAACGATTCTGGAGTAGCAGAGGACTTTTCAAAAAGCCATTTGTCATGCAATGATGACTCTAGCCCTGTTTACAAGACTCAGACCCAAGGACAAAGTAACAAAGACCACCTCATGGGGGTCGTCCCCAGCAAGGTTCTAGTCAGCTTCAATCCAGCCCCTATCCAGCCTAGGTGGTAATTTCCCAGGATCATTTAGCCCCTGGTTACCTAACTCTAGTGAAGCCAACCTGAACCAGTGGGTGGTAGGCTATGGCAGCTAGGTCTGGTTATCTATCCACCTCCCCTCCTCCAGGGATGGCTGGGACCCAAATTATGGCAGATCTGGGGCTTGATAACTCACTTTAATCATGTTGTAATGATGATAGAAATGAAACATGCTTTACACCACTGGGTTAGAACTATAGCAGATGTAACACTGGCTTAGTGTAGGTTGTTCACCATTGTAGATTGGGCAGATTACAAAAGTGGTTATGTAATCTGATGGTTCAGATAATTTGAAGAGGGACTGGAAAGGTTTTTTGAGTGTCAGAAATCCCACCATGGGGTCTTTTTCATGAAGTAAGAAATATTGGATTGTGATGTCCTGTTGCTACCACTGATGTGACACTATAGAGTGTAATATATAGAGTGAACATATCAAATGGTGGAATGTCATGAAACTTAATATTAACCTGCTGAAAAATTTGAAACAGTATACATTTGGTGTTATATATATATATATATATATCCTGACAACAATTGTAGCGGTTTGACTTTGTTTTCTTCCTGATCCATATAAACCAATCAACTTACAAGGCTCCAGATAAAGGCTGTATCGGTGTTAGTACGGATGAAAATATGCATGAGGCGATGGTGGTTAATTTTGAAATTGTATCAGATATGCATCACAACATACATGTACGGTAGAAAACCGTAGAACATTCGTTTATAGCCGTATTTGCCAAAAATTATATTGTGATTTCAAGCAGCATATTTTCTTGAGTATGGTGCACATTTTGTTTCCAAAACACACAGTTGTGTTAAGGGGGTGCGCATTATACATGCCATAATGAGTTTTGATGTTTTTTCCCTAATGCAGAGACATTACCGTGAGCACGTAACACCGGAAATACTATATCAACAAATCCGTACTGAAGCACGCAAATTAATCATGTAATTACACTGTCTGGTTACAAAAAAGGTGTTCATTGTATATCTGGACTTGTTTGTGACCTATTTTATTAATTTTATTCAAAATTTCATTCAATATCGTTACATTAATTTCTTCAAAATCTGTAGATCACACAACTTACTGTGATTTACCATTATTGATTCCTTGAGACGAACTTTAGTTGACAGGAAATGGATACATATCTGCACTACTTTGACTCCTTAAAAGTCATATTTGTTGTAGTTTGACTTTCATATGTCTACATAGTTTTTGTGAGTGCGAGCGTGGGATCCTTGACGGTGACTGGTTATGTTGTTCCATACGTAAAATATATCCAGCAAAATAGCGATCAGCTAGTGCTACCCTTATGGTTATTTATTATTTATTATTTTAAATATATAGTTAAGCTGCAACTAAAATAACATAATATTGGAATATATAAATAAGTGGATCATATCTCCCATACTTTGACATGGACTTGCGATGATTGTAGCACTAAAATTGCATAGTGGAAGGAGGAACTATGGAATAGTATTTCTCTCTTCAAGTCTAAATAGTAATAAAGAATGAGAAGACAGCTTCAAATGCAGAGATTTGTGATAGATTTTATCATTGTGTTCGGCAAATGCGATTAGCTATCAGACTTGGTGCTCATTTCTGATCATACCAGATTTTGATTTTGTCAGACAAAACATTTTTGAAATGACTGATAATAACTCAGTGAAGTGTTAGTGAGATCATGTGTGATGTCTGATTCTCTTGAAATAATAACCAAAACAATTCTGAATTTCTGGATGTATATTCATCGACAGACTGTAAGGGCAAGAACCAAAAGATATTTTGATTCTGTAACATTACATTTTATCTAGTCAGTCATTATCTACTTAGGTTTTTTATCTAAAAATTTCTTTCATTAAGCCCAGTAGGACATTATTGGAATTACCCAATATCAATAGAAAAAATTGTTTGGTCCAAAAGAGTCAAAACATTTGTAAACACTCAGGTAATAAAAAGGGGATGGCTTGTTACATCCAAACTGATCAATTACACATGCACCATTACCTTTAAAAAGCTAATTCAGCTTTGAGAAAAGTGTAAGCCAATGAATCTTTTGTATCATCAAGTGTTTTTCCCTCCCTTTGATCTTGAGTCCTAACATTATTACACTTGTAAAAATGTTCACCATTGTCTGTGGTTGAACCTCAGTAGGTCTAACCCAGCCTGATTGTCCATTGTCCCAACTCCTACCACATACCTACAGTTGGTTCTCACACAGTCTACCTTTTTGTGTGACTTCAGGGTATTTTCAGCATTAGCTATTGTCCTACCCAGTAATCTTTTGTCCTCATGGCTGTGACAGTGTGCAGTCAAAGGCTACAATTATCTATTAACTGGGTGCATGGGACAAAAGATCTCTGCAGGACGTTCTCAGGTCTGGGCCTCTCTCTCACCTCAGTCCAGGCTAATTTCACTATTCAGGATTTGTTACTCATTGCCTGATTGAATCACACAGGGTTCCCGGGGACTAATTTTCTGGTGGAATTTTCAAAGTAAACTTGGGATTAAACCTGAATGTGTTAATGAGATGTGTGAAGAGTCACCAGGGTGTGACCTTGGCATATCCTTGCTCCCACCCTGTTGCAAGATTTTCTCACCCCTTGAGGAACTTGTGTGAAACTTTTGGTGGGAACTGTTACCAGATTTCAGGTGCTTTTGAATTCAGAATTCAACCCAGACTGTTTTCTACCCAGGTGGGAAATGACAAGATGGCAACTGTATTGAAAACATTTTGAAACTTGTTCCAAACAGCTTGACTTTTTCATATGAGGGTGTTAAGAACTTTTTCAAGAGATTAAACCATAGCAGTGTGTGAGATCTTTTACATATTCAATCAGACTTGTTGATATTTTGGGAACATTGTGATATTTCACATGCCTCATACAAGTGTCAGATTTGTTGTTCATGACTTGGGGAATTCTCATTGGTCTTCAATTAGTTGTCTTATCAAGAGGTTTTGTGTTACAAGAATATATCTTTGATGAGTTCATTTGAAGATAACAGTCTGAGACTCAAGATCCTAAAGATGGAATCCCTGGGAAATGCTCTTTTTAGGTTTGAATAATATATATATAATTATATTTGTTCATCATTAATTATTATGTGATCAAGAAGAATTTTGATTGTATTTGGCTGATTTAAAATATTTTTTATGTTATTCCTAACCATGCTAAGTTGCACAAAACGGCAGGATGATTGCTTTCAGGATAATTAATATCTTGTTTTTTTTATTTCATGCCATCAGTTAATTTGGTTTCCTTAATCTCATGGTCATGTGCTCTTTTCTTCATTTGAGCCAAGATTTATGTCTATTGTGTGACAAAAAACAATAACTGTGTCTGCAACCTGACAATATTGTGTCCACTGGCAGACAACAAGTCATGTATGACTGTTTACAAGTTACTAATTTGATGAGGAATAAAGAACTAAAAGCAATTGCTCATAGTATCTCAGCATGCAGATGACAATATTGGATTCTGGGTGACTGAAAGCTTTGATGTGCCTGTAGCGAGGATTTTGCGTCTGTCACTTGCTGAGCCTTGGGAAACTCACTCAAGCATTACTTTGGGATGTTTCATGTCTGTTCTTATATTTCAAGAAATGCAGAATGAAGGAAAACTATGATTACTAAAAGTGATAGTAATACTAGATATTTATTTCAAAGTTATTTAGGATTTCAAAGTTCAAGAAGAACTGTTTGAAAGGTATATACAATGCTGTTTTGTAGGCAAAATACCCATTGATAACCAGTAATAGGTTTCTCCAGAATATGTAATAACTTCAGTGATGAATTTGTGTCACTGGAAACAAGGACCACTCAGTTGTTGCAAGCAGATGCTGTCTGTAACTAATTTTGTTCAAGCAGCAACATGAGGCAACAAAGAGGGATGTCTGAGAATGATAGCCAAGGATATCCCCTAGGGACATTACAAGAGAGTGGTCATCTTGATTTATGGGGCCAGCTGAATGATGTTTTGTGTCTGTCCACACAACTGCTGACCAGAGAGGGTGCTTGTTAGCAGAAGTGCAACTCTTGAGCAGAGGGCATGCTGCTTGACAGAACCCATTTCAAACCTCACTGTCTCACTTGACTATTTGACAGTTTTACTGACTGGTGTTTTTTGTTGTTGTAGCCTGAATCGGTTTGGCAGTTTACTGAAGACCAACCCAGACATCCCACCAGAGGCATACACAAAGTGAGCAATGTCCTGTCACATCCATCATGCTTAATCACTTGGACTATTGTCTAGGGTGTCCTAAATTATTAAGCTCAGTATTATATGATAACTGTTGTGACATAGTGTAAAATAATGCTAAGGGTTATTACTGTCTTATTACACGCCCTAGGGTCCAGTAAATTTTAAACAGGTGACAACCTGTAAATATAATAATTGTTATGGTGTTGTTATCAAGATAAATGGACATCAGTGTCTGTCACTTGTCAAGGAGTGGATAATGTTTTGAAAATGATAGATGTGTAATTGTTGTTTCTTTTTGCAGAAGGAAAACTATTGCCTTCAGGAGAATAAACTCACTGCCTGTAAGTATGACTTGGATGTAGTTTGTTACAAAGGAATACCACAACGTTTTTGTGTAGTAAAGAAATTTGTGATATTGTGTGGTAAACATGGAAGGAATCCCAGGGATTCATCTTTAGGATATTGAGTCTCAGACTGTTATCTTGATTACTTGAGCAGCATAGCAGTCAGGGAATTTGCATATCATGCAAAAACTTGGATTGTCCAAGTTCAATCCTCTATTATTGTATATATTTGTACGAAGCCCATTTCTTATTGTTTAACTGAAAGGTTGCATAATTTCATGTGCATTTTTTATTGTTTTTCTTTCCCAGCTGCCGACTATGCGTCTTGACAGCCCAACTGACTTCCAAGATAAAGAAAACTCCTGTTCACCCAAACCTATTGAATGCATGTTGGACTGTGACCGCCCTGCCTTCGACCCTGAAGACACATCTTCACAGGATAGTGGCCTGGGTTTTGACAGAGAAAAGGTACTCACCTGACTCATGGTTGTTTGTTGAAAATCTACACAAAATCTGTATTGCTGAAGCACATATGTTAAGTAAACTTTTTGGCAAATGACAAAATATTCAGTTAGAAATTATTTGGTGCAAAATTTACATCATGTTATTTTACTATGAATGTGTTTCAGGATGAACGCTTCCTGTTTGCTGCTCCAGTGGGAGTACCCCCAAGAAAGTTGAAAATAATTAATGAAGACACATGTTCCCCACAGAAATATTCTCCTGTCAAGTCTCCGTCCAAAAAGAGATCTTTCTCTCAGTCCTTTCAGGTATTTTAACATTTAGCATTTCGTGACTAGAGTCCCAGTTTTGTCTTAAGACTCGAAAAACTTTCTAAATAAATTAATTGTGAAAATTTTCGTCCCAAATGTTAAAAAAATGTGTGGTGGAAGGCATTGTATTTTTTATTTAAATTAATTAAGGCATCTGTGTACATTAACTGTCAAAGGATGTGATTGATGGACAGACTGAATGTTTGGTAGGACTATGAATGTATGTACAGTGTATTTCAACAAGCAAAGAAAGAAAGAGATACACAGCAATATTTATGACTGTAGGAACTTGGGGACAATAAAATCATGTGAATCAGGGAGTTGGATAGTGAAGTCGGTGGGGAGAAATGTTTTATTATTTATTCTTATTGTGGTCTAAGTAATTACTTTCAATCTCAAAGTTACATCATGGTTCTCTATGCCAACTAGGCCTAATGGTTAAAGCATTTGTTTGTTTGATTGTTTGTTTCTAGTTTAATGCCGCACTCAGCAATATTCCAGCTATATGACGGCAGTCTGTAAATAATCAAGTCTGGACCAGACAATCCAGTGATTGACATCATGAGCATTGATCTATGCATTTGGGATACAATGACATGCATCAACCAAGTCAGCAAGCCTGACCCTCCGATCTAGTTAGTCACCTCTTACGACAAGCATGAGTTACTGAAGACCTATTCTCTACCCGGATCTACACGGGTCAATTTGCTTGTAACAACTGAGTTGGGTTCATGTGGAATTTATGGGTAATGGGTGTGAGTGGCATCTATCATTAATTGTGCCTACCTTAATATTGCGGGCATTCTAATAAAATCTCACTTAGATCATGCTGATTTCTCTCTCAATTTCTTGAAAAAAATAAAAAACACAATTAAAGGCGGTCTTCATAGCAATATTTTTTCTTGTTTGTAGTCACCAGAGGAAAGGGGTGAACCATTTGGTAGTCCTGTTCATCTTAAGTCATCACCTCTTGCCAGCACTGATGATGATATCGATGATGGGTTCCTTGACGTCTTTGACCAGGAAGTTGCAGAGGTAAATATGAATGACCTTTCCTTCAGTATGTCATGACTTAGTTTCAAGTAACTAAGTCGATTTCTGGTTACACTTAGAACAATATATCAGGATTAGAACTAAACTCAAAAGCTTTCCTAGCCCGGCTTAAGATAAACGCTGTGTTAAAACAATCGGGAAATATGGAAAATTGTACTAGCCCCTGGCTTAGAGGGCTATTGTTAAGTTCTAAACCTGAGTTTGATAAAGGTGGTGTGGGGTTCACCTTGCTGAAATCATGAGGTGTACAAAAATACAAAATAGACTGACACAGGGTCACATGAAAGATATGAGAAAAGGAAAGATGCACACACCCTGAATGGCCTTTACATCCACCAGTAGCAGTATATGATAGTTTTGTTATTATTTTGTTATTATAAAGATCTGTTAAGGTTTCAGATCTGTAGTGTTTCTTCTGGACTTTTCCAGATCACCGAGCCAGTTCCCGATAGTATGGCTAGTCTATTCTGTGCCCCTGTCCTCAACAAGGACAGCCACGTACAAGATGATGATACCCCAGTTGTAAGTATTTACGCTGTTGTCTGTGTTTCTGTCCGTTTTGTAGATGTGCAAGATCTGCATAGATTTGGTGGACTACCGATATATGCCATGTTGTTGTCATAATTTGGTTACTTTCACCTCATTTATTTACTTCCTCAAATCATTAGTCACATTTGATGAAACATGGAAACATATAATTTCAGTCACGGAGAACAATGTCAAGAAAATCTCTCCTGCAAAGATCTCAGTCCTTTGATGTCCGATCTCGGCCCTTTTCTCACAAGCGACTTGAACGACCACGAGATGAAGCAACACCGGTTCAAAACAAAAGGCATCGACCAGAGTGTATGGCAGATTTGCCTTCTTTTTATGTTGCACCAGTTCAAGAGGTCAGTTTTGGTGACAAGGACAACACAAGAGTTAAAATCAGTGATTTTACTAGAGACAAATGGCATCAGGCCTTTTCCATGATTTTATCACCTGTATCATTTCCAAGTTTGGACAAACACAGAGGACATTTTGGATGACATTCAATCCAAGCAAGTTCTAAAGTTCTTACACAAAATACAAGCCAATTCCTGATCGGTTGAGTTGTCTGTCAATTCCCTCATTTCAGTAGGCTTGTGTGAACAACTGACACTCTCCAATGAATGATAAAGCTGTAATTTGATATATACAAATAAAAAGGGTCACAATAACTTGCAGCTTTTCTCAATACAACTTTTGTCTTTCAGAAACCCCCATACATGAAACTACATCGCTGTCATTCAGAAACTGAGGCTCAGATTAAATCTGCTCTCAACAGGTTGAACGATGAGCCTGATCTCATTGGGGACTGCTCCAAGGTAAACAACAGAGTGATCACATGCTAGCAGTGCAGTACTTTCACGCAAGAAAACTATGAGCTATGAAAACAGCAGCAAATTAGGAAAAAGCACTATTTGAAATCAATTCCTAACTCAGTTTGTATATAATGTATCTTGTTGGATGAATAATCTTCCTGTGAACATTTCTACTGCTAGTTCATTGATTGGTACTTACAGTTTGTGGGTTCTTTTTGTTCAAGATCTAACAAAGATTGAAGTTGAAGATGCATACCCTGTTTTGAACCTGTGTAGTGTTGTGCCATATTTACTAGGTTTTATTGAATACACTGAAGAAAACTGTGCGCATGTATTATGTTTTGTTTTTGAAAAAACAAGTAAAAAATAGCTGAATCCCAAATTTGTGTTAATTTAAGACAACACCATTATATAACACACTAACTATCAGAGTGAATTCAAAGTTAGAAAATGGATGAGTACCAGTTTGTGCACATATTTTAACAATTTTGGAGTGAGCTGTTTTGAACTCTGCTTTTAACAGTATTCCAGTTATATCAGCTCAATATGGGAGGAATTCCCTAAGTGGTAGCAGGTCTCAGACGTATCAATATTAAGCTGGTTATGGAAAACAGCATTCAGACATGATATTCAATTGCTTTCCACCCAAAATGTGGATAGTTTCAGTGCTTTATATTTTGTGTGTATTTCTTCATCCTCAGCCATACTGTCTACCCACAATACCAGGCAAACATCAAGATCTCAAGGGAATATCTCCAGAAACAGTATGTATTCTTTCTTATGCTTTGCATGAGTAATTAGTCTTGGTATGGTAATGACTAGAGATAAATTAAATAGAAAACCACTGTGAAGGACATTTGATTTTTGATTTTTGGATGAAGTTTGATGACAGACCAACACAATTTTCATTTACAAAATCATACCAAACACATACCAAACTCTTTCCCGTTTTTTTAATATTGAAAAACAATTGTTAATGTCTATTTGTGTAATGGGAACCTAAGGGCTTTGGTCAGGTTTGGATACATTCTCACTGAAGAACAATCATCAAAATGTGAAGTTTATACGATATACGGTTTGTCCATTGGACTGGTCACATGACCATGGAACATTTTGACGTTTATATGTTTTTCACGAGACCGATTCTTGAAATGACTGACTACTTCCTCATTTCCAACTTTAATCTTGAACTCAGCATTTTGCCTACATGGGAAAGTGTATTTGACTGCACACCTGTGTTCAAATATTCTTGCTACAACCCATGTAGTGAACAAAATCAAGACATGACACACAAACTATCAACTTGCTTCATGCCTACACTGACAGTGACAATCAACAACATTGTTGAGCAATCTATGAATTTACTTCAGTATCTCTTCGACACATCTTCATAATCATCACCTTTGAATCAAGCCCCACTTGAACACCTAGTTGTCACAGGTTCATTGACAACTTTGAAATCTCTCCCGTATGCTTCATATAGCTAAATAGAGTCCTGTAATGGTGGTATCCACTAGTTTCAGTGACCATGTCTTTGTTTTGTAGATGAGTCGTGTGCTGAACCATGAGTTTGACCACATAGTGAGTGACTTCTGTATCGTGGACTGTCGGTATCCATACGAGTATCAGGGAGGCCATATACAGGTATGTTGCAGAGATAATATGTGGTAATATTGTTTTGCTCATCTGATGTGCATAATACCTCCTCATTTTTTACCCCCCCGTGATCTAGTCGATAGAGCGTTAAAAGATGGTACTTGTTTTTACCCTGCCTTGTGCTCGGCATTAAGGTATTAAAACAAAGACTGGTGGGCTAGGAGTCAGTATACAAGTTAAACTGCGGCATGGTAACTCAGTAAGCAAGCACTATATGATTGGCATTATTTCGGACTAGTACAAGCAGCCATGCACACACATGCATGCACATCGCTATATAAGTGCAATAATCTTGAATGCAACGTTAAACCCCATTTCACTTCACATCATTCTTAAAGGGGCAGTCGGGTAGCCTATTGGTTCCTGAGATGGATACAATGTGTGAAGCCCATTTCTGGTGTACCCTGCCATGATATTGCTGGAATACTGCTAAAAGTGGCGTAAAACCAAACTCACTCATTCTTAAGGATTTTGTGTTAAGAAAAGAATTCAAATCTGACATTCGTCAGTATCTTTTTTTAATATTTTTTCTAGTTCTTTTTTTATTAACAATTATAATAAATGAAATTATATAGACAGAATTAAATTTCCACAAATAGAAGCAACACCGATGGCATACTTGCGCACTTGTGTAAGAAAGAATGCTTATATATCAGTCAGCCCAAGAATCACATCCAGACACCTTTGGCTAGATGTTAAGCCTGACACAATCCAATTAATTATGTACTATTTTTGTCTTTTTATCAATGTGTTTCAATGTGAAAAGGTTTGTTCATGTTATACTTATAAATTGTCCATAGTTTTACATCAGGACAAACTGCCAGTATATGACTCACTGTAACAAATAGACTATTTTTCATTTTTCAGAAAGCAAAGAACCTGTATACCAAAGATTCCATCCTAGAAGAATTTATAAACAAGCCTGCTATGGTTTCTGATCCCAACAAGCGACAAATAGTTATATTTCACTGTGAATTTTCATCAGAAAGAGGGCCCAACCTGTAAGTAGACTATTACATGTTTTGTCACTAGTGGACTCTGTTAGTAGTAGAATAAACAACAGTCTATTCCAGACATGACATTATTAGCAATTATGTGGACCAATTTGTCTTTTTGGGGATTAACTTTGTCTCTGTCATGACCATAGTTTACTGTATATATTTATTATTTCTAACCTGTAGGGTTAGAAATAACAGAGTTCACAACAATTGCATGTGCACTAGTGCAAATAGCACTCCATGCGCACCACTGTATTGCTTTCTTCATCCCAGCGTTATTGTTGACGTCATTCGAATGATATGATTGTGACATAAAGTCGGAATGACATCACACTAGAAACGACGTCATAGCTGAAGATAGTTGTTGTCGTTCGACCATTGTGGTTTTCTACACACATGCTCTTATAATAATCTTTATATACACAATGTACAAACTGTTTACTGTTACTTTCAAAGTGGGCTATGTTTCAATATGAAGTTTTGGAAATAAAGATTAAGGTTATTTGTATACTGTATCAAGTTATGTCACAAAGAACCTTCATATGCTTGGTCGTCTGTTGAGATTGCAGCATTGTTGAACTGATAGTGAGATAATGTATGATATTCAGAGTTTACTGATCATTAATCATCACAGTATTAATAATAAGTGCTTTATGTCCACAGATCTCGGTTCTTACGTAACAGAGATCGTGAGGTCAACAAGGACGTCTACCCATTTTTGAACTACCCAGAGTTGTACCTCCTAGAGGGCGGATACAAGTGTTTCTATGAACAGCACCAGGTACAGTGACTAACAGGATCTCACCTCAGTCTTGACAACCTGTGACAGATAGATCAACAAGGAATATTACACTCAATGTTTAAAACATTACTGAATGAGAATCTTGTACTATGATCAAATCACTTCTTTTTCTTTTTAAATATCAGAACATTATTTTCATGGTTAGGCAAGCACAGGTTTATTACTTGTTTTACAGATAATTAAAGGCAAGATGGACAATTCTTTTAAGAAATTTACTTATTAAAATAAAGGATGAAAGACCACAGCTAAAATATATATTTAATTATGGACATTACTCAGCCATTGATGTACAAAATGTAAAAACTTTTTGTATTTGTTAAGTTTGTTTTGGGCTTCAGCACACATATTTTCCACTTATTTATATCAATAAATTTTGACTATGTTCAATTTTTTTCTCAAACTTCATATTTGAATATACAAATAAGCTGAACTTCTCTGGAATTGTCATACTGAAGGAACTTGGGCACATATGTAGGACTCTATGATCCTTGGCAGATTCTCATTGTTATATGACGTCATGTTTGCAATGATGTTTTATCCGTGAACGGACAATCAGTTCAATTGTTACATGACATCATGCTTGAGATGACTCCTTGCCTGTGGTGACGTCATGTAAGTTTAGCGTCTATTACCGATAGACACCATAGAAAAAGAAGGGTTTCTTGTGAGGGTTTCATGCTGGTAGAGGGAGAAACTAGTACCGAAAGACCCTAATGCCGAATCATTTCAAAATTATTTTCCAAAAATTCAAGAAATTACTCACATAAAGCCTCTGAATCCAAAATGGGCAAGGGTGAAAATATTCAGGATTTTGTCAACACCGTCAAATCAGATGAATATACAGAAGGTGTTAGGAAATTTCTTCTCTGTTGAATCTTTGGGGAACGTTTTTAAGAAAGGTACTAAAATGCAATCCCAAAGATGAAATGATAATAATATTCCCGAGAAATCACAACATTGGTTATCGAAAGTCCGCTGATATACAAATCAATGCAACTATTAGCCCCATAGAAATTGCCAATTATTAATACTATATGATAATTTGCCAAAGATCTGAGCATGCGCCAATATCTCCCCCATAAGTGGAATCGGCCATTGATCTGAGAATCCTCCATGGATCTGGATCTGAGTCCCCTCATATGTTTCTTGTTATGATGACATATTATTTTATTTAAATGATTACAATTTTGTGTAATCAGTATGTTTGCAAGAAATATTGGAAAATCCATGCTGACAGTAACAGTAAATCATTACCTGGAAAACAATGCAAAAACAGTTTGTTTTTTATTCTAATCATTAGTTTGATGAAACTTTTAGATGTACAGATCATACACTGTACTCTCTATGAACTCAGTTTTATGATGTTTATCTGTCCCCTTTCAGGAACTATGTGAACCACAGACATATAAGCCCATGCTTCATAAAGATCATAGTCATGACCTGCGGCACTTCCGAGCAAAGTCAAAATCCTGGGCAGGAGAAAAGGGACATCGAACAGGCCTACGGACACTAAAATTCTAGTATCATTCTTCACAAATCCAGTAGACTTTAGTGAAAACTATTTATTTGCAAATCTGCATTGTTTGTTACTTGATCATTGTTGACAAACAAGTCTTTCATTTGTTTGTGAACGATGACTTATTATGTTGGTCAAATGACGCTGCACTCCAATGGACTGCAGTCACTGAAAGTGCTCACAGTCTGTTAATTAATGTTGTTTTTTGTTTTCTGTAATTTTATGTTGTGTGTGTAAATGTCATCAATTTCACATCAATTGTGAAAGTATTATTTGTACATAGTGGCATTCTATGCCAAATCTCTGACATCCAATGAAATGTATACCATGATGTCAAAGTACCTATCTGTCAATCACTCGTTTTTGCTTTATCTGTCACTCAGTACATTTCCATTTCTATCTGTCATGTCTTATTACTTTCAATGTTGGCTTGAAATTACACTCTTTGTGTGTTGGGTAGACCCTTCCCTCTGAACATAACAATGAAAAAAAAATAATATAGTTTTGAAACATGAACCACATAAGCAACATAATGAAGGGCAGTAAAGTTTTTTTAAACTTTAATTATTATATTTTTTAACTGAGTGCAGATATATCTTTTATCTGTATAGCTCAGTTTTAGCTTATTGTTTTCTATTTAGCCTCATGCTGTTTTGTGATGAACAATGGGGAAAGACCTTGTTTTGTTCGTGAGAATTAGAATAATCACTTGACTTAAAGTCTATTTATTAAAAAAAACCATTTCATATTCTATGCATCTGAAAATGAAAATGGTTCATATGTATGACCAATTTTACACCTGAAATTATGGATATGTCCCTTTTAGATAAATGTTGTGAGTCCCAAAACTGCAGATTCAGGACATGCAACATTCATACACTTAGGACATAGGATCTACAATGTCTCAGTTAGCTCCCTTAGCTGTGCCAGGATCTGCTGGTTGTGGGATCAGATTTGACCTGACTTTGAGTCTTGATCTGTCAGCACATACCCATTGTTTTGGTTTCATGTCCTTGTGATAAACATCTATGACCTATGTCACTTGTAGCTTCCCTCCCACATTCAACATGAAAAACCTCAAAACCATTCAAAGAAGCTTTAACACTCGTTCACACTCATAGTTATTGAATCTATGCAACAGATTGAGTATGAGAAGAAACATGTTAGTTTTCACATTCAAAGAATTAATGGTCATTAATTCTTAATTTTTAAAATTGTGATATGAAATACCAGAGGGAATATTTCAAGCGTGTAGCAAGAATACATGTATTAGTAAATCAACAATTTCAAGCCAAACATTCCTGTTTTTTTCTATTTCCTCTGTGTACATGTGTGGATGTATGTATATATGAATGGAAGTATTTAATATTGATACTGTTGTGAATGGTGCTATTTGTAGGGTATGAAAGCTTCATTATTCTTTCGTGTTGTCCCATGACCAACTCTCATGTAATTATGTTGATTTTTAAAACCTTTAAGAATACAAAATGGTAATACCTGTGACATCAAGTGAATATCCCAATGCAAGATACTACCAGATTTTTAGGACGTTTTTTATGGATTTTGTGGAGACTGTATCAGTCAACTGTAGAAGATCAATTTCTCATGTTTGATGTTTTATTTATAGTATCCAGTGTAGTTTTTCGTGTAGGCGTTCATGGTAGGTGTTGATTTTTTTATATTTATTGTTCGCGTACATATGTCGTGTGATAGTGTTTTATGAATCAAGTTGACAAATGATTATGATGTTTGGCTCCACAACAAACTGACGACAATAAGATGGGTTTTTTAAGCGTGTACTCACAGTTTTATGATAGAGACCATTAGCTTATGCCTGTACATGAAGCTTCTGATTGGCTTTTATTCATTCTTTTCATTTTTTATCCTTGACCAGTGAATGTATTTCTTGGTCACACATAGCATAAACCACTTGTTATTGAGCATAAAATAAAACAAAACTAAGAGAGTATGTACATGGTGGAAATTGCGGCAATAAAAATAATTTTCATTCTATGTATGTTTTTGTCCTGTATAGACACCTCGGTGAGATTCCAGAACAGAATGGGTTGCCATGAATTGTCATAATAGCCAACAAAAGAGAGTTGTGTGTGACCTGGCTGATTGTGTTATTGTATCCTGAAGCATGGTCAGTCTGTCTGTGGTGTGCCTGACCCAGACTTATTTATTTACTGCCTGCTGTGATAAAGCTGGAATAGTGCGGACTGCAGCATTGAACAGCATTCACTCACTACTTTCTTGACAAGTATGAGGCAGTCTGGCAGGGCTTTACCTTGACTTATAAAAGTGGGGGTCCAGGGGATCCCAATAATTAATTTTAAGGGTCCTTGCATGCAATATGAGGGTCCTGCAAGGTAATGAAATGGTGTAGTGTACTGAACATTTAGAGCCTGGAATGAATCAGTGATTATGTGGACAGTGGTCCTGATTGATGAATGAAATGACACCACAACGATGCATTGTGAGTTTTCATGTTACATTCTTTTCTGTTTCGATACAAGACAATAATACACTTGCTAAAAAACTTACTGCTCGTTTAATGATCGTTTTTGTCAGTCCAATTCGGCAGAATGTGTTTTGATAATCGTTTCCTGTCCACTACTAAATATTACTGCTACGAACCCGGGTCTACAGCTAGCTTTCCATGCGATTTAACATAAATATACATACTGCAATACATATCGTATCATGACCTATGTATCGTGATACATATTGTATAGTGACCTTGCTGTATCATTTAAACCCCAAACAGACACCCATAACTGCTCTTGATCCACTGAAGGTACCATGAATATTATTGTATGTTCCTGTCCTTTTTCTGCATCCATTCTCAACATTTGTGGGTACTGGACGTACATTTGGCCTGATGATTTGTGTGTTCATTCAATTCTCTGTCATGCAGAAGACCCAAGTTTATTGCCACATCTGTCATGTGTCCTGCATCCCTCTGTCATATGCTGTGCAGAGTTGTTCCCTTAGCTGACAGTATCTGCTGGTCATGGGTTTGAATACTTCATTCACCCCAATTATGATTTGGGTTTTTTAGTAGTAAACATATATCATGTATGTAGCCTGCATCACTTTGGGCTGACTGACCCACATTTAGCTGACAGCACAAATGTTAAACACTTGCCCTCTGAGGGTATTGCTGTAAATCCAAGTCAGAACAGATCGTGTTTATATATTTCAGATTTCCCTTTGATAATATCCTAACTTTGTTGGCCCCAAATACCTCAGTAACCTTATTGTTTGTTTGTTTGTATCTCACAGAAATGGTAAATGTCTCAACCTGCTTCACAAGCAGTGATGGAACTGACATACAGTTCAACCCCGCATGAAGCCCATGTCACTCACTTTGGGCTCTAGCTACAACCTTGCTGAACTGTGTAACTTCTATAGCTGTTGTTAGTGAAGCATGTAGCATCCCTCTGCCTTATCAACAGCAACACAGTTAAAGGTAAAACTTACCGGTGAATGCGATTCTTTAAGAATTTGATCCTTTATTATCCCCCGCCGCGCGAAAGCGCGAAGCGGGGGATATAGTATTCACGACCGTCCGTACGTACGTCCGTACGTCCGTCCGTACGTCCCACCTGTTTGTTGCCGCGATATCTCAAGAACTAAACACTGGATTGTCTTCATATTTGGAACTATGGTGTATATACAGACTCCGCAGACACCAGTCGGTTTTGGTGACCTTGACCCCATTTTCAAGGTCACAGCAGGCATATCTGCTTTTGGAGTTGGAAAACGGTGTTGCCGCGATATCTCAAGAACTAAACACTGGATTGTCTTCATATTTGGAACTATGGTGTATATACAGACTCCGCAGACACCAGTCGGTTTTGGTGACCTTGATCCCATTTTCAAGGTCACAGCAGACAAATCTGCTTTTAGAGTTGGAAAACGGTGTTGCTGCGATATCTCAAGAACTAAACACTGGATTGTCTTCATATTTGGAACTATGGTGTATATACAGACTCCGCAGACACCAGTCGGTTTTGGTGACCTTGATCCCATTTTCAAGGTCACAGCAGGCAAATCTGCTTTTGGAGTTGGAAAACGGTGTTGCCGCGATATCTCAAGAACTAAACACTGGATTGTCTTCATATTTGGAACTATGGTGTATATACAGACACCGCAGACACCAGTCGGTTTTGGTGACCTTGACCCCATTTTCAAGGTCACAGCAGGCAAATCTGTTTTTGGAGTTGGAAAACGGTGTTGCCACAATATCTCAAGAACTAATCGCTGGATTGTCTTCATATTTGGTACTATGGTGTACAGGCGGGGGATATTTCGTCACTCTGTGACAAATACTTGTTACAAATTTGTGAGATATGCAAAGTCCAACCTGAGCTGTTTCTGAAATTACAACATTACAAATTCCTAGTTCTCAAAAACTACCAAGCACTGATGACAAACTCCTGCACATCTGAAGTCAAAATCGTTTCAGTATGTCCCTTAAGTATGATACCTAAAGTAATGAGTCTGTGGAGAAGTATGAGAGCTATGACCGTTCTAGCAAATTAGAAGCAATGCAAGTGTTTTGTGAAAATGGTTCCTGGGCCAGGAAGTTGTCCAAACCAAGTGTATTTCTCTCCACTTCATATCTCCTAGAGAAGAAGAGGGGAGAACTGTATCTATAGACTACCAATAGAGAATGTCCTGCCTGGCACCAGAGATGTCAACATAACCCTTCATTTCCTATTGCTTGGTGATATGTCGTGGTTCAAGTCGTGGTTGGCATTTGATTGAGAGCAGTAAAATTCCAAGCAAAACCTTCATGGATTGTTCATCCACCTCTCAGATATGACAGCACCTTAGCACGAACCCTCTAACCATTTTTCACAAAGTTGATCCATGACATGTGGCGATCTTGCACATCAGGGTGTTCACTTTGTGATTACAGTAGAAGGTGTTAATTCGATATTACATTCCAGCATTTGTAGCAAGTTACATATGAGTTTTGTCTAAATATGACACAAATTCCTGCCAGGTTAAAACTTGTTCTTCATTCTGCAAATTGCAAGTTGAACTTCTTTTTTCTGACCAACTATGTTTAATTTTGGCCAAAGGTTTTGTAAAGCAGGTAATAAAAGTTTAAAGGCCCAATGGTCTTTGCATTCCATACCCTAAATATCACAAGTGTGGAATACACAGGAACTGATGAGGACAGTCACTTTTATTCCCCCAAACTCTTTATTTCTATATAAAATGGTGTTGTGGGTATTGTCCTCTTTTGAAGGCACATAACACAAATGGTACAAGAGCAACTATGTCTGTAATACATTTTATTACTGCTTACTTACTGATACCTTTAATAGACACAAGGTCCTGTAATACACCTGACCTATAGTCTTACTAATAATCTCATGATAATTCAACCTTAATTTGGTACAAATGCTGTAGTGGGACAAAGCAATTGGTGTAAAACATTCTGGGAATGGATGTGACATTGTTTAGGACAATGATCTTCAGGGCAACTTGTGATAGTGGATCTCCTTATATTATAATCACACAAGGTTTAAGCCCTGTGCCCAGTGATTCTTAAGAATAAGGTTATGAACAAGATCTTTTTGTAAACTTTGATTGTTGTTGATTTTATGAACAAACATTGATTGAACAAAATGTCTTCATAAGAAGGAAACTGCATGCCAAATCTCAGATTATCTCTCAAGCAGTATCAAAGGTAAAAGTGCAAAGGTATTTCAACTGTAAAGATTAGTATTAGGTTTGGTTACTAGAAGGAGCCCCCCCCCCCCTGGCGCCTCCAGTCAAAAGCAATTACTTTTTTGGCCTTGACCAGCAAGGAGGGAACTGACATACTTACAAATTGACCCTTGCGTGCTTGTCTGTGGACAGTTTGGGCCTTGCTTGAGTTTGTTTCCCGACATGGAAAGATGTTGGATGGTGAAACTTTACAAGGACCATCCTATCGTCAGCCTCTCTCAATGTTGCTCAATTTCATGAAGATCTGGGTTAGAACCCATTTGCTGTAAAAGGCAACTGTGCTTGTCGTAAGAGGCGTAACTGGATGTCGGGTGGTCAGGCTCTCTTGAGTTGGTTGACGCATGTCATCGTATCCCAATTGGGTGGATCAATGCTCATGATGTCATTCACTCGATTGTCTGGTCCAGGCTCGATTATTTACAGACCGCCGTCATATAGCTGCAATAGTTAAACAACAAACAAAAGTTTGATTTTCTTTGCCATTGATCCCCAGTGTATGCTGATAATTTGATGAAACCTGGCAGCAGGCTAGTGTGCATAGTGTCTAAGATATCAGTATTGCCGCTACTTTGATTTTTATTGCCCATGAAAGCATTTTACTCCGGTTACACCAATTAATATGCTGTAAAGGTTGAATCAAGGTCAAAATTCATAAGATGGCTTCAAATGGAGCACACAATGTTAGGCCCCGCTAGAAACTACACATGATAATTTCAACAGTTTCTGCAAAAATATTAATTGTAATTAATTGGTTTCTGGAGATGACGGCCATGTTTAAAATATAATCGGAATTCTCTTCTCGTTGGAATAGTATCGAACTTTCATTCAAAGTTATAGCTCAATAGGTCTTGTAGTTTCCGAGGGGCAAATGCAGAGACAATTAAAACGTGGGCCTGTGAAAATCAAGGTCGTAACTGGATAAAACATAAAAATATTTAAAAAATATATTTGAAAACCTCATACTTGCTATCAAAATGATACATGCAGGCTAGGCTAAGTTACGCCCCAAAATTACCTTTCAATATGGCCGCCATGGCACCCATGTTTAACTTCGGGTCAGGATTCAGTGATAAATATTTTAGAGATCATACTTTGGATCATTCATACAAAGTTTCAGCTTCATATACCTTGTAGTTTCAGAAATTTTCATTTGATTTTCACTCATGATAGGTTTAAAAGACAACAAAAGCAATGAAAAGAAATCAAGTGACAAAACAATTGCGTAAGTACTGTAAATCATTATTACATGAGTGTTTCATATGGACTTTTATTAGCTTGTTTTTTTCTTGATGCATATTGATAATACATAGAGATTGAGCTCCACTTCAGAAAAATGCACTGATCACCACCACTGTCCTAGAAAAACAGAATTTGTCATTCCGACCCTACATCACAATAGAATTCGAATGATGTCAACAATGCCGTTGGGATGACGGAAAGAATAACCTGTTGTGCGAGAAGTAATATTTGCACTAGTGCACATACGATTTATATGAAGTCAGTTATCTCCAACCCTATGGGTAATAAATGCACATATATGTTACATGAATACATTAAACGCCTTCATAATAACCAAGTGCATCATAATTTATATTGTTTCTCAGGCACAAAAGTCAACACCCCTGCCTGTGCCCTCTGTCCGCCTGTGTCCTCTGTCTATCTGTGCCCTATATCTGTCTGTCTGTCATCCCCTCTGTCCCCTTCCCCTAGCTGTGTTTTGCAGCCTTGTGCCAATAACAGTACGTTAAATTTTCTTTTCTTTTTTTATTATTGTGTAACACATCAAAGATACTGCTTCAAACAAGGCATATTTTCTATGAGACACGTTACTTCTTACATTGCCCCATGCTTCCCGATAACGACAACATGTTAGTGGCTGGGCTAAGAGGACTTATCGTCTTGTTGGGAGAGGACCACTGCTGACAGACACTTTATATCTTACTACTTCTGAGAAAATTAAACCTCACAGGGAGATTCAGGAAAACCTATACTCTGTGAAACAAAATGCCATGTACAAGACTTTATAAAAGTCAACAGTCTAGAGTCACAACAAGCAGGTGGATCTTCAAGATATATATTTGGAAGTTTCTAAATTCAAGACTTGAAGACCTGTCATGTATTGCTGAGTTTAGGCAGAGGAATGTATAGAACAGTTGAATCTCTCGAAATGTCCACGAGTCATTGTTTATTTTAACCTCACCGAACTCTTACACAGAAAATATTGTCATATAAAATAACTGACCAACATTGTTTCATGGACATCAATATAAAAAGACAAATATGACAAATTCGGATCAAATCTTCGGTTTAGACCAGAATATAGGACCAACAACTGACTTGTTGCCAAAGCGAATGATTTATTTGTTCAAGTACTGAAATAACACAGAAGACGATTAGCTCTCTGATCAATAGTTTGCTGAAGTGACATGAAATCCTTTCTTGTCTTGACTACCAAGGCCTCAAGGGCCTCAAGGCTGCAGGTGGCTCAGATATGGAGATTTTATGAGCGCTTCGTTTGATGGTTGACTTTTGTTCATATTACGTGTATTTGTGAATTCAGAGCAGCGATGAACATTCCAGAGTTACCTAGAAGATTGTGATAATATCAACACATATATGGTTCACTGAAAACGATACTTTGAACATAATACATTTGAACACAACATATTCCTTTCTGTTTCCATGATAACATTGCAGCAAGATTTAGCAAACCGTAATGACGGCATTCACTTTCAATCAGTAATGATATTAGGCGCCTGTTGAGCATGTAAAATCGTACGAGAAGACCTTTTAGATGAAGGTCTTTCTTTCTACTACGACCGAGCATGTTTTTGCTTTTTTAAATTCATATCATGCTTTGAAGGATTGCCATAAAAGGCGGCTATGCTTGACGTTAGAGGCGACCAACGGGATCGGGTGGTCAGGCTCGCTGACTTGGTTGATGCATGTCATTGATCCCAATTGCGTAGATCGATGCTCATGATATCAATCTGTGGATTGTCTGGCCCAGACTCGATTATTTACAGACCGCCGTCATAAAGCTGGAATATTCCTGGGTGCGACGTTAAACAACCAACCAACTTTGAAGGAAATATGTTGTATTCAAATGTGTAATACGTTTCAGTCAACCATATATGTGTTGATATTATCACAATCTTCAAGGCAACTCTGGAAAATTCCTCCCTGCTCTGAAATCAGAAATACACGTAATATGAACAAACGTCAATCATCAAACGAAGTGCTCATAAAATCTGCATAACCAAGCCACATTCAGCCCTTGAGTCCTTACAACCATCATACGAAGAGCTCATAAAATCTGCACAGGTGCACCACACGAAGCCCTTGCAATCTTGCCGTCTAGCCGACATCAATGCCTGGACAATTTGAGTAATTAATGTGGTCAAACTTTGAATAAATGCCGCATTATCTGTTCACAAGAGTCAGTCTATCGTTCATCATTAAATCTGCGTTAAGCAGTCTACAGTAGGTTAAATCCTAGCCTTGTTCCAAGGCTGTACTGAATGGTAAGTCAATTGGTGTATAGTAATTCTATCCTTACAACAAACAAGTCTAGATACTAGTAAGCGGACAGTACGCCAGTCTCTTATAGGGACAACTTGTTCTTGATATTGATATAATCTAGAAGTATTAATAATTATTGTCTTAGAGGTCTGTGCAAGTCTAGTTCAATCCCAATGTGCCGACAGTAAGTTCTTTAGGCAAAATGTGAACTCCTTTTCATCCCTATTTATGTAAATGGACTGAACCACTTTTGTTTTCTAAGAGATAAGAGTCAGGATACAGGTTTAAAATAAGTAAGTCGTTATTTGTTGCCTTATCAAGTCAGGCTTGTACTATTGCAGAACCCTGTGTGCACTGTCAGTATATTTAAAAACATGAGTAGAGGAATTGATACTTATTACTGTATAAACATCATCACCAGAATAATATAGACCCAATCATGAATAAGATCAATACAATTTACATTTTAATCCATTGTTGTTAAAACAAGCCACGGCGTGTGCATTCAGGGTGCACCACTGTTCATTTCATCACATCAGCATCACACAACCATCCAAATTAGGAAAATAACTTTTGGTATCATTTGCCTGCGACTAAGGGAAGACTTTTTTGACAATTCTTACAGAGTATTGTTACCATTTTCTGTGTAAGATTATGATATTACTTACTCATGGTATAATAGTTGTTTGAATAAAACATAAAAGTAGACACAACACGATTGGTGAGATATCTTCAAACTAATGCCACGATGTGTGCACAGGGCAGGGTTGACCTGTTACATGTTTCAGCTGTGATAACTACGTAGTTTGATGTATCCAAAAAGTACTGAGGGAAAAAAAGTGATATCTTATATCAATACATATATACATTTACCACGCTCAGAGACCATATATGGTGTATGGTCGCTGCCACGCTCAAAGTGTTTCGCGTTCTCTTACCGAATATATAAAATCTTTAATCCGAGCCATCGAAAACAACAAATACAAATTGAACAGAAACTGCATGGCAAAATAAAGTATACACTTGAAAATTCACACTTCACATTACTGTGGGGTGCACGGGGTGACCAAGTCATCTAAGGCACCGCAATTCGCGTCCCTTGGCTCACCAGAAACCTATGATTGTGCCATGGGTTTGAATCGCGGTTCGCCCTGATTATGTTTCTAGGTTTGTCAGCACCATACCCGTGCTCGTGGGTTTCACCAAAGTGGTAAGCGTCTGTGACCTGCATGACTACTGGCTTTCCTCCCACACTAAGCTGACACGCCGTGATATAACTGGAATACTGTTCAAAGCGTCATTAATCCCAACTCACTAACTCACTCCAAGTACTGTGTATAGTGAAATATCGATCCCCGTGTTCCTTGAAGTGTCTTTGTGCACGCCACCGCCATGTCGTGAGATACTCGTTGATATGACGCCTATCACACCCGTATCAAATATTTAAGCAATATTCCAGTAATATCACGGCGGGGACATCGCTTCAGACGTTGTACCCATGTGGTGAATCGAACCCGGGTGTTCGGCGTGACGAGGCAGCGCTTTAACCACATGGCTAGAATTTAAGGAAGGAACGAAATATAACTAAAATGCGAAATCATTATTAGCTGGAATCGCTCGTTAAATCAGAAAGTACATGTATATGTAAATTTATTTTGTTTGCTTGTTTAACGCCGCACTCAGCAATTAGTTATATGACGGCGGTCTGTAAACAATCGGGTCTGGACCGGACAATTCTGTGACTGCCATAATGAGCATCGATCCATGCAATTGTCATACGTTGACATGCAATCCAGTGTTACTGATGTTTAAGTACAGCATCACTTCTTTTAGTTTATGTACGACTAAAGTTTATGTACTGTCTCTGGGAAATAAAGCTAGGAGTACTTTGAGAAAACAAAAACACCAAGCCCTTGGAGCTACTGATATTTGTGTAATCAAAAAGACATTTCATACCTAATGGAAGCGACAACCTTCTGTTAAACCGAGTCTCCACTTCATATATTATCAATCTGATTTATTTTTGAATGTTTAGGAGATGGCAGTTACAAGAAGAAAAAGAATCGCGAGTTCAATAGCACCTCGATCTATTGATAGACTTTCTCACACAGGATCTGCCAGATATATATGTATGTGTGATAGACAGCGATAACATCTACTGCCACTATGTATACTATTAAGAAGAATCACGAGTTCAATCTTACCTCGACCTATTGACAGACTTTCTCACACAGGGTGTGCCCGAGATATATACATGTGTGATAGACAGCGATAACAGCGTCAGTAACCTTGCAACATCAGTCAAAACTGTTTCCCTGTTAATCATAAATGTGCAGGATATCTCACCCAAGTTGTGAAACGGTTTGGGCATTTGCTTGTCACTGACATTCTGAATGTGATAATTACCTAGAAATAGAATACCTTTTTATACCCGTGCTGATGTTGTTCTAAACGGACTACTCCTTTCATTGTCAAAATCCACCATTATGGACAATGGGTACCCGCGGTATGACGCCATGAGAGGTATTTAAGGGTCAGCCATTAATGTCAAGAAGATCAAAGAAAATGATTTGGTGAAATATATTTTAATCCAACATAAGTGACAAGTGTTCAAAGTAGTATTTTAACATCACATTATGTTCAACTGTCGGGGGGAAAAGAAAGTATACACTTGAAAATTGAATTTCAGAATTTGACGTTATCAAAAGGTTGCAAGGCTTAATGTCTGGTGTCCGTGAAGCAACTCCAACTGACTTGGGCAATGCGTGCGTCACTCTGCTCATCACGTCGCCATCGAGTAACCATTTCTTGTTTGTTTCATTTTTATCCAAAATGAAACATAGGTGTATACTTTCTTTTGCCAGGCAGTTTACTTCACACATATAAATCAGGAGTTTCAGTTGAAACGGCTTCAGACATTTTTTAGAATATAATACAACGTGTTTACTTTGTTTCTTAATACATTGAACGAACATGAACGAACGTTAATATGAACAAATCTTACCATGACAATACTTTTGTCAACGCTAAGACATAATTAAAGTAACCTCCAGCAGTTGAGCGGTCGTTATTTATGTTAAATGTTGTACTTGATGCCTATTTTTCAGAGAAGCTGTTGTAGTATAAATGATTGCTCGTTGAACACATGCGCACTGACTTATACAACTGGTATTGCAACAGAGCCTAGACGCAAGAAAGTCGAAAATAACATGGTCCCATATATATAGTCAGGTATAAGTTGTATATAGTAGGCTGGAGAAAGAAAGTAGAAAAACTGGATAAACTGTAGTGGGCAAAGGAACACAATTCCCTTTCTGATCTAGGTGAGTGAGTGAGTGAGTGAGTGAGAGTTTGGTTTAACGTCACTTCTAATCGTATCTGAAGTATATCGCTGCGTGTCAGCTTTATCTTGAGGGAAAGCGATGCAGAGTTACTACTTTTGTGATTAGCACGAGCGCAGGTGTTGTGCTGGCAAACCAAAAACATTATCAGGGCGAATGGGGTTCGAACACACGATCAGCGGATCCTGAAACAGCAAGGGTCCACAGCTGTGCATCGCAAATTATGATGCATCAAGCCACTGTGCCGCCCGTGCCCCCATAGTCTATAATAGTGCCATGGCATTGTAACTCACCTGGATATGTAATCAACATTTTAAAATCAGCCACTGACAAAACGTTACTGTTACCACTGATCTTCGAATACTTTCTGCATAAATATACGAAAAACTAACAACAAAATCAAACAAATTCAACAAATTCAGGTGCGAAGTGACAGCTTCATTGCCAAGGTGCTTCTTAGAAACATAGGTTTACAATGCAAGGAAATGCATTTTTAGTGAATTTAGGAGCATTGTCAAAGTGCAAATTGTCAAAATTTAAATATCGCAAAAACAAAAAAACAACGAAACATATGATTGAGTAATGGCTTAGCCTTTTCAATATCGTATTCGAACTTCATGAGTGAGTGAGTTGTGTTTAACGCCGCTTATAACAGTATCCCAGTCATATCACGGCGTGTCGGCTTAATATGGGAGGAAAGTCCGAAGTGATGCAGGTCTTAGACGTTTACCACTTCGGTGAAAGGGTATGGTGCTGACAAACTTGAAACATAATCGGGGCGAACCGGGATAGGTTTCTGGCGTGCCCAAGGGACGAAACTCTGCACAGCGAATCGCGGCGCCTCAGACGACTGGGCCCCCCCGTGCCCCCTCGAACTTCATGAACAAATTCAGGTGTCATCATTGGTTGGACCAAATACGTGGCGTTTCAATTTCATTGGTTCCGTGGTTGTCAGTGTTTACAGACGCTGACATCGACGATCTGGTCACGCACAGAAACCGGAGAAGCATGACATAAGCTCACTTGACGTTCAGTCAGGTGAGCTAAATGTGATGACATTTGCGAGTGTACAGATTGTTTACACGGGTAATTCAGTAGATGTAACGGTATGGTCAAATAGTTGAAAAAAATATCTCACACCATGTTAAAAGCCGCGTTAAACCAAACTCACACACGTGAATGAATGACGGTGTAGCTTGTCAAGGAACAATCGCAGATCAACTGAGTAAATGTTGTTTAACGTCGCGGTCGACACTATTCCACGAAGTTATATCACTGTGGCTTAAATATTCAAGTCTGGGTCAGACAAACCAGTGATTGATATCATGAGCAAATGCCCCAATGCCGTCTGGCTACGAAGCCATAAACAAAGCACCGAATCTTGCCACTCGACCTAATATTGAAGCCTTTACGACAAGCAACAGAGCGTCAATGACCAAAGTTTCGTATTCCAGAGAATAGTTTATCATATACGATATACACACATTCAGTATAACACGTTTCTTAAGATTTTGATTATATTTCTAAGCATATATCATTTAGGAATCACGAAAATGCATGTAGAACTAATGCCGAAATTCAGTTCAATATTTGAAAAGGTTCAGACATTAATCAATCAAGGTTAATGATGCAAATGATATACAGCACGAACGCATACTTAGAACAAATAAGTAAGAAGTATGTTTTTTGTCAAGTTCTAAGTATCTAAGTTCCAAAGACAAATATTGTGGTCCCAGATATATCCTTCTTTGGACCACTTGTGCTTAGATGACTTGTCAAACATTGTGCGTGGTGCACGTGCGTTATGCTGTAAACAATCAGTGAAATGGACATGACGTACAGGTGTTCAGTGTCACGAGCTGTCGTCTGCTCACATCAGATGGAAGCCATGGATTTCTTTCACTTCAGATTCACTCGGAAAATTGTGATTTAGTTTCATGTATTGATTTTATTTGATTGTGTTGTGGAACGGTAGCCTGCTTTTATTAAATGTAACTAAGTATATACTAGTACTTTATAAAGTAAACAATATACATTATAATGTAAATAATACACTGCATATTATCACCAGTCGTAAGTCAGAAGTATACAGTACACGACGGACATAGTCTAGGTACACACACTATATATTCTGTAGAGATACGAAAGTGCTTCATAAAACAAGTTAGAATAATGCCAATATAATGTCACCGTAGAATATCAAGCATGGACATGTGAGTGGCACATACCGAACTACACGTGATCAAATCCAATCAAATCAGACGTAATTCAAAATTAACCGTTTTCAGTTTAAACAAAATCAGTAAAAGCACTATTTCATCTGATTTTCACTGATCCATTCACATAAGTTTCACCGCTAATTTTGCATTTTACGCCTAGTGGAATCTGTTTCGGTGACTGGTTAATCTATGGCTTTGGCGTTTTATATTTCCCTACTGTAACACGTTTGTTGTCTGTTTTTAAGAATATTTAAGGAACATGTCGACAGACAGACAGAAGAAGTAGTTCAGGCTAGCCCGACCCATCGTACATATGTTTCAATTTAAGACGTTTGCTTTCTAGCGATTTACGGAAATCAACCGTTTTGTATCTTTGAATAAATTTTTACAAGAAAAAGCTTGAATACAACTCGATTTGTTGCTTGTATACAGTCATATGTTTGTAACACACTAATGTTTGTGTTACGCGTGCTCGACTTTTCAAGTCTGAAATCACCGAGACACAATCAATTGCTACTATTTAATAATTCGGTGCAAAGTGATTTTATCAATAGCATACTCTTACATGAAATAGAACTGTAAATTTGATTCAGACAACTGGAAAAGTTTGCGTTACAGTGTCGCCATACAGTCGTGAAGACGAGTGAGCACTGCGTTCTTCAATTCATGCTTTAAAGGTAAACGTCCAACATTTCTCAATATCATTGTTTAGATATTTTTCTGTAGGGTCAAATAAGGTGCACATTAGTAAACGAGTGGCACTTGGTAATGCGAGACATAAAAGCATGTTTATGTTATCGTATGGTGTGTATTACATCCATTTCTAAAATGCCAACATTCGCGGGAGCATAATTCATAGGTATATGTTCGTCCACGTGAACGACAGTAAAGGGTAGTCGAAAGAATGTAAGCAATTTACAATGCTGTCAATAAGTAATTGAAGATAGACATAAAATATGGTTAAAGTTAATTTGTTTACAATGTAAGCTCCATTGTGAAACCGATATCATTTAAATGTGGTTTTGATGGATCAAGCATATAGGTATATGACGGCCGCCTGTAAATGATGCACCCGACCCGACACGCCACTAATGTCACTGTCATATATATATATGCTAGCGTAAAAAACGTTACTGTATTTCATATAATAAGTGAGTGACTATGGGTTTACGACGTTTTTAGCAATATCCCAGCAATATCACCGCGGTGGACACCAGAAATGGGAATCACACATTGTACCCATGTGAGGAATCGAACCAGGGTCGTCGGCGTGAATAGCGAACGCTTTAACCACTAGGCAACCCGACCGCCCATTTTTCATATAAAGTTGTCTTAATGTTATTGAAAATAAGAACCTAAAGTTCTCTCATTCGTCTGAGCAATGTTTATCATAATAAATTCATTGCAAAACACATACCTGGTAACAGGAGACAAGGAGACACGCCCTAAAAGGGTTGTAGTGTAATAACTCAATAATAATGTCAATATCGGTGCGACAACCATTTACGCATTTACCTTGATACAGGTGGGACAGCAGCTGCGCATTGAAGACATCTGATGATTGAAAACAGCCTGGGGCATGTTGTTCCAAATGTCAATCGAAGATAGCAAGAGTAACAGGCTGGTTCTGGTCCTGTCGTAGGCGTCGATTTTTCTCATCCCAGATATGTCATACGTTGGAGAGGTCTGGAGAAACAGTCGGCCATGGCAGTTCCGCAACAGCAATGTCGATCGACGTTTAGGCGAACACATGCCTAAGGCAGTACGATTTTTAAATAGAAAACCCTATATGCATTTTGATACGGTTATACAATTTTTTCAGCACTTCCGGTTAAAAAAGCCCACATCACTTCCGGTTTGGGAAAAAAACATGCCTAAAGCAGTGGAATTTTGAAACAGAAAGCCCCATATCTACAGTTACCTTAATAACAAAGTTATAAGCACTTCGGTTTGGGAAAAGAGCAACCTTTAAAAAGAAAATCCCTTTCCTCCATGCTACTTTCATAAGAAAGTTATAAGCACTTGTGGTTTAACAACATCACTTCCAGTTTGAGAAAACACATGCTCAATGCAGAAACACTCATGAACAGAAAGTCCTATATATGCCTCTAGCTACCTCACTTCCGGTTCAGGAAAACACATAGGCAATGCAGTACAACTTATCAGAAGGTCCTATATGCCTCTACAGCTACCTTGATAAAACTAAAGGCACCGACGGTTTAATTACGTCACTTCCAGTTTGGGAAAACACATGCCGAAAGACCTAAATTTGAAACAGAAAGTCCTGTCTCCAGTTACCATAATATAATTTATAAACCCAACTGTGATATAATTTAAGAATTTTACAGTTATTTGATATTCCAAACCGGAACTATTGATTGAAAGTGAAATGATGAAAACCTTCCTGCAACTATATTTTGTTTCTCATGTGTTTTCTTCAATAACATCCAAGAATGATGCAGTAGTTGTCCCGGGACACTATACACCTCACATCCATTTGCTAATGGCAAAGTTAAAAGCGGCAAGGTTAGAAATAGAAGGACCGTATTTCATCTGTTAGATAACCAGGATTCCATTTCTACGTGAGCTGTTGACCTGGTGTCTATTATATAGGCCGGCATGTATAAGAGGCCCGGCTTCATTCGGTTTAATGGGGGCAACTCACAACCTTACTGAATCCCACAAACTGTGTACATGTGCAGGAAACGGTCACTGTTTATCACCAACATATCACAGTATCAGAGACCCCAGGGTCTAATAGATGCCCGGTTTGTATTTGGATGGCGTATCCGGCGTCAATTAGAGACAACGTGTCCCAGTGTCCAGTAGAGGAAATATGGCAGAGTGTTCCAGGCAGATGGTCATGTGACTTTCAGCCTATCATCGAGGAAACCGCTTGTTTGTAGATGACATTATGAATAGATCATGGGGAGCTGTCTTTGTTTGAACATGCTTCTTATTTCTATTTTACTTATTGTCCTTCTACTACAAAATTAGTCAATCAATCATGTTATTTGCAATATGGTTGCATGTGGTACTGTGTACAGCGCACAGGTCACAAAGCGTTGGTTGCAGAGAGTCCTTGGATTGCTCCTGAGAGTGTCTGTGGCAGCCTTTCTTTCCAGACTGAAGCACATGTACCATTAGTCTCCTATGCCTCTGTTCACCCAGCAGTGAACGGGGACCCAGTAGGATGAGATGGTAATTACTATGACTGTTAACCTTCTAGCACTTCACAGGCAGCTTGGGTTGTATACTCCCCTGGGAGCTGAGCAATATGTGGAGTTATGAGCTTTACAAGTTGACTATTATTATTGTTATTGTTGTTGTTGGAATGTTTATTACAAGGTTTGACTCTTGGAGACTTTAATGAGGATCTGTGATCCACAGTCTGCTTGCAGTTTCCAGTAGGTTTAGTCATTGTCATTATGTCCTGAAAACAAGACATTGTGGCTGTGTATTTAGGCTCATCTTAACTGTTCGACTGATATACATAAAAAGTAAACACAAAATATCTTTTAATAATTGAATCAAGTTGATGCGCCGTGTATACGAAAGGGGTAGGTGGATGAGTTAGGCAGAAGTGGTAGGTACATCCTTGATAATCTATCACCTCACATCCATATCTGTACCCCAGACTGTTTAAATCACTTATTATTATAGTTCGATTACTTAATTTGTCATACCAGGTAAAAGTGGAACAATTTCAACTTTTTGATATGATTTTGTGATAAATACCATTTGGCTGTAAAATTAATTTGTCTCCAGTATTACAAAATGCACATCCTTCAATCAATAAATCACAACATACCCCCAAAATCTAGTTTTGAAATGAAATGCATCAAAATATTGGATGGGATGTGAAATTAGCATTTACACATCGGCCCACACAAACACACCCCATAAATAGGATTTACAGGACATTAAGCTCAGGATGACGAGAGTCAAGACATGTTTTAATGTGGCCTAAAGTGTTGTAATGTTCAAACCTGCTAATGACATCCAATTCCTTAGTGTCTTAGTTTACAATATCCTTTCAAACCTTTTCGTGGAAACATATTTCACCAAGGAGTTTATAGTTTGGAGTTTTTAGAAGAAGAAATGGTCTTGTCATGGTCTGTAATTATTAAAGTTTGTAGTACTCAAGCAATATTCACAACAGTTGGGGTGGTTAGATGGAGTGGCCTAGTAGTTCAAGCGTTCACCAATCAGGCTGAAGCCATGAAGCCCATTTCTGGGGTCTCCTGCCAAGACATTGCTTTAATAATATATATATTGCACAAAACTCACACAGTATGGCTAAAACAGCAGTACAGTGACAGTGACTTGAAATATCATCTGGGTTGTGTGGAACTATCTAAGTAATAAGTCTCCCGCCTGATGTTGGTGTGCTCAGTGAGGTATGTGCACTACACACAAGCTGTATGGCTAGTCCAACCCTGTTGCTATAGTACCTGTCTCTACCTATCCCTGGCCAGACTGCAGTATGTTTGTTGAAGGTAGGTGACCATGTTGGAGGCCCTGACCCCAGGTCACATGGCTGATCTGGGCTTGCGAGGGCTTGTGAGGGTTATCTCCCTGGCCCCTGCTACAGCAGACCCGCACAGGCCGGCAAGCTCTGCTTGGACTACTTATGGACATAGCCACTACATGCCTTCTTTAGAACAGAGATTGACACTCACCTCACCAGTACCCTCAGTGTTCTTTTCTACTTATACTGGGCGTATCAGTCGGTCTTTTATCCATCACGGAGCAATTAGCGTTGCTAATCACATAGGTGTTTGTGATGCGAGTCGGCCAGCATGCATGTCCAAGGGCCCATTCCACAAACGGGTGTAGTGCTATGACTGTCGTAAGTTGTAAGTCTATGTTAGAATATAGGAGCTGACTGCTTTGTGAAACGGGCCCCAGGTATGCTACCTGTGTTGTTTCTTAGGGTTATCCACAGTCTCCATGCTGGCCTTTGTTTGACAGGATACATTCTTGAGATAGATTTTGTTGAACAGATTGAAATTACCTTCAAGTTCCTTGTGAATTGTGAAACAGAACTTATCAAGGGACATAAGCACAGATGTGTATATCTTGTTTGCCAGAATGAAATGCTAGTTTGCTGGTACGTATTTGGAGGCAAATGTGTACTGGCAATGTCCAGCACAAGTCCTTTGTACACATTATATGCCCAAAGTCATTGTTCAGTCTATTACTGTATCACTGAAATGAAGCAAATACAATAATCTATTCATTTGTCTATTGAATCAAGATGTACAAACATGTAGTCAGTCATCTACTACCCACAGAACACACAATTTATACCACATGTTGTCTGGCATTCGGACCCTGAAACAAATATATCCAATACAGCCCAAGCAAGTTTATGATATTTGGCAAGTCTTGATTACTGCAGTATCTGATAATGAAGCAAGTCTCTTGGCTCCTTTTTATTATATTTTATAACTATAATTTAGCAACTGTATATTTTTGTATAGTATGTTCTTCTCAGAGACTAGATGTTAGTCTACACCACGTGCAATGTTGCCTCCACACACTTATATAATGACTGCACAGCATAGTCTGGGGTAGATGCTGGTCAGATGGTCTGATCCTAGTGTAAAACCTAGTAACATTACATTGGTTTGTTACATCTCACACATTTCACGGCGGGGGACACCAGAAATGGGAAGATTACATTAACAATTGGTCAAAGAAGAATTTTAACTCCCAAGTTATATCTGCATATAAATCACACCTAATTACAGCTGCATGTGTGTCAATGAATCACACCTGGTTACAGCTGCATGTGTATCAATGAGTCACACCTGGTTACAGCTGCATGTGTAGCATTGAATCCCACCTGGTTATAGCTACATATGTAACATTGAATCACACCTGGTTACAGCTGCATATGTAGCATTGAATCACCTGGTTACAGCTGCATGTGTGTCAATGAATCACCTGGTTACAGCTGCATGAGTATCGATGAATTACACCTGGTTACAGCTGCATGTGTATCAATGAATCACACCTGGTCATAGCTGCATATGTAAGAATGAATTACACCTGGTAACAGCTGCATGTGTATCATTGAATAACACCTGTTTACAGCTGCATGTGTATCAATGAATCACACCTGGTCATAGCTGCATATGTAACAATGAATTACACCTGGTAACAGCTGCATGTGTATCATTGAATAACACCTGTTTACAGCTGCATGTGTATCAATGAATCACACCTGGTTACAGCTGCATGTGTAGCATTGAATCACACCTGGTTACAGCTGCATGTGTAGAATTGAATCACACGCATTCTATCCTGACTTTGAAAAATACTTCATTATGATCACAATATTACAGTATTCACCTCTGATTGAAATAGACAATTTGATGGCCATGGTGCTTTTTGTTCTTTCTTAATAAAGAATGGAGGCATTTTAAAAACAATATGTACAATTGTAGGTAACCACATGCAGAGTTGCTGGTACTGCACTGTACAAACAATGTATTTCAAGTTTTGGGGCCACTGAGAGCTGGAAGTTTGGCATGTTTCTGTCTCCAACTGTGACACCATTGTATCACATGAGGGATGAGCTGTTTAGAAGTTATACTTGCAAGGATTACTTCTGGACTTACCCTTCATGTTCTATGCCTGTCACTTATACTAGTATAGAATATTCAAGTTAAAGAAACAATGCATGCTGCTTCACCCACTATCTTCATGAACATCAAACAGTAGTAATTTTGTCAGAGTTGAATGGAGATAAACAGGATACCACATATTTATTGTGGAACAAAGTTAACTGAAGTTTGATGGCACTAAACATTTAAAAACAAACTCATGCCACACATTCGGTTGGTTCCATTTTCAATTTAGCACTCCTATATCTCCAGGTTATATAGCATGACATTGATTACACACATAATCACAGCTGCAGCTACAGTCCGTTTGACTCCAAATGAGAACGATGAATTGCAAAATAACTCGAAATCCAGAAAAGTGTATGAAACATCAATACGGTACTTGACCATGAATACCCTGTACCCAACAAAATCTGAATTTTGTTCAATTTAAGACCCATGACGGATGAAGTTCTTTAAGAAACTATCATGTAATTTTGTATAGAAATGTGTACATGACACGTAGGGGGACAAACTGGGAAGGAACAGCGCAAGCACGGTCTGCACGTGCTACACAGTGACCGTGTTCATTCAATGACAAGATGCGCAACTCAGCAGATGTTAAACAGTTGATGTTGAATGTGTATGATTTCTTTAGAAGTGAAGCAGAAAGAGCAAAGCCTTTTTATGCAATTAATAAATTCTTGAAAGCTCTTGGTATGTCCCCTCAGAAACTTAAAAATGTTGTTAGTCGACGAGATACAAATAGTCAGGCCAAGGAGGTAGGGAACATGTCAAAACCACGCAAGGTTGATAAATTAGACAGTTTTCAGAGGGATCAAGTCAGACGTGCAATTGTTAAACTGCACTCAGAAAATAAGTACCTGTCCCTAAGAATTTTGAAGAAACACCTTGAAACTGACCATGATTTACGTGTTACAAAGTACAAACTATGGCAGCTGTTGCATACATTTGGTTACAAATACAAAAAGATAACTGGAGAAAATAGGGCTGTGTTGTGTGAACGGTCTGACATTGTTCGTCTCCGAAATCATTACCTTCGTACCATCAAGCAGAAACGTGAAGAAGGATATGAGCACGTTTTCTTAGATGAGACATGGGTAAATGCGTCACACACAGCCAGCAGTCAGTGGGTACCCAGTGGTGACTGTAAGGAGTCTGGTAGAAAGTTACCAATGGGAAAGGGTGAAAGACTCATAGTTCTCCATGCTGCTTCTGCTAGTCAGGGTTTTCTCCCAGACTGTGACCTCGTCTTTAGAGCCAAGGCCAAAGACAACAGGGACTACCACACAGAAATGAACGGCAATGTATTTCTGGAGTGGGTGAAAGATAAATTAGTCCCTGCTTTGCCTACCAAGTCTCTCATTGTCATGGACAATGCACCGTATCATAGTGTGCAGGATCCAGAGAGCAAGACTCCAACCTCTAATAACCGTAAAGGAGACATGGTTACTTGGCTGCAACGGAGGAACAATACCTTTCCTTCTCGAGCGACGAAACCACAGCTCTATGAAATCATCAAAACTATGAAACCTGACCCCGTGTATAAAGTTGACAGTTACATCAAGGGTCAGGGTCACGCTGTCTTACGACTGCCACCTTATCACTGCGACCTGAATCCAATCGAGTTGGTATGGGGCATCGTCAAGGGTGACGTTGGACGATCGAACACAACGAGACGTTGAACCCCTCGTAAAGGAATCCCTTGGTCGGGTAACAGTAGAAACATGGAGGCGGTGTGTGGCCACAATCGTTGACGAGATAGAGCCACGTTATTGGTCACGAGATGGACTACGGCCAGCAACAGTCCAACCTATAATAGTGGCAGTCGGTTCAGGCACCAGCAGTTCCGACGATGAGATCTATGGCATGAGCCATAAATTGTCAGGGAGTTAAGAATAAGAACAATAAAAAGTGTTAGGAGATGTTAATGTTATCATTTTTCCATGTAAACATTATCAAGAGCCATGCATGATTATTTAAGATGTGTCCACAATCAGTTTCTACTCTAGTGGGTATGGTTTTACACTGCCTTTAGCAATATTGATTCAAGCAATATCACACCACAAATGGACTTCATCTTGTGGGGAATCAAACCCGGATCTTCAGGGTGACCAGTGAACACTTTAACCACTAGGCTACCCCACCTCCATGTTTAAGGTAAATGTGGTGACTGGTACGTACATATACAGACAGACACTCACAAGAACAGGAATAAACTACCAAGAGATGTGTTGTCTTTATGGTTTATTGCCATATATTTTGAAAGGTACACTTTGAAAGTGAGTTGCATCATCTGCATTCATTTACAACATTTGATATATACTGAAACAATGTTTGTTTCCTTACAAAACAATTCATAATTCTGAGACATTCACAAAGCACAGAACATTTGGAATTTTATATTGGAGAAAAAGGCATTTGTATAATATAGAAATAAGCAGAGGTAGATCATATTGGGATTGCTACAGGCTCTTCCGAGTTCACAAATGGCGGGAAAGTTTCAGTCTGTGTACCCTGTGAGAAGAGACATTTGATTAACTGTGACTTATTGACTGGAAATATCAAGTACTGTGACTGAAGCTAGCCTTCATAGCAAACCCGTACCACTTCCTGTTTCACAAAGTGGATTTCTATAATGCACTAGATCAGAACAGAATATTATTTGTGATCAACACAAAAACAACTAACAGTTAGTCAGTAGAAACAGACTGCAAAATATATGCAATGCCGCATAGAGGGGGAAAGTATATATATATAGATATACATACTGTCAAACTTCTAGAGTGTGAAATTTAACATTTTGCATAACATGGAAGAAAAGCTTAAACAGTAAGAACTTTGTGTAGTCATAACTGTAATCAAATTAAAGAAAAACTACATACACACATTATCCTACTTCAAAATAATGTAGAACATTTTATTATAGTTAATAGTTCATACAAGAAATCATTAGGTGAGTAAAGAGATTATATGGTAGAAAAATTCCTGGACAAACTATTACTTGTCAAAATCCAGATTAAGATTCTTATGAAAACAGTTAATAGCCACAACTTAAAAAGAGGAAACACACTTTTCATAAAGATTAACTACCCCCAAAAATAAATATTGGATGATAATAAATCTAGTAAATTCTTGCTTAATAAATTTGTTGAATAAGGCATTGTATTGTTCACTATTAATATCTAACTTTCAGAAACCAGTAATGAAATTCAACTCAATCTTGTTCAATCAATAACATTTTTATATACATTTTTTGCCTGTAAGATAAAAATTCAGAACAAAACAGACCAGAATAATAAACTGAAATCAAATGAATTTCTTTGTCCACTTTTGTATTGAGGTATAAATTGCAAAAGAAAACTAAAGGAAACAGAAACAGTGAAGATAATTAAACAAATATATCTTCAAAGCTGTAACACAAGAAATGCACTGCTGTAGACGCAGCATGAAGATGCTTATAAAATTATGCAAAAGCTTGGAAAAGAGAGAGGAAAAAGTATTCGACATTCCTGAATATGCTATGACTTTGAAAGATTTATGGAGAATAACTATACAAGAAATGTTTGGACTTATTTTGAAAGTAAAGCAATGAAATTGACCAAATATCTGAAGATTAAGGCAAATATGGTCATAACCCATGGTCTAAATGCTTAAAGGCAAATCACTGTCGTATTCATAATCGTCTTTTTAACAATGTTAGTTACTATGCTTTAAGCTGTGACAGATTCATGTCAAGGTACATGCAAATGTATTTGCCTTAGAAGACACTTTGATGATGAGCAGGGCTTCCACAACCGTATTTGAATAATGAATTTCACTGAAATATACAAGCAATGAAATCTACAAGAGGTTTCCGTTTTTGTTAATCCCATGAATCTTAACTCTAGTATTACTGAATGAACCTAAAAGTTTGACTTGTACCTACAAGTACTTGTGTACACGGTATGTTTCATATTTTGGCATGTCAGTTGCGTAGATTACATCTGCTCAGACAAATATTATGTACCATATTTGAGAATCCTGGAGCATGTCATCACTGAGAGATGATATAATTAATAGATGGGAATTATTATGTTTATTTCAACTGCGTATATGCATAACAAAAAATGTTATAAATCTGAATTATTTCAATAACCTTCCTTGAGCATGTCATGAATCTTCAAAATACTACAGGTAGGAAAATACTATGAGATTTATACAGTTCTTATTACTCTTGCATACATCGATTATCTGAAAACTGGCCAAGAAATATCGTGTGCGACGATTTACACAAACAAAAATTGAGCGACAAAGCATTTTTACAGCACCAATGCAGGCAGACACAATACACCCATTCCTTGACCAGGAAAGTAGTCCATCCTCACACAAGTCACAAAGTCTTCCAACATCTGTTCAATCCTTGCAATGTTCAAGGTATTCAAACACAGTGTGTGGGTGCAGCTCTCCAACAGGTCTGTCTCGTTGTTGACAGTCAGAGTAGAAAAGTCACAGTTTGTCCCTGACTTGCCTCAGTCCAATCAACCAATATTGTATTTCTCCTTGGTATAGACTTGACATCTGTCTGCAAGCTATCTACGGCCAAGCACAAGCTTTATATACAGCTTCGCACACAATACGATGAGGTAATGAGTTTTGATAGATTCAGAACCAACAGAGGAGAGAAAGAGAATTGTGGCTATGTACAAATTCTATAGTTTTTTAAGCTAGAGTTTGCACATTTGTCTTTTCCCACAACGCTTGTTCTTGTTTCCATTGAAGTGTTGGCGACAACAGCGCCACCTGCTAGTTGGTGGACAGTATTATTCTGAGTGGTTCCCGGCCATGTCGGTGGCATCGGCTCGGCATATAGGGCAGGTTCGGTTGGTCTGGAAATAACAATTTGCTCAGATATATTCCTGTAAGTAGGGATTTACATAGCTCTGTAACTAGAAGGGCTGGCAAAAAGGTTTGATAAATGTAATTTTTAACTGTTATCGATATGAAAATTGTCATCAATAATATCTTACATAAACTATTGTGATGAAATAAAGTTTAGATTTACCAAAACAGACTTGTTATTGTCAATAATGTCAAATGCTGAAGAAGGAAAGTAACTGTTTTTGTTATACATTGTATCTAAAATTTCCTCAAAGTAATCCCTGCATAAATGTGCCACCACTCACCAGAGGAATGAAATATGTGGATTTGATATGTGAGTGTGTCGAAAGGCAGGTGAATGTGTATTTATTCAACTTTTTTGTTAAGCCAGAAAACAATTTGATTTCCCCCTCAAGTGAAGTCTACAGTCACATTCCCACTCATCTATATACTACCGGTACTCAACACTTGCTCATTGGACCATACCTTTGACTAAAGATCACTGTTTTGGTCCTTAGCACATGTTGAGTAGCATATTTACAAGCCGCAAAGCAGTGACCCATGGCTTCAAGAAATATTATATAGCGAGTAAGTGAGGTTTTACACCGCTTTTAGCAATAATCCAGCAATATCATGGCGAGGGACACCAGAAATGGGCTTCACACATTGTACTCATGTCGGGAATCGAGCCCGGGTCTTCGGCTTGACAAGAGAACCCTTTAACCACTAGGCTACCCGACCGCCCCCTTGATGATATGTAGATCATGTGTGAGAAAGTGTCTCAAAGACTGCATTGTTTCCATCCCCCTAGTCAGTCCTACTACAGTCTAGGATGTTCAGTGTCTGACAATTGCTCTTATCATGTTATGGTCTTGGCAGACTCACCTTGAGCCATTTATCGACACATTTTGTGTGGAACTCGTGGCCACACGGAAGCACCCTCAGCAGCTGGCGACTCTCGAAGTCACACATGCACACCACGCATGACGTCTGGTCCAGGTCCGAGCGCGGAGTCTCACTGTTAAAGTAGTATGCAGGTAGTTGTTTGATGTCTGCCTTAGAAAGACCTCTAGGCTTGGCCTCTCCCAGTCTCTCCGCTAAGCTCAACAGGGCCTGCAAGACACAATTTACACATAAGTAAAACAAAACATCAGAAGTGGGTTCATTTACTACTAGTGAAACTGAACACACCGGGAGTTGGGCTTTACACACTCCTTCAATTGTATCTATGTAAATTGGGATTGTAGCACTTGTCCATCCAAGAATTCATTCACCCCTGTAAGTTGGATGTTATATTTTACTGCTTGATAACGGTTAATCTGCTCTTGAAGGACAGTCTCACAGCAAACAGCGTGTTGCAAGCATCAGCAAGCGAAGAAACAAAATATACACGTACACCTACCTCGTAGTTTTCCTCCGTCGCCTCGTCTGGGGGGTCTCGGCCGTAGGGAGGCACAGGGGGGTTACCCAACATAGCTCTGGGGAAGAAATAGTATGTGTTAAAGAAGTATTCAGCAATGATTCTCATCAGGATAAGAAGGAGTGAGTGAGTATGGTTTTACACCGCTTTTAGCAATATTCCAGCAATATCATGGCGGGGGACACCAGAAATGGGCTTCACACATTGTACCCATGTCGGGAATCGAACCTGGGTCTTCGGCGTGACGAGCGAATGCTTTAACCACTAGGCTACCCAACCGCCCCTATCATCAGGTTATGGAAAGAATTAACCGATAATAAAAGTGACCAGTAAGTGCTGTCTGTCTAGTAAGTCCATATTTAACACTAAAATCTCCTGAAATGATGCCAAAAGGCACAGACTGAAAGGCTACAAAGGTCATCTAAAGGGCCTGATAATATAACTTACAGGAAGTGAAGAAGGAATCCTGGGTAGGGAGGTGGAGGTGGTGGTAGTGATCCACGTAACCGGCTGCGTCCTGCAGCTCTTCTTGCGTAATAGCGCTGATATGGACCCTGAAAGTAACATGTCATTAAGAATCTACACAACATTGATCAAAGACACATTTACAATACCAAAACTTAGTACATAAATGACATTGCAATAGCAAATATATTTGAAGTTTGAAATAAAAAATTAAATAACTTACAAAATCAAGTAATTGAAAAATATATACATGTATTTCTTTGATATAATCATAAATATCAATTTGCGTTTCTCTTACCATATATATATCATGCGGTGTTGGGTGCACAACTGGCTCTTGTAAAATGACTGGAGGGGAGGGGTTAAGTGTTGCCCCAGGGTGAATACTAGGGGGGAGGGGGTAGTGTGGCCGGTGTTCTGCAATAATCTGCACCTCTTCATCCTGAAACAAAAAATATGAAGATTAATTCTAAATCCTTTACCTATATTCTTAAACAATGGAGCAATGGGTGCTCTGACTTACTCATGAATATTTTTTTTATATCTGTGGTACCTACCCGCATCTGAGGTTGTGGGACATGTGGAAACTGTGCATGTCCGGCGTGCGTCAAGCCATGGTGGTGTGGCATTGGATGGTGAGGGGGTGGGTGGTGCGTATGGTGCAGTATCGGTGGTATCGTGTGTGGCACCGGCATCTGCTGCAGACTGCACGCTGGAATGTGCTGCATGCTGCACGACGGCAGCTGCACCGTGCATGCAGGAATGGACCATGTTGGCTGCGTGTTGCACATCTGCATGTGTGCGGCACTACACACAGGCATATGATGCGGACCGGTGCACACGGGGATGGCATATGGCGTCATGGAAACAGGTGCAGACACTTGAACCTGTGGAAGAAAAAAAGAGATGTGGTTGTGAATTAATGATCAAGAAACATTAGATCAACAGGTTCTCATTAATAATTCATGCGGGCCTGGTAATTTTCACATTAATTCACAGATTGACACAAGGTTGGGGTAGCTTATCCCAGGCATCTCATTTCATACCATTCATATCAATTTCCGGAAACTGTTACAGTGACAAGCAGAAAATTGAATCTCTTAATAATGCATGAGTGTTTTCAGAATTAAAGCTATTAGGCTTTTGTCACATACAATAATTTTCCTTTGAACCTTTACTGAAACGTTGTGACCTATAACAAGATCACGAGTGAAACAAAGTCATGAGGGTTGATGAAGCGTACCTGATCTACATCAATGACGACGGGATGCTGGGGGGACTGGCCGGGCAGGACGGCCGCAGGATGGAGTTGTCTCCCTGTCAACACAGGGGGCTGGAAGGCACGGCGCTCAGGAGATTCCGATTGCCGTAATGTGTTGCGTTCACGAGTTGTCCTCCTTCTAGTTCCAGGGCTGAAATAAAAAGTGGGAATGTTACAACATATCATTGCGTAAACTGTAAACACTCATGTGAACACCATTGGATGCGAACATATAACATCAGAAAAATCATATTGTCTGTTCATCAAATTCTTCCTACACTGTAAGTACAAAAAATCCATGTGTTGCATGGTAGTTGGTGAAAGAGAGTCAAGCAAGTCAAGAGTCCAAGCAATATTCACCCAAATGATACAAACATGGCTGCTGAAATACAGGAAAGATGAAATTCATCCTGAAATATTCTGTTCATAAATGACTAACAATTCCCAGCATGTGACTACCATTATTATCAGCAGCCCCACATATGAAGCAACACATGCCTATCACAAACACAGCCAGCTGTGACACACTCCAGCCACACATGTTCCTAAGTAAACAACCCAACAAGCTCATCAATGAATACCTGGAAAATTTCGACACTAATCCATTCTGATATTCCATCAGGATCCTCCTGGCTGTAATGGCCACATCTCTGCAGAATTTACGCTGCAGTCGCTTTGAATCCAGCTGAATATTTGTGGTTCTTGCAAGGTCTTCTAAGCGAGAGGCCAGCAAGGGAGTTACTTCCCCTATGTCAACTTGTCTGAGCAAGATCAATGTCGAGTCTACAATCTGTTTTTGTTTTGACACCAGCTTCTGAACAAAGCTGGTGAGAGTGGATATCAGCACACTCTCAACCGGCTGGCCTAAGATGCGAGAAATGATCTCCAGCTTCTGCTGAACTTTCTGCATCTTCCTGTCCACGCATATTCTGACGTACAACCACAGGTAGAACTCAAATATGTACTGAGAGTGCAGCTCTTGATAAAACTGAATCAAGTTTTGTTGTGAACACAGTTGGTAAAGATGCTCAAACACCATTTCATTCACGGATCCATCCACACTGATCAGACCAAACTCCCTCAGATGCCTATCGAACAACAAATCCCTTTGTCTATACGGAAGTATCCCACCTTCGTCACGAACTGGGCGATCAGACTCAGCCAGACTGGCCATTGCTGGCCGGGTAGGGACAATGGGACTAGAGGCTGGCCTCCCGTTTATTTCAAACAGTGGATAAAACCGATTCCCCAAAATGACACAATGGGAAGGACAATAGTCTATTTGCGGCCAGCTCACAGTGTGTGCAAGTGTAAGCAAGTCATGCGAATCCGTTGATGAGATGTTGGGACCCGTCAACGCTGTCACACCTCCTACACATTGTATAGGTCGTCGCACCCGACTCTCAGCATGTGCGGCATATTGCTCGGGGACCTGATACAATCCTTTATTTAGGGCGGGTTTCAAATTGTGGGCATTGCTCCATCCATCAATATAACATGTCTCCACACAACCACAGCTGTGTCGCAAGTCCAGCAAATTACTTCCTCTTAAATCCTCCCTGGAGGGGACACAAAGACACCCGCAATTACAAATCCCATATTCAGATGGTAAGAAAGAATCTAATGAGAGGTAATATATTTTTTCAGCAATTTCCTGTAGTCTTTCTTCAGAAAGCACAGAACTGACACTTGTCCTTGTTCTTTGGGAGGATAAAATATCCCAAGCAATGTCAGAAACTTGACTGAAAGCTGTAGACCAAATCTGAGATTCGGTTGAACGACTCCTATTAAACTCCATAAGAGGAATATGGCCCACACGCTCATTCAGCCCTGACCATACAGGTCTACGCAGAGGACCAGTAATAACTGCAGTAATAGCTGTACTCCAACTGATTCAACTGCTGATAGAGGCATGGTACTCCCCACTGATTCACTAGCTATGATTCAGAAAGGGGGAACTTTCCCAGAACACCAGCTGAATCATAATGGCATCCCTTGCCCAAGAAGCACATTTCATAATTCCTGACTAATAACCCTTTGACTCATTAGAAGTGCAACACTGCATGACTAAGTTCACACTTTAGTTGACTGGTAAAGAATGTAAACATATGCTGTGATAGACAGTATCAAGTCAAGTATACACGTACAACACTGGTTGGCAAGTCTACCGCCCTAATTAACCTACACTGGTATTTATTCAATGACTGTAATTACAAAAATTACATGTTCAGAAATGTCAATGCAATTTCCACTGTTGGCTACTTAGATGGAAAGGTTGTATATTTCGAAACGTCAAAACATTCATGCACAAAGTTGGCCTGTGGTAGTATACCGCATGCCAGTACACGCCATCAAGGAAAAAATGCAGACACACGTGAACTGTGACATCATGCTACAATGATTCAGCTCTACAAGTGACATCACCACCTTCAAATGACATCACAAAGGACTTGACACTCCCTGATCCTTCAAGAGTTCTCTCCCTTTGCCTAGCAACCTTGAACAGCTTGACTTCACTCACTGAAGCATGTATGAAGCCATTATACCAAGAAACCATTCAAGTGAACAAAAATATCGACAGGGATGTATTTCAAAGACCCATTTAAAATCTGCTGTGCAGCGACATCCTACAATGCGGGCAGCTACTAGCTTCTATCAGTTTAGAATAAAGTATCATATGCTTGAATGTTGCTGAAACTATCTGCACTACATAGCGATCTGGCTGTATGCCAGATATGTGTGTGGTTTCAACATTGAATGGAAAAAAGAGCTCAATGTTGTTTCAAAGGGATGTGATAAATATTAGCCAGGCCACATGAGACTGTAATCATTCGATTTAGCCTGCTTGCATAAGCAGAGAAAATTTAGCATAAGCACAGCATATGAGTACAGGTGTCCTTCACCTTGCTATTACAACAGGCTGTTGGAAGCCTACATAACAGAGTCATTACCTGCATCTAAATATCGCTCACAATGGCCAACTGAGGACTGACCCATTGTGACCTTTTAATCCAGGCTGATGGATTAGCAAGGACTCTCCATAAAGAAGGAAGTATTCACTTTCTGACGGCTAAGCTGGCAAACATTAGTATCAGAGACAGTTAGGGAAACTGAAATACTTCACACTGAAATAATTCATTACATTCATTTATCAGACCATGAAATGTTTCACATGTCCATCACACTAATAATTTTGTTTCTCAAACCATCAATCAAACTGACACTGCCTAATTTGCATAGAGCTAAGTAATGAAATTTGCCATACACGTGACAGAAGAAAAGTACATGAAATTGATTGCAATTGACAAAATAGCTGGCATTTTTCTCAACGCTTAAACTGAGCCCAAATCAGCTTATTTGTTCTTATTTCGGCTTGGAAAAGGCATAAATATTTAATACATTTTCTTCTGCTTCATGTAGCAAGCTAAGAAAGTTTTTGAGAGCTAGACTTTGGCTGAAACTCAAAATTTCCAGCATCTTGAAAACATCACCCGAGGAAATGCACAAATTATCAAAGCTGCAACCACAAGCTGGGCCGAGTGGAGAGAAAGCGGCCAACAGCTGAACACTAGTCAAGTACCTCACTATACCATCACCATCTGTATAACAACAAATCAGCCTCAGTATAACACCCTCCCAGCCAATGACCTTGCCTCTGCAGAATACAGCAAACCTCCATTATATGGATTCCTAGCCTTTCCATATTCTCCACCACAGGGCAGGCATTCAGGGAAAGGCTTCACAGCTTGCAACACCAGTTAAGTGGGAACCTCTCTGGGCTAGCAGTTATAACCAAGACTAACGCATAGTGTATGAAACCTTATACTACACAATACAATTCTCTCCTCTGAATTCTAGTTTTTCCTGATGCTCATTTCATATTATGCTGTGGAATAGAGCTGGTTATAGACTTTCATTTTAACGATGTAGATTAGTTTTGGTTTCATAAAATACATATATTCCACAAACATGAAGCAGGACTATTATCATTACCAGTCTACAAAATTTTGTTTGTTATTTATTCTTAATTGTTAAGTATATTTTAAGAAATATTTATTAGTATGAAATAAGACACTTCATTTAATATTGAACTACAGAACAAAAGAGTCAAGTAGTATCCTGCTAGAATAACTGAATTAGATGGCTAATGAAATAATCTATAGTACAGTAAAACCTAAACAAGGACTACATGTTTGTCATCATTCCAAGAAAGAAGTGAAAAATAGTTCAGTTATAGAGTGAGTATGATATCCTGTCCCACCAACTTGGATATCAAAGTTAGACCTAAAGGATTTAGTTTAGAAAGAGCCTAAAGGATTAGGTTTAAAAAGAGCCTATAGGATTTAATATAGAAAGAGCATAAAGGATTTAATTTAGAAAGAGCGTAAAGGATTTAATTTAGAAAGAGCCTAAAGGATTTAATTTAGAAAGGGCCTAAAAACATGCGCCCGAAATGTCTGAAAGCATACTCCTTCTGTTGATAAGCAAAGGCCATATATTCTACCTTGTCAGCTGATGACCCCTAGCTAAACTCCAACAACCCTTCCCCAGTGAAATTACCCCTAAGTGCAGCTCATTAGGCAAATTTAGCTGGGGATCAAACTCTTATTGCCTTGTAGCAAAATTACAAGAACAAAGAAAATCGAGTTTTTTCCTACACAACCCACAGGGAGTAATTATATATCCGGGTTAGCATATGTTACATCTTTAAGAGTAGCTGCTATTTCAATAATTTTGTAACCGTTTCATTCAAACATAAATTCAGGGAAATAATCAATAAAAGCTGTTATTTATAATTTCTGACATTTTCTGAAGTAATCCCCACAACACAGTATCCCACAGCTGGGATGTTAATTCGTAACAGGGGATATTCAAGGAGGGAAAAAATCAATTGATTTTACCATATTCCAAACAATGGCTGACTTGTGCAATTAAATATTCTTTATCACTAATCGATAATAGTTCTATTATGTAGAACTGTCCAAAGTGGGTATTTCTTTACATGAAAAGAAACTGTTGCCATGTAACATATTTCAGCAGTCTTATGAAAAGTGTTCATATTTCATTCAAATAATTTTTGAACAAATTGTTTCTGAACTTCCATGAAATGGAAACAAACTTCACAATATTAAATGGTCACAACTGGGGTATTTTATCTGAGACAAGATGGCTGACAGAAAATAGGATTAGCTCCCTCAGCCTGGTAGCTTGGAAGGACAGTTTCAACTCAGAAAATTTGGTGTTGGTCGTGAATTAATTCAACATGTCACGGAAAGGAGATGGATGGCCCAAACCAGCCAAGCCCATTGGCATATGAGTGGTTTCCCTTTTAACTTGCAGCCAATCAGAAAGGCCCGTGAATCACATAGGAGCACGATTTATTTACAGATGCGGGTCAAATCACCCTGAAGCAAGTTTCTAATGGAATCCGGTCTCCCATCTTTTTTCCTATAGGGTTTTATCTGAACACAGTTCGCCTCTGTAGACAGCTTCAAGCTTAAATCTGGGTAGCTAAAAAGATTGGACTGATGGGGAATGGGATTTGTGACCCTCAAACACATAAATTACGTGAAACACATATCTGGAATGCCCCTGGGTTATCTGCCTCTGGAGCATGAATATGAACTAGGAGGAACCGATCTTTCCCCTGGGCAAACATATAGTTTTAGAGATAGGAACAGAGGCGTATTTTGCCCTTAACAAGTTTCTGTTGAGTCAACTCTGTATCCTGTAAACACACTACTAAATACTGCATGGAACAATGTTATGACATAATCTTCTAGATGGCATTACATTTGGTTCTGATTCAAGTCCTGTTTTTATCAAAACATCTAAGTCCACAGGCATGATTCCAATGAAATTCCCCTGACATTTTGTATCAAATTTGCTAAACTAAACTTATCCAAACAAAATTAAGTGAATGCTTTCAACAAAAGGATTATTTTTTAAACTCAAAATCTTTTCAAAGTATAGAAATCTATAACCCAATACTTTTATCTCTTCTTTGTTCATCAAACAATGGAAGCAGAATAGAATTCCCTCAGGGAAAAAAAACTTCAACAAGATCCTTCATTTGTGCCACAATGCCCCCAGGCAGACTTTCAAAGTTATCTGATACCCCCCATGTGACACCATGGACTAGTCCATAACAACAGATGGATTATACCATTGCATTGCACAAGGGTATATAGATAGGAAAATTAATTGATAACTTGTGTACAGCAGGAGCATAAAGATGTCACAAGGTTAACTTGGCATTCATGTGACATCAGGTAAAGTTTAATGTCAGATGTAATCAACTTATTTCAGACAGGGCATTTTATTCTATAGTCTGTTTCAGGTATTTTAAGCAGCCAAGGACAGTGATTTATGAAGTATTTCAAGATAATGCCAATGCAATTGATCATGATTAATTCCTCAAAAATCGTCATGAACTTTGATAGTGATTCACAAAGGGGCCACAAAATGTGAAAACAATTCTTAACAGAGTTTCATTGTTGTGAAAGGTGAACAATGTATCAAGCAACATTTCCAGTCACCTTTATGGGCTTGCTCCTCTACTAAGAAACTCTAGAAAGACATCTGTCTCTTACTCAAAAGTGTTTAGTACATTGAGGTGCCTATGGAATGCTACCTGAACACTCCCACACCAACAGTATCATGTGACAAATGTAAAAAATAAATTAAACACAATACCCAAGAATAACCACTTGCAGGCAGATATCTATGTTGACAATTATAGACAACTATTTACTCGTATCACATGTTTTGTAACACAGTTGACATTCAAACTGACCATCATGATCAATGCTGAAGTACAGAAGTATCCAGTCAACAAGAAGTGGACTCGAAGAATACCTGGCCCCAATACAGGCAATGTTTCAGAAGGGTTGTCGTGGAACAATTAGGAATAGCATATTCTCTTGAGTATAGTGCACATCATACATGAACGTAATGAGTTTTGACGTCTTTTTCCCAATGCAAAGACATTACCTCGAGCATGCAACACGCCATACACCAGGTCTACAAATCAGTAGGACATATGCAAGTTAATCCTGTTATTACACTATCTGGTTATTAAAATGGTCCATTGTATATCTGGTCATTGTATGTTTGAAATCTTTTTTAATAATTCTATACAACCTTTCATTCAAATTGTTACATTAATTATGGCGAATTCATGACTAAACTGATTGGAAGAACACACCACCACATTTATTTAAAGCAACCACAATCAGATAAACGCTACTGATGCCAAGAAACGAACATTAGTTGACAGAGAATAGAGACATACGTCATAAATGTCATACTTTTATATTTGTTTTTAATATTTGTTGTAGTTTGACTTTTATGTATCGACATATTATTTTCACAATCAAACCTAGTGAAGTTTCAAATGGTGACTTGCCAAACTGTAAAATTCGTAAAGTATATCTGGCAAAATATGTAAGTGGTATACTTATAGTTATTATTATTTTAAGTATACATTGTAAAATTTGCAACAAAAATTCCATGACATTAGAATATATTATTCCTGGTAAAATAGTTTCAGATACAATTTCTGCCGATCACTGCATGAAAATACTTATAAGTTATTTTACTGGGAATTTTTGTAACGAAATAACAGATCTGGGAGAAAATTTGTGTACAGGTGATAGCTATTTCCAACGTAGTTTACAAGATATCTGCACATATATAATAATGCCTTCCAGCAACACAATGTAGCTCATAAAATACTCATACATCTTTTCCCTGAAACACACTGCATCCCCCAGAGGGGAGTGCACACACACTATTCTCCTGAAAATACAGTAAGCAGTGTTTGATGTTACTTTGTCAATTGCAGTAAGCAATTCTCCACCAGTACAACCAGCAGGACGAAGCAACTCATCTTTTAACTGGACTACACATAGCCCAAGATGTCCATGATCAAGCGTGCTTATAAGCAGGTGCTTACCTTCTCCTTGCTCTGGGCGTGGTGCAGCGCTCACCGGGCACTCTCCTCTGTGTGGAGCTTCGTCTTCGTACTGATCTGGCCGCGTCCAATATAGCATCCCTCTGACTACTAGGGGGAGGACTGGGGGAGTTAGTGAGGTCCACTATGTTCCCGGACGTTTTCCGCCGCTTTCTACTTGGACTTTCACTCTGGAGAAAGAATAATATCACATTAATTTAAAACATCCAAGCACATGAAGATTCTACACACTGCTCTATAGGAGACTTCTTGGGTGTGTGTATCATTCTAACTATTGTTCAGTGCAGATCATACAAGTGTCCAAGTAAGAACACATTTGTGTATTTATCAATTTAAGATGAGTTCATAGCCAGAGCCTTTCCCCTAGGATAACACCAGAACCAAGTGCAAGGAATAGAGTTTCTCCCACATTAGACTGCCATTAAACATACATAAACAGAAGCTGACAAATGTCAAAAAGACAAATCACATTACCAAATGTCGAGAGAATAGTTTTTACGGAACAGTCATTCCCATATTATTCACTGTAGCTTACCAGTTCTTATTCAGACTTGAAATAGATACAATGTTGGAGGATGTTTTCAAACAATGAATCATGTAAATGTTTTTCAAAATGTGTCAGCATCAACCGTAACAGATCCAGAGTGCCATTAACTCTTCGAGGACATGCCCAGTCGAACATATACGGATATTGATGCACATGTATGTTTCAGGTCTTTGACCCACCTTCTATTTGAACAGGCTTTTTCTACCATAAGAAAGCCCCCCGAAGACAACTTCCCATTGGACAACACCAAACAATAACAATGCTTAGTACCTGTGCTCAGTAATAACTAGGAAAGAAATGAACTGTTATGGACACTGACTAGATCTAAACCATGATAATTGTTCTACATCAGCTCTCATACTTCAATACCATGGCACAGTGAAAAGACATCTGTGTGTGGAGAATAAAGATAGCACACACTGCCAGGAGCTGTGGTAACCCTGGATGCGATGTCGCTACCTGGCTGCTGCTGCCACCGCACAGAGACATCACAATGGCGGGAAATCGGCAAGCTAATTTGGGGCCTTGCAAATGTATCTAGATTATTTGAGTTGGGTAGCCATGTGATATTTCCAGGAGAGATATTTCTGTGATGATGGAAGCTGGGGATAGAAATAAGTGACAAGTAACTTCCTATCTTGACTGACCAGTTTTCTTTAGATTCAGTTTCAAGTTTATTTGGAAATATTTGATATATTCACAAAATTATATGATAAATGATTTGCATGCTGTTTCCATGTGTAACATTTTGATACCATATTTAATATTTTGTTTATTTTCTTTATAGTGTAGGGGATGGTGGGCTTCGCCAAGAAGTACAAATACAGTACCGGTCAAAGATCCTTTCCATCGTTACCACCACCATTGCAAGCTGAGTGTAAGCTTTGGGGTAGGTCATCTTTAGAAAAATTACAATCTATTTGATAAGTCTTGGATGGACTACAAAGGAGACAGGCAAGAAGCTCCATGTTGTTTTTTTTAAATCGTCTGCAATAATCTGTAATGCCTCATTCCAAAAGGACAGTTACAAACTCATTTTCTATCAGCCCACGCAGCGGTTCTCCTGTTACAAACAAACCCCCAGCACATTGGCAAGCAAATGGCTTGTCACATTGAATACGATGTGCTAAATATTCTTGAAATGAACAGAGAAAGATGAACCAAACAGGGTAATGACAGGATGTGTACCCTGTCGCTTGAGCAGTAAGGGACACAAACAAGTCTCATTTCAAAGGAGGTGGTGCAGGAGAGTGGTAATTGCACTAACTGTATTCCAACACTCTGCGCCTACATTCAGATGGGGAGGTAATGTATCACACAATCCCAGCTCAAGAAAGGTAGTTGGAACACACCACACTGAAATTGATTATCACACATTTCACATTTTTCTTGTCGGTTATCAAAGAACAAGGCTGCAACATACATCTCAAACTGATGAATTTCAACTGAAACACCGCAGGGAACCTCCAAGTTCTGAGGGAAGCCGGAAATCTTGCAAACCTTTCGTGAAGAGGACACAAAAGAGGCTGAAGACTATTGGGCAAGTGGGGGGATGTTTCTATCACTGCTGTCACATCAAAAGCGTGGATGAGGAGTTGAATTTCCGAGTGTAATTGGTGGTGCCTGCCCCCAAGTCCCACACTCCCAAACCTCAGGGGAAAGGTGGCTGCCTCAAGACACCAACCCTTCCCTCAACAAGTACGTTCCACACCACTGACTCCACATATAATAAAACATAATTAAAATGCAAGGCAAAAGAATTTCAGTGTGTTCACTGAAGGCTTGTAATGAAATGACTTAACTGAATAAGCGACAAATTGGAGTTCATACTCTTTCCCATCAGATACACAATGCTGAAAGGCTGTTATTATTTGTTTTTTTCTTTTTATTAAGCACTATTCAGTTAAATTATGTTTGTATTTACACTGTTCAGATATGTTCTGTGGGAAAAATAACTACTTTCATGACTGTTAAAGTTATGATGTACCGACATTTCAGCTGTGCTCTGCAGCTAGATTGGACCTGGCCCTTGTTTGCCAAGCTAATATTGATCTTCTTAGCTGGAGACAAATAATCAATAAACCGAATCAATTTTCCAAATAGCAATTGATACAAATTTCTAGTTGAGTGAACAAACTATTGTCCCCGTGGTATGTGCGTTCAAGTAAAACTCAGAAATAAGCAAACAGTTTGGTCCAGTGGCTCCATGACTGACAGTTACGTAAGTCTACTTCCACACCAACTCACAACCAGCCAACATAGCTGGTTTCAGGAATGTGGAGTGAATGTCCACTGGGCTTGGTCCCAGAGACAAATAAACAGAGTGGACCAGGGAAACAGGAGAAATGTACAGTAAAGCTGAGCCGCTGGTGGCTCCTCGTCCTGGAGTATGGTGAAACCAGCGTGGGTGCTCTAGGCATGTACCAGCTGTTTACTTTGCCCACAAAAAGTTTGAGGGAGCCCGTATCCCAAGCTTTTGAAAAGTACCGGCCTTTCAGAAGGCCCTGAATGGCCCTTGTTAAGTGATTTTTAAGGTGTGCACGTGATATTGGATATTGGGACCCGCTCTCAAACGATACTGCACTGGGCTCAGATGAAATTAATTGGGGTCTCAAGCTGTTTTTTAAGTCTGTGACAACACTGAAATTTGCGTAGTTGGTCTAATATACGTACAGAGTGTTTGTTTAGAATTTTTGAATCAGATCATAGGCTGATAAAATTCTCCAGTAAAACAGTTCGGGCTTTTGAAATGTGAAACTGTGTCAGGTAAGGAAAAAACATCAACTTGAAGTGGTCTGTGACATAGTTCCATGGAAAGAAAAGTACACAGACATCCTTACTCTGCCAGTCAAATGAGTACATTAGATTCAAGTTCTATCAATTTATAGAGCCTGTACATGAGATTCATTTACCAACCGATTTACAACTGAATCAAAGCTGACCAATTCAATGACTTATTCACAACCTAAAGGTATAACCGACCTAGCACTGGAGATGAATTAAACATGTAAATAAACACCCAATTCAAAGTATGATAAATATCATATAAATAAAGGAGAAAATGAATCAAGATTTACCATTGAGAGTTGAGTGTCTGTTATAACACAATCACACATGATGTCACTTCTACTGAATTCGTTCTTGTTTCTTCTGTCACTCCAGTACACACATTCACCTTTTACTTGTCCCTGGTTTTCTACCTTCTCCCTATCCAGTTGAGAACAAACCTTGAGTCTGTCACAACCACTGAACAACAGCTACACCCTCATCTCCAATCCCACTATGACTGTCCTCTATGCTGAGATCAACATCCTATTCCCTGCCCTCTTCTCCCCACCCCCATGCCGCCTCACCCCTACTCATTCCAAAGCACACCATAGGCAACGGCCTCACTCTCACACACAACATCAAGGTATGAGTTCATTCAGTTTTATCGGTCACACCGATAGCAGAACCACTCCTCTCTATACAGGCCGCGCACACTAACACACACACACACACACAATCTGCCGGCTCACAGTACAGGCTGCCTTGCTCCACCGCCTGCAGTACAATCTCTTATTCAGCCCTAACAGTACCAACCCCACTGAACCCCTATGGGCAGACCCATTCAACCAGGACACAATAGTGGGTCTACTAGGGACTGTGACCCAAGATAAACGTTGACACATGCCCCCAGGGGAGGGGCTGTAGGACAGGGGGAGAGAAAGAGAAAGCTCATTAGTCCAGAGCCAGCCATCCGTGAAACTGTCAAAGTCGGCTGCAGTATAAAGGGAGAGAATTACTTAGGGGTAGCCAGGGTTAAAATTCCTTAATAATGCCCATTGCCATAAAATCCTCATGGTCTATGGATTAGCTTAATACGTCAGCGATAGCAGCCAGCCTGCATGTGATGTCTCTCAAACATTAAAAGTAATCGCTCATCATAAATTCTTGACGATTCAATCATTAATTCTTATCAACTCATTCATCCTTTCTTCCTTCCCTTTCATTTGCATTCAATTCCTCCTTTTTTGTTCATGCTTTGCCACGGCTGACTATCAGTTACATCTCTACAGTCAGGGGGAAATGGAAGGATTTACAGTTTTTCAACAAATCCCTCATGGCTCAAGAGACAGGGCGATTTCAAGCTTAAATAAAGGAAAAGATTAACTTAAGAGTCAAGGATTTAAAGCATTTGAAGTAATTCCCTCTCATGGTGCAAAGAAACCTTCATACAACGATACTACCCTAAATTTCAACAGCTACTTAGCCCATTAAGTATTCATTGCCAGTATTCCTAATTTTGAAATGCCAGGTGTATTACCGTCAAGTGTCATATTACACCAAATACAGAATTTTGTGAACCTCTTTGGAGAAAAGTTTGATTACATTTGAAAACCTATTTAGACATGAAAATTGTTTGTAAAAATTGATGAAATGGAATGTTCAAACAATGATTTGGGGGAGAAAACAAATTCATTTATCTATACATATACATACACATGCACATACATATATATGTACATACCTTACTCTGATGACCTAACGCTATGACAACTTCAACCGACGAGGTGAATCCAAGCATAAAGACAGAGTGTAAATGAACTTGCACATGAGTCGTGTTATTCTTAATATTCTACAGATATTCCACAACTATTTGTTTTTACATTTTTGTATAGCCAATTGAGCAAATATTTAAAAATATGTAAATAAAAGTGTCCCTCATTCCGCAACTAAGTTTCCAGTGTAACACATTTACATAGGAGTAGCAGCATGATAACACTCATGAATAATTCCAACATTTTCTTTCACAACTTGGAAGCTTTTTTTATCGACTTCTAAAAAAACGAACAACCATCTGGGACCATTGACTCTTTCTTCCTGAGAGCTGCTGATTTTTTTTCAAACTTTGTCATGCAAAACCCGACCCACCCCATAAGGGCCGTCCATACTGGCCATGGCAAGAGCTGTTCTTGGGAGGCCGAGTTGAGCATGCTTCTCATTATCAATTATTCAGTATGGGTCAATACTGGGGCCCAAGACAAGACCGCTGGACTCCCGGCACGCAGGCGGCAACACTGACTGTCGCCTTCTTCAATTATTTCACAGGGAAATCTAGACTTTGTCTTCTCTCAGACCAGTGGCGTCCCAGTGTTTTCAAACTTGAGAATTTCGTTTGAAATCGGCTTTGTTTTTCCTTCCTTGCACATTTCGTGATTGGCTGAACATACGAGAGGCTTTTGTTTTAAGGGAGAATGTTTGTTTTGTTGCTAACTATGTGCAAGAAATGTGAGCATGGAGCTTGGGTGGTTGTTGTCCGTAATTGTATTAAGATTTCTCATTGTTTCCCCATCACTTAATCATGGAGGAATCTTAAGCTCTCATATATGAACAGTCAGTACAAACTATAACTAATTGTGAAAACACAACTGAAATCCTAACTTCAGCCATTAAAACCATGTTCAGTTTGAACCACATTAATCGAGAGAAAAAAGCCAAAGAAAGCAACTGACTCCTAATTATCCGTTCAAACTTTGCCACAGAAGCACATATACACAAATGGACGCACTGAACATCAGCAATATGAAATCAACGACTCTCAAATGTCTTTCATTCCGAATGTGACAACTGAAATTGGAAAACATTGCGACTTTCAACACCAGAGGGATGTTCCCTGGCATATGCCCCCATGGTCACATCAAACATTTGACATGTAATGAATGGAATTTTTCAGCGAAGTTTGCTTATTTGCATATTGTCCATTTCTCTCCGGAAAATAAAACAAAAATGAGCTAGTGTCAAGTCTAGCAGGATTCACTGAAGGCTGAATGCCCTGAACACTGATGTTGGTGTCTTTATGCAAATAAGCTCTTCTCATTCGCAAGCTGTCATCTTTCATTGATTGGCTCTTTTTGTGCAAAGTATGCAGCGGGAAAACTGGCCGATAATGGGGGCGGAATGCACAGCCATTGTACTGGTCATGTGACAGGACGTACGGAAAGGAAAATACAGGGACAATCGTGCGTGCAGTTCGTGATCGTCAGGTAGCGGATGAACAATGCCACATTGTAACTTGCATAGGATGCCATATGCTGCCTTAAACTCCATACTTTCCCCTTCCAATCAAATTAACAGAAATTATCAATTTCTCAATATTTTTTTTCCCATGGCCAAACTCCACATATTCGCCAAAGTGTTTCGCCTTCCAACGGACATTCACATAATCAATATTTCATTGTTAGCCAGCCTGAGCCATTCTTTCTTAAGAGATAATTGGCAAGTCATTAAAAATAAAAAAGGCTTGATGAAATTCAATATCTGAAATAATTTCAGCAATGAACATCCCTTGAGATGTTATCTGTTTTTCCTCAGGTAAATAGTAGAAACAGCCATGGACTAAATATCTCTTTACATAGATCAATGACATTCTAACTTTTCCTCTTTCACATACTATCTCAATATATGAACTAACCCAGCACACATCTATTTCCCACCTTCAGAGCTACAGATAAGCTGCGTATCTGCGTGAAATACGTATCAGAAATGCAGAAATACGCAGTAAAATAAAATCCAAGCGTATCAAATACGCAACGAACATTACAGATACGCTACTAAAATAAAACTTTTGCGTATCATCAAAATATTGTGAAGTAACCCTGCGTATTCGATTAGCAAATCAGCAACTTATTTTGAAATTATAAACGGGCATTCCATCAACCTTGCCAAACTCCACGATGACAGTTACATCATGATCATTTGCCATCACACTCCTTCTGGCAGTATCGTGGTATTTTTTAGTCCTATAAAGTTCTCGAACCCACACGACACCAGTTTGCAGGAACTAGATGAATAGTGTTTTTAAATATTTAACTTAAATACCCACATGTGTAAAAACTAGCGGGTAACAGAAATTTGAATACCCGGATAGAATTACCGATACCCAATGATTTTAAAATGCATGGGTAAAATACCCACAACGTACACCAAAAGCTTATCTGGAGCTCTGCACCTTTGCACAAAACGAGACTGAATTACAAAGTAACAAATGTGGAAAGTTGACGTACCACTGTTCTATGTAAATTGAAATGTATTCTTTCTAAGATATGTATGGTAGCTACAGTTTGGAGGATATCCTTCAATTCAGTACTGAAAAAATACATACTTCATTATATTTGTATAATGGTTAAACCATGTCACAGATTTTGATATATAGTACTGGCAATATTTTACCTGGAAAGTCTATTATTAAAGATCCTGTCATGCTGTTTTTGTTACAGTTCATGAAGATATCTTTTATCTGACAATTACAATGGTGAATAATAGCATTTTGCAACTGAATCCATCATCACTAGTACCTGACAGGGATCTAGTTGCTCATAGTCTGTAGCCTGACTCATCTTATTTCCAAGGGAAAAAAATTAATTTCAATTTGAACCATTCATGAACAGTGAAGAGGTTCTTGTCACATATACTTAAAAAAGAGAGAGGATTTTCCAGGCAGAAATTGATTCCGAAATGAACACTGACCAAGTCACATTTGTTTGTAGGTTTCAAGAAAAACTTTCAGGATCAATACATTCTTAGTGGTAAGATTGATTTTCTATAAACATTTGAAATTTTTATGACTCTCAAAAGTGAACACTATTTAGGTTGTGTGCTTCTGTTAAACAAATCACTACAGCGTACTATCTGCACCAAACTATTGTCAAGCCTAACAGCATAAATTCCACTCCCTCCAAACACGTACATGGACAAACACTGATCAAGACATGTTTATGTCTATTTCAAGAGTTATGTAAGGAATTTCAGGAAAGGATAAATGTATCTCAAATGTAAAACAAGAAACAGACATTGATTTGACCATGATCACAATCACTTGAGTATTTTCTTTACTTATGGATCTCACTGTCAGCTTGTTTGAGCCGAAGAAAGAAACCAAGTGCTAGTGAACTATGAACCAAAGACTTGGTCCCCAAACCTATGTGAGCAGGACACACAACCGCGTGACACTGGGCCCCCTGGAAAACACTGGACTAAGAAACCACTTTGATCACCAGTAGTCAGCCGATGGCAACCTTTGTACTGGCAGACTTGGTGAACAAGGAGGTAGACATTAGGTTCTACTGGTCAGCTGGGTGCAGGACTCACAAGTACCAGAAACATGGGGCCACTTCAGTAACATACTATATCCCTAAGAATTACTTGTGTCAATTTCAGTATTCATCTACTGATTTCATTACTATCCTCTGGATTGTGAAGGAATAAATTGCACTTAAATTCAGTGTAGTTTTGTCAATTTCTGTATTTTAGTTAAAGTAATCCCTTGGCTCTGTTAATTTCAGCAGTGTTCAAGTAAGCCTGAATGTCAAGGGTTCCTTGTCATAGTCCCAAGGAAAAGAATTTAGAGGGAGTCAAGATTAAAACAGTATTATTAGTGAACACTATTAATATATTTTTGAACACTGTTCAGTATGTGTTCATTACTTTCAAGGTGTGTATTTTTATCTATTTCAGTATGTTCATCATTTTCAGAGCAAGACTGCACCTGTCCCTTAGTTTGCCATGTCAATGTCGTTATCACAATCATCCTTTTTCTGTCAAACATGAAATGTATAAGCATCCATTTCAGTATACCAGTGTCGTTTTCAGACATACATTTGAGTCATAAATACATCATAAATGCATCAGTTTCAGCATAGCCATCATATTTGCAATATCACTTTCAGTATGACTGACTGTATGTAGTGTAATGTCAGCATGCTTAACACACTCTACTAACATGGCAGCACGACATGAAATATTAACCAGTTTGAGAATGAACATGCATCTCAAAATCATGTAAAATTCATACATTATATCTTAGTTACTTCTGAACAGATGATAAGGAATTCACATTTTACAGACCACAGCATCTGTGACACTTTAATCAGAGGAATGCAAGTCCCATGGTTAGGTTCAAAGGACTTGTAATCTCTTCAAAAAGCACTAACTATTCACTGTCAACTTTTCCAGCCTTTCAAAGCCAGTTCACACACAAGCTTGCACCTACCCCACATACTGTAAGTCCACACATTCTAAAACTGTTCTGGTTAGTCACACTTCGTTGTTGGTATCCACAGTTATCGATCCTTCGTCATCTCATCTCTACATCCAAACCATTTCTTAGCTTGTCAATATCTAGCTGAGTCCTCGTTCAACAGGGTGGGGAGGTTTGGGTCTTGCAATTGGGTTTCTGTATTTTCTTGTCAATATCCACCTAGTTGGTCGTCAATATCCCAACCTTGCATCTATGCATGCGTGTATGTCAGTAATGGCCATGGAGACAGTGGGGGTAGTGTATGAGGTAGGCATGCCTGAGGCCAGAGATGTGGGCAGCCAGTGAAATTGACAACTGCCTGAGGCAGGTAATCCACATGGGTGTCATCAAAGGGGGGTGCCCTGAGCCGTGGGGAGGGGGTGTGTAGATTGCCTTGTCTCCCACCTGACCTACTTAACCACACAGCCAGAACAATGTCAAGCTTTCTACACCATAACCTGCTCAGCAATTTCCGGGACAAAACCTACACAACCCTCAAAGCATTTTTGCACATAGTTAGGCCTTGGGTATAGTTTTTCCTTGACAAATTGGACCTTTATGAGTCTCAGATAGTGATGCATCATTGAGTTCGGATCAGGATAAAATTGTCTACAGGCACTGACATGAAATCTGTCATTTTCCTGCATGTTTCAGAAAGTATGTCAGTTGGAGATTGTGTCTATCTTACTGAAATAGACGAGTTCGTGAAATATGCATGCAAGGAATGTTGTCAATTTCACTCACCTTTCTTGTCGGATCATCCGTAATAATTCCTGAGTAAATTTGAGGAGAGTGCTGCATCTGTTGACTGAGGTTACTATGGAGATCTGGAAAGCAAAATGCAAACTTAAATCTCCTGCCAATTAGTGAATATTTTCATTTGCAAGTAATATGGCGAAACAAAATCCTGTAAAGTTCACCTAGAGAAATTCCCCCTAATACTGCCTTATCATGGCTGGGCACACCAGTGAGTGAGTTAAGATTTAACGTCACATCGGCAGTATTTCAGCTATATCGGGACGAGACTGGGCACACCAAAAGCTAGCTTCACATACTGTACCAAACGGGGGAAATCAAACCTAGGTCTAAGGCAACCACTTGATCTCTTTTCTAATCCAGTACAAAAGTTCAGTTACAGTAAGCACAAATAATGAATAAACGGCTATATACTCAGACAGAGTCATTAGAATATGACAAATCCCCTAGGCCCCAACAACAGCAAAAGGGACCACTTCAGCCCCTGGTTAATACATGTACCAAGTTTGGATGAAAAATCTTTGAAGGTTTTCAAGTAATGCTCCGGAAATGATATACAGATGGACCAGATGATGACTATATCCCCCTGCATCATATACCGAGGGGTATAAAACAGTGGAGAAAACAATATTTATTATTTACGACTATGATATCACAAAAGGGTCAAATCCAACTTCAAAAGTAAGTCTTATCAACATATGCTGCTATGCATCCACATCACTGCAACACACCAACTTCCATTGTCAAAAGCAGAAACACTACCTCAGTGTTTGGTATTCATGACCGACATTCCTCTTTCCTGAGATGAAGATTTAAGCTTCATATCGAATCCTGCATCCAAGGTTTTCATAATCTCCTTATCAATGGTTATTGTCATTTGAAAGCATAACAATACTGTGTACATGATACCAACACTTCAAAATGATATCCAAAGTAAAGCCACTCTGCCCGGCTCTGCCCACACCTGATAGTCCCTCGATAACCTGATAACCTGCTTGGAAATTATGATAACATTCCACCTCCAACACATAATATTTTGCAATCAAGTTTCATTGTCTTCGGAAAGCTGACGGAATGCCCACCTATTGTTCCCCAATCCTGTTAGAGCGTTTGAGCTTGTGTTTTGTAATGCTCTTGTTGAAATCCCACTTCGAAACCGGATCGAAAACAGATTGTTTGTTTCTCAAGTGATCACATATCAAAATAGCATGCCTACAGACTGGGACAAACTCTACATGCAGATAAGCACAACCTCCCCCCCCAAAGTGTTCCTAACACGCCTGCCACAAGGAGGCAGAGAGGTCACGGGTTGTAGGTTACATAATCAGGTGCCATCAACACATGTTACACCAGGAAATGGTCAATTTCAAACTGTGAGCCTGTTCCATGTCAAACTGGTGCTGGTCAACTTCAGCTGCATGGTCACCACATAAATGACGGATGGCCATTATTGCTGAAATAGATTACACAGACTCAGCCGAGTCTTTCATCTATCGACCTTACAGAGGATGTCAATTTCAGACCGTAACCAATCAGGCCACTTTTGTAATTAACATGTTCTCTTCATGGAAAAGATCATTAGAATTATCAGTATACTGGTCTTTTCAGATCCATTTTGCAAAACAGATTGTGTAACTTGAATATCTACAAGCCATTTTCAATGCATCAAAGCGAGGAAAAGCTACCACTTTGCCCATCAAGGCTAATTTGAAGTGGGTCGCCTGCTCCTTCTCCAGCTTAAATAAATGTTATCTTCAAAGTGACTCAATTTCTACTTAAATACACAAGCCAAATAAGTAGAAGAAAAAAATGAAAATTACCATAATCACTTGTTTAAATGCTCAGGGGTTAAATAGGTTTTCCTGATAAAATAGTAGGTGTGGAATTTGATTAATGTTCCCAAGCTAGAAGTATACACTGAGGGAGAGTGGGAGTTTCCACACACACCAGCTCTAGTTCAATACTACAGTTCTACACTGACAACTTTAACAGCACTTTCTAAACCTTCAGTTCCCATTTGATAGCAAGCAGCATTAATCATATTTCTCTAGGAGCTAACTGCTCCGTGGTATAGTTCTACAACCTGGCTTTTTGAGATATCTTTGAGTGGCATATGTTAAAGACAGGCTAGATGTCTAAACACCTTATGTATGAATGTCTTCTTAAATATGAAAAGGACCTAAGGATTAGGATATTAATGTGAACATATAATTAGGAACACAAAGCTAACATGTCAGTAGGCACGGAAGTGTGTCTTTGGTAGACAAAGAAATACTTTTGCATATTAATTTGTTCATAGCTATCAATCATGTAGAGAGACAAACATCTCAGCTTCATTCCGCATGTGACACGGCTGACATGGAAACATTCGCCACGCCTAAATATTGCATGAGAAAACATCATTATTATGTCATAACCTAGTAACGTTGATGGTAATATTTGACAGAACACTTAATAGAGACTAATTTAAATATATATACCGGTACCTAAATGCTGGATTCCATTCACAATGTTATAAGAAGTCACTCTGTCTGGAGCATGTAGACTAGTTATGGCCAAATTCCTCTACTTTGTAACAATAATAGAATGATATGCAAGCTTAGTGCTGCAGGCATGTCATGTTGACCCCGGCATGTGCTATCATGGCCCATATATGAAGTTTGGACTCATCACAATACCAGCAAACACTCAATATCTCTCAGGTGATGTGATTGATAGAGTACAGATATAGGTATAGATACAGATAGAGAGAGAGAATATGGCAGAGATGTGAAGAGAGGGAGAGAGAGAATACGACAGGCATGGGAAGAGAGGGAGAGAGAGAATACGACAGGCAGGGGAAGAGAGAGAGAATACGACAGGCAGGGGAAGAGAGGGAGAGAGAGAATACGGCAGGCAGGGGAAGTGAGGGAGAGAATACAGCAGGGACAGGAAGAGAGGGAGAGATAGAATACGACAGGCATGGGAAGAGAGGGAGAGAGAGAATACGGCAGGCAGGGGAAGAGGGAGAGAGAGAATACGACAGGCAGGGGAAGAGAGAGAGAATACGACAGGCATGGGAAGAGAGGGAGAGAGAGAATACGACAGGCAGGGGAAGAAAGGGAGAGAGAGAATACGACAGGCATGGGAAGTGAGGGAGAGAGAGAGAATACGACAGGCAGGGGAAGAGAGGGAGAGAGAGAATACGACAGGCAGGGGAAGAGAGGGAGAGAGAGAGAATACGACAGGCAGGGGAAGAGAGGGAGAGAGAGAATACGACAGGCATGGGAAGAGAGGGAGAGAGAGAATACGACAGGCATGGGAAGTGAGGGAGAGAGAGAGAATACGACAGGCAGGGGAAGAGAGGGAGAGAGAGAATACGACAGGCAGGGGAAGAGAGGGAGAGAGAGAATACGACAGGCAGGGGAAGAGAGGGAGAGAGAGAGAATACGGCAGGCAGGGGAAGAGAGGGAGAGAGAGAATACGACAGGCAGGGGAAGAGAGAATACGACAGGCAGGGGAAGAGAGGGAGAGAGAGAATACGGCAAGCATGGGAAGTGAGGGAGAGAGAGAATATGACAGACATGGGAAGAGAGGGAGAGAATATGACAGGCATGGGAAGAAAGGGAGAGAGAATACGGCAGGGATGGGATGAAAGGGAGAGAGAGAATATGGCAGGCAGGGGGAGAGAGAGAATACGGCAGGCAGGGGGAGAGAGAGAATATGACAGGCATGGGAAGAGAGGGAGAGAGAATACGACAGGCATGGGAAGAGAGGGAGAGAGAATACGGCAGGCAGGGGAAGAGAGGGAGAGAGAGAGAATACGACAGGCAGGGGAAGAGAGGGAGAGAGAGAATATGACAGGCATGGGAAGGGAGAAAGAGAATACGGCAGGGATGGGAAGAAAGGGAGAGAGAGAATATGGCAGGCAGGGGGAGAGAGAGAATACGGCAGGCAGGGGGAGAGAGAGAATATGACAGGCATGGGAAGAGAGGGAGAGAGAATATGACAGGCATGGGAAGAGAGGGAGAGAGAATACGGCAGGCAGGGGAAGAGAGGGAGAGAGAGAATACGGCAGGCAGGGGAAGAGAGGGAGAGAGAGAATACGACAGGCATGGGAAGAGAGGGAGAGACAGAATACGACAGGCAGGGGAAGAGAGGGAGAGAGAGAATACGACAGGCAGGGGAAAAGAGGGAGAGAGAGAATATGACAGGGATGGGAAGAGAGGGAGAGAGAGAATATGGCAGGCAGGGGAAGAGAGGGAGAGAGAGAGAGATTACAGCAGGGATAAGGAGAGAGAGAGAGAGATTGATTACGACAAGAATGGGAAGAGAGGAGAAATAAGGAAAGGATGGTGAAGTCAGGCAGCCAGACAACCTTGACAACTAATTGGTATAAGGGTAGATATTGAGGAGGAGGATGGCTTTTGAAGTCAGTAAATTTCACAACGCCTCAGGATACCTTGGGAAATGTGGGGCATTTGTCTAGCACTAATGGACAGCTGCCAATTTCTTCATGTCACCATGTACTCTGCACTCCATGCACAACACCTTGTCCATCTCACAGGACCAGTGACCCGGCAGAAGCCAAGACGGACATACAGACAGGCCATGTGTGCAGGCAAAATGTTCGTACAAGTGTGCACAAATGCATGTAAGCGGGCACAGATCTGACACTTCTTACTGTGCACACATCCCCTGCTGTCTAGACGGACAACATCACTCATGCAGAAACTGGATTTCACTTGAATTTGATGACCATAAAGAAATATCTACAGTTGTACAGCAGGCATTTGACAAGCCCCTTTCTTCACATATCAATCAAACCATGTAGAAATCTGTGAAGTACAGCACATGTTGACTGGCAACAGCTGATGTAGACGTACAAGTACTGTGAGACACCCTGACATAGACATACTGACTGACTCTAAAGCTCTCCCCACCACACCATCTGTCTCCACTAAACCCTTGGACAGACTACTGTAGAATTCCTAATACAGACAAACAGTGCTTGGGTGCATAGGAACTGATCATCTACATATGAGTGGGAGCACAATTTGATATCAACGGAAGGCATAAATGTTGGTGGACTATATTTCAGTGCATATGCTCACATGATCTATCTCGTGTCTGCATTGCCTGCATTGCCAGCACACACTGACTCAAACACCTGACAGCGTGTATTCCGCTATCTGAACCCCAGTATCCAGTATAACTGGAGGTTGTATATTGGACTGGAGTCTTCCTGGGTTTGGCAAGGGAGAAGCATGGTATAGGCATGTGGGCCTTGTGTAGGCAATCCAGACAAGGCCCAATTAAAGCTAATCATTGGAAATCACCTCAAGCCATGCTGGCTGCATGCCAGGACTACACAATCAAGCTGGACGCCATGCAGGGCAGCCGTACTTGTGCCAGGAAGAGAGGGAAGAAAAGAAGGATGAATAAATTGGATGAGAAGGGTGGGACTGATTGGGGGCAGGGGAGATCAGAAGGAAAATTGGGTGTGGTTGAAAAATAAGAAGGGTGGGGTTATTGGGGAAGCGGGGTGCAAAGTTTTGGCTGGTAGTGGTTGTTACAAAAAAACGAAACATGAAGAAATTGATGGAAGCCAGATAGAACGATGAAGGCATTTGAGATGTAGGCTGGAATGGTGGTTGACATGGTAGAATCTGTGAATGATTGTGTTGTGAAAGAGAGAATAAAAAAGAAAAAAGTTGCCATGACAGGGATCAGTTTTTGGAATGAAAGACAAAATGGATGAAAGAAGGTTGGATTGAATGAAAGGTCATTCAGGGTGAAAAGGGTGGACCGTGAATGCATGACACACAATACAGACTGTGGGAAGGAGTGGTAATTACATACCACTGCAGAGGGCTCTATCTGGACACAGGCAAAGATAAATGGTAACAGGAAACTCAGGCCTGAATAGTGATAGACAGAATGGGACAGGGAAGAATAAACTGAACAATGAGGAACATAAAGAACACATAAAGACCACTCTTTTGTCACACACAAGATTGTGTTCAGAACAAAAAATACAAAGAACACATCCTTACAAGGATAGAGAGAAACAAACAATAAAATGGAGGAATATGGGATGGTTCATGTGATAAAGATTCTAGAAGAACAGTTTAAGTTGATCAAATTGTAAAATAACTTGAGCAAATGTCTACCAAGTTGATGAGTGGATAGAGAGAAGGACATAGAAGTGGAGGAGGTACATACATTGGCTATTGCAGTGGAGATAAAGATGTGAGGGATACTAACATGGAAATAAACATGGAGGCAAACAGCGACTGACTGTGGGGCAGGTAGGAGGAGGGAGAAAGGGAAGGGGTTGGTACAAGGGATGGATGAATGAAACTGTCTGTAAAGATAATGCCTGTTTGGATCAATACTCCAACTTCATAGCCACATAAATGCAGGCAAGCTTCGAAAATGGTGGGCCAAGAAACTCTGAGGAAAGAAATAACGAAATGAATGACATTTTTGTCCTGGTATGGAAGCTGATATCACTTGTGTGGTCAAAGCTAAATTCACATATATAGTGAGGCCAAACATTTCAAATACCTCTCTCGTATCTTATCTCGGAATTTGATAAGTAAACAAAGCTGAAATGATAACACATGGTCTAGTAACTCACGCTGACAAACTTGAGAGTGCATACCAAAGTTCCCCCACTGATGTAGTTGATGGGCCATGCTGGTTGGGGTGTGACTGTCCAACATGCTGTATAGTGAGGAGGTTGCCATGCCGGTATGGCTGTCCAGTTAGCTGTGTAGTGAGGCGGTTGTTTCAAGATGAAGTGACTACAACCACAGGCTGGTAATATCTACCACAAGCACATCCTACATCTCTGCATGTCCACCATCATGATCTACACAGCACTACTTTGATACACATCCTTCCTCAACATCTAAGCATGCTTCAAGTGTTCCTGTATATCAAGGCTAGTCGCGGATTACTGTATCCAATACAGGGTTCAAAGAAACCAAGCAAAAGGGGAAACTATGCACAAAGTTGACAAAATGAAGCAAAAATCACACTCACAAAGGCACAATCCGCAGTCGTACCTTACTCCCTCCATTCAACCCAAGAGTAAAGCCCTACTGTGACTTGAGAGAGGCAGCAAGGCTGGAGTGGAGTGGCTTGGAGTACTGTTTGGCTGAGCTAGCTAGGCTATATGGACTCCACTATGGCTGGGCGAGCAGGCAAGTCTGCTTGCCTAGCTGTGATAAGGTGATTACCGGGTGTGTCTGTCACTGGCTGATGGCCATTCAGACTTGGGGAGACTGTAGCTCAGTCAGTTTGCCTGACACACACACTCCAGCTCACTCACACACTAAGGGTTTCCCTAGCTATGTTATCACTGCTGCCTGACCTAGTTGGGATGACCATGGGTTGACCCAGCTATACAGGGCCATGATAGACGACCTGGTCTCCCCTCCCATTGATGACAACTAGGCGGGGGTTTCCTCTCCCTGGAGACTGGGGAAGTCAGGCAAATGTTGCTTGCCTTGTCAGTTGCGAGGAGTTGCCTGCCGGTGTGATCAGTTTTTTTTGTTCATGATGAACGGGGAGGGGGCTGAAGTAGTTCGTGTGACAAAAGTCTTGTCTGGGTTTTGGGCTGGGAGTTTTTTATTCCATGGTGTGTTTTTGTATGAGGCATGGCTATAGCTCCTGGTTGTAATGGGGGTAGATAAGAACTGGGAATAGGGATAATCTTCAGCCAGGAAACTAGAACAAAGGCAGATCTCCTGGGAAATTTGCTAAAATGATAATGCCAAGAGACAGCAACTTGCTAAAATATTAGGAGCAAAGCCCACTGGAAGTGGGGGGAGGATGGAACCATGGCTGAGGAATCACTTCATTTAGTGAAGGCAGAGAAGCAAATACTCTGTGAAGACCTGCGACCATCATCTCAACCACATTGATTCGCAGTCCCTGATTGAAAGCCTGGTGGGGAAACTTTAGTCCAAATGTCATTAACTTCCTAAATTCGGTGTGAGTTTCCCACCGTCTGGGCTGGCTCCACAAGCGAAGGTCAAAGCAAGAAGGTGGGGAACACACCTTGCCACATCAGACCCTTCTGTGTCCCCCATATTAACAAACAGCAGAGGAAAGTGTCTTGTCCTGAATGGGTGAACAGGGAATACACAACCATGTCAGACCTCCCCAAACAGAGTGTTTCCCTGCAAGTCCCCCACCCCTCTTCCCCCCCACTTCCTCCTTCTAGATTGCCCCCACCCCATCTTATCGCCTTCCTCTTCTCCCAGCCACTAATCTACTTTCATGTTGAAACCATAGGGAATAGCTGGCTGGCACCATTGCAGGAGTTGTACTCTTGCTCTTCTACATGACAGTCTGGAGCATTTCTCAGCCAATTTCCACCAGCACTAAAGATACATTCATTACTTTGGAGTCAGACAACCTTAAAGGAACATTTTTGATCTCATGTGTGGTGTTTTTGGTTTTTGCATGTAAAATATTAGTTCCTGGGGAACAAGGCTTCTGAATTACCCAGCCCAGTAGCTTCACAGACTTTGTGACCAGGGAATGGTTTAAGGAAATTCTTTGGTCTTCTGGAATCGCTTCAGTAAATATCAGAATCGGCAACAGTGGATATCTTTTCTGCTGCTACTTCGGGGAGCTCAGGAATGAAAGATACGTTTGTAAAAAATAATTTAAATGCATACAATGCAATCCTAGAAATTTGACAAATTTCATTGGTTCTAAATCAGAATGAACCTAATACAATATACAGTTTCTCTGTTTGCAAAACATTTCATATGAATTGCAAGTGTAACAAACTTGTATGATCAAAAGAAGTAGACTGTAATCTGCAACTTTTTGTATCCATTTCCCAGGAATAACCATTGAGAATGGGCCACAGTTTGCTCCAAACATTTCCAGGGAAACAAAAAACACTTTCAAATTACTCTCACTTCATCACTAGTCTAGGCATGAAAACACAACATAACAACTTGTTTCCAAATATAATTATTCAACAAAATCCTGTGTGTAAATTAGAAACAGGTAAATATTCACAAGTACATTGTATGGACCAACTTTCACTCGGTTACAATCAGAATATTGGTTTGTGATATTTAACAGTCGCTGTCATTACCATCAAATGGTTGTCAATGCTATGTACAACAGTTTGTGGTATACATGCTTATTATAAGCATCCAAGTCCATACAATACTATATCTGAAAAGGGAAGTTTTAAAGATTTGACATTTTATTCATATGTTACAAATATAATTCAAAGTTTAATGAAAAAGACAAAAGTACACAGTATAGAAACACTGTTACATAAGTCTGACCATCACCATGGACTAATGCCAACTTTTAAGTAAAGCAAAAGATCTCTTTCAACATATTACAACCTAAAAAAAAACCTATTTCTGAAATGTAATAGGATTGTCTCCCTTGTTTAACAAATTCACAACTTTTTCTGTGCATGCACACCCAGGGTGGTGACATATATATTATCCCCCCAGTCTCATCATGGCGTGATATATGTCATGGTGGACAATGTCAACCAAAACAGGAAATGCATTGTCTTCCCCCCAATAAACTTAAGACTGGAGGCGGACTATACATATCTGGACCCCCAGCAGTGCTCCCCCCTCCCGTCCCTCGCCCCCAACCAACACCTACTCATTGTCAGGTAAGACAAAGGGCCATAGGTATGCTGTGTTGGGCCTAGACTGCCCCAGACCAGAACAGCCTCCAGCTATCAAACAGCAAGCTGTTGCTTCCTTCTGAAAAACCAGAGGCAAATTGCAATCTATTATGGGCAAATTTGATCTACAAAATTCTAGTCCACTGTCAATGTGTTAGTTCTGGGCAAATTTACTAAGCAAACAATCGGCTCGCAATGCCTGAGGAGTTTTTAGCCGAGCCGAAATATCAAATATTGCAAAAATAAAATGAACTATTATTCCCCTCGTGTGCAAACAGTCCGGGGAATGGGCCGGTTTCTCCTCGCTCAACTAGTCAGGAGGAGGAAATGGCACACTGTCACCATAAAACCAGTGACGGGACACAGCTTATCCGTGTATATATGTCTGCCTGTCCCTGGCTGTTTTTGTCCATGTACCAGGCCTGGAGCGACAGGAACCACCAGATTAGAATCCACTGTGTGCTGAAAGTGTTCTGCCTCTGCTGGTGGATTTCAATACTGATATATATCAAACTGGAAGTTGGATGTACATTTCTGAATACTAAAATAACCCACACCACACCAGCTGTTTGATGAAATGTACATTGGGAGATAACCCTTATACATATTCATTATGAATACATCGGATAGGCTTCAGCATTGAGTATGAAGTCAAGGGCTCCTTGTCATAACCCTGATGTTGAAAGTTCAAGCATTAGGGGCTCTCAGATTGGAATAAGTTCGCAGAAAAGCGAAATATCACAGGACACCCCTTCTTCGTATCACACTGGACTCTCTTGAAGTGTAGATTTCATTGGGTGTTGTCATTTTATTTCTTGTACACATTTGGAAATTTGTTTTGAAATTCATTTGAAACTTTGCTAAATTCTATTGACGTTGCTAAGAACAGTTTAAATCACCATACAATATCAGAGTTCTCAACTACAGATTAAAGTCAAACACTCATAATCCTAATGTTGAAGTGAAAAGATTAAGGTGCCCTAGGATTAATTTCATTGCCAAAAACCACAAGGTCCCAGGACCCCCTTAATCAAACACTGTATTTAAATCTAAAGGACACCCAACATAATACTTATTGTCTGATAGTGTATTATCCTTTCCACAGCTGCTGCTGTGGTTGTTATTACAGCTAAACTGGCTGCACGTACAAACCATACTTGATATATATAACACCCCACACTTACAGCAAGTACTGTTGTAGCATGTACCTGTATGTGAACTGTGACTTCCTAGCAAGTATTTATTGCCCTGTTCTATATCTATACATGACTTTTGTAATAACTGGTAGTACTAATACTTTTTATGAAACTTTACTTTCAAAATGTGAACTTTCTATGTGCAATTACATTCACCGCGATTCCTTGAACCCTTCATGCATACAAACCCCTTGCTTATTTCAACAACATCACATGTAAATTTCATTCGTCAACATCCCTTATGATGAAATATTCATTCCCCCATGCTGACTTATTGATGCCATCTTTTCGTGTTTTGTCAGGTAAATCAAGTCATTATCCATGATTCCAGTCAAGCATGAAACCAATGAGCCCTGAACATGGACTTGACGCTTGATTATTGATGAGTTTTATTCATGTGTGTATTTTGCTATAAAGATACAATATTATCTTTACAATTACAGGTGAAGCATATAATTAGAACTGAAGACATAGGTATGAGAAACCCAATATTTCTGATATACAGAAACAGTAAACTACGTTCATTACGAACACGCTTATAAGAAACTGACGAATATAAGAAGCTGTTTTTTTTGGTCCAGGCCATTCACTGTATAAATTCTTATAATCAACTACGGTTATAATGAACTACAATAAGTGGTTCCTTTAGGTTTGTTATAGCCATAGTTTACTGTATTAGTAACAGCAAAATATGCTAACAACAAATCCTTCCTTTACCACGATTATACGATCCAAACATTTCGCTATAAATGTGATAAATCATTCAAGGTGCAGGATAAGAATATGCAAAGAAAAATTAACAATGAATGTCACTGGATTTCTTCCCCTAGCAACCCTGTAAACATCTGGTTGTCATGGGATTAGACCTATAAAGATATCCTTTCAGGGAGTCCTGTCATGTCCCTCTCTGCTGAAACTTTAATGTGCGATGGAGAAATCTTACAAACTGAAGCTTGATTGAATTTAACATTCAGAAGATCATGTCACGCTGAATGTTATGGATAATTTTATATTTTAACTTTTTATTTTGAAATTCTCACTTGTTGTATTGATTTTCCATGTCTATTCGAGTTAATTCAGTTAGTCATCTTTTCTAATTAACTTATTTCACATCACTTTCTTTTCGACCAGCAGTGTGATAAATGATAATTTGTGTTTGAAATACTTTGATGTAGATCCTCAACACTGAGGTGGTATCACCAAAACTTTCATCCTATTTCCCATTCTGTCCCCTGCTGGTCTATCAATGGACAATATGTTCACACACAACTGACCAGCGTCCAGAATGGCAGGAATGGCCATGCAATATTCACCCTGGGCTTTTGCCATTGCTCGAATACCAAACCCGGGCTGAAGTCAATAAGGTATTAGATGTATGGAGCAACCAATGGCCGCTGTTCACTGGGAAAACAAGCAGCTGATAAGGTTCCCTGGTGTAAGGACTGACTCCCAATCAGCTTGAGTCGGTGAGGACAGTATTGTGGGTACTTTGTAACATTATAATTTAACATAGGGTGATTGAGTTATATTTTAATAGCATGTCGATATACATAGTTCTTGGTGCAAACATAAAGGTGGTTGACACTGACAGGCTGGAATATATTGCTCTTAGATAAAGCACATCTGCTTCTAGGATCTCATCAGAAAAATATATCGTGGACAAGACACAAGTGTCCATCAAATATTGACCGTGTCGTACTGCAGAAAATTAACAATTGTATTGATTGGAGGTATGAACGACTCTTAGACCTGTTTTCAGAGGGCAGGAAGAGTCAAAATATTTCATAGTTGTGTAAATCTTAACATTGTTCATACAATCACATGATTCTCTCACACATGATGGCCATAAGGAGGCTTGAACTGTTTAGCCCAAAAGATCAACCAGGAATAATAAGTCCTCAAATTGTAACTTTTTTCAATTTGCGACAAAATAAAAGCCTTCAAAATTATCACAGCTTGACTCAATTTTCGCCTCCCAGGGAGTTGCTAGAATATATCACACCAAGGTCTCTAAAAACAAAAGAAACTGAGAAAAAAATGACCCAAATACCAATTTTTTCACACTTCATGACCTCTCCCAAGAATTGAAATACAACCAAAGAGGGTATAAAAAGAGCAAACAAAAAAACTGGCAATGTGCATCTTGAAAAGTGTTTACATGAGAAGAAACAGTTTTTATCTTTCATCGGAAACTGTTTAGAAAAGTCTGAAAAAATGCAGTAATATCACTTGGGTTGGAAGTTTGAATTGAAGTGAGTATTATGAAGCAAGCCTTACTTATCCCTGATTTGGCAGGAGGGATTGGTAGTGGCTGTGTTGGTCGGAGGTTACCTGCTGGCTGTCCTCAATGTCATTTGCATTCTGAGTGGACCTAGTTTACTGAGCATCGGCCAGCAGGCAGGCAGGCAGGCGGACCTGGGAAGGAGGGACAAGAACAGGCATTGTCCTCCCATACAAAGCCAGCTAACTACAACCCATACTACTTCATCCGCTACAGCACAACCACTGGTGGTATCCGACCAACTGGCTTTCATGTTGATATCCTGTAAAAATTGTCATATCAAAGACACTGGTCTTGACAAATGATAAACAAGCTTGTCTTTTAACATCGTCTGTTGCTATGATAATCTGAATAAATGACACTGACTGTACAAGTGTAATCATCAAAGCAACCTAAAAACTTCAGACTTGAAATAAATGACACTGTCATAATAGAAGTCCATGTCAGATTTAGGGTAAGTAACTTAGATGAGGTATTTAATGTAAAGTTAAGCCTTGAGTCTAACAAACTGAGGATCATTGGACTTCTATAACTTAATACTTGGTACCCATTTTGTTGTAATGAACTGGAAAAATAAAAAGATATTCATGCTGTAGGCCAAATACATATATTTTCATCTAATCCTGATATATAGCTAACAGGCAACTATAGGCTGAACGTCACAGAAATAACGTTTCAGCATACAAACTTATCCATCAATGACACAAATTCTCAATATGACCCAAACAAATTAAAACCAAAATCAAGAAATTTCACATGAAGCATATTTAATTACTGGCCAACACTAATCTCCATCAGAATCATCTAACCAGGAAAGTTGTAAACAGCCCCAGCAATACTGGTGAAATTTCAGTATTTACTTTCAATTTGTAGTACCCCTTCTCCCCTGGACTTGGGCCTGTGTGCCGAGTGATCGGAACTTCTCCACTGACTGGTCTTAGTTATAATTCACTGAGTGAAATGAGAACTGGGGAAGGGAGAAAACTGATCCCTGAATCCAAACACATCCCCCAAATTACAGTTTGTCCCAGATGTTTGAGCTCTCTCTACACAGCTCAGCGGGAGCTTGGGATAGGCGACTCACAGGCGCAGAGCTAGATAAACACCAGTTTTTCATTCTGTCTCAGGTTTTGGACCCCCCATACCACCGTCTCCCCCCTCCCATGATAACCTCTAAGGTGTAAGCATCTCAATATTAGGTTGAGATCGTCCAGAAGTAAGTACTTTCCAGGCTGTTCCTTGTTCAAGATTTTTATCCACCATTTTCATGTGTTTATGGCTCAGATTCATTGCATCTGTGTCTGATTACAAAGTTGATATTATGCATCAGTAGCCAGGTGACTATATTGTCCTATTCTGTATCACATGAATGGGTTTCATCCAACATATATGCACTGACACTGGTTCCCGATTGGATGACAAAACTGAACTCATGTGCATCTACTTGTACATGACAAACGTTAATGATCGTGTAACCACATAAAACATGAAAAACTTCAACTGCTATGCTCTTAAACATTCCTCCAATAAAATCAGTAAATAATTCCATCAAACTAAACTTGATTTCTCACAATTCACCAGAAAAGGACCAACACTACATAACCAAAACTCCCAAAAGCAACCAAATTTTTCAAATTCCAAATTCATGAAATTGACATCCCGTTAGGGATTTTGGCCTTAATTGTGACCCTTACACACAGCAGAAAAGCATAAGCTAAAGTCATCAGATCCATGGTCCCTGCTGTCTCAACTGCCAGGCTCTGATATCTCTGTCGCCAGGCCTAATCCTATTCTCATAGGAGCGTAGCTAGGCCTTGTCTTTTGTCTCAGCATCCAGGAAACTTAGCCAGTCTAAGGACATCAATGTTGGGAATACCTTCAACATCTCAAATGCATTTGAAATCTCTACCAAAATAGCTGCTTCCCTGTATAAATTTGATAGTTCACATGGCTACAAATCAAGGCAATGTTTTTGCCCTCCCCGCAGCAAATCAGGCACAGGAAACCTAACCTGTGCATTATCAGTTGGGCCTGGGCTATAGTCTCTTTCAAATTTAGCTGGCTTTTCAACAAACTGGCACTGTGTCCAGGCCTAGACTTGACTGATGTTATATTCCAACCAAATCAAGACAAATGCTTGAATCTATTCTCTTAACATCTATGAATATTATTAATATCTACAAGCAGTGTTCGACAGTAACACATGTCCACTGGTCTGAGTCTAGCATATTTCCTTATTGACCAGTAAAATTAAACAAATCCAGGTCATGTGATCTTCTGTTATTTTGGGCACGAACAAAGTAACCTAAGCTTGTACAACTTTTGAAATCAGCAACAGATCGACTCTAAACTCGAAGCAACACCAGCAACCTAAACAACCCTGTGTGATAGTGGTAACCTTCTTGACGAGTTTCTCATTCTAATTACGCTTGCTCATTTGTTGAACGAACATGATAAAGTATCTACGACTCAAAACCTTCTTTGGTCAGCACTATTGTGTCTAATAGAGATCCAACACGTATGAGCAAGTACTTTAGGCCATTTGGATAAATTTGGACAAATTTTGGTCAACATCACACACTGACCAGTACATGAAAGTTCATGAGTGTAATGTTAGGTAATATATTTAGAACCATGGCACTCTCCCTTTTGTGGCAAGACAATCAAAACTCTTTTTCTGATTCTTACAAGACCAAAAATAAAATCTTTTTTGTTGTTGTTGAAAACTAGGCTCAGTTCTGGAGTGTCAGTAGATCTCTTCCTTGACTATTTGCAACTCACTTAACTCTGACCTGGCAGCTAAACAAGAACTGGGGATAATGAAGAGTTATTGTCGTGTTATTCAGAGAAATAGTCTATTGAAGAACTTTTGAATATATTCCTACCAATCTAGTAAGGGTGAAACGATAAATCAGTGCATTGTGAGTTTACATGCGATGGTATTATAAACAATACCTTGTTTTCTGTATCGATACAAGACCACACACATGCTAAAATAAATTATTTACTACTTGTTTAATGACCCTCTGGGATTTTGTCAGTCAAATATAGCAATATGCGTTTTAAGTTCAATACTATGAAATAGCCGTTTAGAACATGTGTCTTCAGGCAGCTTTCATTTTGAACCTGCTCTAAAATATTTATAGTTTCCATGCGATTTGTTGTAGATATGCGTATTGCCATATGTATCGTATCGTGACCTATGTATTGCGACCTTGCTGTACTGATTCACCCTACAATCTACTGAACTTCATCAGGGTTATAGCCACACATTTAATATGAAAATAAAACTGATAATACCTACTTAATGTAACTTTAATCATTGTATGGTCAAATAAACAGCCCAAAACATAAAAATTGATGAGAATTATAGCCAAATATCTACTTATCAATACCAGATATATAGTGTCAAATGTAAAAAAATAATTCTACAGGCTGACAAGTTCATAAATTCCATATTCACTTAAAGAATGATCATGATGAAAAAATAACCTCTACATAAACCTATATCTTGTAAGTTAAATAAAAAAGGAACATCACATTTATCACTAAACTTTTATTATCAAACAACGAAACCCCCAGAACCATAGTAACAAATCATTGTTGGCATCAATGTTGTCAAATTAAAAAATGTCCCAATTCCTTGTCAAATTTCCTGCAGCTGAAACTTGAAACAAAGCATAGCCTGTCAACTACATGCTGGAGATGGAGAGAAAGAAGGGAACACTCGAACCAAAAGAAAATCTCCATGGCAACAGAACACTGTCAACATTTTTCATCCAATCAGTTGGCTTTAACCGTTCATTCCAATCAGAGATAAAATTTCATATTTTTTCTTCCTTCACGGGAACTTGAATCAAGGAACCATAAACATAGCGCAGGGTTTTAGAGAATGTACATTTCCAATAATGATGAATAAAAGACAGTTAATTGCGAAATATTTTCTGTGAAAAGCCTTACTTTCTACATTTTGCAATAATTACGCGGAAAGACCGATAATTACAGCATTTTCCAGGACAGGATGTCTTGCAGCAATATCAATGGAATAAACCGAGAAATATTCCTTGGACTGAAGATTTTGATTAATCTTTGGCATCAAACCCATCCAGCTCTCCCAGCATCCTTGTTGGTACGAGATAGGCAGATAAAATAAACTATTAAGACGGAAACATGATTGATGAGAAATGTTGAAAAGAGGAAAGAAGTACACAAATGAATAACTGCTGGCCATTCTTGTTAATATGCAACATCACTGATCATGCAAGGGTCATCCCTTTGTATAACAATGTCCTTGCTAAACTTGAAAAAGTTGGGCAAGCTCATCTCATGACTGGGGGGTGTCAGGTGTGATATTTTGTTTCATTTGTATTTAAGTGATGGGGAAATCAAATTCTCATTGAAACAACTCCCCAGGCTGTGGAATGGACAATCAAATGCACATTTGGGATGTCGAGCAACTCATCTGCGGAGAAAAACAAAAATATGTGTACATAAACCCCATTACACATATCCTCAAGTTGATATTTTCCAAAAATGTTTAAACGTAAAACTACTCTCAAAAAGAAATTATCAGAATGAAATGATCTGCAAGATATGAAAGTTGTTAAAAGCAGAACACAGCATCCATAACATTAATAAACAGACATATTCTATATCTATACAGCTGCTTTTAGAAATTGACAGTTGCCATGGAAACTGTCATCAATTTCATACCTCAACTATTCTTGTATTTGCTTTAAATTTTCAGATTATATAATACAAAATGAAAATACATCAATCTTGTCAGGGTCTAAACAATAGAATTAACATTATTTACCACTGTAGGGTTTTGTAGATGGCTCTTTATAAAATATTGTACTACTAATTTGTCAACAAAATGATGATCCTTGTCTTACAAACAGATATTTGTGATAAGATTCTCTCTTTTAACTGATTTAAATGTAATAACACAATATTAAAGTATTCATAAGGAAAGTTGCAAAGAACTTCTGGTTGACTCTTTCGAGTGAATCGTAACAGCCCTATGTTGACTGTCTCTAATCGAGTCTTGACCAGGCCAACTTCTGGTTGACTGTTTCTAATCGAGTCTAGACCATGCCAACTTCTGGTTGACTGTTTCTAATCAAGCCTTGACCAGGTCAACTTCTGGTTGACTGTTTCTAACCGAGTCCTGACCAGGCGAACTTCTGGTTGACTGTTTCTCATCAAGTCTTGACCAGGTCAACTTCTGGTTGACTGTTTCTCATCAAGTCCTGGCCAGGCCAACTTCTGGTTGATAGCATGAGTGACAATCCACATTTTTGAGGTACTAGTAATGGCTGAGAATTCGGAGCCCAACAATAAAGGGCATGTAGTACACTCTTAACAGTGTATCACGAAGTATGCAGTCAGGTGAGGTGAGGTGAGGTGAGGTGAGGTAAGGTGAAATGGGGTTTAACGTTGCATCCAAGATTATTGCATGTATATAGCGATGTGTATTTATGTATGTATGTTTTGTTTGTTTGTTTGTTTAACGCTGCAATATTCCAGCTATATGACGGCATTCTGTAAATAATCGAGTCTGGACCAGACAATCCAGTGATTGACATCATGAGCATCGATCCATGCAATTGGGATCGTTGACATGCATGAACCAAGTCAGCGAGCCTGACCACCCGATCCTGTTAGTCTCCTTTTACGGCAAGCAGAGTCGCCTTTTACGGCAAGCATATTCGCCTTTTATGGCAACCATTCTACGCCGGATCTTCACGGGTCATGTGTGTGTATGTGACTGCTTGTACTAGGCCGGACTGATGCCGATTTATAGTGCTAGCCACTAAGACACCATGCTGCAGTTTCACATGAATACCCTACTCAGACACAGTATACTGACACCGAGCCGACCAGTCCTTGTTTTAGCCCCTTAATGCTGAGCGCCAGAAAGGGTAACAACAAGTACCATCATTTCAAGTCTTTTGGTATGAAGCGGCCGGGGATCGAACCCCGGACCCTCCGCTCTTCAAGCGGACGCTCTACTACTAGACCACGGAGGCGGTCGTATGCAGGTAGGGTGACTATATTATACAAATAATGTGAAAACAAGTACCTGACCCCTTAGGCGGTCAAACCAGACAGAGGCCACAGGGCTATTCAAAGTCAGTGGCCTAATGAAACCAAGTACAGGTAGGGCTGAGTTGTTATTAAAAGTGAAAATTGAATTTTTATTTCCCCACAGCAAGAATACAAATTTCATGAATTTACAAGACTTTGGTATCTAGAAAACTGATAGTCAAGGGACTACATTAATTTTAAACTCCTGGCAACAAACTGCAGACAAATCAACACATGGCTGATTTTAGGTAGTCAATTGGGACTGACAAAGGGAGATAATTGTTCACAGATTCTGCAGTTTTTGTCTCAATCATGCAGTAGCAGTACTGTGAATTGTTTTATTACTTTTCTCACTGGCAGGTGTAATTTTTCACAAATATTTCTGAAATGCCAATCAATATAACATATACAGCTGTACAATGACAGATAGGGTGTTCAAAATTTCCACCGCTTTCTCCAGTTATTTATTAGTACAATAAATATTGATTTTAAATGTTTCCTTGGCAACAAATCCCTAGGCAATTGACTTCATTTAAAAGTGTTTGACAATCAATCTTAGAACGGGTACCTGGAAGGATATGACGTTTTACCTGTAACATGCAACCTTTGACGTGCACTCCCAAGAGAATGCAATTTGAATTCACACTGATCTATTGACCTGGGTGAAAAATATGTCACAAGTACATGGACAATTATCATTATTTCAGTCGTTTCAATTCAGGCAAATTATGAGTGATATTTCCACAGAATAAATTAACATACAATAATAAACAATAGTTCTGTCAAACCAAATGTTTGCCACATTTATGCAAACACAGTTGCAATACATTCCATAAGCCAGAATTCCACTTTCTGCAATAAAAGATATAAAACCAGTCGACCTAGCCATGTGCTCGATCACATTTATCTACCTCAGACGAGGGTGTGGAGGAGGGGGCCACCCACGGGAGGGAACTTCCTGGAAGGAGAGGGTCTAGGGGATGAATAAAATATCCCTTCAGTGAGTCATCAGCAAAATCAATTGTGTACACCTACAATGTTTTACATACAATGCCATAGTCTCCAGGCCGACCACTACCACATCGTTTTTAGCAAGAAGCACTCTTTACCCGACAGAAGATGCTTTTAAGACCTACCAACTGATGTTGGGTGGTGGGTTGGTGGCTGAGATCCTGAGACGGATTGACGTGGTAATAATGGAAGCCTGCAAATCGGATCGAGACTTACTGGAACTACGTACTTATCCTGCGATTGAGTGCACACAGCCGGAGTCCAATATGCCAGTTGCTAGGCAGGCCCAAACTTTGCTTTTCAGAAGACTAGGACAAAAATGTTTTGAGTGGGATTGAGAGTTGCCTACCACACATACTGGGCTTTCATGCGATGCTTCTTTCATGTACATATAGACGGGACAATAATGCACGTCTGAGGCACCTATTTCCAATTTACAAATAATGTCACACCTTCACTGACAGAAATATTAAGGAATATCCTCTTTAGCTTTGAGTAACCCATGTTAACCCTATCACTGACAAAACTGAAAAAAATATAAATTTTATAAAAGAAAGAATAGCTAATAAATCATGTGGACTTTATACTGCATTCAATTTGCAAATAATACCATTTTGTTGAGAGAACAGTCGAAAAACGTACACATTGTTAATTGAAACACAGCTGAAATGTACATTGATGTTTGTTTGTTTGTTTGTTGTTGTTTAAGGCTGCACTCAGCAATATTCCAACTATATGACGGCAGTCTGCAAATAATCAAGTCTGTAGCAGACAATCCAATGATTGACATCATTAATCTACGCAATTGGGATACAATGACATGCATCAACCAAGTCAGCAAGCCTGACCACCCGATCCCATTAGTCACCTCTTATGCTAAGCATAGTCGACGGTTACGGCAAGCATGGGTTGCTGAAGACCTATTCTCTCCATTGATGAGTGAAACACAGCTGAAATGTACATCCTTTGAAGTATTCCAACAGAGTGGCACGAATGCACATTCATCGATAGTATGCACTTGCAGTGAGTGTTTTTCCCTAATATTGACCATGAACATATGGTTTTCTTTGCATTCTGTCAAACTAATTTAAATGATAATCCAATAATGATCACATTTCCTCCAGCTGTAGGGACCACAGCCGTGTAGTATGAAGCTTGTTGAATGTCAAAAGACCTGTAATGAAGCACGAACTTGTAGAATCAATGTTATCAATAGTAACTTGCGTTTAGCATAAACTTGTTTTGTACTCACAACATGTCTTCATTGGTTTTGGATTGAGTTTGCAAACGGCTGCTTTCAAAAACAGAACAAGATATAAATTTTGATGGCAACAATATCAAGTTCTCAGTAAATGAAATTCATAGTGAGATGTTCATTGCAGGTGTTTCACATCAATCATAATATTTCATGATACTGACATGCATTTGAAATTGAAATAGTTGCTTTTATTTTCCTAACATCAACTTTCCAACATATGCTATAGGTTGCTGAAAGGGTGGTAGAACAACCCTATACTTAAACCAGCCCTGAGAGTGAGATGTGCATTGTATGGGGATGTGCTACGCACTGAGTCACGCCTGTGAAATTGTCATCAGTCAATATGAGCCTGTGTAAAGACACTGCTTGGCAACAGTGACATGACATCAGATACGTAGGTGGCACAAGGAGGATGTCAGAGTGTGTCACTCTGTACATGGTCATCAAGTCATGCATGTCAGCGTTCTCGAGTAATTAAGTATTCTCACGTTTATTTCATCCATGTCACTTGTGTCCTGTTTCCTTCTAATCAAGCAGGATACGCCATCTTGTACTGACCTATTTCAATCATGTCGTCCCTTGTATATATCACAAAACATACTTAGATGACCTCAAAACGCCAGTGGGAGACCGGGGCTATTTTCGGTCCTGACCGCAAGGTAACTATGTAAATAGAGCGTTGATTTCTCCTGGTGTCAAGGATGTGTGACGGGGTCAAGAAGGAAAGTGGACACAACTTACAAAATCAGAGACAAAATACAAAATATCCAGCAATCTCTTCCCAGTGTGAGGTTTAGCTTAAATATATGATTAAATTCATTGTTATAAACATGAAAGAATGTTGCATGTACGTTCCTGACTCTTTCGGCACTGACAAGTTTCCGATTAGGCTTTGATCCTATCAAGTAAGTTGAAAAGTTAGAACCCATCAAGCCAAACCACACAACTTTTATGGAACAGCCCACCTGATTACTGGATATAGAGACTATTAGCCAAGGGTGGTTCTGAATTGTAAATATCATACATTAGGAATAAAACCTGTATCATGCAAACCTTTCTCATTCAAAAAGTAGCTTTAGGAATCGTGTATGATAAAATGTCTGATTAAACAGCCCCATCATATAAAGCGCCAAACGATTCTCAGCCATGTTTCTTTTCATAAGCACTTCTATATCGGGAAGCCTGTATCTAAATAGTTTTGAAATGTTATGTAATTTATCAAGCAGGTAGATGTCGTATCAATGTATGGAGTGAGTGAGTGAGTGAGTGAGTGAGTGAGTGAGTGAGTGAGTGAGTGAGTGAGTGAGTGAGTGAGTGAGTGAGTTGTGTTTAACTCCGCTTTGAACAGTATTCCAGTCATATGACGGCATGTCAGCTTGATGTGGGAGGAAAGCCGGAAGTGATGCAGGTCTCAGACGTTTACCACTTTGGTGAAACCCACGAAACCCATGAGTTTGGCTATGGACAAACTGAAAAACCTATAAACATAATCGGGGGGAACCGGGATTCAAACCCATGATCATAGGTTTCTGGCATGTCCATGGGACCAAGGTATGGATATGATTAAAGTAGCTCCTGCTATGGCACCTCATTTGCATATTTATTGGATCATGATACCGGATTGGTTGCTTACATCAGATCCATTATGCATTATATGAAAATAGAACTTATCAACCATGCTGATTTATCTGTAAATACAATTCAGTACATAGTTCAAATGATTCCCTACAGAATTACAACAAAGCCATTTACAATGGACTTTCTCTAAACCAGAGTTTATGTTATCATGTACTATTATGACCACATTCAAATTTTATGTAACTGTTGGAATGAAATCTGCTATTGGTAACTACCATGTAAAATCTGCAACACTTTCTGTGTATGTTATTATAAATAATTCATCCTAAGTGTAGCTGATTTTTTTATGATTCTCAAACAATCTTCAAACCAACAAAGAATATAGAATCATAGCAACATAACTTATCAGGTTACAAGTGGCAGACTGGAGACCCCACGGCCACACCTTCACGAAATATCTTTAGAGAGAACCAAGACGTACCAGTTCACCCACAGAAATGACTTTCCTGTGACATTATGATTCATTAAAGCGCATCCACCCGTTTTGTGACCAGCTTGATTACAGTCATCCTAAAACATGGACAAGCTCTGCAATCTGTATTACCACATACCACCAGGAAATCACAATGGATGAAGCGTTGTGCACCCTGTACCCTCAATAAGTCCAGATTGTCAGTGCAACATATCAATGTTTACCACCCATACATCATACGAATACATCCACTAGCAAATAATGACTCCTCAACCATGAGACATGGCATTCAATCAAGCTGTTTCATTTTTCTCTTCCAGATAAATTAATATGCATATTTTGCAACAGATTTCTAATTGCATTTATCACATCAGCATGTCTGTAAAAACAAACTAGTGAGAGATAAAACCAACCAGCTGTACATGTTGGATTATTCAGACTTACACAGAAGATTCAGCAAGGAGATTATTCAGTCAGGCTCACACAATAAAATGTAAGGTATCAGTTTAAATTTCTTTCCCCATATAAAGCAGATGTTACTGACACTGTCAAGCTCTTTGCAGATGTAGACACGTCAGCATATGGTCATGGAGGGTTCATCATTAATGTCCTACCATGTCCTACCCACCTAGACTGGAGTGTCATACACCAGCAAATGGGCCGCCTTCACACTCTGGGTGGACATATGCGAGTAGGAAAAGGTGTAATGCCCGAAGCGATGGAAAATATAGGACTGAGACTGACAAGTGCAACTGACTTGAATTGTACATCACATGAAATCGACAGTTTTTCAAAATGAAGGTGAGGTGAAAAGGATTTAACGCCACATTCAAAATTATTGCACTTCCCTAGTGACGTTTCAAAATGAAACTTTCCATGCAGAAATGTTTGCATGCACATGGGAAAATTGACAATATTGTGTCTCTCTGTGGGAATTGAAATGATAACATCATGTAATGAATTTCTCCTGGGGTTTGCCTGTATTTACAGCCCTTGTATATTGCACTAACTGTCACTGACCAACATCTGTGACCGATGAACGAAGGACGGCTTGTACCCGTCCTTTCACCAATACACTCCATCACGCTTCACCGAATATCAATTTGACAAAAAAAAATTCACCATCGACCTCAGCGTGGCCCTGGTGTCCTGCCTCGATATAATTTTTGTTTGTTTCAATATTACTTAATTAACTTTGCCAACCGAAAAAGTATCATCGTCTACTTTCAACATACAATGAGTTATATTTCCTTATGATTATTCTTGGTATTTGTTATATTGGGGGTCTTCGAAGCGTTATAATGAGGAGGGATGGGACATGGACTGGTTCATGTGGTACATCCAATAATGAAGAGTGTATTGATAGACTCTAGGCTTGGTTCCATTCTATCTTACAAAAGAAGACAGAAACTTGAAAAACAGCTAGTAGATAGTTAATCCATAATGTTTTTAAAAACAAAGGTCCAGAAAATATCAAGTTTAGATGTTGACCACTATTCAAAGCAGTTATCTGGAAGAATCATGCAAAACTGAACTAGAAACAGGCCTAAATGGAAATGTCAATAACTTTTACCCTGGTGGATAATGATTTGAATAAGATAATTTTTCTCAAGTAATTGAGCATAATTACTTAGACAAGTGGAGTTTAATTTTAAATGAAAAGTGCAAACCAATTACCCAACAAAAATTATAACGACATAATGAACAAATTACAGAATATTACCAATGGACGGGCAACTGAACCAAATGTAAACAAACATACCGAAATTGGAAAATGATAATTAATACTTGCTCATGAAAAAAAGAAGGGCTGCAGCTTTCATGAAAAGATGAATTGTATTATGTGGTTAACAGTAAAATCAAAACATGTCAGAGGAAATACAGGAAAGGCTGGAGTAAAAAACATGCCATATCTGTAAGGGATACGTTGTGGTCACATAAAAGAGGTATTCAATAAAAAAAACCGAGAATCGCAAACAATTACCCCCCCCAAATAAATCCAGTTTGGAATCCCTCGAAGGAATAAATGTATGACGAGGGTTAAATGAAACGATTTCATGTCTGAAAAACCTGAATAATACTTAAATGCAAACTTTAAATTGATTGGTGAGAGTGATAGGGGTCCAGTGATCCAACTGCTACAATGAGGGCAGAGCTTGTCAGACGGATGCCCCTTGTAGAGGGTAGGTGAAGGTAATTGAAGGGTCGGAGGTGAGAGGACAATATAGGCAGGCTCAGAACAGGGTCGCAGCTGTGTGGAGTATGCTGTTTTAATCAGCATTATGTAGGGGGCTTAGTGAACAATATCGGTTAATTGATCTTTACTCTTAGCAGCACAAATTAAAACAGCTGCCTTTATTTATTGATTTAGACAACATTGTATATGTAGATAAAGAAACTATTTTCTTTGTTAAAAGATATGTGTTAGAAATTTGTCTGAGGTATTTTTGTCTAGTATCAAAATATGTGGGTTTGAACCCTTAATATTTTCACTAAAGGTGAAAAAACACACATTCACAATTTCAGATAATCGGTACAGCAACTATCCTCTCATAAACTTTTCAAACAAACAAAGTTTATTTATTTTGCCAACTAAACTGATTATTATTCTTTAACTGTTTTGTAAAAATAATAATAAAATGAATAAATAATTGACATGTAATCTTCCCAACATTGTTTATTTTGGGATCACCTTATTGAAAGCAACAAAAGCATGAATACAGATTAGAACAACTTGTCCATCATTAACTCCCACAGATATTGAATTCACTCATTTGAGGACAATGGCTATTAAATATAACAAAATAACTTTAATAATTAATTATCTTTCAAGATTGATTATAACAAATAGGATTACATCATTAAGAAGAAAGACAAAAGTGAATTGCTCCTAGAATAAATACCTAGTTAATCATAAGGAACAATTGGTCAACATAAGCAGTGGTTGCTTGGAAGTTCAATTCCTTCATTAACCAAAACAGACACAGATGCAAATCAAAACGAAACACAGTTGGTAAAGTTAACAAACTTGAATTTCTCTACAGACCGACTGAGCTTCTGTTCATGAGACAGAACAGGCATTAATGCCTGACAGTGATATTCCAAACGGTGCCTAATTTAGAAGAAAACATTGTTTGACCACGGCAGATGATGCATGGTTAAACTTTTGCAGCAATAAGACCTTCAAGCAGTGGAATACTGTGAAAAAGTCAGCAAAAACAGACTTGACATCTAGATAAAGTTTGCTTTGATTCAAATAGAAATGAAAAGGAAATGCTTCCGATTCCCCTGAGATAAAGGAGGCCAAGAATTGGAATTGTTAGAGAGGCAAAATGTCAGCAGTTGATGATAGTGATGAAAAAAATGACAGTAAAAAGATGGATATATTTCTTCGGAGTGCTTCAGAGGTATGGGAATTGGGCATCAAGCAACAGCTTCCGAATCCACCAACATTGATCAGGCTCTGTATCTGCATCAGTGAAATCGCTGCCTGTTGTAGTGTCAGGACCTGGCCCTGTAGTATAGGACAGTGAGTGCGACAATAACTCTAGGTTAACATCAGTTGGGTAGGACACCACACTATATTATTTTGGACAGACACAAAGTACATAATGCATAGGGAAATAAAGGTATGATATCACACCAATATTATCGAGAGTGAGTGAGTGAGTTGGGTGTACACCCCTTTGAACAGTATTCCTGTTATATCACGTCGTGTCAGATAAATATGGGATGAAGCTCGAAGTGATGCAGGTCTCAGACATTTACCCACAAGCAGGGGTATGGTGCTGACAAACCTAGAAACATGATCAGGGCGAACTGGGATTCGAACCAATAATCATAGTTTCCTGGCATGCCCAAGGCATGCACAGCGAACTGCAGCGCCTTAGACGACTGGGCTACCCGTGCCCCCATTTCAGGTATGACACCACATGAATATAATCTTGGACACAGTGCCTGTATACTGCAGTAAGGGTATGACGGAGGTCAAGATAAGCTGGATATTCGCGTGAAAACATCATATGAACCTGGACACAGTGCATCCTGTATCGTGACTTCAGGGTATGTTTTCATATTAACACAGGAAGGCCAGTGTGACCGTGAACGTCTTGTTGGAAGAAAACACAAAACAATGTTAGTTGTAGACATATACACTTTGGTGAACATGTAAGCACAAGCATGGTTCAGGCAGACCAAGTATCACAAACTGAGCTAATCTTGGATTCAAACCCACAAAGTGGATATTTAAGGGACATAAATCTGCAAGGTGAAATGCAGTGCATAGCCAACTGGTCCACACATGCCCCCTTTTGCAAGAAGCAAACGTGCAGGGAATCCTAATGAACATCACATGCTGGAAAGATAAATACTTATCACATGCTTACTCTTAACATATGAAGCATCACCAAGTTCTCTGGCATCCACCTATGCATCCCTCTTGTAGGAACGTCTTGATGGTCTAGTGGTAGAGTGTCAGCTCAGAGAGTGGAAGGTCAGGAGTTCGATCCCAGGCTGTCTTATTCCAAAAGACATTATAAAATGGTCCTTGTTGTTACCCTGCCTGGCACTTGGCAGGGGCTAAAACATGGTCTGGTTGGCTCGGAGTCAATATACTGTGCCTCAGTAGGGTATTCCTGTTAACCTGCGACACGGTATCTCAGTGGGCTAGCACCATAAAATAGTACAAGCATCAACACGTACATACGCACACACGTCGCTATATAAGTGCAATAATCTTGAACGCAACATTATACCCCATTTCACCACAACTCACCCTCTTGTATGTTAGCTTCTTACTGGGTTGAATACGGTTCACAAACGAAATATCCTGTGAGAGTGTGAGTACGGAAGCTGTACTAGCTAGATGAGCAAAGCTTATTATGTATATGAACTCTTCAGGAAGGCTGTGTGTCAAGACTCAAATCTCTGAAGGAAGAATGTCATATGCGACATCGTTAGCCTGTTGGAAGGAAACCACTTCAGTCTTATGACGACCTTCAGGGGTCAAGAGGAGGTCAGGGAATATACTCTTGACTGGATGCTGAAATACTTGTAGGGTATATCTGACATAACTCCATAGAACCACCATGTTGCCAGGTTTATGCAGTAAGGTCTATAATTGTAAACAGAGACGACAACTTGGAGATAAATAATTCAGCCCTCACCGGTGACAACAAGGCCTCACAAATTTGAATGCTTGGTGTATTGATTTGCTGAACTTTATTTTTGGAGGGGAAGTGACAAAAATGAAAGTAATATTAATGTACCTTAGCTGCCTTACCTCAAGCTAAATGACAGGGATGCTACTCGCATATATGTATCTAAAAACAAAACTTAGTCTTGATTTATTTATTAATTAAAATGCTCAAATACTTATTGGCTAATCAGATGGAATCTGATTAAATGCATTCTAAAAGGTGGTCCTGAAGGGTAGGCTAGAGGTTAAAGCATTTGCTTGTCATAACCGAAGACCTGGGTTAGATTCCCCACTTTGGTACAATGTCTGTGACATCCATCTCTGGTGTCCCTGCATACAGCTCTGGAAAACCTTACTCACTGTAAGATCGTGACGGGCTACTATATGTCAATTATTATCTCTTTACTTGCGATCACTATGAGTAATATATTTCAGTCATCTTCAGATTACTATATTTATCTACATTATCACTTTGTATAAAGATATAAGGAACAGAAAAATGACCAAAAAATATTAAATCAGTATCCACTATTATTCCACCAAATAACTTGAGAAAATCTTCAAATATTACAATGCCTTGAGAAAATCTTCAAATATTACAATGCCTTGAGAAAATCTTCAAATATTACAATGCCTTGAGAAAATCTTCAAATATTACAATGCCTTGAGAAAATCTTCAAATATTACAATGCTTTGAGAAAATATTCAAATATTACAATCACGGACCCAAATTACTGGTATGTATATTTCTCCAGAAAAGCGAGAAGACTGTACCTCGGTACCCTCAGTTGGCATGCTCTGGGAAAAGCAATCATTTGATGTGGCCTAACTTACATGGTTGCTAGATCAAAACATTCATTGAGTCAGTACTCCTATATAATAGTGAAATCTGGGGTATGGAATCAATCCTCCTGAACAACTTTGATCCATTTATCCTTGAGAAACTGCAGCTCAGATTTTGTAAATCCATGTTAGGTGTCAGAAAAACAACACACAACTGGGCAAGCCGAGCTGAACTAGGATTCTGTCCTGTTATCTACACAGTACTAATAAAAATACTTATTATACCTTCAAGAAACATAATACTTCAGAATGCTTTTGTTGAAAGTACATCTTTGGTGAATAAACAATTAGGATGGCTATACCAACTCAATCTACTCTTAGAAAAAGACAATATAAGTAATTTAGGTTTTCTATTACCAACATTCAAAGAGACAATAAAGTCGAAATTCAACTCCTTCAAGGAATCTCTTCAAGATGCTAATACAGCTATAGGCATAGGAAACAAACTTAGGGCATACAGGACAGTTAAAAATGAAATAAAGTTAGAACCCTATCTCAGTCACTGTAAAATAAGAAAATATTGAGTGCACTTTTCTAAACTAAGATTAAGTAACAATAAATTAACTATAGTACTTTGAAGACATACAAAGCCACCCTACCCACTGCATCAGAGGCTATGCTCTACATGTTCAATCACTGATTATGAAAAACACTACCAACTTCACTAAAGCACCCGTGAAGATTCCAGGGTAGAATAGGTCTTCATCAACTCATGCGAAAGGCGACTTTGCTTGACGTAAGAGGCGATTAATGGGATCGGGTGGTCAGGCTCGCTGACATGGTTGATGCATGTCATCCATCCCAATTGCGTGGATCGATGCTCAAGATATTTATCACTGGATTGCCTGGTCCAGACTCGATTATTTACAGACCGCCGTCATAAAGCTGGAATATTGCTGAGTGTGGCGTTAAACAACAAACCAAATATAAAAAAATACTTCACTAAAGAAAGAAATATACTCTTTGGAATATTATCCACATAAAATGCAAATGTCAACAATCATGAAAACAAATTACTTTGCTACATCCTCTCAAATAATGAAGCCACTAACATCAATTGCATGTGTTTCCATATCTATAATTTGAAGCAATAAATACCTGTTGATCTTAATCAACCTATGTCATTTTATGTATATCATCAAATCTGTAATACTGATATTTTCTTTAAATGATTTCTTTGTGTTGACAGGTCTATGTGCGTGTGTGTGTGTGTGCATGCATGCCTGTCTGTCTATATATTGCATCTGTTCCATAATGGAATGTTTTCTGTAATAAATATTATCTTATCAGCAGCAGTCTCCGCCACACCATCTTGAGATGAACACAGGCATGGCTTCAGTGGACTTTCCAAATTCAAATTCACAGATAATTCATTCTGGACATTGCCACGCCCTAAGTATAGGCTCTTATGGAAACTCATATACTTTCTTACATTCTCATATTGAAGACACATCCAAAACATATTCAGATACTGTCTAGTCTATGTTATCTGCATATTGGCCTGGAGATGGCGCCAGCTTTGGATATTGAACCAAAGCACCAGGACACAGCGGTTGGAATTTAAGCCAAATTAGGGCCAGCCATCACATGGTGAAAACAGCCACAGATTAGTAAATCTCAACTTACTAATACTTTCAGCACTCAATCAATGGCAGTGGCAATCTCATATCCTTCTTCCTATCAGTCAAGAAAATTGGTAATTTCAAACCATGAACACAGAGGATACTAAACGATACAGGCTGATACACATAAACTGCGATGTGTGAGTGCATGTGTGAGTGCATGTGTGTATGTATGAGTGACTGAGTGCGTGTATGTTTGTGTGTGAGCGTGTGTGAGTGAGTGTGTACGTGTGCGCACATGCGTGGGTGTGATATATATTTAGACAATAAGCTGGTTCATTGTTTCTGTGTTGTCCTGTAGAGCCAACTTCCTCTAAGCAATATTGAACTCCGAAAAACTGCAAGTGCTCAATCATCGTTGTAGAAGACATTTTGGAATTCCCTTTTTCCCCTATTTCAGGATGAAATATAGCTCTGTGATACTCCACAGCAAGATTTACACTGTGAGCAGAAACAGCCAGAAGAAGTAGAAAGAATCAGAGATGTTCCATCGACAACACACAAGGCAAGCACCAATACAGAATTAATAAACACTCGTCCTAAGCATGCAAACACCATAGCTAAGGGACCAACCAATTTGCTTAACATTGAAGGATTGCAGTTATTCTTTTCTCAGAAAATATCCCCAACACACTGACACAGACAGACAGGCAAACAGACATACAACCACCAAAAACCAAAACCAAAAAAACACCCAAACAAACCCAGTATAAATGTTTTGCTCCATTCAGCATTAGAAATTGGCACTAGTCCTGTAGTCCTTGCCAAACTGCCCAATAGTTAAGGTATCATCAGGACTAGTAGAAATTTGCCATTTTTAAGGGTTTTGCTATATGCTATCATTATTCTGAAACTGTTAGTTTCTATCCCTGCCATTACTTAATGGTTGGTAGTTGAGAGTGTGTAATCTACTAGGCAAGTCAACACCATAATTAAACTAAAGAAACTTTAAATTTTCATCTATTCTGAACCTTCAAAGACAGTTCAAACTTCAATACTGATGAATCTATGTATACCTATCTATGTTAAAGAATGCTGGCAATTTCAAAAAGTGTTGCCTAACCCTCACATAGGAAATGGAACCCTCCATCTTTAGAGATGGACCATACCATTTCTCCCATAAGGGTTGTAAGGCAGAAGGTTGACAAGGTTGTGACCTCAGAAAGGCAGGTGTTGGCCACAATGAAAAGGGCACATGGAAAGGTCTGCAAGGGGAAAGGGGAAACATCCCCTCAGGCCAAATGAACAGCTTTTTGTAAATTTGACCAGAGAGTGTGGGAAAATGTCACCACATACATGACAGACATAAAATGTTGCATACAAAGGCAAAATAGAGGTACGAAACTTAAGTCTCTCTTTTCTTAAACAATTCCAATTCATAAGAAACTTCAAGTAATTGAATAAGGCAGTATATTCGTGAAAAAAATGTTCTACTGATCTGCTGATCATAAGAAGTTGAGAAAAAAATAATGTGATAAGCACCATTTTTTATTCTGCTTCTTAATTATTCTGTGTTCACCACAAAAAAGATAACCTACAATGTGTTAAACAGCAAGACTGAAGTGACTGGTGTAATATAACACGGCACAAAGGGCAACGGATTAACATAACTTCAGAACATGTTTTTTTCTAAAATGTCTTCTGTATTTATTTTTTTCTCCAAACATACCAACTAATAATTCACACAAGACATTTTTATTTTCACCAAATTAGGGCCTCCTAGCCTTCAAAATATGAACACTAACTAAAGATAACCATCACCTTGCCTGGACTTGAGAACATTTACAGGGCTTGATTTAGCTATATAAAACATGCACCAGTGCAACCTATTATTTCAAAAAATGCAACCTAATATTTATGTCTCCATGCACTATGTGCATCTCAAAAAATAATAATATGTGTCTGACTAACTCTTCATTGTTCTCCCAACATCGAAATTGAACGCAATACCTCTAAGCTATATTTACCAAAATATACCACTTATCCTAGTGTTATGCGTAATTTGTCATGCTTTGTTGGGCTTGACATCATGAAACTGTGGACACTTAAAGATTATGTGCACATGTTCCTATAACATTTTACAGCAATACGTCATTAATTTGCTGACACTGCAGAAGACTGGCCTATGTTAATGTTGACAAATGTATGGGAGCGAGGTGCAACCTTGTTTTGTCTGGTGCAACCTGTTTTTGTCTGGGGCAACCTGTTTTTGTCTGGGGCAACTAGGCTTTCATGTCAACATGCACCTGGGGCAAGTTATATCCAGTTCCTTAAATCAAGCCATTATTTAAAATAAGCAAACTAAAATTCATAAATAAAAACTACACAGCCATTCTATGACAAATTTATTGTCAGTATTGACAAAATGAGACACTGTTCACTAACCACTGAACACGGCAGCAGTAACTTAGCAACAATAAATCAACCCAGAAAAGATCATAATACAAATATCTTTCCAATGACATTATTTAATTTGGCAATTATCTCCAATATTTGCTGGGTTATGCTGAGTCGTGGAGAACATTATATGCTGCTCTATTGAGTTAGAGCGCCAGGCTGACAATGACAGTTGCATGGGCGTACTACTCTTCCAGTAAATTGCATTACAAAGGCAACTAATCTCTGACACTGACTGCCCTATTTGTAGTTTAATTTTAGAAATACATACTTTACCAAAAACAACAACCAAGTTTGCATTTTTCTTCTTATTTGAATATAAGGTTTTGACTTCAAGCTACCCTGTCTATCAAATTAACAATTACTCTCCTCAAGGGGACATTCCTCAGACCTTTAGAGGAAATCCAGTAACATTAACTTTTTTTACTTTTGAGGAATCTGATGCCAACTTAATACTGACTAGCATGCACAAGAGGATTGTAGGGTACCCTGTGTCACAAAAACCAACATCACTTTGCAAGAACACATTGTGCAGTACATTAAACTGCTACTTTAATGGTAGAGTGATAGCAGCACTCAATGAGGGACTGTGGGCAGCTAAAGCAGTATTGTTGGTTGGGACAAAGAAAAGCGCCTTTGACTGTCGCTGAAAATACTCTGCGATGATTTCCTTACTGTTTTCTGTCACTGGTATGCACTGGTGATGCACTTGATTCACAGAATAAAAGTCAAATCATCTAAGACATTGTATATTTGATTATATGACTAAATTCACTCCACTTGAAAGTCATTTTGTGCTTGACGAGAATAGAATTGGAGTTGTTTCTTCAGCTGTGGCAACACAGTATCCTTGATGATCAACCATATTACACAGTATCATATATCACACATACTACCAGATATCTTGCATCGAAGGTATCTTTAATATGGTATCTTGCATCTTGTATCAAGGTTGTGTAGTTTTTTAATCTAGTATCTAATATATTTTATCAAGTATCTAGTACATTTTATGACATATCTTGAAACAGGTTTCAAGTGTTAAGTGTTTTGTATCGTCCATGGTCTTGTACCAAGAATGGGTTTCCAGAATTATATCCTGGTGAGGAATGAACACCAGTTCTTCAAATACATCTTACTGCAATATCAGTAACCAAGTTGAGTCTAAATGTACTGATGGTGCTACACCAGTGGTTTACTGGAGGCAAAATACATGGCCTTTTCTCAATAAATGGAATGGATGCTAATAGTATGCACTTCAAGTCCAATTGAAAGCAAACTAGTATGGCTGTTTGCACCATTGCAACCATTCCAATTCTACATCTATAGGTTTAACTGATTCTATCGTTTTGGACTGATGTTCTTTAAATCCACCATTAAGTTCAATTTCAAACAAGAAATTCAACATCGATAACAAAGCAGATCTTCAGAGCATGCATAAGGTTATGACACCATCACAGGGAAGGGGGACACCAGTTTGTTCATGTAGATGACAGTGGTCAAGCTAGGCTCTCATTGCAGTGTCTGGACCCCTGAAACTTATTCCCTTAGAGGTCACCAATAGATGGACCCAGGTAAATCCCTGAAAACATTCAAGATATGTACACAGAAGTCTCAGTGGAGTGTCAGTCAACCCTTATACACAGAAGAGCAAGTGAGTGAGTGAGTCTGGTTCTACACCACTTCTTTTATATTCTAGCAACGTCACAGTGGCGCCACCCAAAGCTGGCATTGATCACACATAGAACTGAGGTGGGGAATCAAACCTAGATCTATGGCAGAGTGAGAGAAGGTGTTCAGCTCTAAGCTACCCCATTGCTCCTTAATATAGGTAGCTGTGGTAGTGACTTGGGGGGAAATGATACAGCAAGGTCAGGATACCTTACATATCGCGATACGTATACTTATGTTAATCATGTTGAAACTTCTTCACTCAAAGTATTTCAGAGCAGGTTCAAAAGAGAAAAGCTTGCTGTATACACATGGTCATATAGGTTATTTATTGAACTTGAAACGTTAATTTCTACACATTTTGCAATATTTGACTGACAATAGGTTAATTAAACAAGTAGTAAGTAATTTATTTCAGTAAGTGTATCGTCTCAATTGATAGAATAAAATATCTATCGAGTATGGAATCATCGTATGAAAACTCACAATGCACAGATGTATCATTTCAGCCCAAGTAGCTGCTGCAGCAGCAACACAACAATGCAGTAATGAAACTTCAACAGCAATTCCTGCTCAGCTGCACCACCTGAGTAGCTACACTACCTGCTGCACAACCTGAGTAGCTACACTACCTGCTGCACCACCTGAGTAGCTACACTACCTGCTGCACCACCTGAGTAGCTACACTACCTGCTGCACCACCTGAGTAGCTACACTACCTGCTGCACCACCTGAGTAGCTGCATCACCTGAGTAGCTACACTACCTGCTGCACCACCTGAGTAGCTACACTACCTGCTGCACCACCTGAGTAGCTACACTACCTGCTGCACCACCTGAGTAGCTACACTACCTGCTGCACCACCTGAGCGGCTACACTACCTGCTGCACCACCTGAGTAGCTACACTACCTGCTGCACCACCTGAGTAGCTGCACCACCTGAGCAGCTACACTACCTGCTGCACCACCTGAGTAGCTACACTACCTGCTGCACCACCTGAGTAGCTACACTACCTGCTGCACCACCTGAGTAGCTACACTACCTGCTGCACCACCTGAGTAGCTACACTACCTGCTGCACCACCTGAGTAGCTACACTACCTGCTGCACCACCTGAGTAGCTACACTACCTGCTGCACCACCTGAGTAGCTGCACCATCTGAGTAGCTACACTACCTGCTGCACAACCTGAGTAACTACACTACCTGCTGCACCACCTGAGTAGCTACACTACCTGCTGCACCACCTGAGTAGCTGCATCACCTGAGTAGCTACAGCATCTGAGTAGCTACACTACCTTAGTAGCTGTATTACCTGAGTAGCTGCACGGCCTGAGAAGCTGCACCGACGGAGTAGCTACATCACCTTGGTAGCTACACTACCTGCACCATCTGAGTAGCTGCACCACCTGAGTAACTACACTACCTGCACCACCTGAGTAGCTACACTACCTGAGTAGCTGCACCACCTGAGTAGCTGCACCACCTGAGTAGCTGCACCACCTGAGTAGCTGCACCACCTGAGTAGCTGCACCACCTGAGTAACTGCACCACCTGAATAGCTACACCACCTGAATAGCTACACCACCTGAATAGCTGCACCACCTGAATAGCTACACCACCTGAATAGCTGCACCACCTGAATAGCTACACCACCTGAATAGCTACACCACCTGAATAGCTGCACCACCTGAGTAGCTGCACCACCTGAGTAGCTGCATCACTAGCAGCAATACAAGCTGCCGCTGTCTCAATAGCAGCAGTTTCCACAGCAGTAATTCATGAACAAATACACCCAACACAAGCATAACTGGTGGGCATTGCAGGAAAATTACTTCATATAAGAGGGAAAATCATCACTTGAAACTATCTATGGAATTTCTCACGTGCACTATTGATTTTGAATATGAAAATTGGGAAAAAAATCTAATGATCCCTTTTCACACAAAACTTCCAATTTTCTATTGTGATCATAATAAGGGCCTTTGACAACAGTGCATGCTCCCAGCATTCTGCAGTAGGGTATCATGTTGCAACATCATGGGCTGCTCTTCAGTGGTCCTGAAAAGGACGTTGAGTTTCATACATCAAGCATGTGCTTTGTGTGAAACCACCTATTTAAAGTCATACTTGAATTCTAAGAGGTTGTTGAAAAAAAAGAAGTCCAAATCATCATTTCAAAAAATGCAAAGTAAACACCCAGTGTAAATATTATACTTTTGTATTATTTTTTCTTCAGCCAGTTGATTTAGACAAATCCATAGAACCAGAACGTGAACTGTGGAGGGCTTACAGGAAGTCAGTTTTCACCTGGACCTCTAAAAGAATATTCCAAATCTTAAACTCATTCATTTTGAAAGTCAATGTGCAAGCTAAGGCAATATTTCATTCTAATATTTTATTACTATGCACATGCGGGCTGGTTGTAATGCAGCATAATTTGTTGCAATATGTGAATGCTTCAAACAGCAATGAAACATGTCTCCCTTATTGCAATAAATAAACCTGTCAGACAAAAAACACAGTTATTTTAAATCCTTGTGTTCGACCCCGATGTTTTCGACACCAGCCTTCCTTCTCTCCACAAATTCCAACATAATCATTTTTTAAACAAACCATAATTACTGTTCCTGTGTTGGAAACCTCAATATCAAAATTGATAATTTACATCAATACATATTTTTTTTTAAAAATCCAAATTTGCAAAATGTGTAGAAAATTCATAAAATAACTTGCTGTGAGAGATTGAGAGATGGGTGAGATATTTGTTCAAGGATTCAAGACTGATGCCAAGGCAGCCATGGAGATCAGAGCTCCTTAGTGTTCTTCATAGAACAAAAGTATCACATATTGAGCAACCACCTGTGTCGAAAATTAGTGTGTGAATGAGTGAGTGAGGCCATATTGTTTGAATCATCTGGGTTATGACAATTACACCTTGACTTTCAGGCTGAATTTGGTACAGACCACCACTAAGAAGTTTGAGTGAACAAGCATCAGTTTTGTATGTACTCATATTGTGGATGAAATACTTGATGAATAGTTAGAGAAAGGCAAAGAATTATGGATAATTTGTGAATTGCTTTGGAAATCCATAGCCTTGACAAGGAACAGGTATCAGGGTTTTATGCGAAGCAGAAATGTGCGTCCAGTATGCACAAATGTTGAGAATGGATGCAGAAAATGAACATACTACGTCCCAAGGGATGTATAATAATATCCATTGTACCTACAGCACATCAAGAGCAGTTATGAGTGTCTGTTATTTCATCCATTAATCATGACCACTGTCCACATGATCATTGATTCATTCCAGGGTCTAAATTAATTGTCAAAACGTATAGTACACTACACCATTTCATTACTTTACAGGACCCTCATTTTGCCTGCAAGGACCCTTAAAATTAATCTTTGGGGGTCCCCGGACCTTCACTTTTGTAAGTCAAGGTAAAGACCTGAGGTATCCATAATCCAGTTGCAAATAGGTCATTCTAAATATTACCATTAATATTTTATTTGAAGCAACATTAGAAAATTTGGCTTTGTTGATCACAGCCAACAAATCAATCTGCTGGCACGTCACATAAAATCTTGTGTACTAACGTCATGCACACTGATGATGACATCATCTCCAATTATTGACAATGCACTCGTGTAACATCTCGTTGCTAGGGGCCGCATCCCAAACAATGGGACAATAGGTGTGAAGTAGCCAATGAGCTTTCAGCAAAAATTATATCACAGCGGATTACGAGGAAAGATATCCATGACCTTATCATTAATTTTTATACAAGTAAAACGCGACCTCAGTTTTCGAATTTTCAGTTTTTATTAGCTTATGGATTTATTGACTTCATGTGACAAAATATACCATCTAGTTTGCATTACCACTGATCTGACAAGCCAAAAGGTGTAAACTGGCATATTTTTCCTATGCCAGTACATGATGGCGCCGGCCAAGCTGGTCGCCCTGACGATGTGGACCAGCCCTGAATATGGTACGGCTTGGCGAAGGGCCGACTCGATCAATATGCACTATTGACAACAGCAGCAACGGCACTCGACTGCATTGTAAACCTTGTGAACAAAAGGATGGCTTTGTCAGATGGGCATATTAATGTTTATATATACCTCTCCTAAAATACCAACACAGTAACAATTTTCTATGTAGTTGTACTGATATTAAGAAAGAGTAAATAGTTTCTTTCTGTACTTACAAAGGTAGACAATGCTTGGTATCATTGATTGTCTAAATCCAGCGTTTATAACAGAAATACTTCAGGCAAGACCTACTGGTATTCAGTAAAGGAGTGAAAACAATTCTCATGTTGTTTCTCCGTTTATCCAACGAAATGCATTTTTGTGTCACCAAAACCATTTGAGAGACCTTTCCATGACGAATTGTTTCTACAAAATTAAACTTTTAACCTCATTTTTAGCTGTAGTTGAATAAATGTATGGAAAGAATATATATCAATATTCTTATACCTGTAGAAAGAAGACATATTTATCGAAATTGAAATAACCTCGTTTTTCGCAAGAGGACTCAATTTATATTGTTCATTAATTTCAACTAAATTTCATTATGACGGCTATGCTTCATTTAATTATACCCACATTTGACTTGACTGAATAACTTACTTTCTGGACAAATTAAAATCAACAGACCAGTGATAAATGACATCTAATGTGGCCATAATATATTTGTCCTACAATACTGTTTTCTTTCAGCAACTTTTACATGATCCTAGTACAGGGTATTTATTTAAACGTATAATTTCAAGATTAACATATGTTTAAATTTTGTTTTGAAAGAAACCTTTGTAAATAGCTTCTAATATTTTCTGTCATATATAAAGAGACAATTTATCATCTCATAAAGTACACTTGATTATTGTCAAATAAAACAAGGTGGACAGTTCTCTGAATGACTCAGTGAAAAAGGTACAATCCTACTCTCACATCAATCATGGGGACACGGGTGGCCCAATCGTCTAAGGCACTGTGCAGAGTTGCGTCCCTTGGGCACGCCAGAAACCTATGATTGTGGGTTCGAATCCCGGTTCACCACAATTATGTTTCTAGGTTTGTCAGCACCATACCCGTGCTCGTGGGTTTCACCGAAGTGGTAAATGTCTGAGACCAGTATCACCTCAGGCTTTCCTCCCACATTAAGCTGACATGCCGCGATATAACTGGAATACTGTTAAAAGTGGCTTAGATTGGGCCAGGGACATTGACCCCTCAAAATATGATAAAATGTATGTCAATTTCTGGAACCTAGACAATCAATTTTCTCAATATTCAAAACAAACTGACGTTTTGTAAGAGTTTCCGTTTGTTATAATTGTCGAGACAATCAATGGCTTAATCACACGCTCGTCAACACCATAACAAGTTAACAAACTATACAATTCAATCCATTACTATTAATAGTAGCAAAAATATTTGTTGACAAGTTTCAAACCAAATACTGAAACATTGAAATTTGTTTTAATTGGAAAATCAAACCATCTTGAATTTCACCTTATGAAAAAATAAATATAAACATAATGTATAGTGAGCAACAGCAGGACCTATTACAAAGTAAAGCCAAAATGCATGTATTTTGATACTTTGAAGTTTTGGAAAATTTCAAAATAAAACCACCTTGAATTTCATCTGAGTTCAGAATTCTTTTTTCATCTTATATCTGTCGCAAGGAACAGTGAGACATATTACAAAATAAAGCCCAAACTTTGTTTCCACGGAAACTGAGCGTGTGATTCCATCAATGAACTCAATACAGGCCGACAGTCCCCTCAGGTAGGCTGCCTGTCTGTCACATGTGCTATGGATTATTCAGCGAGACCCGTGGCTTCACGCACGTGAAACAGGGCTAACAATGGCCGATCAATACGATCAATATTTCCCCTCTATCCATCTGCTTTCTAGGATCGTCAATGGCCCCTCCCTTGCCACACCCACTTTCGAGTAATGAGTTTATCAGTGTTTATCAGTTTATGTCCACCTTTGGTCAGGGCTGCTGCACATGCAACTATCTATGTTTAGCATTCCTCATCACCGATGATGCAGACAGGCTAAGGCCAAACCCAAATTAACCAGGATTTTCCTGGAATAATGACTACAAAGTTTATACCATCTCTGAGAAAATATTATCGTTCTGACAAGTCTAAATATATGCGATATGCTGCACAATATTTTTGGTAGATCATAGAATCTAGTCTGGTTAAACAAAGCCAAGTAGTGTAGACTTCTCTCAGGTTAGGAATAACAATGTCAAGATCCACTGCTGAAAATTTGACGAATATTGATGCAGGTTTGAACTGTACAAAAATAAGTATGATGTTTCGATATACAGTAAACTATGTTTATAATGAACACAATTATAACGAACCGATGGATATAATGAACAAATGTTTTAGCTCCGGCCATTTGCTGTATATATGCTGTACATGTGCTTATAACAAACTATGGTTATAACGAACTAATATAAGGTCGCTTCAAGTTCATTATAATCATAGTTTTCTGTATATAAATGTAAATAGAATTGTTTAATGAACGTTAATAAGAACACAGTTTTTCATAAGAAAATCTAAGTGAATGACATCTCATAAGATGTGTCAGAAAGGGCCCGCAGAAAAGGATTGGTTGTGAAATACCCACAACATTATTTCTATGTCACTGTCCTTCCCTTGAATCATGTCTGTCGCTGGATCTCATGTCCCGGTCATCTGAGGTGCTGAAATTATCCATTCAGAGTTGTGTCCCTTAGCAGAACCAGAATCCCAGAATCACTCTGGTTATGTTTCTAGGTTTGTCAGCACCATACTCATGCTTGTGGGTTTCACCGTAGTGGTAAATTTCTAAGACTTGCATCACTTCAGGCTTTTCTCCCACACCTGATACACCATTTTATTACTAAAATCTTGTTAAAACAACTCACAGGACTTAAGGGCAGGCAACTCAAACATAAATAGAGTTTTTGGCAAAAAAGAACATGCTCCAATTGAGCACTTCATCCATACAACTGCTAGCCGTATAGATGTTGCTGAAAATGTACAACATAAAAATGACCAATAATTCAATAGGAACAAAATGGTTGTTCCTGATGTTGATGTGGGATCTTCCGACAATACTGAAATTGAAGTAATTTTAAAGGCTTTCATAATTAAGTTAGTGAGCTAGGGCAGCATTTGTTGCGTTGCATTAGAGAATGGGAGTATTTACACTGCTCCGAGTTCATTCTTGGCCACATTTACTTATGACACTGTAATTCTCCAATCTCATTAAGCTTGTTATGGAGTAGGCACTTAATTTGGTTACTTTTGAGAATTTATCCTTCAAAATATTAATGTTATTAATCCAGAATATGAAGCCATAACATTGCCCTTGAAAATAAATCTTGAAGCAATGATCGCTGGGGGCGTCAACAGTAAGTTAATATCCTGATAACAATAACATCACTTCTGATGTCATCATTAGCAATTGGTCGGTAAATGATAAATAGAGCACATCTAATATGGTACTAATTTAGTCCTCATGAAGTAAGCTCCTTTTTGTCTTACACTCAATCTGGTACAGGTAATACACTTGACACGCGTCAACCCCAACAATTTGTGCTACCCCAGCAGACAAGTGCAATTGTTCTTATATAAATCTTTTCAAAATTCAAAGTACAAAAATGTACGCTTTATCAAATTTCCTAAACGCTTCTTTGTTCTTGGCCCAAAAAAGAATATTATTTAAAGCTTAAGTTTAACCTTCAGTACATGAAGCCTATTCACCTATACCACCAAGCCAACATGGCATGCCTCAATAGATAGGAGGTTGCAAGAAATAAGAATAGATATATCACAATGCTTAGGGACGTGTGTCATCCTTAAAAGCCCTGGGGTACTCGATGACCTGAGGCCACGTCTCCCATATACCAGACCCACTGTTATTGTTCTGTTATTAAGGAAGGCAAACAGTGATGTAATAAGTGTTTAAATCAACGAGGACATTGTATATTATTTGGTACAAAAGTTAATGTTGAAGACAGGGGTATTGTTTAATTTTACGTGTCTTTTCAGGAACATATTTTGTTTGATCTACTGAGGCTGATGAAGGGACTAAGTAGATTTTTACGATGCTTCAATACTGACTGCAGGGAAGTGAGGACATTGCTGTTATCACAGTGATTGAAGTCACGACAACTATGTCAGCTTTATGAAGTCTATCGCTGTCAATTAATTGCCTAAGGTGAAATGATAAGAATACATTGTCGTTTGAAATAATCCCAACTTTCATAAATTAAGTAAAGTTTTAGGCAAAACTGACATCATTATGACACATCCAACTTGAAAATAAATGCAGATGGATCACAAGATACAAAAATAATAATGAAATTCTGATATCAGTAAACATGATACCAAGATGCCAACCCCAAACTGAGACAATTAGGAATACCTAGGTTAGGCTCCAACATTAGTCATTTAAAAAACAACAATTAGTAATCACTGTTAATGGTTTTGATATAAAAAGATATCTTTAGTACTGCATTTTATTATCCTTACTCTTAAAAACTGGTAAACTTACTCACCACGAGCTATAACAAGTGATAATTTATTATTTGATTAATATTTGGTTGTGAATGTGACAATGAAAATAATGCCAAAAAAACAACCCAAAAACTTTTCCAAATTACTGGTAACATTTTAGAAACCAATATTACTATATACCTTCACTTTGAAACATTTGGTCTAAAATAGCATGATTCTTCCCAAATTGTAGCGGTTGCCATCTCTAAATAACACCCTAGAATATGGAGGATCTGATATCAGAAAAGCTCATTGATTATATTTGCATTGAACAGCAATCGCTAGTCCATAAAAAAATTTAACTCTAAAATGCTTTTGATAGTATGATGAGACTGCAACCAGAAGCAGCCATTAAAGAAGCTATGATAGTCTGCGTGGCTGTTGTACACAAGACAGCACACACCTAACAAAACCATGTCAATGGACCACTGATCATTGCTGAAGCAGGGTATTGATGCTTATTTCAGTGATATGTCAATCATCATGAAATGTACATGCCCAAACACAGACCTCCATCCATTTTTAACATTCACTTTCAAAGATACAGCTTCTATGGAACAGGCATCTTTCTTCTGCTGTCAATCACACACAATGCCCATCCCCTGACCGGGAACTGCCTCTGCGTCACACACGTGTGTGCAATCAACGAGGGATCTGTGTCAGCGTGTGTCACTCAGTGGCCCGTGTGTCGTGTCACAAGGAACTACATCTGTGTATAGACACACAAATGTTATATGGGAATTACTGATCAATTCCGACAACACTTTGTATTTGTAAGATCTCGGCTTCAAAATAATGTTTTTACGACATATGATAATGTTAAAAAGGAATATACATATCCATAGACCCTAAAACATTGTACAAGGTTACAATAACACCATGTGATCACTACACGAAAAAAAGTTAAAGAGAAAACATATGTCCATTTTGTCAAATTATATTTATGTTAAAGGTAAAAATAAGTGCATTTAGTACTGCATAAAGTGCATATATAGAATAGTTTATCACATTCAAGAACATTTATAAGTTCAAAAGGGTTTATTTGAAATGTGTTTCTATCTTACATTTATGATCACTGTGTAATAGACATATTAAATAATATAATTTTTAATATTGTTTAAAAGGTACATTAAAATAATAAAAAATGAAGATACAATTGACATCACTTCTAGCAGTAATAACATCAGTTTGAATGAATGGGTTTGGGTTATGACATGTACTGCTTTAGTGAAACCCAGGAGCATTGGTAAAAGCTGACAAACATTGAAATAATATCAGAACAAATTTAGAATTCAAACCTACAATTATAGGTTTCTCTCACACCTAAGGGATGCAACTCCGCACAGCAAATTGAGGCGCCTTAGACAACTTGGTTGCCCATGCCCTCTGCCAATATGATGGTTTTCTGAGTCAATGGCACTAAATTCCACACAACCTTACCATCTGCCCCCTTTGTGGAAGAGGAAACACAGAAACCAATAAGACATCACAATCCATTTTCTTTAGTCCTGGGACCGTGTTACAGATCATATTCTACGCATATTGTATTAAATTATTGGCCAGTGATTGCATGCTGACACCAAGAAATTAACAATTACTCAAACTTAGTAGCAAAGTTAATCAGTTAGTTAACACTGACTGAATTTTCCATCAAAAGCCAGTAAGATGACTTGTGGCATTGTCTGACACAAAGGATGGAAATACTGAGGCATACAAAATCATTTACCCCCAAAATAATAATACTTTGGCCAAACAATGTTCCAACTACTGGGCTATTAATAAAAATGCGGTTAACATCAATACTATCAATATCTAGATTGAACTATATGAGACTAAAACTTCAACAATTAATTCACAAATCTATATTTCATTGTATCACCGTTAACACCACTGCCATATTTTTAATCCACACATCAAAATCTAAATTGTTCAATACATTCAAATTAACTAAAGCCCTTAAGAACTGTAAATAATAATAGATGAACCCCTGCAATGGATGATAGGGACCAAATTATTCGACGTGAAATATATAGTTTTAAAGCCACATTCAACTTTGCATTTTAACGTCAATGTCAAAATAGGAAGATAACAGATATTTTGGAATCAACCTACCATACTAAAAGGGAGAATAACTGATATAATATATATATATCTTGAGACTACTTCATAAATTAGTAAATCCATCACTGTCGTAACAGATTTGTTTAATTGCCTTGACTTATATGATTTTAAGACTGACATACTATACATGAAATTATAATTTTGGGTTCAACATCCTATGCTAATTTGAAATTCCTTTAAAAATAGAATGATGTACAGCTATTTCTAGTCTGAACCTTTGGATAACCATAAAAGTCAGGAAATTGTGCCTCAGCTCACCCATAATGCTGGGGATAGGAAAATCTACATTGAGACATATCATTGGAGACAGCTGACATACGTCTTGAACTTGAAATGAACTTGAGTGAGCCATTTTTATTTCCCTTATTGGTTATGAAACATAAATTGCAAATTTTAACTAGGTTGACATGCAAGAACAAACTTGAGTTTGGGTCCTACATGCCAATCAAACTAGAATATATAGCTTCAGTGTTAATAAATTATTATCATCAAAATATTCTTAGAATTATTCATGTTGAAACAGGTAAGCCTGTCAACACATATAATCTGGATCCAGAAAAATAAAATTGGACAAACTTGATCTGTAGCCAATGTTCAATTTAAAACAAAAATAACTAAAAATATCTCAGTTGTGTGTATAAGTCTTAAAATGGTATCAAGACCAACATAGATTCTTCACTGCATAAAACTACATGTCTTACAATCTAATAGTTTGATTCAACACAAGCTATCTTCCTCATATATAGTCAGGGTAGTCTTCTTTCAAGACATAACTGAACCGCAATGTCCATCTTCTTTATTCAGGGCACATTTTTCTGATTAACAACCCACAGCATCCTATGAAGATGGCAGATCACTGTACATGATATAAGTAGTACCAACTTGTGGCATATACACCATGGAGCTTATCAACTTACCGAGGCTCTGCTAGCTTGAAATTATTTCATGTGAGAAAATAACCAATATATCTATTTGTAAAAACCTGAATGGAATCATTGGCTATGTTTAAACTCAAGCTACCATACTAATGCTTTCATATATCCATAAAGGCTACAGAGCTGCTGCTTTCAATACACTGCAAAACAAAAAAACACTGACAACACCATTCTTTCTGGGCACATATTCAGTTCTCAAAATTCAAAACAAAATTCTTTCTTTCTTCACAATATGATGTATGTCAGAATCTAAGACACGACAAATCTGAAAATCCAATGTCGATATTTAAATGACAATGACTCCTACCTTGAATACTGCGTCTTCGAGTGCTTTCTCGTAGATCATAGAAGGGTGACGTTCTCTGTGGTTCTGTGGGGCTAAGGTTGGGACTGAGGTTCAGTATAGGGGGGCTGTGTGTGCTGATGTAGTGACCTTGACTCTCGCCCACTCCGGACACTGCAGCAGACAGACTGGCCAACTGACTGGCACCTTCGGGCATCAGTGCCACGGACTCGGCGCCGCACAGGTTCTCTGGACTTTGTACAAAGTTTGAGGTAATATGGCCAGCATGGCAGGAGGGTGGCTTGGGGAGGAGCTGGTGGTATTGCACGATTTGTGGGTCCTTCTGGGAGGCAGCAACAGGCATAATCACTGGCAGTGAGCGCCACCGGGATCACAGCTTACTGGAAAATAAACCAGAGCGTATTAATATAAAAACAGAAACAAATACGTTGAAAATGATGATGCAGATGAATTCCCTTCTCTCAAATTAGAGGGCTTGCTTGTGTATGGGAAGGTAAATAATCTTTTAACACAATTCAGCAGTGTTTGAAGTTAAGCGTGTAAGTCAATGGGACCTTGTCATCACCCAGTGACCCATGTGACCCATGACCCAGAAATGTGCTTCACACATTTTACCCATGTGGGGAATCAAACCCGGCCTTCGGCGTGATGAGTGAACACTTTAGCCACTAAGCTACCCCACTAGGTTAAACACTGTTCAAGTTAATCATGGCTGGACTTTTATAGTCAGTTAACTCACTTGCCTCGGGAAGATGATAAGAAACTGAACCATGGCCAAACCAGTGATCAAAACTGCATGAGCAAGGATCAATGCTGTTGGGGTACAATGACACACAATCAGCCAAGAGACATAATGTAACCACCTGATCCTCATTAGCTGGCGCTTCCACCAGGCATTGGATAATGAGAGCTCAATCTATCTGTCCACTGTATCAAGATAAGTATTGCATCATGTCTACTGAATTCACGATGCAATATGTATCTTGATACTGTAGTCACAATGCTATACATATCTTGATAAAGTAGACACAATGCAATATGTATCTTGATACTGTAGACACGATGCAATACGTATCTTGATACAGTAGACACGATGCAATACGTATCTTCATACAGTAGACATGATGCAATACATATCTTGATTCAGTAGACACGATGCAATACATATCTTGATACAGTAGACACGATGCAATATGAATCTTCATACAGTAGACTCAATACAATACATATCTTGATACAGTAGACACAATACAATACGTATCTTGATACAGTAGTCATGATGCAATACATATCTTGATACAGTAGACACGATGCAATACGTATCTTGATACAGTAGACACTATGCAATACATATCTTGATACAGTAGACACGATGCAATACGTATCTTGATACAGTAGACACTATGCAATACATATCTTGATACAGTAAGTAGACACGATGCAATATGTATCTTGATACTGTAGACACAATGCAATACGTATCTTGATACAGTAGACACGATGCAATACGTATCTTGATACAGTAGACACGATGCAATACGAATCTTGATACAGTAGACTCAATACTATACATATCTTGATACAGTAGACACAATACAATACGTATCTTGATACAGTAGACACAATACAATACGTATCTTGATACAGTAGACACTATGCAATACATATCTTGATACAGTAGACACAATACTATACATATCTTGATACAGTAGACACAATACAATACGTATCTTGATACAGTAGACACTATGCAATACATATCTTGATACAGTAGACACTATGCAATACGTATCTTGATACAGTAGACACTATGCAATACATATCTTGATACAGTAAGTAGACACGATGCAATATGTATCTTGATACTGTAGACACAATGCAATACGTATCTTGATACAGTAGACACGATGCAATACGTATCTTGATACAGTAGACACGATGCAATACGAATCTTGATACAGTAGACTCAATACTATACATATCTTGATACAGTAGACACAATACAATAAGTATAACTGTATAAGTATTTTGTTTTGGAAAGAAAAAACAAAGTCACTTTGATACATGACAGTCACTTCAGACATCACAGGTAATAGCAAGTGACAAAACCTTTTCAGTCCTATCTATGACATCAACATGATCAAGCTCATAAACAGCACACAGCTCACAGGGCAAGACAAGGATTTTATTTCATTACGTAAGTAAATCATACGCATTTTGTATGCTCATGTATTGTGATACTGGCCTGTATGTATCATGTACAGTGTTGAAGGCCATATCACAGTTCAGTGTAGTTTCAGTGTATCAGTAGTCTGTGAAATCACAGCAGCATCTATTAATGAGGCTGAAACAATGACAACCGTCTGGCTTACATCTAACACACACTGTGTGTTCACGCTGCAGTGATTGTTACATCAAGTGGGTATTGTTCAGTTTCATTACAAGGCAGTCTAATTGCTGGGTTGTCTCCCTTATTACTGCAGGGATAGAGCTCCTTCCCAGCACGTGACACCCTCCCAGTAACATCGCAGACAGCAGCGTGGAAGCCGCTATTGCAAGCATCTTGAAATTTGCCCTTTAACCTCAAAACGTGGTGACACTTATATTATTGTGCATGTGTATGTATTTGGGAAAGCTATCATCGTGAATTTTGAAACGGTTTATGGTTGATTTACTATTTCCCAGATGAATTTGTGTTTTGTTTGTTTAATCAGATTGGTTTGAGATTGCAGACTAACAGAAAAGTACCCAACTTCTCCCCTTACATTCTTACTACAGCAATCACATGATAGTGGAAGTGAAATAGAAATTCAATTTGACAAACAATGAAAATAATTTAGCAAAGGGAAAAGTATTGGAGTCATAACATGTTTGAAAGATAACGGTTAGTTTGTTGTGAGTTCAACTCCATGCATGGTTTTGGCCGCAGGTCACAGTGGGGACCTGTGACCGGTGGCAGTAATGGTATCGGGAGCTCTGTGAATGGGCTATCACTGTGAGGAGCTTGTGCAGAGGACTGATAACAAAGAACAAGTCTCTCCTTACGATCATGGCTCAATATGAGCCTGAATTAACCTATTTGGGACCTGTAATTTTATTTTTTTTAAATTTAGATAACATGGTAAACTGAATGCAGTGCTTAAACAGACATTTTTCAGTTTGAAATTCATTTATATTTTTACTAAACCACAAAAAAATAATCTGCTAGTGTCTAACACAGACCTAATGGCAAAAGTGCTAGTCCACATGGAGCTGTCCTTAGTCATTCCTGAATAATACTAGTCTCAAATTAGAAGACTTCTGTTAACGTTCAACCCTGAATTGAATGATTATTGAAATAGGTGAGGTGAGGCAAGGTGAAATTGGGTTTAACATCGCGTCCAAGATTATTGCACTTATTAGGCGACGTGCATCTACGTGTGTGTGTGTTTGTATTAGTCCGGACTGATGCCGATTTATAGTGCTAGCCCACTGAGATACCATGCCGCAGTTTAACATTTTAACATGAATATCCCACTCAGACACAGTATACTGACTCCAAGCCAACCAGTCCTTGTTTTAGCCCCTTAATGCCGAGTGCCAGACAGGGTAACAACAAGTACCAACTTTTAACGTCTTTTGGTATGATGCGGCCAGGGATCGAACCCGGGACCTTCCGCAATCCGGGCAGACGCGCTACCTATCGAAATAGGTCATTCACTGATATGAGTGGCTTTTTCAAAGCAATAGAGTGGTTATGGAGTACAGCCGAGCATGTCTAAATGTGAGTGAGTGAGTGAGTTTGGTTTAACGCTAATCGGGCATAGAGTGGTTATGGGGTACAGCTGAGCATGTCTAAATATGAGACGGCACATCGGGCATAGAGTGGTTATGGGGTGCAGCTGAGCAAATCTAAATATGAGACTGCACATCGGGCATAGAGTGGTTATGGGGTACAGCTGAGCATGTCCATATATGAGACAGCACATCGGGCATAGAGTGGTTATGGGGTACAGCTGAGCATGTCTAAATATGAGACAGCATATCGGACATAGAGCGGTTATGTGGTACAGCTGAGCATGTCTAAATATGAGACAGCATATCGGGCACAGAGTGGTTATGATGTACAGCTGAGCATGTCTAAATATGAGACAGCACATCGGGCAAAGAGTGGTTATGTGGTACAGCTGAGCATGTCTAAATATGAGACAGCATATCGGGCACAGAGTGGTTATGTGGTACAGCTGAGCATGTCTAAATATGAGACAGCATATCGGGCATAGAGTGGTTATGTGGTACAGCTGAGCATGTCTAAATATGAGACAGCATATCGAGCAAAGAGTGGTTATGTGGTACAGCTGAGCATGTCTAAATATGAGACGGCATATCGGGCATAGAGTGGTTATGTGGTACAGCTGAGCATGTCTAAATATGAGACAGCATATCGGGCATAGAGTGGTTATGTGGTACAGCTGAGCATGTCTAAATATGAGACGGCACATCGGGCATAGAGTGGTTATGGAGTACAGCTGAGCATGTCTAAATATGAGACAGCATATCGTGCATAGAGTGGTTATGTGGTACAGCTGAGCATGTCCAAATATGAGACAGCATATCGGGCATAGAGTGGTTATGTGGTACAGCTGAGCATGTCTAAATATGAGACAGCATATCGGGCATAGAGTGGTTATGTGGTACAGCTGAGCATGTCTAAATATGAGCATGATGAGACGGCACATCGGGCATAGAGTGGTTATGAAGTACAGCTGAGCATGTCTAAATATGAGACAGCGCATCGGGCATAGAGTGGTTATGTGGTACAGCTGAGCATGTCCAAATATGAGACAGCATATCGGGCATAGAGTGGTTATGGGGTACAGCTGAGCATGTCCATATATGAGACGGCATATCGGGCAAAGAGTGGTTATGTGGTACAGCTGAGCATGTCTTAATATGAGACGGCACATCGGGCAAAGAGTGGTTATGGGGTACAGCTGAGCATGTCTAAATATGAGACAGCATATCGGGCATAGAGTGGTTATGTGGTACAGCTGAGCATGTCCAAATATGAGACAGCATATCGGGCATAGAGTGGTTATGTGGTACAGCTGAGCTTGTCTAAATATGAGACAGCATATCGGGCATAGAGTGGTTATGGGGTACAGCTGAGCATGTCTAAATATGAGCATGATGAGACGGCACATCGGGCATAGAGTGGTTATGGAGTACAGCTGAGCATGTCTAAATATGAGACAGCACATCGGGCATAGAGTGGTTATGTGGTACAGCTGAGCATGTCCAAATATGAGACAGCATATCGGGCATAGAGTGGTTATGGGGTACAGCTGAGCATGTCTAAATATGAGACGGCATATCGGGCAAAGAGTGGTTATGTGGTACAGCTGAGCATGTCTTAATATGAGACGGCGCATCGGGCAAAGAGTGGTTATGGGGTACAGCTGAGCATGTCTAAATATGAGACGGCATATCGGGCATAGAGTGGTTATGGGGTACAGCTGAGCATGTCTAAATATGAGACATAATGGTCAGTTGTGGTCAGTTCTAAATATTTCAGAAAGCTTGTCAAGTATATTTAATGTTAAAATAATTAATCAGGGTACGATTTCATTTTGTTTTACCACCTGCACCAGGTGCAACCAAGTAAATGAATCAGGTTGCACCACCAAATTACTGGCTGCACCAGTTTATCATAAATTGAAAAACTGTATTTTCAGTTATTTTGAATATTAAATAAATTCAAAGAGAACATAAACTTGAGAATGTGCTCTGGTATTTTATTTTAGGTAAATCTGTATATGGCTTTTACATCATGATATCCAGTAAACAACCTCAAAAAGAAGTATCAAAGTGTCTGTTTGTTGTGATTGTAACTTCATGAGTGACTGTTCTAGTGGTAATTGTGAAGAATTAGCTCTACTAGTTCACTGCATTCAGACCACCTGTGTATTTCACTAATTTCGTAAAATTTTGTTTCCTGGATTCAAAAAGATTGGAAGCCAATTCTAAAACATTTCCACTTTTATCAAATATAACCACTGCAGTGCACTTGTAGGAAAAGTTACCTGCACTAGTGTTTAACCTTTACTGGTGCAGCTTGGATATGTAGCGAAATCGATCCCTGTTAATCCATAAGTGAAATATTTAAAACAGTGATGTGAAGCTGTGAAGTAGAAGAATATTCCTATTGTATCTTCCACTCAATGTTAATTTTCCACAATACATGTAAAGGCTGAAAACACACATGGGTTCCCAACTGGGTTATGAGTACTTGAATCCAGGGACCCCTGAAACCTTTATCTTTTAACATTAGGGCCCATTGGCTTGAAAACTTGTTTCTAATGTGCTATCCCAATACTTCTGTAGTGTATCTACATCAAAATGTCACTAGCTGAGGCAACCGTAAACTATCTGACAAGATCTAGTTCCAGGTCTGAAATCAAAATTCATAACATTTAATTATTTGTGTTAATTCATATTTTTGGTTTTGCTGTCATCATTAATTTTGTAATCTGTTAACTGTTCCAGAGTTTAATAGTTGGGGCATGTGATCTAGGACAATGATGTACATTGTGTCACAAAGTATTACGATGAATGGAATAGGAAGTCTTGCTGTCGTCAATTACATGCTCATCACTGATCAAATTTCAATGAAAACAGGTTAATACAGATCTATAATGACCTTTCAATCAAATATTCAATCTAAGGTGACATGACACCAGACAGGCTTGTGTGATTACAATAGACAAGCCCCACCTCTATCCACGGCAGTGTTTCTTCACATATAGACACAACTGGCATGAATATACTATTAATAACACTTGAGGTGATATTACAATTTCCACACAGAGCTTTATTTCAGAACTTAATTCTATGCAGAGGTTTATTAATACTGAATCTTGTTATGTTAAATGTGTACTAGGAGTGCCTGAAAGAAAAGTTCTCCATCGATGGATTTTTTTGTTGCAAATTGGGTTTCAAGATAATCTCTTCCCCGGTCCACACACTTCGGCTGATGATGCTGGAGAAGACTTCCTCTCGGTGGTGTAAAATATCTCTCACGGCAGGAATATTTTCATCTTCATTTGCATAATACTCACCAGACAGTTCTTTCTTCGTATTAGGGAAGAGGGGGAAATCTGATAGATACAGAAGATGTCCAGTGAGTTCAAAGCCAGTCACACATTGCAGCCACGGTGACCTGTGCACATGGGCTTTGTCTTGGTGGAACAACACACCTTTAGTGTCCGTACCAACAGGAACAGCTGATGTTGAACACTCTGTACCAACAGGGCCAGCTGATGTTGAACACTCTGTACCAACACGGCCAGCTGATGTTGAACACTCTGTACCAACAGAGCCAGCTGATGTTGAACACTCTGTACCAACAGAGCCAGCTGATGTTGAACACTCTGTACCAACAGGGCCAGCTGATGTTGAGTGAGTGAGTGAGTATGGTTTTACGCCGCTTTTAGCAATATTCCAGCAATATCACGGCGGGGGACACCAGAAATGGGCTTCACACATTGTACCCATGTCGGGAATCGAACCCGGGTCTTCGGCGTGACGAGCGAACGCTTTAACCACTAGGCTACCCGACCGCCCCCCAGCTGATGTTGAACACTCTGTACCAACAGGGCCAGCTGATGTTGAACACTCTGTCCCAACAGAGCCAGCTGATGTTGAACACTCTGTACCAACAGGGCCAGCTGATGTTGAACACTCTGTACCAACAGGGCCAGCTGATGTTGAACACTCTGTCCCAACAGGAACAGCTGATGTTGAACACTCTGTCCCAACAGGGCCAGCTGATGTTGAACACCCAATCCCAATAGGAACAGCTGATGTTGAACACTCTGTCCCAACAGAGCCAGCTGATGTTGAACACTCTGTCCCAACAGAGCCAGCTGATGTTGAACACTCTGTCCCAACAGAGCCAGCTGATGTTGAACACTCTGTACCAACAGGGCCAGCTGATGTTGAACACTCTGTACCAACAGGGCCAGCTGATGTTGAACACTCTGTCCAAACAGGAACAGCTGATGTTGAACACTCTGTCCCAACAGAGCCAGCTGATGTTGAACACTCTGTCCCAACAGAGCCAGCTGATGTTGAACACTCTGTCCCAACAGAGCCAGCTGATGTTGAACACTCTGTACCAACAGGGCCAGCTGATGTTGAACACTCTGTACCAACAGGGCCAGCTGATGTTGAACACTCTGTCCAAACAGGAACAGCTGATGTTGAACACTCTGTCCAAACAGGAACAGCTGATGTTGAACACTCTGTCCCAACAGAGCCAGCTGATGTTGAACACTCCGTACCAACAGAGCCAGCTGATGTTGAACACTCTGTCCCAACAGGAACAGCTGATGTTGAACACTTTGTCCCAACAGAGCCAGCTGATAATATCACTATCTGTACCAACAGGGCCAGCTGATGTTGAACACTCTGTACCAACAGAGCCAGCTGATGTTGAACACTCTGTCCCAACAGGAACAGCTGATGTTGAACACTTTGTCCCAACAGAGCCAGCTGATAATATCACTATCTGTACCAACAGAGCCAGCTGATGTTGAACACTCTGTCCAAACAGGAACAGCTGATGTTGAACACTCTGTCCCAACAGAGCCAGCTGATGTTGAACACTCCGTACGAACAGAGCCAGCTGATGTTGAACACTCTGTACCAACAGGAACAGCTGATGTTGAACACTTTGTCCCAACAGAGCCAGCTGATAATATCACTATCTGTACCAACAGAGCCAGCTGATGTTGAACACTCTGTCCAAACAGGAACAGCTGATGTTGAACACTCTGTCCCAACAGAGCCAGCTGATGTTGAACACTCCGTACCAACAGAGCCAGCTGATGTTGAACACTCTGTCCCAACAGGAACAGCTGATGTTGAACACTTTGTCCCAACAGAGCAAGCTGATGTTATCACTATCTGTACCAACAGGGCCAGCTGATGTTGAACACTCTGTACCAACAGGGCCAGCTGATGTTGAACACTCTGTACCAACAGAGCCAGCTGATGTTATCACTATCTGTCCCAACAGAGCCAGCTGATGTTGAACACTCCGTACGAACAGAGCCAGCTGATGTTGAACACTCTGTCCCAACAGGAACAGCTGATGTTGAACACTTTGTCCCAACAGAGCAAGCTGATGTTATCACTATCTGTACCAACAGGGCCAGCTGATGTTGAACACTCTGTACCAACAGGGCCAGCTGATGTTGAACACTCTGTACCAACAGAGCCAGCTGATGTTATCACTATCTGTACCAACAGGGCCAGCTGATGTTGAACACTCTGTACCAACAGGGCCAGCTGATGTTGAACACTCTGTACCAACAGAGCCAGCTGATGTTGAACACTCTGTACCAACAGAGCCAGCTGATGTTATCACTATCTGTACCAACAGGGCCAGCTGATGTTGAACACTCTGTACCAACAGGGCCAGCTGATGTTGAACACTCTGTACCAACAGAGCCAGCTGATGTTATCACTATCTGTACCAACAGGGCCAGCTGATGTTGAACACTCTGTACCAACAGAGCCAGCTGATGTTATCACTATCTGTACCAACAGAGCCAGCTGATGTTGAACACTCTGTACCAACAGGAACAGCTGATGTTGAACACTTTGTCCCAACAGAGCCAGCTGATGTTATCACTATCTGTACCAACAGAGCCAGCTGATGTTGAACACTCTGTCCCAACAGGAACAGCTGATGTTGAACACTTTGTCCCAACAGAGCCAGCTGATGTTATCACTATCTGTACCAACAGAGCCAGCTGATGTTGATAACCAGACTGTCGTGTCGGTCCCACCAAGAAATTCATGACCACTGACTGAGGGCCAAAGTATAATAGAATGAATGACATATTCTTCCTGGCCTAGATTGTGTATGTGTCTAATGCCACATATAATTACTGGGATAGGTTATCATTCAAATAAGCACTGATATTTGATTATGACATCACATCAAGGTCGTTTAACATATTCATGTTTTCTATAAGTTTAGTGATTAAGAATGATATTCATCTGTTTCGAAATTCTCTCCATGTCTGTGTAGCTATGTCTTGCCCTCTTCTTTTTCTGCTTGCCATTGTCATGTTCAAGATTAGTACTCCCATATAGTGATCTGCATGATGGTGCAGGGCTCGATTTAGCTATCTAAAACATGCACAAGTGCAACCTATTATTGAAAAATGCAACCTAACATTTATGTCAACATGCACCACATGCGTGAAAAGTTAGTGTAAAAAAAACCAACTAACCTTTTCTTGCCAAACAACATCAACACGTTGAGTACCTCTAAGTTTTATTTACTATACCATATCACTAATCCATGTGTTATGCGTAATTCATGACAGCAGTGCTCCAGATAACTTTCTGAGTAATTGAGTTTTTACTCGAAGGTTTCTATTTAATTGGGTTATTACATTTTTCTTTGGGTAACCAATATTTTTTCACTTATCTATTCATCATTCTATTGGTTTTTTTCCCAAAATGAGTAAACATTTTGAGATTTATTTAAAAAAAAAATGTTTTAGATGTATATAACCATGATAACAGTTCTAAATATTGGCTTGACTCGGAAAGTAAATTAGTTCCAAATTGTGTTTTGGAAATTAGCTCTGGTGTACACATGTTGAAAAAACTTCATTGGGTATTTACACGTTCTGTTTTTATACATTTGAGTTTTTCTATAATGCATGCGTTTGTGTACGCAAGTTAATTGAAAGTAATAGGTTTTTGAATAATTTTGGGGGGTATTTTACGCAAATACGCAGCTCACCTGTAGCTCTGTGACAGTGATCAGAGATATGAGATTTTACTTACTTAGACTAGATTATGCATCTATGTTTCCATTTTAATAAATTTATGTGATGACGTTGCAACCTGCTACCGTGAGTGCATGTGCGTGTGCGTGTACTAGACCATTCTGAAGCTGGGTTTAAAGTGCTAGCCCACTGAGATACCATGCCACAGTGTAACATGCAGACCCACTGAGACACGGTGTACATACTCAGGGCCAACCACTCCTTGTTTTCTCCCGCTAATGACAAGTACAAGACAGGGTAGCAACAAGTACTATCATCTTTAAATGTTTTTTTACCATGACACAGTCTGGGGTCACACCACTGACCTTCTGCTCTCCCACTTGAAATAAAGTTGTTTAGGTCGCTTGATTTAAAAGAAACCTTACCGTTGTCTAAAATGCATAATGTTTCCTTTTACATTTTCAGGTATTTATTTTTGTTACATATCTTTATTCAGTGTTTGCAGCAGCCAACAATAACATAAAAAGTACATATATGATTAATCGCTATAATCATTATTGGAAAAGTCAACAATTAATCTTAGGTAAATTTCTCTAATAAAAAGAGTTGCAGGATAAATGAAGAGGAATCTAAACTATTTTATTCTGATTGTAGCATTTAAATTGATGGATTAAATCTTTGACAGAACTCACAGATCAACTTAATAATGATTTAGTAAAGTCAAAGTTTGAAATGACCGCAATTTGTGGAAAAGGAAAAGGCTATTTTTATGTACCATTTGAACAAAAGACATTGTTAATTGTATAACATCCACTACAACCTTATCAAATATACTAGCTTCATCAGCCATAAATAATCATGAGATGTTTATTCATACAGACTCAAATTAGGATTCTCATATCAGCATGATTACAAAGGATGGCTGATAACATGTACTGCATTATAAATATATTGGGCATCAGTCTTTTTAATTTCGGATTTGTAATTCAATCAGGTTCTTGTATATTTAAGATGAAAAGAATTCCCATCTAGAATTAAACTAAATACTGTGCTGGCATCAGATACATAGTGAAATATTATATAGCTTGGAGACTAAGGTCAAAGACCAGCAAGTCAGATCATTCCCAGTTTATTTTAGAAACTGACCTGAGCAGGTCCTCCTCCCTAATGTTGAAATGATGGGATGGTGGACTGGCTGCTGACGTTTGGGTCCAGAAGAATACCATGATATCATACTGTGATACACTGTATCGTCATCTCTGACTGTACTGACAAACTTTAAGTGTTTAACATATTTCAGTTTGCCTTTGACAATGCGGTACTACCTGCCTGGCAGCTGACCTTCGTGAAAGATTCACATAAGTATCTTTACCCACATAAACCTCAGCATAAGCTCCTGGATACTATTTAAATACTATACACTAAAGATATGGCACAAACCATGAACTTTGACCTACATATAGATTGCATAGACTCTAAACCCTGTAAACATTTCAAGGAAATACAGTCCGGAATTTGCATCCGTTGTTACTTTTGAAAATGATGGATTGGATTTTAAAACTTTATTCAAATCTACAGATTAAATCAGTGTGTTCCAAAAATGAATTTGGGCATTATTTTTCACAAGATGTTATTCTAAGTACATGGACTATTACAAGTTGATCTTACTGGACCACACCAACATTTTATTAGACATGGACTTCAGACTAGTGGATAAAGTCGCAGAATATTACCGTATTCGACGTAATAAGCGCCCACAGCGATATTTGCTAATATATTGGCTCGTGAACAATCCCAATTAGCACCCTTTTCGATTGATCAATGTACACAATAATTATTTATTCGCGCTTGTGTGTTATATGCACCCTTAATTATGGGCAATTAAATTCTGGAAAAATATATCTCTCGTATATAAACGTTTCAGGCTGTCAGCATAAACCACGAAATTTATCTTTCAACTCTGTTTTTTTCGACAAAATAATATTTTAATAAGAGCCTCCCATTTCTAATTTTGAGAGCGCCCTGGGCGCGTATTACGTCGAATACGGTAAATCCCTTCACTGGAGGAAGAAACCAGACCAACATCATCTGGTATAACATTCTGATCATGCATGATGTACCATGATGTATCAGTCAACAAGTACCTTTTGTACCAGTCTTAATGTGCTTAGATTCTGTATATTTCTAAGAACTGGTGCACTGACTAAAGAATGAATTAGGTGGCTATACAGGGACTGACCTAAGTTACTAAAGGTGGGGCTTGGGGATGAGTGAGTGAGGGAGTGAGTTGGGTTTAACGCTGCTTTTAACAGTATTCCAGTTACATCACGGCGTGTCAGCTTAATGTGGGAGGAAAGCCCAAAGTGGTGCAGGTCCTAGACGTTTAACACTTCGGTGAAACCCACGAGCACGGGTATGGTGCTGACAAACCTAGAAACATAATCGGGGCGAACCGGGATTCAAACCCACAATCATAGGTTTCTGGCGTGCCTAAGGGACGCAACTCTGCACAGCGACTCGCGGCGCCTTAGACGACTGGGCCACCCCTGCCCCCGCTTGGGGATGATTTGTAGTTCTAAAAATATGACAATTAGAATTATCTATTCGACTGAAGTCTTTGAAAGGTTTTTATAACTTGGAAGAACATGAATTTTTGAATATTTTACACTTTTTTAATTATAAGAACTTCTTTCATTCTTTGTTACGACGTTTCAGAGTTATTCCTTGTCCTTCATCAGGTGAATACTGAGAGCACATAGAGTTAATATACATACAAAATTATAAGTTTACTTACACACAGTAGAACTAGCGTACAATGTTACTGACAATGTTACTGATCCTTAGTGTTTTTGTGATCATTATTATGAAGATAATCTTCATTATTTATTTCGATGTAAAAAATATACGGATATAACATCAAACTGTTCCTTTTATATAAAAGGTTATGATATGAAAAACATGTTGTTTGGCAATATAACTCTGTCATCTGAAACAAATATTAGACTAATAGAATCTGTTCATGCATATTTTACCCTAAGAAAATGTTTCAAAAGCCTTTAATGTATGTTAGACATTTTTGGTACATTTATATATATTTTATGTTGAACCTTGCATTATCCACTGTGTGTTGTGATATATTATATAAATGTTCTTGTATCAGAGAGGTCTTTAAATAGGCATTGCGCATGTTGACCAATCCATTTTGCAGAAAATAAAATATTGTTTAAAGCATGTGAGAGAAGCCAGTGAGGTACAATGAAGGTGTAGTGTTGGGGCTTGGTGTAATAACAGGGAACTGATTGGTGACAAAGAATATCTACTTGACTGTTTACAGGACAGTGGCTGTTAACCATTTCTTTTAATGACAGGCCTTTGTTGATATAAGTCTCAATTAATGGTACAAAATACTATTCAGCCCATTGGCAACACAATAACAAGTAATTTATGTAAAGACAACAACAATCAGACAAGTCTCCAGACACAGTATACAACATTGTTATCTAAATTGTTAGCATAACAGATTAATTAATAAAGCAAACATGGTCCTCTGCTAGGCTTAAGTATCTGCCATGTGATCTGCCACTGTGTAATTACTAAAGTCTTAAAGGCATCTACTACTGAACTCAATTCTAAAGTAAAGGCTTCTGTGTCTTTCAGTGAGCCATGTCAAAGTTGGTATACTGATATAGACAAGTAAAATCTATGCTAGTAAAGGACTGGTTATTTACAGGTGGGGTGGGTCGGGGTTTTTTCAAGCACTAACGTTCTGAAAATAGTGACCCTCATCTAATGCTTGTCATATTTTTGGATGACCCTCCCCATGTTCTTGTACATTTTTTTCATGATCCTCCCTGAAAAAAAATTAAAAGCACTTCATATTACTATAAAATGTCCATTTTTCATGACCGTCCCCAAATATGTGTTTTTTTGTATGACCTTCACCTAGACGGTAATTTTTGTTGACAAGCCTATGAAATAGGCCTAGCATAAACCAATCTTCATATTTCATTTCAACCAGAAGTAATAATCAATATCCTGATCTTGACATTTGTTTTCATTACAGATGGATTCATTTGATTATGATTCTAATTGTAAACTCAAGTTTAGGATTATTTCAATTAATCGTAATAAAGATTTGGACCCATACTGGCCGACAACAGATTCGTTTACATGATAATAGTGTCTCTTTAAATCGGGCATGTCTTTTTGCATGTGGTACGTTTGTAATACGGTGGGCAAGAGGCTAACATCCTCTAAAGCGTGGTCAGTACTGTGATATATAATGATCCAGTTATACATAGACTCAACTGTACAGTACGTGGAGCAGTGTGTTTGGGTTTGACCGAATTAATATCGCCAGGTTCTGCTACCGACATAGAAAGTGGGCTGGACGAGGCAAGATCAATGTTGACCTTTCTTATAACGTATCTGCGTTTTAGAAAACCCCTCCACGCTGCTTCAAAGCGCTTACATTTTTAGTCGTATATAGCCTAGCTCGTCTTTGATTAGAAAATTAGGATAATAAGGATGAACGCCTAGCACCAGAAAAATTGCTTAGCTCGTGAACTCCGTGCAAACATGTCAGTCCTTTCAATGGCCATCAAGTTGCTTTATGGGCCGATCTTTCCTTATCACACAAAATGATTTCTACGATTTTCCCAATAAATAAATAAAAATATACACAATCACACAGCATTTCCTCACCTCTATGTGCAGTTAAATATCTCGGTTTCGATGTATTAGTACCAGTAACATTCACTTCAGATCGAACACTTATCAGGCACTTCTCTCGGATGATAATCAAATAAAGGATTCCCCGCCTACGGTAGTGACGTCAGATCCGTAGGAAATACCTCCTTCTGACAGATAAATAAAATTGACATTTTGTATTAAACTTAACAATTTACGATTACTATTGGAAAATCATAGTCTCATAAATACATATTTTTAAAAACTGTAATTAAAACACAAGTTTGTTTTGTTGACTGAGTAATACGAAAATAGCCAGATGACGAGAGGCGATTAAAATAAACACAAGACGATTGGTTGTTGTGGTCACGTGGTGCCGTGTAACGCACCTGATTGGCAAGCTGGTTTGACGAGAAGCGAGCGAGACGGTGGAAAGAAGGGAAGGAAGAGGAGAAAGGAGGGCAGTTGCCCAGAGTTTTGGTTGATTTATTTGGCTTTGAAAGTTTGGAAATTGAAGAAATCATTTCTTGAATTTAAGGAGACACTTTTGTACTTATATTGGAGGTTGCAAGCAGTTTACTGAATCTACGAGCAGAAGAAAATTACAGGTCGCTGAAAGATAAATAGTGGACGCCATCTTGAAGTAAACAAACCGAGGTCGATTTGTTGTGTTCAAGAATTCGTTGAAGTACAGCTGTCAGGAGATTCTACACCCTACAGATCTGCTGTTGGTTATCCCTGAAGATCGGCTACTTTGTGTGTTCGATAAAGAAGTGTGCGTGATCTTTCAAATGGTCCTGTCAACACTTGGTATGTCGCAGTCGAACATTAAGGACAAACCTAAAAGGTCAAATGGGAAGTATATTTCCCAGAGAGACGAAAAGGTGAAAATGTCACCGAAACACGTTAAACAAGTGCCAAAGAGGGTTTCAGGGCCCAAGGACATTATGACTGAGAAACGGGCTCAGAAATTTTCACAACATTCTACACCCTACTCAAATGGTTTGATCTCAAATCCCAGCTCTGACAGGCGAAAGGATGGAGATAGAGCCAAGAAGAGGAGTCGTTGCCCGTCCGAGAGTGAGATGCAATCAACGAAGTTAGAAGAAATCCTTGATGCACAGGCAAATGCCTATGCTGGTGCTAAATTTAGCGACCCACCCTCACCAAAAGTACTGCCGAAACCTCCATCCCACTGGATGAACAATGAAAATGCTGTACCCAGGTGTGACGATATGACAAGTCATTTGAAGATGTTACTGAAAGTACCAGTCCAAGCATAGACTTTTTTTAAGGGATGACTTTTTTGTCATTCAAGGCCAAAGGGTCCCACAATCAAAGTCATTCCAAGTTTATTTTTGTAAAGGCTTGAATCAGTATTGTCATTGTATGGCATTTTCATAGACTCATATTGTTGGATTTTTGACATCATCAACTTTTAAAGTCATAGATGCGTGGACATATCATTGTACATCTTCTTCAGCCGTCTGTAAGACCAGAGGAAATACTTATTAACATACCATGCATTTTTATCATAGATTTATTCTTCATCTATAGCCCCTCTGGTCACCATACACGTACTTGTGCAGTTCTTTAATCTATTGTACATAAATTAGTATGCTAAAGTTCATGTGATATATTCAGCATCTAAGTTATGAGCAAAATAGTGCAATACCTACTACACAGGTTAAATGAGTGCTTTTATGACCTGTTGCTCTGAGGTGCTGTTTGAGCAAAACTTCTGTGATTTTGTTTACAAATGTGATGCTTTCATATTTGATAAGAAGAGGGTGCATGTATGAAAGATGGGTGGGTTTTATGTGGGTCTTGTTTTAATATTTTGTTTGGGTAAAATTGGGTTCACTGTTGCTTAAAGGTTAAAAGTATGCCAAAATCGGAATATTCTTTGTGTCCTGATTTCTTGTGATTGTGAATAATGACAGGGAAATTGTCTTTAATTGTTCATTTGCTTTTCTTTCATTTGTTTCAAAATTCATTTGGACTCTTCCAAGGTATTGTCATCTTCTTTTTGGTAAGTTTGATGGTTTGTGTTCAACAATCAGCATTAAATCACACAAATTATGAAGGGTTCACAAGATTTTGCATACTGATCATGATAACTTTCCCATGGCCTTGATGAGTATTTTGAAGCAATGTTTTTAAATGTTAATGCACCTTTTTCAAGTTGAATATATGTTGGGGTGATGTAAACTTGCACCTCTCCCCCCCCCCCCCCCCCCCCCCCCCCCCCCTCTGTATAGTTAATGATGGATTAATATAATGTCACCTGTTCCATCAAAATGTAGTTTAGCCTTGTTTCCTGTAGTGTACTTGTAGCACGATGTTCAAGCAAGAGTATTCTATTCAGAGTAAGGATAGTGTTGCTTGATTATTTTGATCTAATGGACCATAAGTATAATGTGATAATGCCATTTGTACGTGTATTTAAAAAAATAATTTGTTTTACCAAATGCTCCATGGGAAAGCCAATGTAGGATCAAGTGTCCTTTCTGACATATGAACTAAAGAATGAATCTTCCTAATGTTTTTACCACAAACTTTTTTATATGAAAATATATAAAAACAAAAAAAAGATACATGGATTATCACTCTACTTATGACCCATTGATATTAATGATATACAGGGATGGAAATAAGCACTAGCCCGCAAGGTCGGACCAGTTTTGTTAATGTTAAAGGTATCTGAGGGCTAGTAGAATTTCAAACATTCTTGGGGTGGGTGGGGTAATTGCCATATGTTATCACTATTCCGGCTAGTTGACATTCTTGCTTTTTTTCCATCCCTAATATATTTACTTATTGGTTTGTGAATTCTCTTTTAAAAGTACCTTTTTCTGAAGTTTACTTTGTGCTTTTGTCATTCAGTCATAGTAACCCTATTTTACGAAAAGTTTACATGGGCTGGAGTTTCATGTTTCTTGTAAAAGTTTCACACGTTAATCTCTACTACCAGGAACTGTTTTTGTGATTTGACATGTGTGTCAATATCATTTACCCCTGTAGACAGTATTTCCATTGCAAAGGTGATTGAAGAAGATTTGCATCTTAAAGGGGAGAGACTGAGTAGATGATGCTGTGCTGAAAGGTTTGTGATTCAAGCAGGCACGTTTTATAAGCTTTGCAGCTCATGTCAAGTGTCAAAAGAAGTTTGACAGCCCACTGCCATTTACTTTTTAGTGTCTATTGTTATTGTGATGAACAACATTGCAGGAATGAAGAAGTGACAATGTGAAAGGCGTCGGTTAGATACATACATGAATATTTTCCGTGCCATGTTGAACTCTTAAAGGAGAAATGTTGATGTTTGTGTTATTTCAGATTGACGAAAGAATTTATTGAATGTATACAATCACGTGAACTTATTAGCACTTAAGGAACTGCACAATGTATATCATAACACTTCTGTCCATCATGTAGTGTATTTATTATTTTTTTATTTCACATCATCCATTTTTTTGGGCCCTTTTCAGGGCCCACCAATGTCCCAAAAGGAGACTTTTAACATGATGAAAACTTGGCGTGCAGTATGAAAGAAATGGATGAATGATTGACAGATGTATGATTGTGTTTATATTGTCTCTTTATATGAAAATTTGGTGCTATATTATTTAACAGGTATCAAATCGTCGATAATACATCTTTTGATGGTTGATTTTAAATAACCTGATACATGTTGTATGTTACAGGGGAAGAAAATGGCATCTAAAAATGACTTAATTATAAAATGTTGGAAAACCTCTGGCAATTTTGATGAAAAGGCTATTTGACCAGACATGAAATACCATCAATCTTTGATCATTGATATTGTGGGTTTGTGGTAGTCATGATGTTGAAGTTTTTGAAGTTCCATAACCCACCGAAAGAATTCTTTGTATTGCAATGTTGACTAAAGCCTCATTAATTAGGACCTTTATTTTATCATTGTGGAGTTAATACCAAATTATACTTTACTTCTTGATTGAATAACTGCTTGAAAAGTAGCAAGTATCAAACATTCTCTGCAAGGCTGTTTGAACAAATCATGGCCAGACTTCGTCCAATTTGAGGTAAGGATGTTGACATTTTGTTTTCAAACTACCAGTAGTTATCAGTGGAAACTGTTACATTGTTTTCCTTTGACTCTGTAGTGGTGTAAAATGAAATTTGTCTGATGTATACACCTCAGGCTATGTCTGTTCTACTTATTGAGAGAATATATTAAACTTTCAAAAAGTAAAAGTATGCTGCAACTAGTCAATAATGTTGTAAGACTACTTCTATGATTGGTATGCCACTCTGATAACTAGTGTAATCAAGTAATGGATGGAAAAATGAGTTCGGTTTAACATTGTTTAAAAATGATTTTGTAATTTTTAATGTCTACCATTTAATTAACAAGAAATAATGTTAAAACTTCATATTTTTTTATGCTTCTAAATTATATATATATAAGGAAAAGTCATTGATATATTTATGATATATGTTTGGCTTGTTTAAGTTCTGAAACAAATACTACCTTCCCCAAGAAATTTAATTTAATATCTTGTATACATATATTGGTAGCAGCAGTGCAATCAAGGGCATGAGGGCAGTCATTAATGAAGATCCTTGTTAGTCCTATGCTACTTTTTGTGTTAATAATAAGCCCTGAATTGGATGGATTGCATTTTTCTATGAAAGTGCCAATTCAAAGTTTGAAAGTTTATGTGGCACACAAAAGGGGAAAGATTCTAATTGTTTGGTTGTTTTATGTTAATGATGAAATGAGATTCACAAACCAGAATCTCACCAAGCCATGTCTTCTAAAGACGGGATGCTTTTTGACACTTTAGTGTCACTGGATACATGAGTAGTTGGCTCTGTATCAGTTGTCAAGTGAAATATGTATCAACGATAAAAACTTGTGAAATGTTGGCATGAAATTATATTGAGGTATCACCTTATAGTGTTATACTGTTCCACTTGATAACAACAACCATGCCAGGGGGTGATGTGATCACTTTTTTGAGACCGTTTTAAATAAATGCTACATTTTGAGAAGTTTCTGCCCCTTGGTATTTAAAAGAAATATCTTCAAATTTGATTAAAATTCAGAGAAGTGGTCTGAGAAGTGACTGTGGTCACAAATATGAATGCATATCAGGGATGAGTGTTTGCTTGATGAAACAAATTCCGTTTGAAATGTTTGTCGCCAACACAAGAAATGGTAACCACTTTTTTAAATCCTCAATATTATGCTCATCCCTGAAATGTTCAGTTTGAAATAAGGGTTTTGAGAAGACCTTTATTTTGACAAATTTATTATTTTGTGAAGTAACATTAATGATGGTAAATCACAACTTATGGAGATCTTTTGAAAAAGTACCAAAATTTTAACTTAAATTTTTTTTCTGATTTCATTGCTAAAGTTTATTCAAAGAATAATGCTAAAAAATTGACCTGATCATAAATTCAAATATTGATTTCCATTTCTTTCAATTGATGAAATAATTTTTGGTAACATCCATGACAACAGTCTGACTGTGCACCTTATGTGGTCTCAAAGACTGTTACAAAATTATGTGCACAACAGTTGTCACATGTGTTAGAACTGAATGGAGATGCAAGATTACAATGATATGTGATATTTATTTTTTCTCTTAAAGAATGTCTGAGAATATAGTGCAGGGAGTGATGAAACCCGTTCAGGAAATCAATTTCTTTTATTGTGTTATCTCCGGTAGTTAAATCATTCTTTTCACAACTTTTTCCGGAAACTAGTGGCCAAGAAATAAATTGTTGGAGATCTGATTCTATATTTGAATATCAATAGCAATAATATTTCAAAGTTTTGTGTCAATTTTTTCTGTTGCAAGAACACATTGGTGATTGTTATGTTGGAATTTTTCTTTTAATGTTGCATGTCACCATGCAAGAGTTCAGTCATGTTTAGTTACTTTTGCTGTAACAAAGGTATTAAGCCCTTAAAATCTGTGTTCGGTTAAATGTCACATATGCGGATACAATTTTGTTAAAAGTCGGATATTTGTTTAGATTTACATCATTTGTGCCACTTAATTACTTAATTTATTTCTACAAACTATCTTATTTTTTAAATTGTCCATCAAATTATAGTTAGTGAAATTGGCTGAATATTACTAACAGGACCTCATCATGAGGGAAGTTGTAATTGTTATGAAGCCAGATATATTAATAAATTGTTTCTAAGTTTCATGTTGTCCTTGTATGTATTCTGTTGTTAGTACTTAGTTCATGAAAGTGGAGAAGTGCTTGGAGAGTATTTGTGTGAATGAGCATGTGCAATGCCTATCTCACAGCTGTGACATGGCTGAATGGCACATCATACCGTGACTTGATGGGCCAATGCACCTACTGCCAGTGCTGTACACAGCAAGTTCCAGGGCCAATGCACTAATGTGACTTCTATAATGAGAGGATCCCAATACCCAAACCTTTCTGTAATTGTAAAGCTTCATTACAATGAGGATTGACCTGGGCCCACTTGCACAAAGCGATCTTAGCGCTAAGACTATTGTAAGCCAATGTTAAAGTATGGGCGTTACGATCATCTTAGCGCTAAGATCGCTTTGTGCAAGTGGGCCCTGGTTGATGGCACTGTATGAAATTTGCATTTGATTGTTGCTGTCAACAACTGAACAGTCTGGTCCTGAGGCACATACCTATGTGTTGACATGAAAAAGTGTCATGACAAATTGGTTACTGTAATGTAGGTTTTATCTGGTCACAGAAGTGAGCTGTCCGAATCCATGGTTTAAGGTATATTTCCAACCAAAAAACAAAAACAATGAAGTTTACACATTGTATATTTAAGTAAGATTGACAATATTTAGGAAATAAGGTTGTCAAGAGTAAGCATTTGAGTTGGACAAGCCACTGACACTGAAATGTTAAGTTATTCCTAAGTGTGAATTAAGATGTAGGCCAATGTATATTTTGTCTGTTTGAATTTGAACGAATGTTCCTTCAGAACATGAGATTAACTATGTGGTGTTAGGTATTTATTAGTAATTTTCATATTTGCATATTACAGTAAGCTCATGCGCATATTCAAAAGGCAGAAGGCCTGAGTGACAGTGGTCAAGTTGCAACAACAGGAACGAAGGATGTAAAATTCATGGTGATCTTGACCCAATTCTATTTGCACCAACACAACTGTTTTTTATGTATATACTCCAACTGCTAAATGGTTTCAGTAGTTTTAAATACATCACTGATATCCATGTTTCAGAATGGGTAAAAATCATTACATCACATCCGACCTTATGAATGACCTCAAATTCATCATTTGCTCACAAGTACTCAAGAATGTTGCAGGTATTTAGTAAAAAAGCAGATGTGCATTCTTATACTGTACTGATGATTGGTACAAATATTTTCACCAACTAGAATACATCAATTACTAGTAAATGAACTAGATGATACCGTATTCAACATTTAAAATAAGTTTGTTCACAAATGCTCGTCCTCTGAAAACAATTTTAATAAGCGCCCCACCCTGGTTAATGTTCAAAAGTCCTGGGGCATGTATCAAGGCGTATACAGGATGTTCTTATATATGTTATTCCCACAATGACCACATTAAAACCCCATAAATATTTAGTCCCTTCTACATCTGTTTCTGAAATCTATTTTTGCCAAACCCACATCTTCACTCAACGTCTTAAAGTTCTGTTGAGCAATTATACTTCTGGGGCATTTTGGATACCTGAATTCTCTGAAGCTTACATGTTTCGTCTAAATGATAATTTGTCATGTTTTGCAGCTGGGCTTGTATCCATCCTCAAAGTATTGTGATGGGTAAATGAAGAAAACAAGAAGACCAATACTTTAACAGATTCAGTGGCTGCTGTTGGAGCTATTGAGTCAAGTGAAACTACTTCAAGAAATGACATCCTTTTAGCTATTGTAGAACTTGACATCCACCTCAATTACAAATATATTTTTGTGATGTTGTATGCATGGGAATCTGTCAGACGTCTGCCTGTCCTTAGTGTTTTCGGCCTATGGAAGTGAAACTTTGCATGAATTATCCCACGTATAATCCCTCTCCAAGGGCTCTCAGAATTCCAGTTCAATTAAAACATGATGAAAATGTCAAATTCAGGCATGTATCATTTTGAAATTTGATCTGCTGGAAGTATGTAATAGATATGGGGGCATGTTTAGATTTTTGATCCAACTACCTATGACTTTCACATACCCATGTTTTTAGTGTTGTTGCAATTTCAACATCTCTGAAACTACAAGGCCTGTGGAGCTGAAACTTTGATGAGTGATTTTGGCTGGGTTCTGTCTAAAATGTGCGCACAGGATTTTGTTAAACATGGCTACAAAGGCAGCCATAATTAGAAACCCCTTTATGACTTAATCAGCCATCCTACACATTTTGATGTATGAGAATCAGCGTTTGGGCACTTAACATTGTCTGAAACAATGTTGTAAACACTTTATTCTTTTTTTTGTAGACTCTTTTGCACCAATGATTCTTTATCCCACTATAAATGTTTGTACATTGTGACATAAATACATAACTCAGGTGAACTACAGAACCTTGTGGGGCTAGGTTTGTTTCCTTAAAACCCTAGTGAAGTCTAGTGAAAGAATAGATTGTGATTTTTGTTAAATGTGAAGTCAATTTCCAACGAAAAAAATCATAGCATTCATAGGCAGTATTTTAATATTCAATTGAATATGCTGAAATCACATGCTCTGTAATCGACTTTCAAAACAAACCTTTTTTGGGTGTGGCCCATAGCTACGCTACTACCACTGCAGTCTGTGACAGATGTTTTCCATGGCTGATATTTTATCCTTGTGAGTAATTTACAACAACAATGAAATGATTTAGATCACTGTTGGTGATGATGGAGACCACTGTTGGGGATGAGGAAGGAGACCACTGTTGGTGATGAGGAAGGAGACCCCTGCTGGTGATGAGGAAGGAGACAACTGCTGGAAATGAGGAAGGAGACCTCGGTTGGTGATGATGGAGACTACACGAGGAGACCACTGTTGGTGATGATGGAGACCACTGTTGGAGATGATGGACACCTGTTGGTGATGATGGAGACCACTGTTGGTGATGGGGAAGTAGACCCCTGTTGGTAATGAGAAAGGAGACCTCTGTTGGTGATGAGGAAGGAGACAACTGCTGGTAATGAGGAAGGAGACCACTGTTGGTGATGAGGAAGGAGATAACTGTTGGTGATGAGGAAGGAGACCACTGTTGGTAATGAGGAAGGAGACCCCTGTTGGTGATGATGGAGACCACTGTTGGTAATGAGGAAGGAGACAACTGCTGGTAATGAGGAAGGAGACCCCTGTTGCTGATGATGGAGACCACTGTTGGTGATGAGGAAGGAGACAACTGTTGGTGATGAGGAAGGAGACCACTGTTGGTGATGAGGGAGGAGACCTCTGTTGGTAATGAGGAAGGAGACCACTGTTGGTGATGAGGAAGGAGACCCCTGTTGGTGATGAGGAAGGAGACAACTGTTGGTGATGAGGAAGGAGACCACTGTTGGTGATGAGGAAGGAGACCACTGTTGGTGATGATGGAGACCACTGTTGGTGATGAGGAAGGAGACCTCGGTTGGTGATGATGGAGACCACTGTTGGGGATGAGGAAGGAGACCACTGTTGGTGATGAGGAAGGAGACCACTGTTGGTGATGAGGAAGGAGACCCCTGTTGGTAATGAGGAAGGAGACCCCTGTTGGTGATGAGGAAGGAGACTACTGCTGGTAATGAGGAAGGAGACCTCGGTTGGTGATGATGGAGACCACTGTTGGTGATGAGGAAGGAGACCCCTGTTGGTGATGAGGAAGGAGACCACTGTTGGTGATGAGGAAGGAGACCTCTGTTGGTGATGATTGAGACCACTGTTGGTGATGAGGAAGGAAACCCCTGTTGGTGATGAGGAAGGAGACCCCTCTTGGTGATGAGGAAGGAGACAACTGTTGGTGATGAGGAAGGAGACCTATGTTGGTGATGAGGAAGGAGACCACTGTTGGTGATGATGGAGACCACTGTTGGTGATGAGGAAGGAGACCTCGGTTGGTGATGATGGAGACCACTGTTGGGGATGAGGAAGGAGACCACTGTTGGTGATGAGGAAGGAGACCCCTGTTGGTAATGAGGAAGGAGACCCCTGTTGTTGATGAGGAAGGAGACTACTGCTGGTAATGAGGAAGGAGACCCCGGTTGGTGATGATGGAGACCACTGTTGGTGATGAGGAAGGAGACCCCTGTTGGTGATGAGGAAGGAGACAACTGTTGGTAATGAGGAAGGAGACAACTGTTGGTAATGAGGAAGGAGACAACTGTTGGTGATGAGGAAGGAGACCCCTGTTGGTGATGAGGAAGGAGACAACTGTTGGTGATGAGGAAGGAGACCACTGTTGGTAATGAGGAAGGAGACAACTGCTGGTAATGAGGAAGGAGACCCCTGTTGCTGATGATGGAGACCACTGTTGGTGATGAGGAAGGAGACAACTGTTGGTAATGAGGAAGGAGACCACTGTTGGTGATGAGGAAGGAGACCACTGTTGGTAATGAGGAAGGAGACCACTGTTGGTGATGAGGGAGGAGACCTCTGTTGGTAATGAGGAAGGAGACCACTGTTGGTGATGAGGAAGGAGACCCCTGTTGGTAATGAGGAAGGAGACCACTGTTGGTGATGAGGAAGGAGACCCCTGTTGGTAATGAGGAAGGAGACCCCTGTTGGTGATGAGGAAGGAGACTACTGCTGGTAATGAGGAAGGAGACCTCGGTTGGTGATGATGGAGACCACTGTTGGTGATGAGGAAGGAGACCACTGTTGGTGATGAGGAAGGAGACCTCTGTTGGTGATGATTGAGACCACTGTTGGTGATGAGGAAGGAAACCCCTGTTGGTGATGAGGAAGGAGACCCCTCTTGGTGATGAGGAAGGAGACAACTGTTGGTGATGAGGAAGGAGACCACTGTTGGTGATGAGGAAGGAGACCACTGTTGGTGATGATGGAGACCACTGTTGGTGATGAGGAAGGAGACCTCGGTTGGTGATGATGGAGACCACTGTTGGGGATGAGGAAGGAGACCACTGTTGGTGATGAGGAAGGAGACCCCTGTTGGAAATGAGGAAGGAGACCCCTGTTGGTGATGAGGAAGGAGACTACTGCTGGTAATGAGGAAGGAGACCCCGGTTGGTGATGATGGAGACCACTGTTGGTGATGAGGAAGGAGACCCCTGTTGGTGATGAGGAAGGAGACAACTGCTGGTTATGAGGAAGGAGACCAAAGTTCCCTGGTTATAATACCATGTTTTTCTCAGAATGGATTTCCACGGTCCAAAGTTCCCTGGTTATAATGCCATGTTTTCTCAGAGCGGATTTCCACAGTACAAAGTTCCGTGGTTATAAATGCCATGATTTTTTCAGAACAGATTTCCACGGTACAAAGTTCCCTGGTTATAATGCCATGTTTTTCTCAGAATGGATTTCCACGGTACAAAGTTCCCTGGTTATAATGCCATGTTTTTCTCAGAACGGACTTCAACAGTACAAAGTTCCCTGGTTATAATGCCATGTTTTTCTCAGAACGGACTTCAACGGTACAAAGTTCCCTGGTTATAATGCCATGATTTTCTCAGAACGGATTACAACGATTCAAAGTTTCCTGGTTATAAATGCCATGATTTTCTCAGAGCGGATTTCCAGAGTACCAAATTCCCTGGTTATAATGCCGTGATTTTCTCAGAGCGGATTTCCACTGTACAAAGTTCCCTGGTTATAATGGCATGTTTTTCTCAGAACGGATTTCCATGGTACAAAGTTCCCTGGTTATAATGGCATGTTTTTCTCAGAACTGATTTCCATGGTACAAAGTTCCCTGGTTATAATGCCATGTTTTTCTCAGAGCGGATTTCCACAGTACAAAGTTCCCTGGTTATAAATGCCATGATTTTCTCAGAGCGGATTTCCAGAGTACCAAGTTCCCTGGTTATAATGCCATGTTTTTCTCAGAATGGATTTCCACGGTACAAAGTTCCCTGGTTATAATGCCATGTTTTTCTCAGAATGGATTTCCACGGTACAAAGTTCCCTGGTTATAATGCCATGTTTTTCTCAGAACGGACTTCAACGGTACAAAGTTCCCTGGTTATAATCCCATGTTTTTCTCAGAATGGATTACAACGATTCAAAGTTTCCTGGTTATAAATGCCATGATTTTCTCAGAGCGGATTTCCAGAGTACCAAATTCCCTTGTTATAATGCCGTGATTTTCTCAGAGCGGATTTCCACTGTACAAAGTTCCCTGGTTATAATGCCATGTTTTTCTCAGAACTGATTTCCATGGTACAAAGTTCCCTGGTTATAATGGCATGTTTTTCTCAGAACTGATTTCCATGGTACAAAGTTCCCTGGTTATAATGCCATGATTTTCTCAGAACGGATTTCCACGGCACAAAGTTCCCTGGTTATAATGCCATGTTTTTCTCAGAGCGGATTTCAACAGTACAAAGTTCCCTGGATATAATGCCATGTTTTTCTCAGAACAGATTTCCACAGTACAAAGTTCCCTGGTTATAATGCCATGATTTTCTCAGAGCTGATTTCCAAAGTACCAAGTTCCCTGGTTATAATGCCATGTTTTTCTCAGAATGGATTTCCACGGTTCAAAGTTCCCTGGTTATAATGCCATGTTTTCTCAGAGCGGATTTCCACAGTACAAAATTCCCTGGTTATAATGCCGTGATTTTCTCAGAGCGGATTTCCACTGTACAAAGTTCCCTGGTTATAATGGCATGTTTTTCTCAGAACTGATTTCCATGGTACAAAGTTCCCTGGTTAAAATGGCATGTTTTTCTCAGAACGGATTTCCATGGTACAAAGTTCCCTGGTTATAATGGCATGTTTTTCTCAGAACTGATTTCCATGGTACAAAGTTCCCTGGATATAATGCCATGTTTTTCTCAGAGCGGATTTCCACAGTACAAAGTTCCCTGGTTATAAATGCCATGATTTTCTCAGAGCGGATTTCCAGAGTACCAAGTTCCCTGGTTATAAATGCCATGTTTTTCTCAGAATGGATTTCCACGGTACAAAGTTCCCTGGTTATAATGCCATGTTTTTCTCAGAATGGACTTCAACAGTACAAAGTTCCGTGGTTATAAATGCCATGATTTTTTCAGAACAGATTTCCACGGTACAAAGTTCCCTGGTTATAATGCCATGTTTTTCTCAGAATGGATTTCCACGGTACAAAGTTCCCTGGTTATAATGCCATGTTTTTCTCAGAACGGACTTCAACAGTACAAAGTTCCCTGGTTATAATGCCATGTTTTTCTCAGAACGGACTTCAACGGTACAAAGTTCCCTGGTTATAATCCTATGTTTTTCTCAGAATGGATTACAACGATTCAAAGTTTCCTGGTTATAAATGCCATGATTTTCTCAGAGGGGATTTCCAGAGTACCAAATTCCCTTGTTATAATGCCGTGATTTTCTCAGAGCGGATTTCCACTGTACAAAGTTCCCTGGTTATAATGCCATGTTTTTCTCAGAACTGATTTCCATGGTACAAAGTTCCCTGGTTATAATGGCATGTTTTTCTCAGAACTGATTTCCATGGTACAAAGTTCCCTGGTTATAATGCCATGATTTTCTCAGAACGGATTTCCACGGTACAAAGTTCCCTGGTTATAATGCCATGTTTTTCTCAGAGCGGATTTCAACAGTACAAAGTTCCCTGGATATAATGCCATGTTTTTCTCAGAACAGATTTCCACAGTACAAAGTTCCCTGGTTATAATGCCATGATTTTCTCAGAGCGGATTTCCAAAGTACCAAGTTCCCTGGTTATAATGCCATGTTTTTCTCAGAATGGATTTCCACAGTACAAAGTTCCCTGGTTATAAATGCCATGATTTTCTCAGAGCGGATTTCCAGAGTACCAAGTTCCCTGGTTATAATGCCATGTTTTTCTCAGAATGGATTTCCACGGTTCAAAGTTCCCTGGTTATAATGCCATGTTTTCTCAGAGCGGATTTCCACAGTACAAAATTCCCTGGTTATAATGCCGTGATTTTCTCAGAGCGGATTTCCACTGTACAAAGTTCCCTGGTTATAATGGCATGTTTTTCTCAGAACTGATTTCCATGGTACAAAGTTCCCTGGTTATAATGCCATGATTTTCTCAGAACGGATTTCCATGGTACAAAGTTCCCTGGTTATAATGCCATGTTTTTCTCAGAGCGGATTTCAACAGTACAAAGTTCCCTGGATATAATGCCATGTTTTTCTCAGAGCGGATTTCCACAGTACAAAGTTCCCTGGTTATAAATGCCATGGTTTTCTCAGAGCGGATTTCCAGAGTACCAAGTTCCCTGGTTATAATGCCATGTTTTTCTCAGAATGGATTTCCACGGTTCAAAGTTCCCTGGTTATAATGCCATGTTTTCTCAGAGCGGATTTCCACAGTACAAAATTCCCTGGTTATAATGCCGTGATTTTCTCAGAGCGGATTTCCACTGTACAAAGTTCCCTGGTTATAATGGCATGTTTTTCTCAGAACTGATTTCCATGGTACAAAGTTCCCTGGTTAAAATGGCATGTTTTTCTCAGAACGGATTTCCATGGTACAAAGTTCCCTGGTTATAATGGCATGTTTTTCTCAGAACTGATTTCCATGGTACAAAGTTCCCTGGATATAATGCCATGTTTTTCTCAGAGCGGATTTCCACAGTACAAAGTTCCCTGGTTATAAATGCCTTGATTTTCTCAGAGCGGATTTCCAGAGTACCAAGTTCCCTGGTTATAATGCCATGTTTTTCTCAGAATGGATTTCCACGGTACAAAGTTCCCTGGTTATAATGCCATGTTTTTCTCAGAACGGATTTCCACGGTACAAAGTTCCCTGGTTATAATGCCATGATTTTCCCAGAACGAATTTCCACAGTACGAAGTTCCCTGGTTATAATGCCATGTTTTTCTCAGAATGGATTTCCAGAGTACCAAGTTCCCTGGTTATAATGCCATGTTTTTCTCAGAACGGATTTCCACAGTACAAAGTTCCCTGGTTATAATGCCATGTTTTTCTCAGAGCGGATTTCCACAGTACAAAGTTCCCTGGTTATAAATGCCATGATTTTCTCAGAGCGGATTTCCACGGTACAAAGTTCCCTGGTTATAATGCCATGTTTTTCTCTGAACGGATTTCCACCGTTCAAAGTTCCCTGGATATAATGCCATGATTTTCCCAGAACGGATTTCCATAGTACAAAGTTCCCTGGTTATAATGCCATGATTTTCTCAGAACGGATTTCCACGGTACAAAGTTCCCTGGTTATAATGCCATGTTTTTCTCAGAATGGATTTCCACGGTACAAAGTTCCCTGGTTATAATGCCATGTTTTTCTCAGAACGGATTTCCACGGTTCAAAGTTCCCTGGTTATAATGCCATGTTTTTCTCAGAACGGATTTCCACGGTACAAAGTTCCCTGGTTATAATGCCATGATTTTCCGAGAACGGATTTCCACAGTACAAAGTTCCCTGGTTATAGTGGCAGAGCCAATGTATTATCCTAAGACATCTCATTTGCAATTGTTTATTATATACTGTGGTTTCAGAAAATACTTTTTACATACTGCATGCATTTTATAAAGTGATAAACGAAACATATTTTACATCTATTGAATAAGAAACTGAATACTTTTGTGACAGTTGATTTAATCAGATGGTGTTGTGTTGCCATGGAGAACAGTTGTACAACAGTACAAAGACTGGAAGAGGAGTACAATTTGTATAACATGTGAATGCCATCTTCATCCGCAACAGAAGGGAGTGTTGTGCTCATAGGGATGTCCACATGAACAAGCATTACTATTTTGTATATCTTATCAATTGTTGAAGGACCCTCCAGAATCTGGAAAATGTTTTCAAATCATTGTTTATCTTATCATATGTGTTCATCATCTTCATGAGGCAAGGGAGTTGACTGACTATAAAAGTCCAGTTGCCATCCTTGCTGAGCTAGTCTGGAATTTCTGGGCTAGATTTTAGCGCCACCAGTGGCTGTTACAAGTTATGATTCCACCTCGCATCACTTGCATTTGCTTCAAAAGAAAATGGCGGCACCCAGTAAAGACGATCAGATCGATAATGAAGATCTATATTGTAATATAACAGGTCTAACGTTCCGAAGCACCTTGACTAAAAACGTGAAAAGATTTGGAAAATTTCTGTTGATAGCATGTTGACGGTACACATTTTTGCAAATCCGTCAATTGACTGAAATCGGCACGTCCGTTCACGAACCGGTTGTCGATTTCGTTATGCGATTTTGATTGGACTATGCATAGACTCCTTAGCCCAGCCAAAATATAACTCCATAATTCCAGCCTAATTCGGCATGGGTGGAAACTGGACTGAAGCCAGTTAACTCCCTTTCCTTGGGAAGATGATGTGTTCATATGAATGAGAATTAGACTGATTCAAATCAACACTTGCATGTTGACAAGGTGAGGGTAAACTGTATGAAAAATACTTTATGAGGAGCTGTTTTGCTAATATTTTAATATTAGCAGGTTTTGACCCAAGCAGATTTCATCAGGAGAATTTAAAAAATCATCTTCCATCTCAGACTTGCTCATATTTACAATTTTCCATTCAAGTTCAAAACTGCCAGTTTTCAAAGAAGGACCCTCATCACTGCACACTAACCGTTGCCTGCTAATGTATTTACTGTTTGAAAGGATATAATCATTTTTTTAAAAGTATTCTGTGATACAGTTTTTACAAATACGTGTCATCTGTGGAGATTCTGTGTTATTGTATGGCAACAACAACCAATGCTTGTCATAAGACGCGGCCAAATGGATAGTGTGGTCAGACTTGGTGACTTGGTTGACTGAGTGTCATCATGCCCCAACAGCGTTGGCAGCTGCATATAATATCAATCACTGGTTTGTCTTCTCAAGAATAGACTATTTTACAGGCCCCCTTATCTGGGAATGCGGTGAAGAGGTCATTCCCACATCCTCTCCCAATCCTGGATTACCCAGTGTAGTATATCTCTATTTAAGAAATTAACGAAGACTGGGAGTAATTTATCCTACATAAAACACTGCAGGGAGAATAAACCATGATTGGCGCAGCCCCAACTGGTGTTTTCTCCCTGCAGTGTTTTATTGTAAGATAAACAACGACCATGAGTCATATATTTCTTATATGAGATATCAACATTATGTACAGCCTCTTTAAGGATGCTGACAAAAATAGATGCTTTAACAATAGTTAACTTAATCTTAATAATGATGACTCCCTGAATAGAGTCCGTCCTTGGCAATGTCGGACAGGGTAATTTTATGAACAGGTGGGTGTAGTTTGGTATTTCCCTCGCGTCGATTATCTGTAAGTTTTTCTCTTCTAATACTGATTGTCATATATCTTCCACTTTGGGATGGGATTGTTCCACCACTGTGTTTATGTACGTTGCTCAGCTACATCTACGGCGAACAATGCTTCCCTCTCAAAAATTATGTCGTCCAATTTACGATGTCGGGTTGCGAGCGCATGTTCGATTCTCCAGAAATGACGACAAGATAGAACAATGTTTTATCGTGAAATAAACCAGGCTTCGTCCTGCATCGCTCTTTGAAATTTACCGCGTAGCATCTTGTATTCTAAGATAAACATCACGGACCCATTTTCCACCATAGCTTTTTTTCCGGAAGTGACATAACTATTTCCATCTCTCTCCTTAGTAACCAAGCACATACATTCTCTTGTTTGTGAGATTGAAAACAAAACAACCAGTGAAAGTGCCCAGAGCAACAAAGAAGTAGTTTTTTTATTGTAAACAATTACAAATGGTTGCCTCAGTACATACTATTTAAGTAGTTCTGAACTACAACGGATGAATTGTACAAGGAGTGCCGCAGTGCACAGACAATCCAAATCCTCAACCCATTGTCTTTATGAGATTACAATGAATGCATTTATACCCGATCATACAACAATCAAATCAGTGGAAGCATGGGACATCACCACCACAAAAGAAGGCCAAGGCTGTCCCATCAGCTGGAAATGTTACGGCATCTTTGTTTTGGGATATGGACGGTGTCATCTGGGAGGACTGTCTTCCAAAAGGCCAAACAATAAACGGAGCATATTCAGCTGCACTTGTGAGGCAATTGTGAGGAAAATTAAGACGAAGAGAAATGGAAAGCTGTGAAAAGGTGTGTTTTTCTATCAGGACAACACGCCAGTGCACAATCAGTCACTGTCATGACAAGAATCCACAACTGTGGCTTTGAACTTCTGCAACACTCACCTAATTCTCCTGATCTGGCTTCGCTAGACTACCATTTGTTGCCAAACATGAAGAAAGTTCTAGTCGGACCCCATTTGGACTTGACTGATGTCATAGTCTCTGTGGAGAACATTTTGGACAGGCCAGACAAGAGTTTCTACGAAACGTGGATAAAGTTCCACCTTGCGTCCGTATGTAAGCAACCACTGTGGTATTGTCTGTGGTTATGAGGACTGAGGAGTGAGATAGATGAACTTTCCAGGCCCTGAGAGCATAAAAGATTGCCTTCATTTCTAGGCAGTTGATGTGATGCGTTCTATAAGCCCTGGATCTTGAGGTCGTCCATATGTTCTCCCCAACCTGTGTCGGATGCATCTGTGAATAGATGATGTTCAGGTGCCGGGATTACTGGAGGAATTCCGGTTTGACATGATGTCTGTGAGTCCACCAGTTGAGTTCCTGACACAAGTTGTCTGGTATCTGAATGAGAGGATCCAGGGATGATATCTCAACGAGGGCGTATTATTCATCTTCCTCTGTAGGTCATATCCTTTATGGCCAAGATGTTACCATGCTGATCATCGTTGATGTCTTGGGAAAACAATCTTTTGTAATCAATTGTAACTTGAAACGGGCCCCAGTATGCTGTGTTTTGATGATCTCTGATTTGGTTGCATGTGTAAGGAAGTCATCAGATGAATCAAGAAGATCTTGATTTGTTGAAGCCGGGATCTGTCTTGATCTGCCGCTAAGAGGTTGTCTTAATATCCATGTAGACAAACTAACTGTAAGTGGATGATACTGATGATGGGATCCTCACTCTGAGATAAAATGGGGTTGGACGTCATGAACACATATAGCGACGTGCATGCACGTGTATGTGTGGCTGCTTATACTAGTCCTGACTGATGCCGATTTGTAGTGTTAGCCCACTGAGATACTATGCCCCAGTTTAACATGAATACACCACTCAGACACAGTACACTGACTCTGAGTCGACCAGTCCTTGTTTTTGCCCCTTTATGCTGGGCATGAGACAGGACAAGAAAAAGTACGATCTTTTGACGTCTTTGGGTATAATAGGCTGGGAATCGAACTCCAGACCTTTCCTGATGCTCTACCACTAGACCACAGAGGTCGTCCTGAGTCTCGTGAATAGCCAAAGTGCTATGGACATCTCAAATGAAGGATTTCGTATCTTCTTCTGTTGAATGCAAAGCAAAGATATTTCTGCGATGCTTGATAAATGGGCACATGGAGATAGGTGTCTTGCAGATCTAGGCTGAGGCTTGAACATAATTTCCGAAATGAACTTAGGAGGCAGGACTATGAAGGATTTGTTGAGGACCTTGAGATCTATAATCATCCTCATGTCCGGGGACTTCTTCTTCAGGACTAAGAACACTGGAAAGTAGAAATCACGGCTGTCAACTGTCTTGAAGTCTCTGTCCCAATGGCTAGTTCGGCTACTCGTAATTTGATCCCTTCCAGAATCCTTGGCCTACTGGGTGGGAAACAAGTAGAAGATGATAAAGGAACTGTAGCTTGTAATCCCCTTGAAATGACGTTGAGAATCCAGTCGTCGGACATGATCTGCTTCCAATTTTCAGTGTATGACAAAAGACACTCTCCCAATGGACCCTGAGTTGGTGTTATATTGAAAATCGGTAGACGTAAATCAGAGTCCATAGAGAAAGCCAGGTTAGTATCTGAAACGACAGGATGATTGGTAATATGGTCAGAATCTGTGGTCATACCGACCTCCAGGTTGATGACCTCTTCTGCTATATCAATGTCGTTTATGATCAGGCTGACTCCGAGCTGCTGAGCTCTAGCTTGCCTCCTTGATCTTGGCTTTATTGATGAATTCTGTCGTTATTAAAAGCCGACATGGAGATGGAGGCACACTGCACACAACGCTTGTCTTCAAAACAAAGGACATCCCTTCACTTGCAGGCGGATGGATGAGGGTCTTCCAGAATCGTGAAATGCCAACATGATTTGCAAGTTGAGGAGAGGCCTAGGACGCCATGTTGCTAGGGGAACGGACTCACACACACACACACACACACACACACACACACACACACACACACACACACACACACACACACACACACACACACACACACACACACACACACACACACACACACACACACACACACACACGTTGATACTTATGTGAGTACCAGCCAATTAACCACTTACTAAGAAGACTCCTGAATTAGTTGAAAACAATGTTAAACTAATAAGTGCTCGAGAAACGAGACAGAAAAGTTGAACACAAAGGAAAGAAGTGAAGATTTTTTCCGCCTTTGCAAGCTGATGGTTCTAATTCGATCACAACTAGTTGTGTGTTGTTGACTGTGTAGAGGACTTCTATTGAAAATCTAAAGATTTGGCTGTAGTGTGATTGCAGATAAAATACAGGAATTTGACAATGATGTAATAGAGACAGAGGATGTGTAAGGATTATAGGTTCTGCACAGCGAATTGCGGTGCCTTAGATGATTGGGCCACCCGTGCGCCCCACAGCTCACAATAAAGAATCTAACTTGAGTGCTAGTTTTAGACAGTGCTTCTGATAAAGTTTTGATTCAAGTGAGGTCAGTTTGTTTACACAAGTTGATCAAGCAGTTATGACAGTCGCCAAACGTGTATGAAACGTGTACGTGTCTTTGTTCATGGTAATCTTGTCAAATAATATTATACTTGCAAGTAAAACACTGCTCACCCATGTAGTGAAAATGTCCAGTAGAGCAAAATCAGTCTTGTTGAATACTTAACGCATGTAATTTAGTTCAAAAGATTGCGCTTATTTGTATATGTATTTGGAACCTGCACAATCGTCGTCAATCACCTGACCTATGTCATTTAAACATGCATTATAAAGGACATGACACTATTAGGCCAGGCTCTGTTATCCTGCGCGATAGGAAAACTTCAAATTAAGACAAGAAATGTTATTTGGATGAAATGGTCACATAAGGGCCAAGCTGACCATCCGCATCAAAGTTGAATAGGTAAATTGGTCCCTACTTATCGCGGGCAAACCCTATCATATATTTTTATTATTTGGGATGCCAAATGTAACTTGTAATGCAGTCCACCAGCACCCCGCCTAAAGCAGCAAGGGGCTACCCCACACCCACGACCATGCACGCTCACGTACACCCATCGTGTTATCATATAGAGAAATAGTTTCCTTATAAGCGTACTGCGAACAAGGAGCTGTGAATGTTTTGTACAAAGATGCCAAGTGGTGACAAATGAACCCGTCACGCATGTACAGTTGCTGGTCTTGTTGGTTGAAGGTAGGGTGGGGAACCCGTATCCCCGCAAGCTCGCGGGCCCTGTTCTCCGCCTGCCTATTCAGCTTCTGCTTGGCCACATGCCAGTACCTCCGTGGCAGCATATCTGACCACAGACGGACAGCACCAGGGAGGACAAGGTGTATCCTCAGGAGTGTCAGCCTGATCTGGCACGTGGTTACCCCGCCTAGGTCGTTGGAACCAAGATTAATCACCACAGCCTTCGTTTGTGTCCACATCGACTTGACCTGGGCATCTTCCAGCTTGGTCAGCTCCTCCCATCTCATGCCGCTCCTGCCAACCAGAGACATCTCCACAGGATACCGAAGTCACTGTCCTGTAGGTGCTGCCTCGCCTAGGTCAGGCAGCTGGACCCCACCAACCATACTGAAAACACAAATAAACAGGAAGAAAAATGTTCTTGCATGGTTTGGATTTAAATGTTTGCAGGTATAGCTTTTTTTTAACATTCTGCCCCCCACATACCAAAGTGCTGTATCAAATCTGAACTCACTCCGTTACAGGCTGCTGTAGCTGCAGCACCAATCCTGAAGGAATGCAAAGAGTATGCTGCTGTGCAGATGACGCGATGCGCCAGCGCGCTTTTTAATACAGCCTAGAATTGATACCTGGTCATGGGAGATGTATTGGTACCTGTACAATCTTTGTCAGTGACCTAGCCTGTCTCATTGGAATAAGCATTATTTGGGATTTCATGGACGTTAAACCACATATATAGAGAATCTCACCAGAGTGTCTTTTGATATCAAATATATCAACACGAGTTAATAAAAGTGGGAAACTCCGAGGCTTGCCGAGGACTTTTTCCACTTTTATCAACGATAAATACCAGTTTCATGATGATACATGTATATGGTTTCAGAGATGTGTAAAGTTTAGGAAAGTTATTGACAGATTGACCAATGTTCCAAAAGTTAATGACGTAACAGGAACATGTGCACATAATCTTGAAGTCCCAACACTATGATGACATCAAATCCAAGAAAGCATGACAAATTACACTTAACACAGGGATTAGTGATGTACATGTAGTATGTATGGTGAATAAACTTTAGAGGTAGTGGGTGTGTTCAAAGATCGATTTTGTGTGACCAAGTAAGGGTTAGTCTGGAAAGAAATTGAAGGTTTTTGACATGCACTTCGTGCATGTAGACGTAAGTATAAGGTTGCATTTTCCAATAACAGGTTGCACGTCTGCCTGTCTTGTGTAGCTAAATCGAGCCCTGCTTGACTGTCAGTCAGTCGAACAAACAATTAGAACTTGCAGATGCATGATACAAGCATAGTGGTACTTTGGGAGTTGTCCTGGAGTGGATTCGTAGTGATGCTGTGACCATGAACTGGTAATTAATTACTACCTGCTTTCTGCCTTCAACTTGTGTGGAGATGCGTTTTATGCAGATAATCAACCCTCCACGGGAGGTCGCATCAGGTGAATTCTGATGAACTTTGACCACCCTATTTAAATTTAAAACAATCCATGGATTCTTTGCGGAAAAATATAAAATATTGGTATGAAAATTATCAGACATGTAAAATGGTTGGCATCTAATCATGTTCATTCCTTACACTTGCAAGTTCCAGACTTCTGAAATGGTCAAATCTACAAGTGTGGCTTAAATGAGTGAAAATGGTCGATGTTTTGAACTTCAAGTGAAAATCTAATTATGAGTTATCCGGAGATCCAACATGATATTTTTTATGTCAATACTGTTTTTTATCTACATCTCCCATGAAATCAGCCTGGCCCAAAGACCTGCTTATGTTCGATAATAGAAAACGCTTCCTGAAAACCTCTTACATTAGCTTTTGGGGACACATTTTATCAGTCTCTTTGCAACATTTCGTGTTGTCATAAGTAGCAAACATGCAATTGTTGAAATAAACAGCCTAGACGTTCTAGTCGTCTCGGTCCCTGAACCACATTATTTTGCATTCTGCCCAGATGCTATTCTGTATTGCTATAGTCCTAAATGATGCAAGTCTAGATTGTTCTGAATCTCCCATCTCACTGAGGCTCCATTTCAATTCAGATGGAGTTATTTGTTTCTATCAAAATTAAATATTTTTAGAGACTAAGAGTTAGTCAAATAACTTTCATACCATTTTAATTAAATTTTCGTTGTGTTCGTTGAAATTCCTGCATGGTCACGTGTTATTGCATTCATTCCCCAATGAATGTAAAAAAATAAGCCACGCCCACCGAGACGCACTACTTTTATTACTGCGGAATGTCGGGGAATCCCAATATTACATTCGAGGGAACTCCCTTTCTGCTCACGTGTATCGTCATGCACAGGACATTTAGCGACATTCATGCATATTCATTGTCCAAACTACACTTTGAACTGAAGGATGAGAATGAATGAAACAGCAAACGTGCAGGCTTGCTCGCCTGTTAGTGTTTCCCGCTCGGTTCAACTTTCATGTCTTCGGGTTTCATTTCACACTAGCATTTTTCCAACTATGTTTTCCCGTTTTCAGGCATAAAAACGCAACTGCTACAGATAAGCATGCATTCCATGCAAAAGTTGACTTTTATGCAAGCCCCATGCATTTTACTACCCAAGAATGGGTATTTAACGTCCACAGAAACACCATTTGGTGTTTATGGCAACGTTAGCAGTGCAACGAATGCAGTCAGAGACCATCCTCGTAGTAGCAGGCCACGCGAAATCAATAATCGACGAGACAACTGGATTCGAACAACACACCTACGAAATCGATTCCAGCCAGCAACAGTGACTGCAAGAAGCATCCCTGGCCTTCGACGAATATCTTCACAAACCGTACGTCGTCGCCTCAGATGTGCAGGGATTGTCGCCAGAAGACCCGCCAGACGTCCCATTTTGACAGGAAACCACCGTCAGGCACGTCTACAGTGGTGCAAACAGCGTCTACGCTGGATGGCCATGCAGTGGGGACAAGTTGTATTCACTGACGAGTCTGTTTTCACCTAAGCCACATCGATGGACGGATTCGAGTGTACCGACGTCGAGGTGAACGTTACGTCAATCATTGTGTCATGGAAGAAGATCGGTTCGGGGGCGGCAGCGTTATGGTTTGGGGTGGGATTACAGCAAGACAGAGGACCCGTTTGATAGTGGTAGAGGGAAATCTCAATGGACAGCTCTACCGCGACGAGATCATCGGCCCTGTTGTTCTACCGTTTTTGCGTCGTCATGGCCCAGGCATTGCCTTTCAACATGACAACGCCCGGCCTCATATTGCTCAACTTGTTCAGGATTCTCTTCAACAAAACAACGTGAATGTCATCCCCTGGCCGGCTTGCTCCCCTGACCCCACACCAATCGAGCACATGTGGGATGAGAAGGATCGGCGCCTTCGATGTCAACCATGTGTTCCACGGACACTCCAGGAACTTCGAAACATGCTCCAGCAGATATGGACAGATACCCCACAGGACTTAGTGCGACGCCTGGTCCATTCCATGAGACGAAGATGTGTTGCTTGCATCGCAAACAGGTCATCTTCCCGAGGCAAGTGAGTTAACTGACTATAAAAGTCCAGTTTCCACCCTTGCCGAACTAGGTTGGTATTATGGAGTTATATTTTTTCTGGACTCACGAGTCTATGCATAGTCCAATCAAAATCGCACACCGAAATCGAAATCCGGTTCGTAAACTGTCGGGCAGATTTCGGTCGATTGCAGGATTTGCCAAGCATGTGCACCGCCAACTCGTTGTCAGCAGATATTTTCCAAATCTTTTCACGTTTTTAATCAAGGAGCTCACGTGATTTGATGCATTTCGCGATGTAAGACCCGTTTTATCATAATATAGATCTTGATTATCGATCAGATCGTCCTGACTGGGCGCAACCATTTTGGGTGAAGCAAACGCAAGTGATACGAGAGGTGGAATCTCACTGGTCCATAGGAGAGGCTTAGAGGGGACATAACTGGTAATAGCCACTGGTGGCGCTACGATCGAACCCAGTAATTCAAGCCTACTTCGGCAAGGGTGGAAACTGGACTTTTAAAGTCAGTTAACTCTCTTGCTTCGGGAAGATGCAAACAGGTGGACACACACCTATTGATTTATAAACTGACAGTTGTTTTTTTTAAAATCAGTATGGCAAATTCAACCATTTGAATACTTACAGGAGTCATTTATCTGTTGCAAACCGAAATTGTTTCAGATTTGGTAAAAAAGACATAACTTTGCATTAAATCATATTCAACGTCACGGGAACTTTTGTTGTTCAGTATATTTTCAAGATAAAATGTAACCTCTAGCAACCATCCAAATACTTCCAAACCAAGTAGACAGTACATAGAAAGGAGACCTTCGGATGGTCCATGTTGTCTTGTATACTGGATCAGGTATTGCACATAGGCATTGTCTCAGGCTGTATATGTTCAATCCCTTATATTCCAGAGTGAAAATGGTCCCCAGTAACCATCTTACTTATGACTGGGTCGACAGTCTCTGTGACTTGTCTGATTGCATGTTGTCATGCCCCAGTGGTGTGGATCCTTGCTCATGCTTTCAGTCACTAGTTTGCCTGGTGCAAACTTTATTATTTATATGTTGCAATGATATATAGATGGAATAGCAGTGTTAAATATTCTCTCACTGTTTGATAAAATATTGTAAAAACGTTTTATGTAAGAAAATATTTGGCCTCTGGGGGGAAAGGGAAATTCCTCATTGGCCACAAGACAGCGGAAGCTGGATCAATCAGAACTTTTTTTTATAAGAATCAGTCTCTTCAAGCAACTCGGGCAAACCATAAACCGCCATTGAATATAAGGTCTCCACTGCAGCATGTCACAACTGTGAAGGAGATATTGATGTACTGAGCTTGCACGCACGCACGCACGCACACACACACATACTGTGATGTCACTACATGAGGCATGTTGGTGAGGATGGTGTGTTTAGTTTTACAAAAATAAAAAAAGAAATAATAACAAATTGTGTTACAGGTGAATATTTATCTTTGTGAGATATGCCAAAACATTATATGCCTAGACATTTGCACCTTTGATACTTTGTAAACTGATAAGAATGCACTTACAAGTAATTAACAAATATATCTTAACATAAGGCTGGGATGGGAGTGAGAATGGCTGATTTACCACATCAGTGAGATGTTTGCAACCATATCAAAGGGGCATGTAAGTACTCTTCAATGTTTTAAACTATTTATTTACTTGAGATGACAATAAGCAAGGAAAATTCAAAGCCTTTCCAATGGCACATCTGCAGAATCTGAATTGCAGGCCTTTCCATGGCACATCTGCAGAATCTGAATTGGAGGCCTTTCCATGGCACATCTGCAGAATCTGAATTGGAGGCCTTTCCACGGCACATCTGCAGAATCTGAATTGAGGGCCTTTCCATGGCACATTTGCAGAATCTGAATTGGAGGCCTTTCCATGGCACATCTGCAGAATCTGAATTGGAGGCCTTTCCACGGCACATCTGCAGAATCTGAATTGAGGGCCTTTCCATGGCACATCTGCAGAATCTGAATTGGAGGCCTTTCCACGGCACATCTGCAGAATCTGAATTGAGGGCCTTTCCATGGCACATCTGCAGAATCTGAATTGGAGGCCTTTCCAATGGCACATCTGCAGAATCTGAATTGTAGGTCTTTCCATGGCACATCTGCAGAATCTGAATTGAAGGCCTTTCCATGGCACATCTGCAGAATCTGAATTAGAGTGCTACTGATCATCAGATCCTCAAAATAACTCATTGTCATGAACATTTTCACATAGCTTCATCCTTCGGTGCCTTCTGGCTTATAAGATGATTCTTGAATAGTTTCATTTCATCTTAAGAGTGAAAAATTGGTCTTAATTTGAAAGTCTTGACACCTCCCACAAAAGCTTTAGCTCTGTGAAAGACCTCAGAGAAGACAAACATCAAGCTTTTAAAATCTTTGACCAAAGAAATCTATATTATAATTGTTTTTATAAATGTCATGAACATATAAGTGTTAGATATTCTCCAATTGATGTTCAGTTTCATCAACTTGTCAAAACATAATATCACAATCCATGCCATTTGCTTAGTGAATCTTTGTTCCAGGTGGGAAAATTTTGGACCAAATCCTACACCACTTATCAAATGTCAAAGAACAAATCGAGAACCTATGGCTTTAATTCTAATAGCCTTACTGAGATGGATAAAATATCTCCCTAAAATACCATGGATATTTCACAAGGATATGAAACAAGAGCAAGTAAAAACACATGATGTTATTATATGAATTTATTACATTATATACATTAAGCATATTTACAGTGTATGTTACCTTCGATACATTGATACTGATGTCTATGACAAATGATATAGTGCATAGATATGATGTACACAAACACTCGGTAACTGGCAACCTAGTCCTCTTCAAACAAAGCATGCATTATAAAACTGGTTATGGATCCACCTCCAGTTATGTATGACACTGCATTCGCATATTTTCAGCTATTGTCAGCACGGAAATAATGATTGCACATATCCTACATCTTTAAAAAAATAAATAGACTGAAATTTAAATTAAAAGAGTTTTAAATGACTATAAACAATTGCACTATTCTGTATGTTTGGGTCTTGTTATTCATACAGAAAGAAGTGTTGAAGCTGACTCTCCGCTTTTGAGATTAATAAACATGAAATGGGTACCGGTAAGTATTTTCTATTTCCCAGCAAATACAACAAATGCCCTTGTTTAAAAAAACTGACATTAAATCAGTTACTGTTCTCAGAGTTAACAAGATGTTGGACACTGAAGCATGCCCTACCCCATCAGTTCATCATGGATGTTGCAATAGAGACTGTGGTCTATGAAACGGTTGAGCCACATACATCTCTAATACTATTCATAACCATGGATTAAACTGCATCTCCTATTTATACCAACCTTCATGATTACATCAGTAAGCCAATTAACTGCACCAACAGGAAGATGACGATTCAATCAAAGACCATTTGCAGGTATTCAAGAACATCAATCTTTCCAATCACAAGGCAAGGTTCCTGGCAGTGTTTGTATACATACAGTTCCCCGACAGGTTGATGTAAAGGACATATGCGAAGACTGAAAGTGACATGACATGGACAAGAAACTGACAAATAGTGACGTGCTATGAACATGTTAAATGCATTCAGGTTTAGGCATGTGGGGGACATGTCTTTTGTGTGGAGTAGACTTTTTACATTGAACATTATGTTGGAATGAAATGAACTTATGGTAATTATGGTTTGATCTTAGCAGAAATAAGCTAAATGATAGCCAATGTATCTATAAGCACATGACGATTGCATAATATGTTATGGTTTTACTTTCACTTAAGCAATCAAGCACCTGTCACCATAACAAAATAACAATAACGTAAAAAGAAACACCCTCACATCAGGTTCCTCCATCCATTATTTGACAAATTCAAGGCTATGTGCAAAATGCAAATAAAAGTCAACCATTTTGTATTGTATTTTATTTGCCACAATACAAATAAAATGGTCAGCATACATCCAGACTCTAAGTTATGAAAGACAGATAAGAATAAGACAGCCTGTGAAATTGACAAGATGAAATAGACATCTCTCACCAACACACTCACACAACCATGCGCACCCATAATTTACAATGCAGCTTGAACACAAGCCGATGAACATGTTAAAAGTAAAGTCATTTATCTAGCATAAAATACATGGAGTACATCATGAAGCATCCTCTACATCTACTCAGTGCAGCTTGGCCGGGCTACGTGGAGGGGGCGGAAAGATGCTGCTACTTCGACAGTAGGGACGAGATGTGGGATTGAGACCGACCTGGAACAAGAAGGACAAATGTCAGGACTGTGTTGGGAATGGCATATGTTCAGGGTGCAAGATTCTGGGTATGTATCAGAAGTTTAAATATCTATTTGATATTTCTACAATAGGCTGGTGTACATAGAAACAATGTTTAGGCTACACTTTCTATGTTTGTATTCAAATTCTAACTTTAATTTATAAAAAATCCTCTCTAATATCTCAGTGAAACAATATTAAGTTACACAAACTTTGTCTCTCAGCCTCTCATTATAAAATAAAGTATCAATTTGTAATATTCTATTGACACAAACATTTGCATTATCAGGGTCATCAGATTTGTAAACAAGCGAAACATGGCCTTTTGAAATACTAGATGTTACGCATGCAGTGATGCCAACATGTCTCTGGCAACGTCCATGCAATAAGGGGTTGGAACAAACCAAGTGCTTGATAGTTATCATAACTCCTGAGTCTTTACATCAAAGCCATTACAGTTCATTCACATTACAACAAATAGCTACCAATATTGATGCTCCCTGATGCATTACAGGTGTACCTGACCCCCCAAGCCAAACATGCTTGATCCTTAAGATCATAGGGCAATTCTACAAAGCCTGCAGAATGAAACTGAAACTTTAAAAAAACCAAAAACAAAAAAACATGACAAAAAGCAAAACCAAACCAAAAAATAACATTTTATTTTTTGCAGTGTACTAGGAAATATTTGAATTTTAACTACCGGGTAAATCAAATTATTGAAAATAAAACTAAACAAAAAATAAACGAATAATAAGCTAAAGCAAACCAGTTAAACAAATATAGTACAGGCATGCAAAACAGTTTCGTGCATGTTAATTTTCATTTTTCAGTCAAGAAAGTTTTTCGGTATCTGTCCAATATTAGTCTGGAATCAATGATGAAATGTGAGGCAAATAGCAGTGTGCAAGGCTGTCAATAACAAGGGAAGGGTGCCATCTTACCCATGCTACTCAGACTGCCTCTCTGCAACGTCAAAATAGGGTGTTACATTTCATGCTGATTTCACACATGGTGATGTCTGTACTGAGATGTCTGAATGAATATATTGTGGAACCGACCTCTGAGATTCACATCTATTTCATTTGATTTCTTTTATAAGGTGCCCCCCGCGATGCCATTTTCAGTTTGAAAGTGTAACATTCCAATGAAATCAATTGGTATCAAGTTCAGTGAATCTGATATTGAAGTGAAGCGTCTCATGTTAATTTCACGCACTCCTACATTTGCCAATATGTGTCTGTAAATCAAGAATGGCATCTCAGAGCGTCAGTTCCCAATATCTGCTATCACATTTCAAAATAAGCAGTTGTTCGGCAATGCTACTTCAACAAGCAGAATATATAAATCTTATGAAATATGAACATAACCAATGAAGCATGGATACTCTACAGCATAAGGTCAAGTTAATGATATGACCAACAAGCAAGGTTCGAACAGGCAATGCCAGGAACACATTAGTAAATTAGATAAATACAAACTTTGATGCATGTAACATAGCATCTCATGTGTGCTGATTTGAAAACCAAGGTTCATACCAATATTGGGAAACATTAAACTCCCAACATTCAAATTTTCAATGACTTTACAGTTTACTTAGCCTACTGAAACAAGGATAGAAATCATACAAATTTACAATTTCATTCCATGCATAACAAAAGCCACCAGCAACAGCAGATACCCAAACGTAAACATTTGGCCCGTAGCTACCTTTTCTACTATATATTAGATCTACACATCATTACTGACCGGGAAGTGCATCTCTTTTAAATTACCTTACAATTTTTCCAAACATTCCTTTATCTTAAATGTTACCTTGCAGCCATTTTCCAAAATCGATTACCCGGGGGTACCTAATTTCAAAACAATGGAGTTACTCTCTGCTATGTAAGCAGCAATCAGGAAAATTGCTTCACCTGATATTTTTAATGATAAGGATGGACTGAGAGAGCTCCTTGACACAAAACTAGTCAAATTAAAGCAAACTGATGCTGATGACATTAAGGTCCAAGTGACAATATGTAAACAATGGAATACTGTCTGCATAACTGCCATCAAAAGAAGCTGGGTCCCCTTCCGCAAAGTGATTGTATCGCTATGACAGTCTATATTAGGAGTTACAATCACCTTTGCGCTACGATCACTACAAACAGGGCCCCGGTATGGTAAAGCTGCCGTACCATTACATCTCCTAATGCTAAATGGTCAGTCGACAAACAGGAGGGCAATATTTCGATACAGTTATGGACAATCATGCAAAACCCATGCGTGTGTATTATCTGCCTCTTACTGAGGGGTGAATGTTCAACTGGTCACTTCAGGGATGGCTTTTGGAACTCCCTTCCCCTGGATGGACAAAATTACACATGAAACTGACACATACCCAATGGGTGGATGACATATTGGTTCTCGCTACACTATAAATGGCGTGACACTTTCTTGACTGAATGAAATGTAACATTGGTGAATGTTAGTATGGAAAACATGAGCTTGATAACTTCATTAAAACAAACACTACAAACGATGAAATGAGGACATGCAATTAGTTCAATGTTGGATTTGTAAGGGAAAGCACATTTTGTTTGTTGTTGATAGTTAAAAAGCAACAAAAAAAAAAGCTGTGAAAACAAAAAACAATTTCAGAAAGCAAAAAGCGCTGAATTTTAGTAAGCATAGTAAATAAGGAAATTAATATGAACATAATGTAGATGATGAAAGACAATATATAAAAAAAATTATTTGAAAGTATATTTGAACTTTCCATTCCAAATCTCCTATTTTGTCTACAATGCTTCAAGTCAGGATGCATTCCATGATTAGTTCAACCTGGGGGTGATTTGGAAACATGATTCAATGTGTAGTTAACCATTTCAACGTTTAACATGAAGTGACTCAAGAGATACACACAGCAAAATCTTGGTACGATCCCGTAGACGCGAGACTTGCGTTGCTGCTGCCACACCCACCATCCTTGCTGCTTACCGTGGTCTGGCTAAACATGGAATCGCTGTCGGCAGGGCCCGTATTGCGCTCCGATAGCACTTTGCGAGCAAGGCGCAGTGAGCGCCGCTTTTGGGACCTGTTGTTAGGTGTCTGAAATATGGGAGACAAATTAGTATATAAACATCTGTATAATGTAGTGAAAATAACTTTACCTGTGAATTATCAAGATGCGATTTTACGTACTTCAAATATCACGATGTCTTAGTACAAGTACTTACTTTTTTCAGTTTGTAACAAATTTCGTTTTTGTTTTGTGTGTTGTTTTGTGGTCAGGCTCGCTGACTTGGTTGATGCTTGTCATTGTATCCCAATTATGTGGATTTATGGTCATGATGTCAATCACTGGATTGTCTGGTCGAGACTCGATTATTTTACAGACCGCCGTCATATAGCTGGAATATTGCTGAGTGAGGCGTTAAACAACAAACAAACAGACCAACCCTTCATCTTAGATATCAGTTGCATTATTTTTAAACATGAGGATAATAGGCATGGTTACATGTACCTCCACCAAGAACGACAGAAAGCTAATAAAACAAAATGTAACATTGTAAACATAAAATGTACATCAGCATATAGCATGTATGCAGATTGTTATCCTAACCAGAGCCCCATATCTATGTTGGCCACAATTAGCAGATTTAACATACTTAGAGTGATTCAAAGACAAATTCTGTACACACGCAAGACATTGCTGGTTTCAGCAAGCACTGCCCTAAATATTTACATTGCATCACAGTGTATCAAATTAATAGATTGTCTGATCAACAAAAGCATTGCTGATATGATCCCCGTTTCACAATGCGATCGTAGTGCTACAACTACTGCCACAACTCCCATACTTTGAAAATACTTACGATAACACTACGTAGACAACAGCAACATGACCACAATGTTATGAGCGGAATTTATGCTTAGCTACAGTTTTCTAAAATGACCTATCATGTGTGATTTACAAACACCCAAATGAAATATTTACTTTTAAGTTCATTTCTGTGTGACAATGAAAGTATGCATTTTATGGCCTTGTCATCTCAATAAACATGATACACACAAGCCAGGATTTGAAATTAGCAGTATGCTAGTCCATGACGAAAAACTAGCGACATCTGTGGGCACCAACTTTTACAATTAGTTAGATGGCTGCTTTGCAGCACATCTTTTCTGACTTGAGAAAATAAAATGAATTCTAATCCTGCAAGCACTGTTTGATGAAACATCTAACACAGCTGATATACACCACATGGCTCTACTGATATCATGGCTAGCAATACGCTGTGTACCTGTCCCTGGCATTGCTATGGCAAATGATTGACATACCTTACTGGCCGACATTGGAGCACGTCGATATGGAGATGCAAACACACTAGTGTGTTGTATTCTGCTTACTGAGGCGGGTGTTTTGTTTGTGTCATTCAACTGTTAGAAACATGCAAACAGCAACAGTGAGACGTGAGGAGGCTTACTTGATATACACACTTGACTGACACTGACTGACAGGGTGTACATTGCAGGTGTAGATTTCAGTGTCACCAAGGTAACAGTCAATGTAAACAGGAAGCATCAAAGCCTATCTTCTGTATCAACATTTATTTAGGCTTTACAGTTCCTGTACCAGTCAAAAATGCTTCCAAAAAATGAAGGTTGGTGCGAAACTGACAATATGCATCAGTCAAATGTGTATGAAAAGTGCGATGAACATGAAATGGTGATTATAGACCTGGGATGGGAAAAGATGGGAATGAGGAGGAAGTTTTGAACCTTTTCTCCAACAACAATTCTGATTCAGAAAGCATGGAAAGGTAAAGGACATTGGAGGACTGAAATCAACAAATTAACCATTTTAACAATTGAGCATACTCTAGGAAGAACAATGGCATTATGGGACTAGTGTAAATGGACATACAAGTCAATTCTACAGAGGACATTATGAGGAGTGGCGGGACTGAATAGTTTTAGAACTTTACAAGGTAGTTTGTATTTTGATGAAACATGCTATGAACAATGATATGATGGCAAGCCAAAGCAATGATAAGCTAAACATTCCCCCAGCACAATGCTTTCTAAGACAGAAATTTGAAATGGGATAATTTTTCACAAACCATTTACCTTACAACGAACATTGACGTGAATTGAAATCTGACTGTCAGTCTGTCACAAATGACAAATAATCAAGGCTTTAGATAGGAAATTATACAACAACATAATAAAATCACATGGCTGGAATTCCTTTTCCATTACAAATTAGATGAATCAATAAAGCTGACGAGGCATGAACATTACAACTTATGGTCAAAGGGGAGTAACTCAGTTTGCAATATTACAGCATCAGTGGATGGCAATTTTAAAATTAAAACCACCCTGACAATTAGTTTGAAATGAAACTGAAGATACATGTATATACAATGGGCGATCTTTTTCAATTTATCTTCCCTTCACTAACCCGCTAGGTGCGCTGACCCGGACGGTCCAACCTTAAACTGACGGCGCATGTGGTATGCGCGATACGAGCACTACATGTTACTATGACGTCTATAGACAGTTAACTAGTACAACCTTCACCTGTCGGCAACGGTCACACTTGTGTGCGGACAGTATATCTTTTCGCCTAAACAATTATTTATTTATTGCCATGTCCGGAAATATATGTTCCTTGATATAATTATACATCAGGGATGACCACGACTGATTATATTGTATAGTTAACCACTAGATAGGCGTTCGAAGCGATGCGGTGAAATCAGCTGATCGTTCCTCCCAAGTCGCTTTGTTGATGTTTTGCAATCGGTACTGAAAGTGTTGCCCTTGATGTATGATTATGAAAATTAAGTAGATTTTGTATACGTTCCTATATCTATGTTGTAGCATCGCCGAGCAGGCCACATCATATGCATGCATTTCATTATGTTAAACTGTGAGGCGATACGTTACACGAAATGTGAAGGTCTCATGCAATGTTGCCCGTAGGCTCAATGTTGTGAATATTGACAGCAACACATGTAAGTATTTGTCAGATATATAACTGAGAGCAATGAGAAATGTTCTCAAGAAATTGTAAGAGTAACAGGCACTGTAAAATTACGTCATCAACTAGATATCATGATACAATCTTCAAAATAAAAGAAATGGAAATCACTGAAATCTGTTTTGATATTTAGGGTTAAATGGTGCATGTTGTATACAAGGATTTTATGTATATGAATGGTAGCTGTTTGTTGCCAAATACTACCATGATTATATTTCAATATGATCAATGAAAGATATATATTATTTTGGCCTTTTTTTAATTTTACAAAGCAGAAAAAACCCAATTCAGACACAGGGGGCCCTATAAATTAGTTAAAATACATATTCAAGAGTATTTGTACCAACTACAATTTTTATAAAATAAAACAATATATTCATACTAATTGCCAATCTCTTTAATGTTGTTTGTGTATTAACAATGCAGTGTCTACATCCAGTTTGCATTGACAATAATCATATGATTGTGACACAGATAAAGCTGATTCTTAACTTCATTAGGCCTTGCTTTTTATGTTTCCTTGTTCTAAACTGATGTTTCAAATTCCAACAAACAAATTATTAATGTTTTTCTTTTTTCACTTCACACCAAAAGATATCTGCATTGCACAATGACTCTTATTATTTTATTTAATATCTTGGCACACTTGTGCATGTGTACTAGTATTGGGACTCTGGTATTCTTTCAGGTTTGGAGAATCAATCAATTCATTGTAAAAACATTTTAAATTTCTTACATAAGTTACTTTGATCTTGATAAGATCAAACTAGATCCAAATTAATTTGAGAAGATTAAATTATGCAGTCTATACATTTCAGCCAGTCTGTCTAAAATCCGGTCCTATTTTTAGTCAATAATAAATGAATGAAAATTTAAGAAAAAATATACCTTACCTGAGTGAATCAGTCAATATGCATATTGACTGAAATGTTCAGTCAAAATACATATTGGGCCTGATTATAGACACTGACTGTAAAATATGGAAGTATAATCTGTTATATGCAAAAACAAATAACATAAATAAATCCATTTATCTACATGGAATGACTGTGGGGTTCAATTTCCATTTATTTAACTATCAGAAGATTTGATGATAAACTTTCATATTCATATTTTCATATAAAATTTATATTTGCTATATGATAATAATAACTACAAAATATACTTTAAAATACAGGTGTCTTGAAGTACTGTTGAATGAAAATCAGGATACTTAGATACAGCAGGATAGTGTGTGGGTTTGTATGGGAAATTTGTCAACATTAAAAAAAATATAATGTTACTAAAACAAGAAGATAAAACTTTGATTTAGATCTATTTATGCATCATACACATTTTGTGGGGTATTCAGTATGATTTGTTGTTTGTTGGGACACATCTCTGTAATTAACTACTATTTTAAGAGCATGAGTATCAGAATTCTGTAAGAAATGATGGATCAATGAATTAACACCTGTGATGACTCAGAGCACTTAATGGTGGGACACATGTTATAAGGGGCAGAATAATATGGGTAAATCTCTTATTTCAAAGTATGATGACTAGTATGCATATTGCAACTGAGTAACTGAGTGCTTAATAGCTGCATGGTAGATGTTCATTAGGCCTATTTCTACAAAAATAATATAAATTTAAATATTCAGATGCAAATATAAAAAAAGTAACATTTAAAATCAGTTGTTTTATTATTTTGAACGTTATTTCTTCTTAAAATATTTGTAAAGGCACGGATGTATACTTACTATATAGATCATTGGTTAAGGCCTGTCAAAGATGTCTGTGTGCTGCAAATGTTGGCGTATCACTAATTTTATTACATTGAAGTTCGTGGTAGTATTTGTTGAGATTTGAATGCATGAATTGTTGTAGGAAATAACACAAAGGCTGATAATTAAAATGAGTTTGCATTATTTCATCGATGCAATATGTTAGCCCAGACTGACAGAATGCCTCGCTGTTTTTTTTACGTAGAAAATACCGTGACAATATACCATTTTTCATGACGTTTTCCCCGCTATATTCCAAAGTGACAATTCGTCTTGTAGTTGAAGACTCAACAAATGTTGATAATATAAACTAATAATCACTACAAAATATGTGCTAGTTAAAAATATTCAGTTGTAAACGACTGTTTTTGAACGAAGGTGCAACAGGATAACTCTTTAGCTTGGCTCCGTCTCTACATGTCAGTCGTTGTCGCAGCGCGCATTGATCCGGGAACCAGACCGGAAGCGACAGGTTGGACCGTCGCTTATATCATTTCAAAAGGAGAGTTATCGTCCTTTGGAACAAAAAGATCGCCCATTAATGGATAAAGGTAACCTTGAGTCTTGTCTCTTACCTTTCTGACTTTGTTAGGGGTTTTCTGTGGAGTAGTTCCCCCAAATGCCCTCTTGGAAGGTGTGGCCGGTTTTGAACCGAAGATCATCTCTTCCTGAATCTGTTTGGCTTTAGCTTTTTGCTGAAAACAATGATAAGGTTACAATAATTTTACAATTTCATAATAAAAAAATCACAACTTCATTACAATTGTCTTTTGAGTCTTTTAGCCCAGACATACATTCAGTGTATCTTGTCTTAGTATATCGGCCAGTATTGGCACAGCATGTCCAGTGGCCTTCATTCATCTAATGTCTCATGTCTAAGCTGGCCTACCCTCTGCTCCTTCTCGCGGATCTTCTGTTCATTGTAAGCCTCTCTCTGGCGTATGATATACATGTCGTATTTGACCCCCTCTACAAGGAACGGTCGATTGTTCTCCTTCTCCCAGCTCCGCACAGCATCCCGAACATCATCCTCCACCTGCAACACCATGGACTGCTGTCACCCACACACATGTCTACACAATATCAGGACATAATTACTATACAAACTGGGAACATCAGTGCAAATATGATTAGTCAGTTTTTGAAATTAAGCACGAAAATGAAGGTGTCCTTGTCATCACATTATCCATCTTCCCAAGGCAAGGGAGTTAACTGACTATGTAAGTCCAGTTTCCACCCTTGAGGAACTATGGAGTTATATTTCGGCTGGACTAATGAATCTATGCATAGTCCAATCAAAATTGCGCAACAAAATCTACATCCAGTTCATAAACTGCCATGCAGATTTTGGTTGATTGCAGGATTTGCAAAACGTGAACCATCAACATTCCGTCAACAGAAAATTAACAAATCTTTTCGTGTCTTTATAATCAAGGTTCTCACTTGATTTGATGATAACACAAAGAAAGACCCATTTTATTACAAGATAGATCTTGATTATCAATCAGATTAGCTTCCCTGGGCACCATTTTGTTTGAATCAAATGCATGTGATATGACAGGTGGAATTTGATTTGAGGGGAAGATGATCATCACCATCACACTTTATTCAGTACTTGTAGGCCATGGGCCTTTTTGTACAAACCGGCATACTTTTTGTTCGTCCTTGCCATGACCCTAATGTTTAAACTGCAAGATTTAGGGGCTCCCCTCATTCAATTATCATTGAGCAAACCTCAAGGTTGCAGGCACCCAACAAATTTCAAAAGATGTAGATGACTTTTATCAAAATATTTTTAAGGCAATCATACCTATGACAAAATTAAGAATGGACGCAAATAATATTCACGGCAAGATCCAATTAATGCAAACGAGTATGGGTGTTAATTCAAGTAATCTTTCTCCACATACCTTTGGTAATTCTTTCATGAGTTTTTTGCGTTCCTTTTCCTCTTGTAAGAGACAATTGTGTCGTCTGTTCTTGTATCTGTTGGGATCATTTGCCTTTCTCTGGAAACAAAGGGATGATTGAAAATACAAAACAGGAATCACAAAGGAATAAGAGTTGTTGGAAACAGTCTATTGGTTTAATGACTCCCTTTTCTCATAAAATGTATGCAAAAACAAATTTGCATACCATGATGATTAAATACAATCTACATAAAAAAGTCACATACCTCAAACTCTATCATCTTTGAAAAGAGCTCCTCACGTCGGGCAATCTGGTCCAAGAGACAGTGATACTTCTCGTAAAAACCCTTAACCTTCGCCAGCTCTCGCTCATGCACCTCCAGTAACTCTTCCGTGTAGTGCTCTGTTACCATGTTAAAAACACATTAATGAAACCATGACATGTCAGAAAATATACATATTTATAAAAAACAAACAAAAGGAAAACGTTAAAAAAAATTCAAAATAGCAAAAGGCACCAGTTAAGCTGATGAGCAATGCATGTGGCAAAAGTTGTGTTGAAAATCCTTGAAAATGAACATTAACTATTTGACGCCATCAAGAACCAAGCCAAAGCCCTTCCCTAGGTTAATGAGCTAACACTTTACTATGGACGCTATCACAAGTAAATAGTGCTTGTGAACCTAGTGATCAGCACCTGATTGTTTACCTTGATGTGCATGCATGGTAGCCATCTTTCTGTGAAACTCAAAACTTTATAATGTACAGTTTCCTCAAACTGCAGTGAACTAACACCGCCTAACTCACATCTAACCCTAAGGATCGTAAAGGGGATCTAAGGGCTAGGGATAGAGTTTGAGGTAACCTACCCAAACCCAACTTAACCCTAAGGAGGAAAAAGGCATGTGAGAGCCACAGCCGGTCTTGCCACACGTAAATCTGAATTGTTTGAAGTTACAGGTAGTGATAATACTTTCACAATACAAATAAATTTCCAAGACTCACCGTCTGTGAGTGGCTCAAATTCATCCATCTGTTTCCTACTGTAAAAACACTTTTCCCACCAGTGCAATAGTTCCCGTCGAATTCCTTCAACAAATCGCTGAACATTCTGAAATTTCAGTTTTTCACACCGTGCAACCTCCTCTTTGAGGCCATTTATTACATGAGGTTTAAAACTGTCTTTGTCCTTTTTGAAGATTTCCCGCTCGCTTTCTTCCATCTCTAACCTATCCCATAATGCATGGATCTGCAGCCACAGGTTCATAGTCGTCTGCTTCATGTCGTCCTTCTTCTGTTCAAGCTGGAACATCAGATGTATAAAGCATTTAATTATTTGAAGTGAATCTGGTATCTCCAAATTTATTACCGGTACCTTGCACATGGATATTTCTCTCAAACTACTTTTTTCTTGTTTAAAACCGCAGTCAGCAATATTCCAGCTGGTAATTAATAAAATCTAGGGTAAAAAAACCCCCAGTGGTTTATATAATGAGCAACTTTTATGTTTGGTATCATGACCTAGTCACTAGTGAGTGAGTGAATATGGTTTTACGCCGCCTTTAGCAATATTGGCGTTAACACTGGGTATATTTAAGACATGCTTCTCTGTGTTGCAGAAGATACACTCACCTCTTCGTGAAGTGACTTCAGGGTTCTCATGTTTTGTGTGGATAGTTGGAAAGCATCGTCATCTTCGCACATGATATCTCTCTCAAAGGATGTGTCAGGGCTTCGATCCATTTCATTGAACAGGTCAATTATAAGTTTCTTTGTCTGTACGAATTCTGTGTGACGTGTTTCCTAGGAACAAAGACAAGAAACCTGAATGCTAAGGGTGGGTTATGGTCAAAGGGAGACAACCCACTGTTTTCAAGGCCATCTTGCCTGTGACTAGCTGTTTGGCAATACAGCAATAATGGATTTGAGGTATTTTTTTCAAAAGGATGATATTGATGAATTATAATAAACAGAATTCAAGAAGAGTATTAGTTTTTAACACACATAATACCCCTTTTCCAGCACTTACTTTTTCCGCCGAGAGGGTTGCAATGTGTTTCTCCAAGTCCTTGAGTTGATCCTTGGTTGGCACTGTGCCGGATGCAACATAGTAGGGCGTGGCACAAAGCACTTCACACAGATCCTGGTCCTGGTCCCGCAGTGTCTTCAGACTCTTCATCCGGGATGACTTCTCCTGTTGTAGTCCGTCCAGCTTGGCCCTCAACTCTTTCTCCTTCTGAAGCATGGTCAGCGACTCCTTGGGCTGCACACACAGACAGGCAGTTGTCATCAACACACACAGACAGGCAGTTGTCAACAACACACTAGCAGTAGTAACACATAGTACAGACAGTCTTCTAACAAAACAGCATGGTCATCAACACACACAGACAGGCAGTTGTCAACAACACACTAACAGTAGTAACATATAGTACAGACAGTCTTCTAACAAAACAGCATGGTCATCAACACACACAGACAGGCAGTTGTCAACAACACACTAACAGTAGTAACACATAGTACATACAGTCTTCTAACAAAACAGCATGGTCATCAACACACACAGACAGGCAGATGTCAACAACACACTAACAGTAGTAACACATAGTACAGACAGTCTTCTAACAAAACAGCATGGTCATCAACACACACAGACAGGCAGATGTTAACAACACACTAACAGTAGCAACACATAGAGAAGAGAATCTCCTAACAAAGCAGCAAGGTCAGTGACTCCTTGAATGTTTCACTTTCCCAAGGTATTCCTCACAGGCCAAGGGACATTTTTTTTCATGACATTTTCTCTAGCATCACCAAATTTAACAATCAGCATGATCAGTGGTGTGGAAACCAATGCCTAATTGTTACGTGAGATCGTCAGACACAAAAAAAATCATCTTCAGTTCTCCGTGAACCATTAACTTCAACAGATCCTTAAAAAAATGACCGGGAAGATCCGGGGTAGAATAGGTCTTCAGCAACCCAAGCTTGTCGTAAAAGGCGACTATGCTTGTCGTAAGAGGTGACTTACGGGATCGGGTGGTCAGGACAAGTGAATTCTCACCAGGCTTAATATTTGCTTGTCCAGGGACTAATTCACAATAGTGATATTTCTACACCCCTGCCAACATGGCCAAGTTAGTCTGGATTTGTTTCATAACCACTAGTCGATGTTCTAGGAAATGAGCCATTCTGAAACCGTGTACCCAAATATGGTTCACACAGTTAATAAGTTATGAACTTTTCCCAAGAAGATTCATACTCCAATCAGCTCACATAGGGCTTGCTTCGTGAAAGACATGGGAGTAATGCACTTTTTAATTGGGCGGTCGGGTAGCCTAGTGGTTAAAACATTCACTTGTCATGCTGAAGGTCCGGGTTCGATTCCCCACATGGGTACAATGTGTGAAGCCCATTTCTGGTGTCCCCTGCCGTGATACTGCTGGAATATCGTTAAAAGCGGCATAAAACAATACTAGCTCACTCACATTTCAATTAGTGATGCATGGAGGATCGAACTCACATTGCCAGCTTGAGTGAGTGAGTGAGTATAGTTTTACGCCGCTTTTAGCAATATTCCAGCAATATCACGGCGGGGGACACCAGAAATGGGCTTCACACATTGTACCCATGTCGGGAATCGAACCCGGGTCTTCGGCGTGACGAGCGAACGCTTTAACCACTGGGCTACCCGACCGCCCCATTGCCAGCTTGAAGCTAAGCTCGGCAACTAAGTTAACTAATTAGTCAACACTTTACCGCGAGCACTGTCACAAATAATTATTACTTGTTTACAAAGTTATCAGCACACGACTGGTTAACTTGATGCGCATCCGCTAAAGTTGATTTTTCCTCACAATACATTGGATTAATTCTTTACAAGAGACAGCTAACCCATACCCTACCTCACAACCAACCTCGAGGATTGTAAAGGGATGTTTGATTGGCAAGTGGTGCCCCGCCCTAAGGATTGTGAAGGGGTGTTTGATCAGACAGGGGTACCTAACCCTAATGTTCATAGGGGGTGCTTGAACAGAAAGGGGATCCAAGGGCTAAGGATAGAGTTGAGGGTAACCTAACACATCCAACTCCAGTAATCGAAGATCCATGTGAGATCGGTGAAGCGAGAGTCACAGACGTGAGTCTAAGCCAAATAGCACTATGTAAACTGCGCCTGGTAAACAGCACTTTTGCCAAAGATACTTCTTCAATATTTAAGAAGTAAGTACAACTTACCACAAATGGGGTTACAACCAGTTCCCCTGAAAGTTTCTTGATCTCATCACTGTATGTGCCAATGTTCTGTTGTATCTGTGAGCGGAGTATGGATTCCTCTTCCACCATCTCCTCCAGTAGGTTGCACAGATGATGAGACACAGTCCCAGCACGTTCCTGCATCTGGGATTCACAGATGCCAATCTCATTCCAGATATGGTACAATTTGTTGAGGGCGGCATCAAGACGGCCAGTTACCTCGGTCTTGATCTTGTCTTTACTGAAACAGTGTTGAGTATTGAAAATAGTTTGACTGTCACACTCTGTCAAAAACTGAAACCAAGTTTCATCAACCAAGTCAGCGAGCCTGACCACCCTATCCTGTTACTTGCCCCTTACGACATAGTCTTGCTGAGCTTAATCATGTTAATGGAATGAACAGTTTTACTCAGGCTCTGACTAGTGGCTAAAGTTCCATAATGCTGTCACACACTTGAAAAGCATCTGTTGATTCAAAAGTTACCCTTTGGTGATGTTTCTATTTATTTGAGAAATAAACAAGTTGGAGTTGTTTGTCGTACAATGAAACACTGCAGGGAGAATAAACCATGAGGGTCGTTCGACCACTGCATAATTAGTGTTGCCCAGCTATATCTATGGGGAACAACTTACTGGACACTTCCCTCTCAAAAATAATGTCATCCAATATACCTCATTAAGTATGTCAAGTTGCGAACACATGTTTGAATTTCCAGAAATGTCATGATAGCAAAATGTTTCATACTCAAACTGCTGCATGGTGATATTTGAACTGCATATTTTCAATTCAACTGACATTATAATTAATCATGTTAATTTGACAATAACATTGAGATTCACTTATTTCTGGTAAGCCCTCTCGAAAGATTATTTTTTTAGGTTTAAAGAATGTCTGTCATAATGTCATAGGCCTAATTGATAGTCTGACATATGTGATCGACCTTGTTTTGACCATTTTAACAATAATTTAGACTTATTTTTTTTCAGAGTTATCTTCTCGGGTAATGCCATCTATCTACGGTATAATGGTAGGCATATTAGAGAATTTAAAAGACAGTCGAAGTCTGAAGACTTAGTGAAGTTATTCGAGACAAGCCACATGAGGCCTAGATGTTGAAATAAAACCTGACATTTTGATACAACTTTACTAGTCTATTTTTACTTTACAAATACACAATCAAACACAAGTGCAGACTTATATTTGGATGGTGCTGCCTCTTAAGTAAAAAGACATGGTATTTATGGAACAAACGCAGGCATTTTATAATGATCAATTCCGATTGTTTCATTTTCGTTTGGGAAGCCAAGGTGTGCTCGAAATTTGAATAAAAAGTATCATATCATAGGCATACAATGAGAATCTAGAATAAATACATGCAGCGACACATAAGTACTTTTAAAGCAAAAACAAACCTTGATCCCGTCATTGTTTCGTTGATTGCACGCGTAGATTTATAGAAAACAAACTATTATCCATACATCTTCTTGGCTGAGTTTCCCTTACCGCTTCGCGTTTTGAAATTTACCTATGTAAACTCGCTGTTGATTGGCCAGTTCGAATATTTCCCGTCATGCAAAAATGATTCATCTAAGGGACGCAACTCTTAAAAATAACAGTGCGTGCCCCTCCCAGTGATACAAACCACATGTGTACATTTCTTTTGCACACAAAACCTCTCTGAGTACCATTTTAATGCGTGTGTTTCCATAAAAAAATCATTCAGATACATTGGGCTGATAATCTAGAAGAATTTGTATTTTGTTTGACACATTGAATTTCTTTATGTAATTAAATTAATTTCATTGTCGCATTGCTGACATGGTGATAGACTAACATGTATAGTCTCTGAAATGAAAATACTTAAAACAAAACAGAACAAGAGAGTTGTTAAATCATCTTAATAAGATATAGTAAAAAGGAGCTGCATTCATTATTAATAATAATCTAGACTTGCCAACTATTATAGGTTGTATTAGATATATTTGTTTCAGGAACTGTGTGACAGACTAACATGATGGGCGAGAATTAAAATTTGGTAGGCGATTAATTTAGTATGTATACAAAAAATTACCAATTACTATGTAATTACATTTTCAATTAAGAATTTACCGATGTCAAGATGTAAGAGTCCAAATACTCCCATCATATTAATTACACCGAAGCCTTTCCTCACGACATGCAGCTCTGACATGTAGTTTTATTCAAAGTTGAAAGCAAGTGTCAAGACTACTCACTGAAAACGCGTGTCCATGAAAAAGAGGAGCTTTGTTTACAGTTAGTGTTGTCTTAAGAATATAAAGAAATGAACGGCCATTGATCACAAGCTATGCTTATTCCCGTACAAACGTTAACACAATCTGTCAAAATGTAAAGACTCGTCATAATGATATCTTATAGAATAGAATTGTAGTCTGTTTTGCTATGAAATGGAAGCATTCTGGCGTGCATATCTTTTGAAATACAAATGTAATATCTAAATATGTATCATATATCGTTAAAGTAACGCGTAAGGAGTACCACGGATTAATGTTTGTTCAGACAAACGATCCTTGACAGTAGCAGCTAATCTGTCATACAGACCCTGAAACTAATATATCCAATGCAGCCCATGCAAGTCTATAATGTTTGGCAAGTCTAGATAACTGCAGTATCTGAAAATGAAGAAAGTCTCTGGACTCCTATTTATTATATTTTATAACTATAATTTAACAACTGTTTTTTTTCTGTAAAATACGTTCATTTTAGATGTTAGATGAGTAGAAGCGTTTGTTGTAACTTTACGAATGAAACTGACGATAATCTTATCTATACAGTTAAACTTACCTTCCTTGACAATACGCCTCTTCCAGCATCCCGTATTATTCACCGAGTCCTGGCCCCAACTGATTCCACTGACCAAGGGTCACTATTGTTCCAGGTGACCCCCTTTGTGTGATAGCCTCTGGGTATATATTCTTATATAATGGGCGTCTCCGGCAGGTGTGATTGTGTTACAGTTCACTGACCCTCAGACTTTCATGTGTAATACTCTCCCCGTGGATGCGTCACGATAAAGACATAGTTAATTGGTTTAAACATATTTCATTTAGGAAATAGTGAAAGGGATTTAATTAGCCTTCTCTTAATTACACGACATATTTGATTTCGACGAGGACTGAAATGACAACTATATCGGCCTCCGGAATCTAGTAATCAGTTGGCAGTGAGTGAGTGTCAGGTGTAACCTAAGAGAGTATTTATGGCTGTAAACGTCTTTGTTATGAGGAACATGCTTACTCCTATGAGTAATTATTCACCTGGCGAAGGAGTAAGCAACTGTCCGAAGCTGACATCCATAAATTCTCTTCCTTATGTGTATTACTTCTAAATGCCATTCAAAAGCTTGAAGTGTAACTTAGTTTTAAGTGATTTAACCTTGAACTAGATTGGATTTTGTTTTTGGTTTGGTTTGTTGTTTAACGCCATTATTCCAGGTATATGACGGCGGTCTGTAAATAATCGAGTCTGGACCAGCTAATCCAGTGATTGACATCATGAGCATCGATCCACGCAGTTGGGATACGATGACATTCATTAACCAAGTCAGAGAGCCTGACCACCCGATCCCGTTAGTCGCCTCTTACGACAAGCATAGTCGCCTTTTACGACACGCACGGGTTGCTGAAGACCTATTCTACCCCGGATCTCCACGGGTCTGAACAAGATTGACCGCAAAGAAACCGGAAGTATATAGTATAGTATATATCATTTCCAAGCTTTAAAAAAATATTTTTTTTGTCTTCACTATTGTGTTCCGAAAGCATTAAAAATATATGATCAACCTTTATTTGGAAACAATGATTTAACTGTTGTTTAATTATTTTTTGTTTATTTCTGAAACAAGAACTGTATTTTTTAATTATAAAACCATGGCTGTTGAATTCTATAGGTTGTTAATCTTCATCGCACTATTTGTTTGTAGAGAAGGCTGGAGTTTAGATTGCTGTTGGACAAAACAAAATTGAGAACATTCGACTGTTCATTAAGGTTTACTTGTTCTGTTCAATACGCATATCAGACAGTGGTTGAGGATGACGTCAGCGGCCCCGTTTGTACCATAACCACAAGTGAGATGCTTTCAGCTTTGCCAAGAGCCACGCCCCTCCAGGGCCCCGTATTGGGGAATTTCATAGTTATTATGAACAAATGTGGCCATGTGGAACTTTTAAAATTTGAAGGAGCCACACTACACGTTTGATGAAGAAAGCCGGAAAATCCCATCCAGACATTTGTAGAAGTTTCTGTATTCATCAGTGAAGAGTCTTCTTCTGTGTTACAGCTTCTACAACTAGACCAGTCAGCACGCAGGAAGCAGTATGTTGACAGACATTAAGCTTGAAAGAGTTACACCTGAATATATGCTTTGCGGGCATAGCCTTGTATCCTATTTAACTGCAGTTGGACCCATGGTGGATATAACATGCATGTTGGTTGCTAACTGTTGGTCGTTAGACGAGATCAATTGTTCAATGATTGTTATGAACGCCTTCCTTGTTTTCATTACTTAACGAGTAACAGATACAATGGGTGAACTTAGGGAAAGGAACAGCCAGTCAGGGTCCTACCAGTACTATAGGTGAAGGGTTCCTACATGCTATATGATTGTATACATATATGTATCCCTCTTGCTTCTATGCATGTAATGACATGTAATAATTACATTCTTACGTTATCCTGTGTATAATAGTATTTAAAGTGTCTTCTCGGCCCAAACTGCCCTTGCATGCATGGTCCGTATCATCTTCCTGAGGTAAGGGACTATAAACGTCCAGTTTCCACCCTTGCCGAACTGCATTGGAATTTTTGGGCTCGACCGCAGCGCCACCAGTGGTTATTATGAGTTATGTCCCTCCTATTGACCAATCAGATTCCACCTCTCATATCACTTGCATTTGCTTCAAACAAGACGACCTGAGCGATAATTAAAATCTATATGGTAATAAAACTATTCGCGAAGTGCATCAAATCACTTGAGCACCTTGATATGAAAAGATTTGGAAAATATCTGTTGACGCCAAGTTGTCGGTACATATGCTTTGCAAATCTCGAAATCAACCGAAATCTGCACGGCTGTTTACGAACCGGATGTCGATTTCGTTACACGACTTTGATTTGACTATGCATAGACTCGTTAGTCGTTATCAACCAATGCTTGTTGTAAAAGGCGACTGTGCTTGTGGTTAGAGGCGACTAACGGGATCGGGTGGTCAGGCTCGCTGACTTGGTTGATGGATGTGATCGTATCCCAGTTGCGTAGATTAATGTTCAAGATGTTCATCACTGCATGGTTTGTCTGGTCCAGACACGGTTATTTACCGACCGCCAACATATAGCTTGAACATTGCTGAGTGCGGCGTTAAACACCAAATTAACAAACAAAGTGTTTACTGTGTGTATTTATATATACATCTTTTATTTACACCATGTGTGACACCTCTTGACAAACAATCAATCATCATCATTAATTCGTGCCTTAAAACAACAGATTCTTAGTGGGACTGGACCTAGGAGAATGATGCAGAACCCATTAAATAGAAACAAAACAACACAAGGTTCCATGTTTCACAAATATTTTATAAAAATTGATATATCATACTCAACGTTGTGGAGGAAGATAGTTCTTTTTTTTAGCTTTTCAGTTTTGTATAAACCAATCGTTCAGTCTCTCAACAATATTTTGGCGTTGTTTCCAGTACAAACACAGTGGTTTCATTTCGTTGTATCGTGTCAGTTAGCCTACCGAACAAAGGTATATAGGCATAAGATGTGTTATAATATATTATACAGACTGGTTCCACGAGCGGGTTTCGTCCTGATTTAGCACGTATATATATATCATCATTAGACCTGGTTCTAGTCTAGCACTTTGTAATACATCGCAGTTGTTGAATAAAAGTCAATTTCTATACGCAAAACGTTTTTAGCGTTCATTACACAAGTACAATCTTATTTCAGATTTATAAGAAAAACATGGTAAAGAATACATCGGCACCATATATGCTTGAGTCATGACAGCCACGGAATCGGGCAAATAAGTGACATTTAGAACACAATTTGACTTACTAATTAAGTGACTTTATAATTTTAAGTTACAACTCCTCATCACATACACGCACTATTCCAGTATAATCTTCATACAGGAAGTCTAAAATATGTCATTCTTGAAATAATTACCTTCAAATTTTCGCATTCAGTTGATCATTTCTGTGTAAAAACGACGTGTTATTAACAACACTTTATACTTCCATAATCAGTTTTGGCAATAGAAGCCTAAGGTGTAATTATAAAAACGCACTATCTATATACACAGACGTAATATAGTCGTAGTTTGAATTAATCAATCACATATTACAGATATGTACATAAAGTAGGGATTCTTTCAAAGACTTTATGATTTAGTTACGGACTCCTACAAAACAACATGTCATCTTTTCTTTAATACTAGTCACTGAGTTGGTGGCGAATTTACACCACATTAATCTTTGATACAAACCCTCACAAATAAAAAAGACACCTTGCCATTTTTCACCCGTTTTGTTGCATGTTGCATATTTTCTGCATTTCATGAATTTTCATACAGTAGATTCTTATACTAAATGTCACAATGGTATGGTTATAGACCCAGAGCCAAACTTTAGCCAACAAGGGACCAGTTCAAAAGTTCGATGTCGGATATAAAATCTTTATTCTTTCTGTTTAGTGTGTGTGTGTGTGTGTGTGTGTGTGTTTTACTATGGCCACTTACCTTATTCCTCAATGTTTTATGCGGTAACTGAACTAAAACCGATCTATTTTGCATTCATATGTTAGGAGTTGTCATGAATACATCCAGTCTTTGTTAGGGGGGCAAGTCTCAAAACTTAAGGAATACGGTTTTTTTATCAGACACCGAACTTTTGGACTGGTCAAAGCCTGTCAAATCTAGTACCTATGTGAATATGGGAAGTACGTTCGATGTTTAGTGTGACTGGAAGAAGGGTTGTACGTTGGACGTCGCTGATTGGCTCTCTGGTCCAGACTCCGGAAGGTGCGGTCGAACTTGAACTCCAGTTCATCATCGAGGCTGATGTCGTGCTCGACACCGGTGGGGTGTGGGTAGGAGGAGGTTTGGGTGGTGTAGGGCATGTGGGAGACGCGGTGACTGGAATAGATTGGCCCGGACAGTTTGGACCTGGCTGCTGAAAGGACGTCTTGGGCAGCCTTCACGGCATCAGTGGTGTCGGGGCTGGCCTTGAGACTCTCCCGGGAGTCAGAAAAACCTACGAACAGAGGAAGACGGTGTTCATGTCTACTTGTCTGACTGTGAATAGAGAGAGACGGTGCTCATGTCTACTTGTCTGACTGTGAATAGAGAGAGACGGTGTTCATGTCTGCTTGTCTGAATGTGAATAGAGAGAGACGGTGCTCATGTCTGCTTGTCTGAGTGTGAATAGAGAGAGACGGTGCTCATGTCTGCTTGTCTGACTGTGAATAGAGAGAGACGGTGTTCATGTCTGCTTGTCTGAGTGTGAATAGAGAGAGACGGTGCTCATGTCTGCTTGTCTGAGTGTGAATAGAGAGAGACGGTACTCATGTCTGCTTGTTTGAGTGTGAATAGAGAGAGACGGTGCTCATTTCTGCTTGTCTGAGTGTGAATAGAGAGAGGCGGTATTCATGTCTGCTTGTCTGAGTGTGAATAGAGAGAGACGGTGCTCATGTCTACTTGTCTGAGTGTGAATAGAGAGAGGCGGTGCTTATTTCTGCTTGTCTGAGTGTGAATAGAGAGAGACCGTGCTCATGTCTGCTTGTCGGAGTGTGAATAGAGAGAGACGGTGTTCATGTCTGCTTGTCTGAGTGTGAATAGAGAGAGACGGTGCTCATGACTGCTTGTCTGAGTATGAATAGAGAGAGACGGTGTTCATGTCTGCTTGTCTGAGTGTGAATAGAGAGAGACGGTGCTCATGTCTACTTGTCTGAGTGTGAATAGAGAGAGGCGGTGGTCATGTCTGCTTGTCTGAGTCTGAATAGAGAGCGACGGTGGTCATGTCTGCTTGTCTGAGTCTGAATAGAGAGCGACGGTGTTCATGTCTGCTTGTCTGAGTGTGAATAGAGAGAGACGGTGCTCATGTCTGCTTGTCTGAGTGTGAATAGAGAGAGACGGTGTTCATGTCTGCTTGTCTGAGTATGAATAGAGAGAGACGGTGTTCATGTCTGCTTGTCTGAGTGTGAATAGAGAGAGACGGTGCTCATGTCTGCTTGTCTGAGTGTGAATAGAGAGAGACGGTGTTCATGTCTGCTTGTCTGAGTGTGAATAGAGAGAGACCGTGCTCATGTCTGCTTGTCCGAGTGTGAATAGAGAGGGACGGTGTTCATGTCTGCTTGTCTGAGTGTGAATAGAGAGAGACGGTGTTCATGTCTGCTTGTCTGAGTGTGAATAGAGAGAGACGGTGTTCATGTCTGCTTGTCTGAGTGTGAATAGAGAGAGACGGTGCTCATGTCTGCTTGTCTGAGTGTGAATAAAGAGAGACGGTGGTCATGTCTGCTTGTCTGAGTGTGAATAGAGAGGGACGGTGGTCATGCCGGCTTGTCTGAGTTTGAATAGTGAGAGACGGTGTTCATATGTCCTTGTGTCCTGGGTGTGAATATCCTAATCGCAGGCATTAAAAAAGGAAGACGTACATCTAATCCTACAGTAGCTAGAACATCCAGGCTCCGGGATGCACTGGCTAGTTCGTACTGTTGCTGCTTTATGCATCTACCATAATCTTGACGCGTTGGCCGGAGCCAGGGGTGATGTTTGATAGATCAGAACCCTGCTATACAGGACACCTACCGGAATCCGAGTTCCTGGAGGCGTTGGCCGGAGCCAGGGGTGATGTGTGATAGATCAGAACCCTGCTATACAAGACACCTACCGGAATCCAAGTTCCTGGAGGCGTTGGCCGGAGCCAGGGGTGATGTGTGATAGATCAGAGCCCTGCTATACAAGACACCTACCGGAATCCAAGTTCCTGGACGCGTTGGCCGGAGCCAGGGTTGATGTGTGATAGATCAGAACCCTGCTATACAAGACACCTACCGGAATCCGAGTTCCTGGAGCGATGGCCGGAGCCAGGGGTGATGTGTGATAGATCAGAACCCTGCTATTCAGGACACCTACCGGAATCCGAGTTCCTGGAGGCGTTGGCCGGCGCCAGGGGTGACGTGGCTGCCCTGGCCTGGTACTTCTGTAGCTCTTCCTCCTGCATCTCGGCGATGTACTTGACCGAGTCCAGCTCGGACCTCAGTTTGTGGCACAGCGCCAAGGCGCCCCTGGCAACATGAGACTGGGGAACGATCTCCGAGTCGAAGGCTCGCTGCAGCGTCCCCTCCGACAACAAGTTGAAGTTGATCTGCTCCAGGAGCTCACGCTTCTGCTCCTTGCCAAGCTTCTCCTTCTCTGGAACATCAGACATGCAAACCCTTTATGTCTTCACTAATAATGTTACCCAATAGCCACAGAGTATGAATGTTATGGATGTTATTTTTCATCCACAGTGTAACTTTGCTAGTACCGACTCCGTAACGGGACAATCACTACTGTTTCCATTGATCAGTATTTGTGACTCATTAATCCGAACTCTCTCTCTCTCTCTCTCTCTCTCTCTCTCTCTCTCTCTTTCTCTCCCTCACACTCTCTCAGTACTTCAATGGGCGATCCGGTGGTGCTCAGGTATGTAAGAATGTAAGAGAGAAGCAACGAAAATAATGGAAGTTTGCTGTTTAACTACGAATAATCTCTCGTCACAAACCAACTTATGACAACCCAGGCAACATACAACACAGGACAAAACAGGCAACACACAACAGAGGACAACCAAGGCAACATACAACACAGGACAACACAGGCAACATACAACACAGGACAACACAGGCAACACACAACACAGGCAACACACAATACATGACAACCCAGGCAACACATAACACAGGACAACCCAGGCAACATACAACACAGGACAACACAGGCAACATACAACACAGGACAACACAGGCAACACACAACACAGGCAACACACAATACATGACAACCCAGGCAACACATAACACAGGACAACACAGGCAACATACAACACAGGACAACACACAACACAGGACAACCCAGGCAACACACAACACAGGACAACCCAGGCAACATACAACACAGGACAACACAGGCAACACACAACACTGGACAACACACAATACATGACAACCCAGGCAACACATAACACAGGACAACACAGGCAACATACAACACAGGACAACCCAGGCAACATACAACACGGGACAACCCAGGCAACATACAACACAGGACAACCCAGGCAACATACAACAAAAGACAACACAGGCAACACACAACACAGGACGACACAGGCAACATACAACACAGGACAACACAGGCAACACACAACACATGACAACCGAGGCAACATACAACAGAGGACAACACAGGCAACATACAACACAGGACAACACAGGCAACATACAACACAGGACAATACAGGCAACACACAACACAAGACAACACAGGCAACATACAACACAGGACAACACAGGCAACATACAACACAGGACAACACAGGCAACACACAACACAGGCAACACACAATACATGACAACCCAGGAAACACACAACACAGGACAACACAGGCAACATACAACACAGGACAACACACAACACAGGACAACCCAGGCAACACACAACACAGGAGAACCCAGGCAACATACAACACAGGACAACACAGGCAACACACAACACAGGACGACACAGGCAACATACAACACAGGACAACCCAGGCAACATACAACAGAGGACAACCCAGGCAACATACAACACAGGACAACACAGGCAACATACAACACAGGACAATACAGGCAACACACAACACAAGACAACACAGGCAACATACAACACAGGACAATACAGGCAACATACAACACAGGACAACACAGGCAACATACAACACAGGACAACACAGGCAACATACATCACAGGACAACCCAAGCAACATACATCACAGGACAACACAGGCAACATACAACACAGGACAACCCAAGCAACATACATCACAGGACAACACAGGCAAGATACAACACAGGACAACACAGGCAACATACAACAGAGGACAACACAGGCAACATACAACACAGGACAACACAGGCAACATACAACACAGGACAACCTAGGCAACGCACATCACAGGACAACCCAAGCAACATACATCACAGGACAACACAGGCAACATACAACACAGGACAACCCAAGCAACATACATCACAGGACAACACACATCACAGGACAACACAGGCAACATACAACACAGGCAACACACATCACAGGACAACCAAGGCAACATACAACACAGGACAACCCAGGCAACACACATCACAGGACAACACAGGCAACACACAACACTGGCAACATACAACACAGGACAACCCAGGAAACACACAACACAGGACAACCCAGGCAACACACATCACAGGACAACACAGGCAACACACAACACAGGCAACATACAACACAGGACAACCAAGGCAACATACAACACAGGACAACACAGGCAACACACATCACAGGACAACACAGGCAACACACAACACAGGCAACATACAACACAGGACAACCCAGGCAACATACAACACAGGACAACACAGGCAACACACAACACAGGCAACATACAACACAGGACAACCCAGGAAACACACAACACAGGACAACACAGGCAACACACAGCACAGGACAACCCAGGCAACACACAACACAGGACCCGCTGCACATGAGTGAGTGAGTGAGCTGCAGGGTTCTACGCCACTTTTAACAACATTGCAGCAATATCACGGAAACGAAACACTCCCCGAACGCCCCTTGACATGATTGATACGCTGTTGCTATAGATTGGTATTTTCCGTACAGGTAAGTTGCAATGTACTTGAAAGTCTATAGCTATGCCATGTAACTCAATCCAAGAAACACATCAAACCAATACCATCTCACAGAGAATGAATCGTTAAGGACTTGACAAGGACACCAGGCGTTCCACTTTCAACATGTCTGTACTTCAGGAGATCTGACGCATACCACCTATTCCTCTGAAAGACAGGGCCCTGTTAAAACCGAACACCTATTTAATGATCATTACTGGGGTATATTGCTATAAGTTGACCACTGATAGAGTAGTATGCTATGCCACCGCAAATAGCTTTAGTATTGCTTATGCGGCGTAAAGCATATCTATTTATTCACTTATGCGGCGTAAAGCATATCTATTTATTCACTTATGCGGCGTAAAGCATATCTATTTATTCACTTATGCGGCGTAAAGCATATCTATTTATTCACTTATGCGGCATAAAGCATATCTATTTATTCACTTATGCGGCAGGCCTCAAAGTTTAAATTTTACTAAGTGGCCATTTGGCTACAAGTATTTTTTTCCAGGTAGCCAGTGGTAAAATCAAGAAGTCAAGCCAATAGTGTAGGTAGCCAAAGGCATTTGAAATTATCTTTTATCAAATAACTATTACATGTACAAGTTATAGCAGTACTCTTTGAATTGTATATTAGTGGAAACTGTACTTGAGTTTTGTTATTTGTGACTCGAACAATGATGCAATTTATGTTACTAGGTTGTAAAGGAATACCCTTGCTTATCCAATAAACTATCAACTAAAATAAATACTAATCACATTAACATTTACGCATTTCGGTTCATTGTTGACTACAATTAGTAGCAGACATGTTTATTTTTGTGTCTAGATATGTGTAGCAATAGAATTTATTTGCCACGAGATATTTTTCAAGGTAGTCATTTGGCTACCTCTGAATTTTAGACAGTAGACAAATTGAAATTTAGGTCGCATTGGCGACCGTTTTAGTCGCAACTTTTAGGCCTGATGCGACGGTTATAATTGTCAAATTCGTACAAAGGAAAAAGAACATCAGTTCTGAATAATGCCAAGCTGCCATCATCACATGACACAGCCTCGGCATGTCAAGGATTCCGACTGCCCCACATCCTAGTCAGGCGTGTCATTCCACCCCCTGTGGCATAAGACGGAAACTATCCAGGACAATGACACAAGGGCACCACTTAATAAGACCAGGCAGGCAATGGTCATTGAGGTGGAGCTGTCTTATCCTGGGATCGACAGTGTCCATTACCCTCCAGTGTTTGCCAGCCAGAGATGAATGTTCACAAGGAGACGCCCTACACTTGCTGACTCACCATGTCAGTTGGCCTTGGTGACCAATTCTGGGAGTCCAATACCGACTTTTTCAAAATAATGACAGATCGGGGATCAAGTAAGCCCCTATAGAGATCACTACCGACAGTAGTTCATATCGAGTGAGTCGAGTTTTACTAACTTCATTCATTATCGGCGGCTAGTACTGATACCAACCAGTAGTGGATAACATAAAACAGTATCGGAGACCATGCAGTACTGATGACATAAAACAGTATTGGAGACCATGCAGTACTGATGACATAAAGCAGTACTGGAGACCATGCAGTACTGATGACATAAAACAGTACTGGAGACCATGCGGTACTGATGACATAAAGCAGTATTGGAGACCATGCAGTACTGATGACATAAAGCTTAGTTAGTTAGTATGTTTTTTTTACGCCGCTTTTAGCAATATTCCAGCAATATCACGGCGGGGGACACCAGAAATGGGCTTCACACATTGTACCCACGTCGGGAATCGAACCCGGGTCTTCTGCGTGACGAGCGAACGCTTTAACCACTAGGCTACCCGACCGCCCCTGACATAAAGCAGTATAGGAGAATATGCAGTACTGATGACATAAAACAGTATTGGAGACCATGCGGTACTGATGACATAAAGCAGTACTGGAGAATATGCAGTACTGATGACATAAAACAGTATTGGAAACCATGCGGTACTGATGACATAAAGCAGTATAGGAGACCATGCAGTACTGATGACATAAAGCAGTATAGGAGACCATGCAGTACTGATGACATAAAGCAGTACTGGAGACCATGCAGTACTGATGACATAAAGCAGTACTGGAGACCATGCAGTACTGATGACATAAAACAGTACTGGAGACCATGCATTACTGATGACATAAAACAGTACTGGAGACCATGCATTACTGATGACATAAAACAGTACTGGAGACCATGCAGTACTGATGACATAAAGCAGTACTTGAGAACATGCAGTACTGATGACATAAAACAGTATTGGGTACCAGTACTGATAAGGTGACATGCATTGTTTACTCCTCCCGGGCGCCCAGTAAGGGCTAAGTACTGTGAACATATATGATGTACACGCAGTACCCCACAAGCACGTGGGGTGGGACTATCGGCTCCCCCTTCCCCCGACTGCTCTTTGCACCCGAGCATGATATTGTATAGCCCAGCGGAACTGGGCAAATACTCTTTAACATACTATGAATTCATTTGCAACCAGGTTTATCTGATGAGATAAAATCCTACTGTAGCTATACAACAAGCCATAAAAAGGCACCGGTCCAACAGAGTAGGAACACTTGCCAAGAGAACTTGATTGTGATCGGCAACTTCTATTGTGGTGTTATTGCTTCTGCGAGAATTGTTATGTTACGTGTTTAAGTAGTTCGTATATGTTCAAAAAGCAGTTAACGCAGTTTACAAACACAGATTTTACATTTTAATTCGGCATAGTTTATATTATTGGAGTATTTGCCGGGAATGGAGGTCTAGTCTTTACCACTGCCGAGTATACCCGTGTCTATGAATGTAATGTAGCACATTGACATCACAGTATTACAATGAAACCTTTTTTTCACAGAGGCGTTTCGTTGCATTTGCTCTGCGTCACGTATCTGAAGCGTAAGAACAGATATGCTTCACGTTCAGGCGTAATGCATCTATAAATCTAACAACCATGCCGTCATTTCCCTGTTAACGTCCGGTATTTTGTTTTAGAGCACGGTAAAACTACAGTTTCGTTTTCCTATATCAAATGGATATGAATCAATTAGAAATCTGATATTGCATCACTAACATGTGAATGAATGAGTGAATGTTGTTATACACCGCAGTCGCGATATTCCAGCAATATCAAGGCGGTCAGCACATACTCTGGACCAGGGAAACTGGCGGTGGACACCATGACCTACTTCCACACAGTCCGGGTACGATGACACACAATCAACGAGGCCACACGCTGTAATCACCTGATCCTCATTGATCGGCTCTTACGAAAACCATGACATACTGGGGACCAATTCTTTCACGATTATATTAGACAGGCAATTAAATGTTGCTGGCCAGGATTATAATATTCTAGACTCACCTGTTTTGAGGATGTATTCTAGGACCTCATACATCTTATCGTGAGAGACTCTGCCGCCAGATGGCGCCGCGGACGCTAGGAGTTTGAACGTCTCTGCCGTTAGGACGCCTTTACTTGCCATCTCAGACATATAGGTATCCACGAGCTTGCATGCCTTCTCGGCATGGTCTCCGTCGCCCCTGGACGACTCCAGCACGATGTCGTGTAGAACTGACGGCGAGATAATACACAAATCCTCCGGGGAGAGTTTGTTGAGCATTTCTCCTGCAATCTTGACTAGGAGTTCACGACAAGAACAACCACGAGCTGTTGCGATCCTCAGAACCTTCGTTACCCACTCTGTCGTCACCTCCGAAACAACATAAGCCTCTTCAGGCAACACCACAAGGATTGTATCGAGGACTTTCGAAATGTCAACCTTTATGATTGATTTATCTGTAGATTTCGGACTTAGTGTATTCGTTTTGGTGGAATCATCTTGCTCTTGGCTCTTTCCTTTAGAATCTGATTTCGATTTGCTGTCGTCTGCTTCATCTTTTTCTAAAGAGATGGTGACATATCTGATCGCCATTTCTCCTAGTTCGGAGAGCTTTACTCCCTTTTCATTTCCTAGTGTTAGAATTTTAACAAACCATTCAACAGGTAGAGTGTATAGGCTACTGGAAACTTTCTCACTTTTCTCCTCTGGTGGCTTCTTGGATGTCGGGCTGCTGAATCTGGTAGGCAGTTTTACCCAGCAGTCAACCAGAGCCTCGATACACTGGTCCACTATTCCAGCTCTCTCCGCCAGTGTCCCGACAGTAGCACAATATAACAACAAGGTAACGATGCCAGCACTTGAACGACTCATTTTAGCAGACGTTATTGTATCTTGGAGGAATTTTTCAGATATCTCGATAAGATTTGCTTCTCCGTTCATTTGGAGATATTCCGCGGCACTCCGAACTTGAACGATATTGTTTTTAGTCAGATCGTAGTTCATGCTGTAACAGAAATCAGCTACGAGGCTGAAAATATCGTGACCACCCGGGAAGTTTGTTAACTCCACCTTTTGAGTATCCGACATGTTCCCGCGTGCGAGGTTATTGAAGTACCCGGATTTTGTGAACAGTGGGAATTTATGCAACTTAAACGTGCTTCCATTTACAGTCACTGTCAGATCCGACAGGTCTCCCGTCTCACGGAATCTTGAGAAATTCATTTTGACTGAAAATTGTAAATCGTAGCACGGTGTGTCGTCTGCTCGCAGATCAAGGCGTTCTAGATCATTGACATGCCTGTCAGTGTCAATATCATATTTACTGTCACTCACGCTGCCTAGCAACAATCAATGCTACAACTTAAAAACACTTGCGGTTAAAAGGCGATCGTCTGCTTCACCAACAGTGTGAAACAAAACACGTTTGATATCATTTGTCACAATAATGATTCACGCGTCAATACCCGCCCTACCTTGTCAATCTGACGAACCGGGAAAGTTCCTGAATTTTCCAGCAGACGACGAAACAAGAGAGCAAATCTGTCACTTTTCTTGTTTCTTTCTGTAAGTGATATATGTCTTTTAAATACCTCCGCTGTCATCTAGCCAACAGTCCAACTTCTGCTTACAAAAAGCAACACACAACTGATTGTTGGCGTACTAGTGCAACAAGACGGCTTGTTATTGATATTCAGCGATAATAGTCACCCATGTTCAAACTTGTCCTGAGGCTAGCTACGGTTTCGCGGGGTAACGTACATACCAACACACGTATAGCTATAGCAGTCCCCAAGATGGGCGTTTAAATACGTCAACTTTGTGTCACTGAGTGGTGTCGCGGGATATGTGATCAGTACATACAAGCCATTGTGATTTAATATCGAACCCCGAATTATCAATCACCGCCAATATTCCCGCCATGGCATTTGGCTGTACCCAATGACAAACGGGATCAGTAAAGGGAGAAGATAGCCTCGTCTTACAAAAGACGGTGATTGCCCCTCGCTATAACGCGAGTGTGTTCTACTAACTGTAAATACCAATGCAAACATTTGTGTGTGGTAATTTAAGGGCTTTAATGGGTTCAGCGGTGCTATGAGAACTGTTGCGCTACTATAATGAATTGTATGTTAGGGTAGTGCATGCATGGCATATTGAGTCGCGATACGTGTGTAGGGCAAGCACTGGTACAATAGACTTGATTTGTCTTTATATGATTATAACATTGACAAAAACGCGACACCAATCTAAACGATTAAAATATATCTTTGCCTGTTTCAGCCTTTCGGAACTCCAACATCTGCCTTGTTTCGTTATGCTTTTTAATTTCATTTTGTGCTTGGTGCAATTACTCTGTATGCGTAATGTGGTTTATATGTTAAACACTGTAAAATAAATAGTCGCCATCTAAGTATGAAAAGTTCTTTTTTCAAACAAAATACTGTCTAAACACTATATAGGAGAGTAGTTGTAATTCAATCAGTTATCCAGATAAAGTAAAAGACATCTGTCATAATGAACAGCAATATCAAAACAAATAGACAAAAAATACTTAGATCTATATGAATTTTCAAGCAAGAATGACAATTTCACGGTGACATTAGTTTTTAAATTATTTTCCGCTTTCAAACATTTAGTCATCTACATATCTTGACTGTCTGCAAGTGCAAGGACACTAAGAGCTTCACATTAAGTACACCTGTTGGTTAAAATCTTTTAAAAGCCATAACATTAAAGGTATTAAAGGAGACTGAAATAGTCTAGCCTGATCTCTGTCTAGGCATTGTTGTGCTGTAATGTGACTTATACAATGACTTGAGTCCACATTTCAGGCTACCGGTTCTGTTCCCGTGGGTATTTAAACACACGACGAAGGGCTCCATTCAATGGTACCTCTTTAAACGCAGGTGTACAGGCCCACGGTAAGCGTTGACTATACGGTAGGTGTTTGTGTCAGGGCAAAATAAATACATACTAAGGAATCGAATCCGGATTTTCCCATCAGAGACCCTCCGTATTCATTTTTGTGGACCCCCGTATTAATTTTTCTGGCCTGCGTATTCATGGTATGATCAAATCTAATGCAAATATTGTTATTGAACTGAACAATGAAAGTAAATTGTTAAATACATTTACGTCAATCCCACTACCTGTAGATAATAGAGTATTGTTATTCTAACCGGATGATTGTGTTATGCTAACTGTACCATAAGGTATAGGCGTTTGTTGTGCGAAACGAGTTTGTCAGAGATTTCAAAATACAGAGGATCACCCTGTAGAACTAAGTTTGACATATTCATTCGAATCTCTTAACTCACCTAATACATGAATTCCGAAACTGCGATGACAAGAATTGAATATTTGCAATGATGTTCTCACACTGAGGCTAATCTCAGAATTATTATGGATCTACGCCGCGTGTAGCAATATCCTAGCGACAGCACGACGAGGTACACCAGAAATGGGCTTCACATATTGTACCAATGTCGGAAATCGAACCCGGGCCTTAGACGTGAAGAGTGAATGTTTAAGAAACAGACCACCACACCGTACCTGGGGTCCCTTTATTCCGACAATTGGGAAATAGTTATAACATTGTAAAATATGATAGAAATCATTATAGGCAGTTGGGTAACATCCAAAGCAGTCTGGATTAACGGTCTTATATAATGTAACACATACTGCTCTGTTCGGAAAATCATGTGCGACATACACGGGAAGAGAAGTGAAGTACTGAAGTTTTACCTAGGCCAATATTATTCCTCCACGCTGACCCATCACAATAGCCTCGATAACACGTGATGCGTGTAAGTGATGCATGAACATGTCATGTCAGATAGGTCACCGTTGATAAGCAGGTCATATCACAAGTATACCCGCTGATTCGAGAAGGACATCGGCTCGACGACATCTTCAAGTATGACATGGCCACGTGCTCTGCTGATGCTCCATGTGTTTGCTGTATATGGGAGTGATGCAGCGACGTATGTTTTTGATGATTCAGCAGGTTTAGGGCGGACGTTTGACGGTATCGGCGGGCTCAGTGCAGGAGTAAGTACAAGATGGATAATCCGGGGGACACTTCAGAAGTCCGACCCCTCTCCGGGCTATGAAAAGTGTAGAACCATTCTTATCTTTCTTTGGGGACACGGGTGGCCCAGGCGTCTAAGGCGCCGCAATTCGCTGTGCAGAGTTAGTCTCTTGGGCGCACCAGAAACCGATGATCATTGGTTCGAATCCCGGTTCGTCCCGATTATGTTTCTAGGTTTGTCAGCACCACACCCGTGTTCGTCACTTTGGGCTTTCCTCCCACATTCAGCTGTTCAGCTGGCACGCTGGGGGGGGGGGGGGGGGGGGGGTCTCGGGCACGTATGCGGTCAGTGCGTAGAAGGATATCGGCCTGGGAGGGCCAACTTACACCTGTAACGTCTGTCCTACTGTGGTGCATCATCGTACTCCGTCGTCGTGGATCGAGGTTCAGAATTAACCACTGGTTTACCTGCTTCAGAATACACATTACCGACCGGATTTCCATGGTCGTAAATAGATATGAATAAGTGATTTTGAGATTAACATCGTTTAATCTCTCGGACATCAGCAGCTTCAGGGTTGGCGTAGCCTACGGTAGCAGGAACATCGTTTTAAGTGATATTTTAACACGTTATATATACACATGACCACTATTGATTACAGTGTTATATCAGACAGAAGTATGTAGACGGACCACATTCTTACCTTATAGATGTGAAGGGCATTCTGGACGACTGGGCATATTTTTTTTCAGCATGTAAGAGCTATTAGTATTGTTATCTTTAACGTGAAAAACCGTACATTGCACGTATGGTGATGTTCTTCGCCAGAAGCCATGTATGGTGAGACTGTTAACCAGAATCCCTGTATGGTGATATGGAGGGTATTTGTCGAACATATGACTACATATGACGTTTTAGTGTGTCTCACTGTATATATCTATACTTTCAACTCTTCGTTCACATATTCAGGCCTCCTCGAAACTACTGGTCAACTACCCCGACGAGCAGCGAAGTCAGATTCTTGACTACCTTTTCAAGGTGAGCGCTCTCTGACCCTTGGAACAAAGGTTTCGATGTATCCAATGTAGACTCAGTGTACTCGATACTGTAAGCTAAGAAGCTATACGTAACAGTTTCCTTATTTCTCATTTGACAGCCCAAATTCGGAGCCAGTCTGAAGATTCTGAAGGTGGAAATTGGCGGAGACGTTCAGAGTACAGGTATTCTATAGTCTGGGGTATACACCTTGGGCATTGGCATTGTGAGTTTGATGCATGACAATATATTAATTAAATCGGTTCAATCCAGGTGAATGAAACGGAATGGCATAGATGTGATCGCTGTACGATATGACATAACTGAAAACATCCCTGTAGTATGCATGGCGACTTCATGATTTTAAGAATAAGATGATGAGAAGACCTTGGAGTATTATTAGGCCGCATTCAAAATTAAATCTTTCTCGGGCACATTGTGATGGGGATAATGGTGATAATGTTTTGAATCCAGATGGCACCGAGGCGTCCCACATGCACAACAGCTGGGATGAGAACTACCAGAGAGGGTACGAGTGGTGGCTCATGGTGGAGGCCAAGAAGGTACCCTTGATTTCACACAGGACAATTTACAGGCATGTGGAAGTCAGGTGGTTAAAGGGACATACAATGTGATCTGTTTGGTTTGATACTGAAATGATTACATTGTAGAGACCTTTTAGGACGCATTTCAAGCACTTCTATTGCCAGAAGTAGATGACACGTTCATTTAAGCAAAAGTTATTTCAATTTAACGAACTGCCTGGATTTTAGAGCTGTCGAATGATGTACACAACCCTAATGGTAATAAGCTAAGGATCTATAGATTGCTTTAGGAGGATATAGCGCCTGAGCCCTATGTCTTATCAAATTTTATCCATAGAAACACTAGAAAATATTTGGCACTTTTACACAGTGGCAGCCTCCCCACGAACATTGAAAAAATAAGGTACTGTCGTCCCCCTGTCTGTGCATGTGTCTGTGTTTGTGTCTGTGTATGTGTCTGTGTATGTGTCTGTGTATGTGTCTGTCTGTTCAACGAATTTCCTAACTTAATTTTACATTAAACATTGTGTAGGTATATGTCTTAATTTATCTTATCCTGATTATGACGATATACATGTGATTTTATACGTGACTCTATAATAAACATTTCTCTCTCTCTCTCGACAGAGGTAGAATTGCTGCCTTGTGAAGCAAAGCCATACATCGTACATTTTTTGTGACACAATCCGCTGGGGTTATGTTCCTCTGTATTCCACATCTCTTCGTCCTGTTCATGCAAACATCTTCAGGGAAATCCTTTCCAGAGATGGCTCCGGTTCCTGTCTGAATATGTTGCACTTCCTGCGGTGTAACCTTGTCTTTATTTCAGCGTAACCCGAACATCAAGCTGTATGGTCTACCGTGGGGGTTCCCAGGCTGGATAGCAGCTGCGCCACAGGACCCGTATGTAGATCCACAACAGACGGCTACGTACATCGTGAAGTGGGTCCAAGGTGCCAAGATGCACTACAACCTTACCATAGACATAGTTGGCATCTGGAATGAACGCTACTACAACGCCACGTACGTCAAAGTAAGTAAATTCATCGATAAAAAGAATATGACGTTAGGACAAACATGAGCCAGCATGTACTACGCATGGCTGTGTTCGTCCTTCACAGGAATGGTCGAACTGCTTCACTACTTGTAGGCCATAAGTCCTTGAATACTGTGTTTCAATTTAGAGCTGTCAACGTTTTATTTAATTGGGCCAAATTATATTTGAATCAAACTAGTAATCGCGAGGGTTCTGTTGTTAAAGTTAGCGTTAACAAATCCATGATTATCATACTTATAAATAGCAGAATGGGTAACTCCCATCTCACGTGACAATTTGTTGCTCCTTACCGCTTTCATTGTAACTTTTTGGCCGAGTGAATTGTTCATAAACGCTGCAGTCGGCGGCATTCCAACTATATAACGGGTGCCTGTAAACTATATCATAGAAATGGGTATAACTCTGTCAAATTAAATGCACATAGTTTTCGTAAGGGAAGACGACTGTCAAATCAACTGATGTTGATCAGATCAGAAGAATGTCATCTTGTGATTTGATACCAGGTGTCATGTAGGAAATACTGTTGTTATATCTAAAACAGATATTATTAGATGAGTATTATGTGTGCGGTGTTGAGATCCTCACATGATCACATTCGATCATGTTCGACATTGTTGTTTGTATGCAAGTCTTTGATCCAGACGCTGAGGAAGGTTTTGGATGTCAACAATCTAGGTCACGTGAGTGTCGCGGCGGCCGACGGCACCTGGGACATCGCCGACGGCATGCTAGAGGATGCGGACCTGGCTGCTGCCGTTACCTACATCGGGTTCGTGGAATCAGACATATCATAAGTCTATGATTAGCAAAGTTTAGCATACCCGCACCCAACTGGACTTGAATGTTTAAAAGGGCTACAATGTTGTTGCCTATTTTCGATAAAGGTCTGGACGTTGCACAAGTCCTAAAATGATAACTTATAGCAAACACTTTATAAATGGCAAATTTCAACTAGTCCTTATGACACCTTAACTATTGGGTAGTGTGGCAAGGGCAACTGGGCTAGTTCCAATTTCTAACGAGCCTGTATAAATGGTTATCATTAATTGTTTTACTGGAATGCATACTAAAATTCGAATTAGGAGACAGACAAAGATGTCTTTTGACTAAACGAACGTGTGTCTCTGACGATGACACTTGCAGCCAGAGTCTTTAAGAGAGGTTCTAACACTGAACTATTGATATGGTATACTTTCCGTATTGCCAGGGCTCACTACCCGAGTACTGTGACAACTGACGCTGCCTTGAAGACAGGCAAACAGCTGTGGGCATCTGAAGACTACAGCACCTTCAACGACAACAGCGGCGGCGGCTGCTGGGCCAGGGTAGGGTGGAGAGTGGGGCTAGAGCAGCATCGCCTGTGGGATGGGTTATGTATGATGACGATATCATAATGGAAAGTGTTGGATAGGTGGCAGTTAAGCAGTAGGATACAGAAGAATGTAAATAGGGTCATACACCAGACAGTAATACTGCCCTATTGTTTGTTTGTTTAACGCCGCACGCAGCAATATTCCAGCTATATGACGTCGGCCTGTAAATAATAGAATCTGGTCCAGACAATCCAGTGATCGATATTGTATACAAATATCCACGCCATCGGGGCACGGACACAAGTCATCAAGTCTCACCACACGTTACATTTGGTCGCCCCGTACGACCAGCATAGGTTGATGGGGATCTATTCTCATCTGGAATTTCCACAGGGTCACTGCCATGGTAGAACCTGGACTACTTGGATGTATTCTGCTGTTTGAGAGGACGTAGTCAACAGGCATATATTATCCGCGAGAAATCCATGTGTAGTTAATGTAATATTATTACGATTTTACTTTTCAGATCATAAATCAGAATTACGTAAATGGACACATGACAAGGTAACACAGTCTCATCCCAGCGATCTCTGTAGAATGTTATTTTTTACGTATGGCATCAATGTAAAGAGTTTTACAACAGCAATTTGTGCTCTTGTCCACGAAAACAGTTCTTCAGTTTCTTGTTGCTATTTTTTGTGGAGCAAAATGTTGTTACATCTTCACTTTCAAATGCATCGTCACCTTATTTGTGTTGTCCGCAAACCATGTGTTTCAACACGGAATAACGAACCACTGAAAAACGTTTTAATAACGTGTGTTTGTAGCAGGATCGCTTGGAACTTTCGTTTCGTGTGGTCGTCTTGATAAACGTGTGTTGTTTGTAGCACGATCGAGTGGAACTTTGGTTTCGTGTGGTCGTCTTGATAAACGTGTGTTGTTTCTAGCACGATCGAGTGGAACTTTGGTTTCGTGTTGTCGTCTTGATAAACGTGTGTTGTTTGTAGCACGATCGCGTGGAATCTGATCACCAGCTACTACGAGAACCTCCCCTATCCCCGCAACGGCTTGATGACTGCCACTGAGCCGTGGAGCGGCAACTACACCGTCGAGAGCCCAATCTGGATGTCAGGTATGCCGCTAGGGCACCTCTCTTTCTGTCACTGTTCGGAGTTGCGTTCCTTAGGCCAATGATCGTGGGTTCGAATCTCGGTTCTCCCTGACTAATATGTTGTCAGCACCATACCCATGCTTGCGTTAAGCGTGCAAGGCATGCATTACTTCGGGCTTTTTTTTACACATCAAACTGACACGCCGTGATATAACTCAAATACCGTTCAAAGCGGCGTAGGAAATACTAACTCACTCTTCCTGTTAACACGTCTTTAATATGTTGAAATTATGAGAAGATCCTAATCAAGCGTATTCCCAAACGAAACATGATGATTTGTCTTGTATACTTACTTAGCTTTTAGCTTGGTCGGATTTGTCATCCAAGCATTGGAAACCTTCTACATTGACATCAAGAAGAGTTGGGTTGAATTTCAGTAATTCGTCAACTATGGGGTTATAGGGTTAGGTCTGAGACTGATCAGTTGATGTTATGGCGGGGCCTGGGATTTAAAAGAACTACCAATTTAATTTTTTTTCTTCTGGATATGCTGTTTGTCCTGAAATAAATTTATCTCCATTCTATTAACACTTGTTAGGCTCCTCTTTAGAACAAAGACCCCCCACCCCCCTTCGAATATTAAATTGACAGGCCTTTACTTTTTGAAGAAAAGCAGTGGTGACAGGCTTAAAAAATTAACACTTATTCCCAGTTTTATTCAAAGCAGATTTCGGCCAACTTTCTCCCTCTCTTCACTTCAGCTCACACCACACAGTTCACCGAGATAGGCTGGTTATATCTACGCCATGGTAACGGTGTCGGCCATTTGCAATCCGGCGGAAGTTACGTCAGTCTTGTCAGCCCCGACAAGAAGGACCTCACCATTGTCATTGAAACCTTGGTAGCTATTAATCCATAAGATTAGTGATTAAGGTCATTGAATCTACTTTCCGTTTTGGAGTACCATATTGATATTTAATAATGTTGAATAAGATAATACACGTGTAATCTTGAAGATTACGATAACCACGTTTTTAATGATTCAAGTTCAATTGTCATAAGATGTATAATCATATAAAATATACGCTCCACAGATTTCTCATTTTGTAATCATAAGTATAGTTCGGGTACTCCTATGTGACAGTAAGATGAACCTTGATACAAGATTTTGCCCTACTCTAGACCCAGGAGCACTCGAAGTGCAACAAACCCCTGGACCCATACAATGTATCGGCGGCACAGATCACCATCCAGCTTAAAGGAAGCTTCGTAAGTAAAGAGAGAACATCCAAACTCCCTTCGTTTGTTATTCCACCAGTCCTTCTGTTCTTTATACATTATGTTCTGACCGTTTCTCTGTGGAAAGTTGCGTCCCTTAGATATGCCAGGATCCTATTGTCGTGGGTCCGAATCACAGATTCACACTTCTCACAGGTTCTCGTTGGTTAGTCATTACCATACCCGTCCGTACTCAATGGTTTAAAAAAGTAGCAAATATCTAAGATCTGCCACACTACAGCAACTGCTGTTTCGGTCGGCGTCAAACCGAAACTGTAAGTGAGTGAATGAGTGAGTGAAAATTAATTTTGAATGTCATATCATCCTTCCCTATGGGTATTCACCTTCGAATAAGCGAGTGAGTGAATGGTTTTGATTGTTTTTTTGGATCTGCATCACGTTGGCTTTCCGCCAGCATTAGGCTGACACGCCGTGATATAACTGGAATACTGTTCAAATAGGCGTTAAAACCCAACTCACTCACAAACTCCTGCTGTATCACGGCGGGATGTTGGTAACGAGGCATTTTTCTATATTAAAGACTTTCACCTTAGAAACGTGTTTGATTGAAAAGACCGTAAAACGGAATATACAAATGTGAACATTCTACAGTCTGTTCACTACGTTATTTTACGGTCTTACATATTAATTATTGTTAACATAGCCACGAACATTACGACACATGTTTATATTTGAAACTGTCGACAAAGGTATATCACATGTCTGTGCTGTACTTATTCTTGGTACAATGTAGTTACAGAGAGGGACACACAGAAGCATTTAGTGACTTGTTCACCAGTGTATATAAAAACGTTCCAACCATATCACGGCGACCTTTAAATAATCGAGTCTGGGTCACGATGACCGTTGCGTGATAGAAGTCTACCAGCAAAGATAAAGATTCGAATTTATGCGCAAACAACAGCGAAAACCAGTCTGTCTAGTCCAGAATTGATTATTTGCAGGTCCCCGTTTGTCTTGAAACAATATATGCGTCCTTAAGTTGTCTTCCCTGTGGGATGCCAATGCACTATTAAATATCGATTGATTTATCAGCTTGTACTTGCTGCTTGCTTTCAGGTGAGCATTACACAACTGCAGCCTTGGCACAGCAAGCCTGGGTTCGGATCTGGAGACAGGGATATCTACTTCGAGAAACGTCAGCCACTTAAGGTTCTTGTTACGCCGACATTGTCAACAATGCTCTTTAACAACAGAAACATCTATAGCAATACTGAATACTCGTTATGCCAAGTCGATTGTGATGGTATTTGGATACAAACTTGTTTATGCCTCCACAGGTTACCAATGGTCAGGTGACGTTGAATGTCGGTGTCGACGAAGTTTGGACGTTAACGACCGTGTCGACAGGAAACAAGGGCAGCTACCCTCCTCCACCACCAACGAAGACTTTCCCTCTACCCTATCAAGATGACTTCGAAGGTACACGATGTCATATATGTTAGGAATCCAATCATTGGGGGACTATAGATGAATACCTTATCACTCAGACAGATCACTCAACGGTCACAAAATTCACATTTTAGTCTTTGGGGACTGACCATTTGATATTAATCTTTGAGCCTGAATATTTAAAAAAAAAGAAAAACACCTTGCAAAATAGTATTTTTTTTGTGGCAAACCATTTCATTCTTTTTCAACAGTCTAAAGCATAATTATAATTTTCAAGACTTATCTGCTGAACTGTAGATCATACTATACATTGTTCAAGGTTACGCGGTTTCCATGGAGCCTAATAACTTTGCCCAACAACTGGGATCTTTCGAGATAGTGGCGGAGGGCAACAACAAGTTCATTCGCCAGATGGTTCTACAGGAGCCCCTGGCGTGGTGGCCGAACGCTGAACCGAAGCTCGGGAGAAGTTTCAGCGTCATTGGTGATCATAGTTGGCAAGTTGGAACTACCTGCAACACTGACCATATATCTATCAGGGGATATTCTGTTACTGCTTTCTTGCTTTCTTTGTATGAGTGAGTGAGTGGAGTTTAACGCCACAATATTCCAATTAAATCATGTCGTTTCAGCTTATTGTGTGAGGGTAGTCCGAAGTGACGCAGGTCTTAGACGTTTACCACTTTGGTGAAACCCGAGGGTATGGTGCTGACAAACCTAGTTACATAATCGGGGCGAACCGGGATTCGAACACACATTCGTAGGTTTCTGGCGTAACCAAGGGAGGCAACTCTTCTTCTTTCTGCAAAAGGATGAGCCAAACTTGTTTTGTTCGGATTCACAGCTCATTTTCCTTTTTGTTTTGTGTGTGCAGAATCTGATGCAAAATAATTTCAAGAAAATCCACCCTCCCCTTCCCACCCAGAAGATACAAGGGTCGGTTGCTATCATCATAGTCAAGAATACTGACATTAACTGCCACATCATCATTAGACAGCGTGTGTTTGCAGGACCAATATCTCCATCAAGGTAGATGCCCGTATCACCCCTGTCAATGGCACGAGCGGTGTGTTCCTTGCAGCGAGGGCGGACAAGGCAGGAATCGCGCTGTACGACACTGGCGGGGTCTTCTTCTACGTCTCCCCTGACAACAGCTCTTACATCCTCTCATCGGACCTCTGTAAGTCGTACAGTAATTACCTCTTCTTAAAAGATGTGTGCACATGTATGTGCAATATGTGCACACTCTACACCCTTTCATGGGACATGTGTTCGTGCAGCTCCATCCGTCTCCGAAGCATATTATATCATGAGAACATTGTCTTTGTAACCAAATGGTACAGGAGTGACTTTGACACCGCACTCAGAAGTGCCCTCTATTGCTTGTTTGTTTGTTGTTTCACGCCGCTCTCGGAAACATTCCAGACGGCGGTCGCCTGACCACACGATCCCGTCAGTCGCCTCTTACGACTAGCACAGTCGCTTTTTACGGCAAGCATGGGTTGCTGAAGACCTATTCTATCCCGTATCTTCACGGGTCAGATGCCCTGTAAATAATCGTGTTTTGACAAGGTAAACTTGAACCTCAATCAACGCCGACGGGGTACGGTGACACTTTCACCGTACCTGATTTCAGTCGGCTCGTACAACATTGAATATTCGGAACCTATCCTGCTCCGAAATAACGTGACAAGGGGGTTGCCTGCCAATAGTACAATGAAATATATTAATATATTTTATTTTATTTAAATTCAAGTCGCTTTTGAAATATCCCAGCGAAGCGTTGGAAAACCAATATTTTTTTCTGTTACAGCGAAGACGCAAGTTGTGTCGACAGGGCCCGTCCAATGGCGCAAAGGTTGGAACACAATTGAGCTTAGAATCATGGTAAGTTTATATCGACACAATTTAGCAGTCACGATTTTTCCATTGAATGATTTGTGCATTTTCGTAGTCACTGATAGGTCGAGTGGTGATAAAAGAACGGTTTTAGTTGACTCTGCCTACAGATACGGGCTGGCCTTAGAATCCTCTAACATATTCTCCAACATTCAACAGCATATTCCATCGCATGAAGAGGTATTAGATGAATGTCGTTCTACTCAGTAGCCTACATTAACGATGGAGTACAGTGATGCGTATTTAAAATAATCCCCATTATAGTCGCTAAATGGTTGGAATATTGCTGCTGCCACGCCAAACTTTAACTCTTTGTTCAACTTTATTCATAGTATTTCTGATCGCCCATCGTCTGACGTCAGATCGAACTCGTCCTTGAGCCACCATACAGGGACGTCGTAATAACATTGTAACAATGGTTGTTCTCCCCAGGGTGAGATGGTGTTCGGCTTCGTGGACGGCGTAGAGGTTGTGGCCACACGTGCTCCAACCGAGCCAACCAACGGGTTCGCCGGCCTGGGTACAAACAACTGGGGACTGGCCGACTTTGACAACCTCTATATAACATGATAAAAGACGTCACCAGCAGCATGACAAAGTTGGTTTGTCCACTGTAATCCAGTATCAATAAAACAAATCTATTTGACTTTTGTTGGTTCATTGTGCAGGTGAAGGCCCCGTCGATGCATTAAGGCCAAGCTGATTAATCGAGTAAAGACACCAACTTCCATTCCAAATATATAAGTAGACCAATATCTAAGAACCATGACGTTGTTCCAGATGGCGAACTTGGAGAGATCCCGGAATTTATTTGTCTACCAATCAAATTATTGACTATATATATATTAACTTTATATATTGTTAACTATATCTTCTCCACTTGAACATGTTGTTGTTGAAGTACCTCCGTGTAGATTGACTAATTACTCAACCATAGTCAACCGCTTTATAGACAAACTTTTCCGTCACAGTTGAAATACTGTAGTGTTCTGCGTGCCCAGCACTGACGAAAAAGAAGAGAGCTCCGTCAGTCGTCTGCTGCCACGCTCCAGGAAGCAGTCAGTCGTCTGCTTGGGAATGTGGGAGCACTGAAGTAGTCTTCTGAAGGTAGAAACCGCTCCTCTTGTTGTGAAAGGTGGGGAAAGAATAGGCTTGCTGCTTAGTCTCGTCTCATCGTCATCAAAGGATGGATGTTGTCTCAGCTCGTGCACGTTCTCGGACAGTGCTATGGGTTCATATCTTTAAAACGCACTCCCCTGTTCAGAGGAATGGATTCATCCACTGCAGCGCAGAGCGTCTACTGTCATGGTGTTCACGCCGATTTGTCTAATGTAGGTTCAGCAGTAATGAAGGCATATATTTGTTCCAAATGTTTGGAAACAGATCATACACCAGCAACTCACATGAAAGATCTGTAAGGAGTAGTGTGGAAATAAACCAATCACGTGATATAGCGTACACACTACGTACTAATTAAGTTCACAAGAAAGAAGATGTTCAGTTCAAAAAAATAATTTCAGAGCTGTAAGTTTTAATGGTTTTATTAGTTGACTTGGTTGATGAATGTCATCGTATCCTCATTGCGTAAATCGTTGCTCGTGATGTCAATCACTGGATTGTCTGGTCCAGACATGATTACTTAAAGAGTGCCGTCATATAGCTGAAATATTGCTGAGTGCGTTAAATAACAAACAAACAAACAAACATGCGATATGGTGTTAACATGTGAAGCTGGTGTTACATAAACTTGAAATAAATCATAATCCCTTGTGGTATTCCTCGGTGTAACACGTGCAACATTAACTTTATTTGACACCGACTGTATAAGTATGGATGTACTCGTAAGTAATAAATAAGTCCAATATGGTTCTGACAGACCTCCCTCTATATCATTACGATTTATGAAATTCCGGAACGTCAACGCCAGACAGTAATCAGTAATAGGCAAAATCGTGATGAAAGTTACTCGTGCTCGTGGCTTTCACCAAAGTGGTAAACGTCTGAGACCTGAATCACTTCGGGCTTTCCTCCCACACTAAGCTGACACGCCGTGATATAACTGGAATACTGTTAAAAGCGTTGTTAAACCAAACTCACTCACTCACTCACAAATCAGTAAACCTGTAATCAAAGGTGACGACGAAGGATATACATAAACAATAGAAAGCATTTAGTAATATACGTATCACCAAATACTCTACACGTATATATAAAGACAACGAGATATGATAGAAACGCGAGCATACACAGAGATAGACACAGACCTTGTAACACTTACAACAACGTATGACCTCCATAGATATCAAACCAGGACGCTATGACTGTCATATGACTTGCATATGCTTGGCCTGAAGGCTGTGTGCGGGATATTTGGGAGACAGTCTCTCACGAAGTATAGGCCATCGGCCCATTACATGTTGCAACGGTGCTACAGCCAATTTCTCACATTTCTTTTCTCAAATTATTCGCATAGAAAATAAACATTCCTATATAGACATTAACATGTTAAATTGTGTTTACTAAGAACTATACAATACTTTTCGGGGACATACAATTGCCGCAGGTGTTCATATGCACTACACATCAATATAAAATGGTATTCACTTTCAACATATCCGCAGCTACACATATTCTTTGGTTTATTTGGCATGCCAACGTATCGACCAGTTTCTATTTTTATACGACATTCTTAATTCGTTGTTGTAGACCAGAAATAGTCCGACAAAAGAATTAGACCACAGCAAACAAAAGTAAAAAAAAGTTGCGTTAATTCCGGATGTAGTTTGATACCTGAATAACAAGATAATTCTATTTTTTCTGCCAGTTCATTTATAAATATTGAAAATAAAAAAAGGCTCAAGACACAACCTTGGCGTACATCAATATAACACTCAAACATCTCAGAGAAGGAATAATTAAATTTTACACATGACTTTACAGAGTTATAAATAAATCTATCTTTATTGTTCATATTCCTTTTTGAAACAAAACTGACCATAACTTTGATCTGTTCACCCGATGAAACGCCTTGGTGAAATCAACAAAAACATGAATATTTTTTACCTTTTTGCTAAAATTCTATTAGCGACTGATAAAATAAATATATTATCAATAGTTGAATAAGTGGCACGGAACCCTGCCTGCGATTCAACAACCTTATTATAAGCATCGCTCCAAAACCTTAGTTTAGTTTTAATATTGAAATGTATAATTTACTGACAGCACTAAGAACGATGATGCCTCTATAATTAGAAGTCGTATGTAGATCCCCCTTTTTATGTAAAGGTACAATCAGTCCCATTGACCACCAAGTTGGAAACGAACACTTATCAAACAAAATATTAAAAATAATAGCAAGATATGGCACCAGTATATGCCCGGAGTGTACAAGAAATTCAGCGATTATCATATCACTTCCCGAGGACTTCGATAGTGATCGGTGAGTCAAGGATAGCTGATGTACACTCGTTCCAGATACAGGACCCCGACCTACTATATCGCTGATCAACGTTATTGTTCTTATTGTCATTGTCCATATAAGTATTTCCAAAATAGACATAACATTTCCCCAGAGATATATCAGGCTGTCCGTGGTGGACACGTGACTGATGTACACGCTAGCGGTAAGTGATCTGCATCTGATCTCGATAAGACATCAAAGTTCAGACACGTCTGAAAGGTAGTAGAAATACTTACGTTGTCAATCACACTCTTGACAGTGAGGCAGTCGAACACATCAAGCTCTTCAACATGAAATGGTTGTTAGTATTACCGATTCTCACTGAGGTTACTGTATATTACAGTGAAGCGGTGACATATGTGTTTCGAGATACAGGAGGTCTAGGAGGGAGGTTCGACGGTATAGGCGGGCTGAGCGGCGGAGGGGTATGTAGACATAGGAAAGTCAAGTGATCCCAGTTATCTGGAGGTAATGTGTGTGTTGTGAATTTCTCATCATTTTTTCTTCCTACCGTTGTGCATTCAGTAAGGCGGTAAACGTCTTAGACCTGCGTCACCTAGAGCTTTCCTCCCATATCAATCGACCTTCTTTGTGGTCTAGTGATAGAGCGCTTGCCTGGAGAGTGGAAGGTCCGGGGTTTGATCCCCGGTCGCATCACACATAAAGACGTTAAAAAAGACGAACTTGTTGTTACCCTGTCTGGAGCTCGGCATTAAGGGGTTAGAACAAGGACTGGTCGGCTCGGAGACACTATATAGTGTCTGTGTGGGGTATTCATGTTGAACTGCGGCATTGTTCCTCAGTGGGCTAGCACTATAAATCGGCATCAGTCCGGACTAGTACAGGCAGCCACACACACACACACACACACACACACACATTCGCACACGCGCGTGCATGCACGTCGCTATATAAAATGCAACAATCATGAACTAAATGTTAAACCCAATTTCACGTCACCTCACCTCCAACATCAGGCGCCCGTGTCGTGATATAACTGAAATACTGTTCAAACCGGCATTAAACCCAACTCGCTCACTCACTCTTGAACCTGGGATGGATGGAGGTGGCTAGAAATAGCTCTAGTCTTTCCAAGCACTTGTAGATAAAATATGGCTCGGTATAATCCTTCTTTCGCCATCTTTCGTATCTTCCAGGGGTGGTGGGGTAGCCGAATGGTTGAAACGTTCGCTCGTCACGCTGAAGACCCAGGTTCGATTCCCCAAATGGGCCCAATGTGTGAAGCCCATTTCTGGAGTCCCCCACCGTGATATTGCTGGAATATTGCTGAAAGCAACGTAAAACCAAACTCACTTACTCGTATCTTCCACCTGCAGGCCACGTCCAAACTCCTGGCCAACTATCCTGAAGAACAACGGAACCAGATTCTGGACTTCCTCTTTAAGGTGAGTCCGAAGTCACGAAGCCTTGTTTAGTACCTAACTAGAGTGTTGACCTTGAAGCCAAACACTTGTCATTTGCAAGAGATTATACTATCTCTCGAGAGGGTCAATGCTTACTGATTTGTGAAATAATCAAGTAGTGTAATGTTGAGTCAAATGGACGATTTACAACTTTACAGTACGGGGTATTCACAGAGGAAATAATAACGTCAAGGTCAAATTAACTCTCGAGTGGCTAAAGTGCATACTTAGAAATTAAAATAAATAAAACAAACATACTTGGTGACAATGTTTATGATATAAACCCAGTGACAAATCTACTTTCGCTAAAGTAAACTGGACAAACACATGGACAATCACAAGACGATTCAGGCTGAATAAAGCCCTGTAGGATGTGCACTGCTCACCAGACCAAGGAATGCCAGTTAACCTGGAGGCGGAATTGCTATCATCTACAAGTCACACTAACAGCTAGGTGTTATAGACAAGACCGAACTTGAGATATCATCGTCTGGAGTGATCTTCTTTGGGAGCAGTCACAAAAATACTCATCTATGATGATTAAAATTTGCATTTTGATAACTGGTCGAATACTGATACAGGAAATGATCTATGTTAGTCTGACTCGGCATTGAGAAACACATGGCCCCCACTTCTCACACTGCTGGTCACACCTGGGTGATCTCCAACTCTGAAGGTAACACACTTTGCAGTGTTGCAGAAGAACATCTACACATTTGTGAACACTTCCCAATATTTCGAACATCAAAGAATCTCCCCTGTCAATATCATGTCGGGAAAACACTTAGGACTATGTGGTCTTGTACAACAATGTCTTTATGTTCCTCCTCAATAACCACGCATAATAGCTGGAGAAAAGACATGCTGTCATCTCTGGCCCTGTTGGATATTTCAGTGGCCTTTGATACCATCAGCCACCAGAATGTATTGAGGCGACTGAAAGACAATTTTGGAATCACAGGCACAGCCATCGAATGGTTCATTTCATATTTGTTTGAGAGGTCGCAGCGCGTCATCATAAGCACCGTCTTGTCAAAATCACATATTTTTCAAAATGATGTTCCTCAAGGATCAGTGAGTAGCAAGCACCATGGCATAAATCATGAACATTATGCCGATGACAGACCGGCTCTATGTACCATGTCGTCAAAAGAAACTATATACACTGGTAAAGTCAACTACTACAGTCACTGTTGGAGATATTGAAATACCATCAGTAGTATCTAAGGTCAAGGGACTGCTAGAAAGCAAACTGAAAATCAAGTATCAAGTATCCCAAATAGGTCAGAAACACACATTTTCGCCTGCAGAACGTCTGAAAGAGCAATCACAGTCAAGATGCAGCAACCAAACTTGTTACAACACTCATAACCCCAAGGCTGGACTTCCGCAACAGTCTTCTGACTAACGTCAACCAAGACTGGCTTCAACAAATACAAAACACCACAACCAGAATAGTCACGAGATCAAGGAAGTTCGAGCACATTATCCCTGTCTTGAAAAATCTCCACTGGCGTCCAGTACCTGCTAGAATTGACTTTCAAACATTAGTTACTGCTTTTCAATGCTATAATCGCTCGTCACCAGTCTATCTCCAAGCGTTTAATACTGCCATCCTACTTTTAATCAATGACCTCAGATCACAAGACAAGACGCTACTTTCTGCCCAAATCATTAAGACCCAAAAAGATAAAAACTAAATAAGTTTAAAACATCTTGTTTTATAAATAACATATTCTCGATGTTCCGATGAGTCAAATGGTTTGGAAGCTAAGTTACCTTGTCTGTTGCAGCCCAACTTCGGAGCCAGTCTACAGATTCTGAAGGTCGAGATTGGCGGAGATGCGCAGAGCACAGGTATACCACACACTTACATGGTGAAAGCCAGGTCAGATTAATGGAGATACCGAGATGTTTATCCGGTTCATGTAGAAATTATTTCGATATTGGCGTATGGCATATTGTTTTGAACTTGAAATGATGCTTCAATTGACAACGTTGCTGATAGATACTACATGGTAATATCGTAATACCTCTCGTGAACCGATGTGTTTGGTGTTGTGTCTATCCTTGCCTATATCCCGCTACTCTAACTATTTGATGTGTCGAACGGAGCTGATGATGGCTATAATGATGGTGATAATGTTTTGAATCCAGATGGCACCGAGGCGTCTCACATGCACAACAGCTGGGATGAGAACTACCAGAGAGGGTACGAGTGGTGGCTCATGGTGGAGGCCAAGAAGGTACAATTGTAATAAACCACGCTTATAATGAACACGCTCATAACGAACACGCTTATAACGAACTGTATATAACATATATTGATTCCACGCTCGAACAGGAATATGCGAACTCACGGTCAACTCCTGATGCGAGATGAAGGGGGCATAACATGGAGTGTCTTTTGGCTTTAATATTGTAATTAGAAATCTGAACATTTCATCTGTGAAATGGTTTCTGTCTAAACAAACAAGGCATTATTGCACTGTAATCTTGTCTTTTTGTCAGCGTAACCCGGACATCAAGCTATATGGTCTACCGTGGGGGTTCCCAGGCTGGATAGCAGCTGCTCCACAGGACCCGTATGTGGATCCACAACAGACGGCTACGTACATCGTGAAGTGGGTCCAAGGTGCCAAGATGCACTACAACCTTACCATAGACTTCCTTGGCATCTGGAATGAAAAACCGTACAATGATACTTACATCAAAGTAAGTCTTATCATAGAAATGATGAGTATTGATTATGAGACTTGTACTCCAAAACGCCAAGTAGCACATCTAGAAATCAGAGCAACATTGCAGACCACCCCAAGCAAGATAAGAAGAAACAAGAAGTTTCCTTCTGTGGACGGCTTATGTCCATTATGTATGGGTGTCAATGATGTATGAAGGAACAATCACGACAATATGTATGATCGATATCAATGTGAATGTCAACGAATGTCGTCGACCAATGTTTACCCATTCTGTTGGGTATAAGAATATCCTCGTTTGTTAATGTGTACCCATTCTGTTGGGTATAAGGATGTCCTCACATGTCAATGTGTACCCATTCTGTTGGGTATAAGAATGTCCTCATGTGTCAGTGTGTGCCCATTCTGTTGGGTATAAGAATGTCCTCATGTGTCAGTGTATACCCATTCTGTTGGTTATAAGGATGTCCTCATGTGTCAATGTGTACCCATTCTGTTGGTTATAAGAATGTCCTCATGTGTAAGTGTGTACCCATTCTGTTGGGTATAAGGATGTCCTCATGTGTCAATGTGTACTCATTCTGTTGGGTATAAGAATGTCCTCATGTGTCAATGTGTACCCATTCTTTTGGCTATAAGGATGTCCTCATGTGTCAGTGTGTACCGATTCTGTTAGGTATAAGGATGTCCTCATGTGTCAGTGTGTGCCCATTCTGTTGGGTATAAGGATGTCCTCATGTGTCAGTGTGTACCAATTCTGTTGGGTATAAGGATGTCCTCATGTGTCAGTGTGTGACCATTCTTTTGGGTATAAGAATGTCCTCATGTGTCAATGTGTGCCCATTCTGTTGGGTATAAGGATGTCCTCATGTGTCAATGTGTACCCATTCTTTTGGGTATAAGGATGTCCTCATGTGTCAGTGTGTACCCATTCTGTTGGGTATAAGGATGTCCTTATGTGTCAGTGTGTACCCATTCTGTTGGGTATAAGAATGTCCTCATGTGTCAATGTGTACCCATTCTGTTGGGTATAAGAATGTCCTCATGTGTCAGTGTGTACCGATTCTGTTGGGTATAAGAATGTCCTCATGTGTCAGTGTGTACCCATTTTGTTGGGTATAAGGATGTCCTCATGTGTCAGTGTGTGACCATTCTTTTGGGTATAAGAATGTCCTCATGTGTCAATGTGTGCCCATTCTGTTGGGTATAAGGATGTCCTCATGTGTCAATGTGTACCCATTCTTTTGGGTATAAGGATGTCCTCATGTGTCAGTGTGTACCCATTATGTTGGGTATAAGGATGTCCTCATGTGTCAGTGTGTACCCATTCTGTTGGGTATAAGAATGTCCTCATGTGTCAATGTGTACCCATTCTGTTGGGTATAAGAATGTCCTCATGTGTCAGTGTGTACCCATTTTGTTGGGTATAAGAATGTCCTCATGTGTCAGTGTGTACCGATTCTGTTGGGTATAAGGATGTCCTCATGTGTCAATGTGTACCCATTCTTTTGGGTATAAGAATGTCCTCATGTGTCAGTGTGTACCCATTCTGTTGGGTATAAGAATGTCCTCATGTGTCAGTGTGTACCCATTCTGTTGGGTATAAGGATGTCCTCATGTATCAGTGTGTACCGATTCTGTTGGGTATAAGAATGTCCTCATGTGTCAGTGTGTACCCATTCTGTAGGGTATAAGGATGTCCTCATGTGTCAGTGTGTACCCATTCTGTTGGGTATAAGAATGTCCTCATGTGTCAGTGTGTACCCATTCTGTTGGGTATAAGGATGTCCTCATGTGTCAGTGTGTACCGATTCTGTTGGGTATAAGGATGTCCTCATGTGTAAGTGTGTACCCATTCTATTGGGTATAAGGATGTCCTCATGTGTCAATGTGTACCCATTCTGTTGGGTATAAGGATGTCCTCATGTGTCAGTGTGTACCCATTCTATTGGGTATAAGGATGTCCTCATGTGAAAGTGTGTACCGATTCTGTTGGGTATAAGGATGTCCTCATGTTTCAATGTGTACCCATTCTGTTGGGTATAAGAATGTCCTCATGTGTCAATGTGTACCCATTCTGTTGGTTATAAGGATGTCCTCATGTGTCAATGTGTACTCATTCTTTTGGGTATAAGAATGTCCTCATGTGTCAATGTGTACCCATTCTTTTGGGTATAAGGATGTCCTCATGTGTCAGTGTGTACCGATTCTGTTGGGTATAAGGATGTCCTCATGTGTCAGTGTGTGCCCATTCTGTTGGGTATAAGGATGTCCTCATGTGTCAGTGTGTACCCATTCTGTTGGGTATAAGGATGTCCTCATGTGTCAGTGTGTGACCATTCTTTTGGGTATAAGAATGTCCTCATGTGTCAATGTGTGCCCATTCTGTTGGGTATAAGGATGTCCTCATGTGTCAATGTGTACCCATTCTTTTGGGTATAAGGATGTCCTCATGTGTCAGTGTGTACCCCTTATGTTGGGTATAAGGATGTCCTCATGTGTCAGTGTGTACCCATTCTGTTGGGTATAAGAATGTCCTCATGTGTCAATGTGTACCCATTCTGTTGGGTATAAGGATGTCCTCATGTGTCAGTGTGTACCCATTCTGTTGGGTATAAGGATGTCCTCATGTGTCAGTGTGTACCCATTCTGTTGGGTATAAGGATGTCCTCATGTGTCAGTGTGTACCCATTCTATTGGGTATAAGGATGTCCTCATGTGAAAGTGTGTACCGATTCTGTTGGGTATAAGGATGTCCTCATGTTTCAATGTGTACCCATTCTGTTGGGTATAAGAATGTCCTCATGTGTCAATGTGTACCCATTCTGTTGGTTATAAGAATGTCCTCATGTGTCAATGTGTACCCATTCTGTTGGGTATAAGAATGTCCTCATGTGTCCATGTGTACCCATTCTGTTGGGTATAAGAATGTCCTCATGTGTCAATGTGTACCCATTCTGTTGGTTATAAGAATGTCCTCATGTGTCAATGTGTACCCATTCTGTTGAGTATAAGAATGTCCTCATGTGTCAATGTGTACCCATTCTTTTGGGTATAAGGATGTCCTCATGTGTCAATGTGTACCAATTCTGTTGGGTATAAGAATGTCCTCATGTGTCAATGCGTACCCATTCTATTGGGTATAAGAATGTCCTCATGTGTCAATGTGTACCCATTCTGTTGGTTATAAGGATGTCCTCATGTGTCAATGTGTACCCATTCTGTTGGGTATAAGAATGTCCTCATGTATCAATGTGTACCCATTCTGTTGGTTATAAGGATGTCCTCATGTGTCAATGTGTACCGATTTTGTTGGGTATAAGGATGTCCTCATGTGTCAATGTGTACCCATTCTGTTGGGTATAAGAATGTCCTCATGTGTCAATGTGTACCCATTCTTTTGGGTATAAGGATGTCCTCATGTGTCAATGTGTACCAATTCTGTTGGGTATAAGAATGTCCTCATGTGTCAATGCGTACCCATTCTATTGGGTATAAGAATGTCCTCATGTGTCAATGTGTACCCATTCTGTTGGTTATAAGGATGTCCTCATGTGTCAATGTGTACCCATTCTGTTGGGTATAAGAATGTCCTCATGTATCAATGTGTACCCATTCTGTTGGTTATAAGGATGTCCTCATGTGTCAATGTGTACCCATTCTGTTGGGTATAAGGATGTCCTCATGTGTCAATGTGTACCCATTCTGTTGGGTATAAGAATGTCCTCATGTGTCAATGTGTACCCATTCTATTGGGTATAAGGATGTCCTCATGTTTCAATGTGTACCCATTCTGTTGGGTATAAGGATGTCCTCATGTATCAGTGTGTACCCATTCTGTTGGGTATAAGGATGTCCTCATGTGTCAGTGTGTACCGATTCTGTTGGGTATAAGGATGTCCTCATGTGTCAGTGTGTACCCATTCTGTTGGGTATAAGGATGTCCTCATGTGTCAATGTGTGCCAATTATTTTGGGTAAAAGAAAGCCCTTCTGTGACACTGTATATCCATAATGTTGGAAGTGAGAATATCCTTCTGTGACATTTTATGCCCCTAACTTGGTGTACAATAACTCCCATCCGTGTTGCTTAATGCTCATTGCACATTGTCAAGAAGACCCTCGTGTGATTACGTATTTCCTTACTACACTGCATAAGACCACATTCTCGCTATGTATACGCAGAACTGTGTCCTAGGTTAGTATGTCCTCTGTAACCTAGCCCATTACGTACATGTGTATACTACAAGACATCCCCTATACACTAGTCCCTCTCGCTTGTACGTATATGCCCTGTCTTGAAGACGCTGAGGAAGACCTTGGACACCAACAACCTGAGCAACGTCAAAATAGTAGCAGCCGACGACAACGGTTGGGCAATCGCCGAGGACGTCGTCAATGACAGTGATCTGGCTGCTGTGGTAGATTACATAGGGTTGGTTGGTTGGTCCTCATACATCTATTGTCAATATGAAAATACTTTGAAGAACGAAATATATCCCCTCCCCAAAGTACGGGTACAGTCTTGACAAACCAATGGTTATAGCGAACTCTGTGTGTGTGTGTGTGTGTGTGTGTGTGTGTGTGTGTGTGTGTGTGTGTGTGTGTGTGTGAGAGAGAGAGAGAGAGAGAGAGAGAGAGAGAGAGAGAGAGAGAGAGAGTGTGAGTTTGTGTGTGAGAGAGTGAGTGAGTGAGTGAGTGTGTGAGTGTGTGTAAGAGAGAGAGAAAGAAACGCTAGAAACCTATGATTGAGGACTCGAATCGCGGTTCGCCTCAATTATGTTTCTAGGTGTGTCATCACCATTGTGTAGATATTTGATCGTCCGGAAAAGTATTTTTATACTGAAGCAACCATGTGAACAGAAGTGTCACGCACTGGCATTTGGTTTTGTCTTTCAGGTCCCACTACCCGGGTACTGTGACGACACCCAAAGCTCTTCAGACAGGCAAGCAGTTGTGGTCATCTGAAGACTACAGCACCTTCAACAACGAAACCGGCGGCGGCTGCTGGGCCAGGGTAGGGTGGAGGGTAGGGGTTGTAACAGTGGAATGAGTTGAGGGATCAATGATGAAATTGCTCGACAGCAAACGGACGGGAAAAGCGGGCTTGTACTGGATAGATTTTGGGACTATTGAATTTTGTGAACCAGAATCTGGTTACTTCGGGAAACCTTGGCTTTCAAGTCATACTAACAGGCAATTTTGTGGTGATCCAGAATCGTCCAGAATAACTATTTAATAGGCATTTGTGTATAGGAAATAAATCGATGGAGACGCGCACCTCCGTGATGTCGTGTTGCTTGTGTAGATTTTATAGGTAGCAGTGGAACTACATTTCAGTGTGCAACCTTCACCTTCTAATCACAATGACGCCAGTAGGACTCTTATACCAAGGACATTACATACAATGCTTGCACACATCCGTGTAGGAATTTGTTTCTTGCAAACCTTATATGGCTTTTTGCATCGTTTCAGCTTTTAAACCAGAACTACGTTAATGGAGGGATGACAAGGTAAAGCATCAGAACGCAGTCGAGACATTAGGTCCAATCATGTGTTCGTTTGTTTTGTTTGTTGTTTATCGCCGCACTCATGTGTTCGTAATCACGATTCGTGATTGTGTTTTGAGCAAACTTTCATTATAAACCGAGAAGCGTGGCGTCAGTTGGATAGGTAAAACGTATATTTGGTACTCCTTACAATATCCTGCATATTTAGCGTACTGGAGCAGTTTTGAATTAACGCTTTGCCACAATTAAGGCTGCCAATCCCCTATTGGTTGGCGGGATTCGGGGGTCAATTTACAGGGTATTCTGAACTCGGTAGTATGGCACGCGGGAATTAATAAAATCATATTTGGTATGCAGCAACAAGTAAGTGGTGCACATATATTGTTCCCCTAAAAAATTGTATATTTGCGATACTTTTTCGGTAATTGAACTTCAAATCGCACATTTTCTCAGTGTTTTGACATTTTGAGTACTCGGGATTCTTTGGTGAGCAATGAGTGAATATTGAGATGGCATTCAGGGTTCGGGGATGGAGGGGGTTGGCACCCTCACAATTTGACTAATTTCTGACTGTATGCTTCACTACAGTGGTCTAACAACATTGATTTGTTTGTTTTTTATATCCCAAACAAATGGTGAAATCTAGCTTTTTTGTAAGACTGGCTAAAATTCCATAGTTAGCCCATAACCCCATACGATCTTCTTGTTTCCAGCACAATCTCTTGGAACCTGATCGCCAGCTACTATGAAGGCTTGCCGTGGTACCGTGCAGGGCTGATGACTGCGGCGGAGCCATGGAGCGGTAACTACGCCGTCGACAGCCCTATCTGGGTAACAGGTAACTGGCTTCTGTACAGTACTGTACATCAAACGTGTTCAAGGCACCGCAAATTCAAAAACAGAGTTGATTGGTATTGCCATGGGATATGATTCCGATACATATAACCGAGATGTCATCCGAGATTTGCAACTTAAAACACCAGATGTTGTATACAGTTAAGAACCTACCAATGAGAACGCCGTTGGGGCTAGACAATAGGAGAACATGATGAGTATGGTTTTACGCAGCTTTTAGCATTATTCCAGCAATATGACGGCGGTGACACGTTTCCAGCATCTTCGCAGTCTGTCATGACCCTATATTAGATTAAACCTTGAGTGAAACACTGTCACTTCTAATGCTGATTACAAAGTATGGATAAGAAAATGAGTATTGCAATTGTGTGCTTAAAGCTGCTTAAATGAATCTCCCGTCAGATTTCATGTATTTAATAAATGCAAAAAAGAAGAAGATTTTGATCCTTGTTTCATAAAACCAGTACTACACACAAGTGTGTAATCTGTATATACAATAACTGTATATTGCAATGGTTGTTCCTCTCTCCACATCAGCTCACACCACACAGTTCACCGACATAGGCTGGTATTATCTACGTCATGACTACGGTGTCGGCCATTTGGAACATGGCGGAAGTTACGTCAGTCTTATCACTCTCGACAAGAAGGAGTTCACAATCATCATTGAGACCATGGTAAATATCCTCAACCATGACATTTTCGTTTTATTTCCCATCACGTCTCAGCAAACCGACACAATAGTGTATTTGTACTTTAGTCAAGGTTCAGTATAAGGTAGGGTGAATGGATGGCCCAGTCGCTTGCCAGGTTTGAATCTCGGTTCGCCCTTATAATGTTTCTAGGTTTGCCAGCATCATTTCCGTGCTCGTGGATTTCACCAAAGTGGTCAACGTTTACCACCGGCATCCCATCGGTCGTAACCTTCCACATGAAGCTGGCATGCCAAGTATAACTGAAATACTGTTCAGGGCTGCGTTGAACTCCACTAATCCACTCCTTTGAGGTAGACCCAGGACTGTGGCAAATTACACTACCCCTTGGGACCTGAATCAGAACAGGTCTCCAGCATCAGGTCGTTGGAAATGACTAACGTGTGGTCAGGTCCTAATTGCCTGTCATCTCCCCCAATAGCACCGATTGTTTGTTTTTCGTGATGTAGCTTAAACATTGCTGACTGCGGCGTTAAACAGCATTCACAGATATTGGGAATACATTTAAACAGGAATTTTGGCCCTGATTTGTTGAATATGGATGCAATGATGACAAACCTATTCCAACTGAACCACATTATCAGTAAAGTGTCTGTCGAGGTTTTGGTGCCTGTTGCTTTATCACGGAGGAGATGAAGTAATACTACATGAAGAAATAAGTGCTACGCTCATACTCATGAAGATGCCATTTAACACAAATACAACTGGAATACAAAGCTTTGCAAGCTTCGATATCATTGTTTGTTCTAAGATGAATTCGTAAATTACTACACTATGATTCTGATGTAATTTCATTCCTAGAGCCACGATCACTCTGTATGTGTTCGGCCTCCACTCAAACCATACAACGTATCTGCCTCTCAAACCGTCACCATCCAGCTTGAAGGAAGCGTGGTAAGTACGGCGATGATTCTGACCTCATATCGTGACAGAACTACAAATAAGCAAATAAGCTTTTCATGTAGGTATGAACAGTCCTCCTAGATACAGAGTTTGGCTTAGGGAATGAAACAGATCACTTGCAGCATTGTCTAACTTTCATCCACAGAAACCATGGGCATTAAAGTGCATACCAACATCTGTCCATGACTTTTTTCGTAAAAAATAAAGTTTGTGTTTAAAAACAAAACCACGTGCAACTTCCTCAGCTGTTGCACAATTCTACACGTAATACATGTAAATTTGTCACAATTTTTTTTTTTTTAATTCCTGCGAAATACGTTTCAATTAGTCATCATATAACATGTTGTATTAATTTATCGTATATGCAATCGTATTGCTATGGATGGATAATTACCAGGCTGTTAACTGATCTGGCTGGCTGGCTGTTCATACCTCGCTATCTCGAATAAACTATGGCTTCGATAACTTGCCCGAGAGCGATTCGCCAGTATTATTGCCCAAAACACACACTTATATATTGCATGTGTGGTATCGATGTGTCTGTTATATATTGCATGTGTGGTATCGAAGTGTCTGTAATATATTTTATCATATAATGGGTAGGTTTCTCGGCAGGATAAAGCCAACGGATAAAAACGATATCCGTTGGGGTCATATGCGGATAGAGATGCAAATATCAAAGGTCAAGTAGGACTACTTTCACTGTTTATAAACAAGCATGGCGTCGCCCTCGTCATTCGGCGATCGAGTCAGAATTAACCATCGTGAATCTGGATAAACTACAGGGATTATTGCTATCATTATCACACGAATAGTCTAATATACTGAAAATCAGTGTCTAACTGTGACGTAGCTAAGGCATTTTATAAGTTTTGGCAACTTTCGAGATATAAATTTCGAAACAATTTTGCGAGGGCACGAGGCCTAGCCAAGCGGGATCAGTAGCCATATCTGTGCTTGTAGACCTCTGTGGCTTGAAAGCTTCTCCACAAATCAAAATGGTTGGATTCGGCCGAAATATGTTTGAACTGTTACCTTGTTTCGTTTTGTCGCTGTGTGTACATCTGACTACACTTCTTAACGTTATGAAAGGACAGACCGACTGTCAACAACGTCTGACCGTGGCCGTGACGTCTCATAGACTAGAGTTAGAGTAGCTTCCCTTTGACAAAGGGCAGTTACTCTAGCGGACAGACCAATGGATTGCCGCGAAAGGCAATTAAAAACAACTGTTGTTTTGCCTATAAGTTGCTTCGCCACTGTATAAGAAACAGATTTCAGTTGGAACTATATTGGCTACTGTCACTGTCCGACTGACTAATCACTTACCCTGTGACGTAATAAATATTAATGCGCGCATTCCAGGAAAACTCGCAATGTTTCGGTAATGTTTGTGAGAGAGGGAAAGCGATTTTCAAGCACAGAATTAAAGAATGACATTATATGATAAAGAGGTTATCACGCTTGTGTGTTTGGGGATGGTAAATATCCTGTATTAGGAATAAACACTATGTATTTAGCTCGCCAAGGCTCGCTAAATACAATGTTTATTCCTAATGCAGGATATTTACCATCCCCAAACACACTCGCGTGATAACCTCTATGTATACGCGGTATGGATGTATCTGTTATATATTGTAAGAGTGGTATCGAGGTGTCTGTTATATATTGTATGCGTGGTATCGAGCCGTATGTTATATATTGTATGTGTCGTATCGATATATCTGTTTTATATTGTATGCGTGGTATGGAGGTGTCTGTTATATGTTGTATGTACATAACATATGTTGGAACTACTTTCAGACCCCTTGATATTCTGTTGTTTTCAGACGTGTTGTTTTCTAAGATGACTGAGATAATACATAACAAATAGAACATTCAGCTTTTCTCGTCAGATTATAAGTTTTTATGTCATTTCGCAAATTGATAAAGTTGCCACTTTCTCTCGTTGATGCACATATAGAAATATTAACTTTATCAAGTCATTTGAGAAAAACATGTAATATAACAAGATGGGTCACATTTCTCTGTACATTTTCAGGAGGCCATTACAGAGTTTGAGGTGTGGTACACCAAGCTGTCGTTTGACCCTGAAGTCAAAGATGTCATCTTTCAGAAACGTCAGCCTCTCAAGGTCCTCTATTGGCAATACATTCTGTATCAATGTATCCACCTCCATCCCATTCTCCGACAAAATACTTCGACTATTTCTAGTACAACTAGGGTGATGGGGTAGCCTTGTGGTTAAAGCGTTCGCTCGTCACGCCAAGACCCGGGTTCGAATACCCACATGGGTACAATGTATGAAGCCAACTTCTGGTGTCCCCCGTCGTGATATTGCTGGAATATTGCTAAAAGCGTAAAACCGGCGTACTCACTCACTCTAGTACCATTACGTGTACACAGTTGAACAGTGTCGAAGCCTTGTGGTTAAAGCGTTCGCTCGTCACGCCAAGACCCGGGTTCGAATACCCACATGGGTACAATATGTGAAGCCAACTTCTGGTGTCCCCCGCCGTTATATTGCTGGAATATTGTTAAATGCGGAGGAAGACCATACTCACTCACTAATTGTCTAGGGTCGGCTTAATGCTCTTGTTAAATGACAGACGGTTTAAAGTCGTCTTACTCACTCACCCACTGAAGGCGCATGAAGGCACGACAGTAGACCTGCTGTACACATGGTTACGCACTAACGTTTTCCTGAACATGTTTAAGGGACCGACCATTTAGTCTTTTTGTCTGTAGATTAAATATTTGTTCAGTTAAAGCTGCCAAACCATATCTTGTTTAAATAAAAACAGCCTGAACTTTTTCTTAAGAAAAACACATTGCAAAAATGTAATTTTGGTAGCAGTCTGAAGCATTATTATTTTTTTCAAGATGTTTAATTCACCACCACACACCGCACACCCTATTCTTACACGGCATTCCGTCGACCCCTCAAAAGTTAAAAGTGAATAGATCTTAGACATGTTTAGATTCTGGTACTTTTGAGCTTTGTCCATTTCATGTGTTTAGGTAATGAACGTGGTAGATAAAACACTCAAAACCGTTGTTCAGTTTAGGATCTAAACACAATTTTAAACACGTTTTGATCTATACATCATCGTTTATCATCGTTTAGAAGTCCAGTGCGTGTTTAATACCAAAACACATGTTTGGGAATGATCTCTGATCAATGTCCATTCTTGTCCAGTGGACAGCATTGGGCTTGGCGTTGTAAGACTAACCACTGAATACCTGAGTGTATGTCCTCATAGGTTACCAATAGTCAGGTGACGTTGTCTGTCGGTGTCGACGAAGTTTGGACGTTGACGACAGTGAAGACAGGAAACAAGGGAAGCTACCCTCGTCCACCACAACCTAAGGCGTTCCCTCTACCCTATCAAGATGACTTCGAAGGTGCGTCGTGGATGAAGCATGCTGCAGCATCGGATTTAGTTGTCTGGGATTGGTGATGTAGCCTGGTGATCAGACCCGGGTTGTCCAGGAGCGGTGACGTAGCCTAGTGATTAGAAACGGGTTAGAGAGGGGTGGTGACGTAGCCTAGTGATTAGACCCGTGTTGTAGAGGGGTGGTGATGTAGCCTAGTGATTAGACCCGGGTTGTAAATTGGTGGTGATGTAGCCTAGTGATTAGACCCGGGTTGTAAATTAGCGGTGATGTAGCCTAGTGATTAGACCCGGGTTGTAAAGGATTGGTGATGTAGCCCAGTGATTAGACCCGGGTTGTAGAGGGGTGGTGCTGTAGCCTGGTGATTAGACCCGGGTTGTTAAGGAGTGGGGATGTAGCCAAGTGATTAGACCCGGGTTGTAAATTGGTGGTGATGTAGCCTAGTGATTAGACCCGGGTTGTAAATTGGTGGTGATGTAGCCTAGTGATTAGACCCGGGTAGTAAATTGGTGGTTATGTAGCCTAGTGATTAGACCCAGGTTGTAAATGAGTGGGGATGTAGCCAAGTGATTAGACCCGGGTAGTAAATTGGCGGTGATGTAGGCTTGTGATTAGACCCGAGTTGTAAAGGAGCGGTGATGTAGGCTAGTGATTAGACCCGGGTTGTCCAGGAGCGGTGACGTAGCTTAGTGATTAGACCCAGGTTGTAAAGGAGTGGGGATGTAGCCTAGTGATTAGACCCGGGTTGTAAAGGGGTGGTGATGTAGCCAAGTGATTAGACCCAGGTTGTAAAGGGGTGGTGATGTAGGCTAGTGATTTGACCCGGGTTGTAAAGGGGTGGTGATGTAGCCAAGTGATTAGACCCAGGTTGTAAAGGGGTGGTGATGTAGCCTAGTGATTATACCCAGGTTGTAAAGGGGTGGTGATGTAGCCTAGTGATTAGACCCAGGTTGTAAAGGGGTGGTGATGTAGCCTAGTGATTAGACCCAGGTTGTAAAGGGGTGGTGATGTAGGCTAGTGATTTGACCCGGGGTGTAGAGGGGTGGTGATGTAGCCTAGTGATTAGACCCTGGTTTCAAAGGGATGGTGGTGTAGCCTAGTGATTAGACCCAGGTTCTACTCCCCACAGCGCGTGAAGCCCATTTCTGTCGTCATATGGCTGGATTATTGCTAAAACGACATAAAACCATACTCGCATTGTGGTCCGTGCTTGAACTACCACTAAGTATAGTCTCTAAGTATTTGAATGGCGGACAGCTAAAAATAAGAACACTTGTTTTGTCATGAAACTCCCATTTTCCATACAAATAGTATCGCTTTGCATCATTATTCTTCGTTCAAGGATACGAGGTTTCCATGGAGCCTCATAATCTTGCCCAGCAGTTGGGTTCGTTCGAAGTCGTGGCGGAGGACAACAACAAGTTCCTTCGTCAGATGGTTCTAACGCAGCCCCTGATGTGGTGCCACAACTCGGCGGAACACATGCTCAACAAGAGCTTCAATGTCATTGGCGATTACAGTTGGTAAGAGACTGAACATAGTAATCAGAGATAACTACGGTGCCACATACACCATCTGTCAAACTCTAGATCTGTAACTAAATAAACCTCATAAAAATGGGGAATTCTACCACTTTGGGCATTTCTGGGTAATGAACATAAGGTTAACATTATAGGCGAGCTTTAAATACAATAAAGCACATACGATGATGGAAGTACCTAGACAACATAAGATGATGGGAGCACCTAGACAACATACGATGATGGGAACACCTGGACAACATACGATGAGGGGAGCACCTAGACAGCATACGATGATGGGAACACCTCGACAACATACGATGGTGGGAGCAGCTAGACAACAATAATATGATGGGAGCACCTAGACAACAAAGGGTGATGGGAGCACCTAGACAACATAAGATGCTGGGAGCACCTAGACAACATAAGATGATGGGAGCACCTAGACAACATAAGATGATGGGAGCACCTAGACAACATACGATGATGGGAGCACCTAGACAACATACGATGATGGGAGCACCTAGACAACATACGATGATGGGAGCACCTAGACAACATACGATGATGGGAGCACCTAGACAACATACGATGATGGGAGCACCTAGACAACAAAGGGTGATGGGAGCACCTAGACAACAATAAGATGATGGGAGCACCAAGACAACATACGATGATGGGAGCACCTAGACAACATAAGATGATGGGAGCACCTAGACAACAATAAGATGATGGGAGCACGTAGACAACATACGATGATGGGAACACCTGGACAACATACGATGATGGGAGTACCTAGACATCATACGATGATGGGAGCACCTGGACAACATACGATGATGGAGGCACCTAGACAACATTCTTTGATTAGATCCACCAGGACCGCATTAAAACATTGGATCCACAAGGAACACATTACATGACTGGATCTCTGAATCACTGACCAAATACGATCGCTGATCAGAGACCCTGGAGGACATTGCATTGTTTGCTGAACGTGAGACCCATGGTCAATCCATTTTAGAACTTAGGTAGGCAACAAACAAACACGTTACATTTTATGTAAACTGTGTGGGGACCGGGCTTACCATAGTCGCGAACACCGTTCATATAGTTTTCAACGCTAGCTTGGCTTTTACGCCCCGTGGAATCGGTGGATAATCGAGACTGGTGATTCTCTGGTGTTGACGTTTTATGATTGAGTATCATGGGTGAACCTACAGTTAATTTGAGGAGCGTAACCATGTTTCATACTTACCATAAAGAATTCTTTGAGGGGTACATGGTAGTGGCTACATACATGTATGTACCAAGCTGCAAAACATACATAATTTAAACCACACTTTCTTTGTTAGGACAGAACGTTTCAAGACGACTTGTTGCCCTCTGATATGCCTGTAATGTACCACGGTTTATGTGGACTTTTATAGTAGAAACGAAACGGATTTTAAAAAGTGTTAAACAAAAAGTGGGCTGTTTCAGGGAGAATGTTTCCATCCAAGTAGATGTCCGTCTCAGTCCAGTTAACGACACTAAGGGCGTGTTTCTGGGAGCAAGGGTGAACCAGGGAGGCTGTGTGTCATACGACACCACCGGCGTCTTCTTCTTCGTATTCCCCGATGACAACTTCTACATCCTCTCACAGGACCTGAGTAAGTCTCTCTACATGTAACAGTGATCTACATCATCTCACACGACCTGTGTTAGTCTTACACCCCTCTACATGATCTCACACGATCTGTGTAAGTCTTACATCTCTCTACATGATCTCACGAGACCTGTGTAAGTCTTACTCCTCTCTACATGATCTCACACGATCTGTGTAAGTCTTACATCTCTCTACATGATCTCACAAGATCTGTGTAAGTCTTACACCTCTCTACATGATCTCACACGACCTGTGTAAGTCTTACATCTCTCAACATGATCTCACACGACCTATGTAAGTCTTACACCTCTCTACATGATCTCACACGACCTATGTAAGTCTTACATCTCTCTACATCATCTCACTCGATCTGTGTAAGTCTAACATCTCTCTACATGATCTCACACGACCTGTGTAAGTCTTACTCCTCTCTACATGATCTCACACGACCTGTGTAAGTCTTACTCCTCTCTACATCATCTCACACGACCTGTGTAAGTCTTACATCTCTCTACATGATCTCACACGATCTGTGTAAGTCTTACATCTCTCTACATGATCTCACACGATCTGTGTAAGTCTTACATCTCTCTACATGATCTCACACGATCTGTGTAAGTCTTACACCCCTCTACATGATCTCACACAATCTCTGTAAGTCTTACACCTCTCTACATAATCTCACACGACCTGTGTAAGTCTTACATCTCTCTACATGATCTCACACGACCTGTGTAAGTCTTACTCCTCTCTACATAATCTCACACGACCTGTGTAAGTCTTACATCTCTCTACATGATCTCACACGACCTGTGTAAGTCTTACATCTCTCTACATGATCTCACACGACCTGTGTAAGTCTTACATCTCTCTACATGATCTCACACGACCTGTGTAAGTCTTACTCCTCTCTACATGATCTCACACGACCTGTGTAAGTCTTACATCTCTCTACATGATCTCACACGACCTGTGTAAGTCTTACATCTCTCTACATCATCTCACTCGATCTGTGTAAGTCTTACTCCTCTCTACATGATCTCACACGATCTGTGTAAGTCTTACTCCTCTCTACATGATCTCACTCGATCTGTGTAAGTCTAACATCTCTCTACATGATCTCACACGATCTGTGTAAGTCTTACATCTCTCTACATGATCTCACACGACCTGTGTAAGTCTTACTCCTCTCTACATAATCTCACACGACCTATGTAAGTCTTACATCTCTCTACATGATCTCACACGACCTGTGTAAGTCTTACTCCTCTCTACATGATCTCACACGATCTGTGTAAGTCTTACTCCTCTCTACATCATCTCACTCGATCTGTGTAAGTCTAACATCTCTCTACATGATCTCACACGATCTGTGTAAGTCTTACACCTCTCTACATGATCTCACACGACCTGTGTAAGTCTTACTCCTCTTTACATGATCTCACACGACCTGTGTAAGTCTTACTCCTATCTACATAATCTCACACGACCTGTGTAAGTCTTACACCTCTCTACATGATCTCACACGACCTGTGTAAGTCTTACTCCTCTCTACATGATCTCACACGACCTGTGTAAGTCTTACACCTCTCTACATGATCTCACACGACCTATGTAAGTCTTACATCTCTCTACATCATCTCACTCGATCTGTGTCAGTCTTACTCCTCTCTACATGATCTCACACGATCTGTGTAAGTCTTACTCCTCTCTACATCATCTCACTCGATCTGTGTAAGTCTAACATCTCTCTACATGATCTCACACGATCTGTGTAAGTCTTACTCCTCTCTACATGATCTCACACGACCTGTGTAAGTCTTACATCTCTCTACATCATCTCACACGACCTGTGTAAGTCTTACACCTCTCTACATGATCTCACACGATCTGTGTAAGTCTTGCATCTCTCTACATCATCTCACTCGATCTGTGTAAGTCTAACATCTCTCTACATGATCTCACACGATCTGTGTAAGTCTTACTCCTCTCTACATGATCTCACACGATCTGTGTAAGTCTTACATCTCTCTACATGATCTCACACGACCTATGTTAGTCTTACACCTCTCTACATGATCTCACACGACCTATGTAAGTCTTACATCTCTCTACATCATCTCACTCGATCTGTGTAAGTCTTACTCCTCTCTACATCATCTCACACGATCTGTGTAAGTCTTACTCCTCTCTACATGATCTCACTCGATCTGTGTAAGTCTAACATCTCTCTACATGATCTCACACGATCTGTGTAAGTCTTACATCTCTCTACATGATCTCACACGACCCGTGTAAGTCTTACTCCTCTCTACATGATCTCACACGTTCTGTGTAAGTCTTACACCTCACTACATGATCTCACACGACCTGTGTAAGTCTTACTCCTCTCTACATGATCTCACACGATCTGTGTAAGTCTTACATCTCTCAACATGATCCCACACGATCTGTGAAAGTCTTACACCTCTCTACATTATCTCACACGATCTGTGTAAGTCTTACTCCTCTCTACATCATCTCACTCGATCTGTGTAAGTCTAACATCTCTCTACATGATCTCACACGATCTGTGTAAGTCTTACACCTCTCTACATGATCTCACACGACCTGTGTAAGTCTTACTCCTCTTTACATGATCTCACACGACCTGTGTAAGTCTTACTCCTATCTACATAATCTCACACGACCTGTGTAAGTCTTACACCTCTCTACATTATCTCACACGACCTGTGTAAGTCTTACACCTCTCTACATGATCTCACACGACCTATGTAAGTCTTACATCTCTCTACATCATCTCACTCGATCTGTGTCAGTCTTACTCCTCTCTACATGATCTCACACGATCTGTGTAAGTCTTACTCCTCTCTACATCATCTCACTCGATCTGTGTAAGTCTAACATCTCTCTACATGATCTCACACGATCTGTGTAAGTCTTACTCCTCTCTACATGATCTCACACGACCTGTGTAAGTCTTACATCTCTCTACATCATCTCACACGACCTGTGTAAGTCTTACACCTCTCTACATGATCTCACACGATCTGTGTAAGTCTTGCATCTCTCTACATCATCTCACTCGATCTGTGTAAGTCTAACATCTCTCTACATGATCTCACACGATCTGTGTAAGTCTTACTCCTCTCTACATGATCTCACACGATCTGTGTAAGTCTTACATCTCTCTACATGATCTCACACGACCTATGTTAGTCTTACACCTCTCTACATGATCTCACACGACCTATGTAAGTCTTACATCTCTCTACATCATCTCACTCGATCTGTGTAAGTCTTACTCCTCTCTACATCATCTCACACGATCTGTGTAAGTCTTACTCCTCTCTACATGATCTCACTCGATCTGTGTAAGTCTAACATCTCTCTACATGATCTCACACGATCTGTGTAAGTCTTACATCTCTCTACATGATCTCACACGACCCGTGTAAGTCTTACTCCTCTCTACATGATCTCACACGATCTGTGTAAGTCTTACACCTCTCTACATGATCTCACACGACCTGTGTAAGTCTTACATCCCACTACATGATCTCACACGATCTATGTAAGTCTTACTCCTCTCTACATGATCTCACACGACCTGTGTTAGTCTTACATCTCTCTACATGATCTCACACGACCTGTGTAAGTCTTACATCTCTCTACATGATCTCACACGACCTGTGTAAGTCTTATATCTCTCTACATGATCTCACACGACCTGTGTAAGTCTTACACCTCTCTACATGATCTCACACGATCTATGTAAGTCTTACACCTCTCTACATGATCTCACACGACCTGTGTAAGTCTTACATCTCTCTACATCATCTCACTCGATCTGTGTAAGTCTTACACCTCTCTACATGATCTCACACGACCTGTGTAAGTGTTACCTCTCTCTACATGATCTCACACGACCTGTGTAAGTGTTACCTCTCTCTACATGATCTCACACGACCTGTGTAAGTCTTACACCTCTCTACATGATCTCACACGACCTGTGTAAGTCTTACATCTCTCTACATCATCTCACACGACCTGTGTAAGTCTTACTCCTCTCTACATGATCTCACACGACCTGTGTAAGTCTTACTCCTCTCTACATGATCTCACACGACCTGTGTAAGTCTTACACCTCTCTACATGATCTCACACGACCTATGTAAGTCTTACATCTCTCTACATCATCTCACACGATCTGTGTAAGTCTTACTCCTCTCTACATAATCTCACACGATCTGTGTAAGTCTTACTCCTCTCTACATAATCTCACACGATCTGTGTAAGTCTTACTCCTCTCTACATAATCTCACACGACCTGTGTAAGTCTTACTCCTCTCTACATCATCTCACACGACCTGTGTAAGTCTTACACCTCTCTACATGATCTCACACGACCTATGTAAGTCTTACATCTCTCTACATCATCTCACACGATCTGTGTAAGTCTTACTCCTCTCTACATAATCTCACACGATCTGTGTAAGTCTTACTCCTCTCTACATCATCTCACACGACCTGTGTAAGTCTTACTCCTCTCTACATGATCTCACACGACCTGTGTAAGTCTTACATCTCTCTACATAATCTCACACGATCAGTGTAAGTCTTACATCTCTCTACATCATCTCACACGACCTGTGTAAGTCTTACTCCTCTCTACATGATCTCACACGACCTATGTAAGTCTTACATCTCTCTACATAATCTCACACGACCTGTGTAAGTCTTACACCCCTCTACATGATCTCACACGACCTGTGTAAGTCTTACATCTCTCTACATGATCTCACACGACCTGTGTAAGTCTTACCTCTCTCTACATGATCTCACACGACCTGTGTAAGTCTTACTCCTCTCTACATGATCTCACACGACCTGTGTAAGTCTTACACCTCTCAACATAATCTCACAAGATCTGTGTAAGTCTTACACCTCTCTACATAATCTCACAAGATCTGTGTAAGTCTTACATCTCTCAACATGATCCCACACGATCTGTGAAAGTCTTACACCTCTCTACATTATCTCACACGATCTGTGTAAGTCTTACATCTCTCTACATAATCTCACAAGATCTGTGTAAGTCTTACATCTCTCAACATGATCCCACACGATCTGTGTAAGTCTTACATCTCTCTACATAATCTCACAAGATCTGTGTAAGTCTTACACCTCTCTACATTATCTCACACAATCTCTGTAAGTCTGACACACTCTCTACATAATCTCACAAGATCTGTGTAAGTCTTACATCTCTCTACATGATCTCACACGATCTGTGCAAGTCTTCGTTCTCTACAGGATCTCACAGGACATGTGTAAGTCTTACCTCTCTCTACATAATCTCTCACAACCTGTGTAAGTCTTACCTCTCTCTACATGATCTCACACGACCTATGTAAGTCTTACATCTCTCTACATGATCTCACACGACCTATGTAAGTCTTCGTTCTCTACAGGATCTCACAGGACATGTGTAAGTCTTACCTCTCTCTACATAATCTCTCACGACCTGTGTAAGTCTTACATCTCTCTACATGATCTCACACGACCTATGTAAGTCTTCGTTCTCTACAGGATCTCACAGGACATGTGTAAGTCTTACCTCTCTCTACATGGTCTCACGATCTGTGTAAGTCTTACATCTCTCTACATTATGTCACAGGACCTGTGTAAGTCTTATATCTCTCTACATCATCTCACGATCTGTGTAAGTCTTACATCTCTCTACATAATCCAACACGATCTGTGTAAGTCTAACATTTCTCTACATAATCTCTCGGGGGCACGGGTGGCCCAGTCGTCTAGGGCGCCGCGATTGCTGTGCAGAGTTGCGTCCCTTGGACACGCCAGAAACCTATGATTGTGGGTTCGAATCCCGGTTCGCCCCGATTATGTTTCTAGGTTTGTCAGCACCATACCCGTGCTCGTGGGTTTCACTGAAGTGGTAAACGTCTGGAGACCTGCATCACTTCGGGCTTTCCTCCCACATTAAGCTGACACGCCGCGATATAACTGGAATACTGTTAAAAGCGGCGTTAAACCCAACTCACTCACTCACTCACTTACATAATCTCTCACGACCTGTGTAAGTCTTGCTTATCTCTACATAATCTGTCACGACCTGTGTAAGTCTTGCTTATCTCTACATAATCTCACAGGACACGTATACGTATTACATCTCTCTACATATCTCTCACGACCTGAGTAACTCTTACATATCTCTACATCATATCACAGGACCTGTGTAAGTCTTACATCTCTCTACATAATCTCTCACGACCCGTGTAAGTCTTACATCTCTCTACATTAGTCAACATAATCTCTCGAGACCTCAGTAAGTCGAACAGCCATCTACATGATCTCACGGGAATGCGGTAAATCGTAGATGACACGACATGATCTCACGGGTCCTCAATACGCTGTACATTAGTCAACGTGATCTGACACGACCTCAGTAGGTTGTACGTAAATCCATATTATCTCGAGGCTGGTGGTGAAGGCGTGGGTTCGTCACACAACACAACTGAATTCTATAATCCACATGGATACAGTAGGGTGGAGCCCATTGTTTGTGTCTTGCTGACGGGAATAACGCTGAAAGTGCAGCTAAACCAATTCCCTTTCTCACACCCTCTCACAAGACACCTGACACTTTTGCATGGAAGCACAAAATCTCTTAAGGCGTACACGTATCTACAATATCTTACAGGATATCAGTAATCACAATGTAGACACAATGTTGGATCAAAAGGTAGTTTTACATAATTTGTATATTTTCTGTGTGTTTCAGTGAGGAGCCAGGTAGTGTCGACAGGCCCCATCAACTGTCGCAAAGGCTGGAACACATTCGAGCTGCGACTCTGGGTAAGTTCACAGAGAAGATGTAATGGCTTTTTAGTCACTATAGGTTGCGGTGTGTACATTTGTATGAGAACATATATACCCACACTTGTATTTATACATACACACCTGTGACTTAACTATTGTTTGAACGATCCATTACATTTTCACGAATTGACAGTAACTGTTGTTTATCATATCCTTTATGTACTCTTGGAATGAACGGAAATGTTATTTGTTTACTGTCAAGTGGATAAATTCAAATTTTGTAAGATAACATGTGTCGGCAGTGGGGTTCAAATCCATATATTATGATTTGAGGATGGGTAACACATGACCACACCTCGTGAAATGAACTATTAAATATTTCAAAGTTTGTAAATCCTGTAATAGGTATGTGTTACATTATCTCACCTGTAATTATGTTCACGTGAGAGTCATTATCTAACCCTTTGATAAAAAACAAGAACAAACAGGGGAAACATATAGTCTATTACGTGCTCAGAGCACTATCAGAAGCGATTCATACAATACTTGTTTAGGACTCCATGAAACGGCATAGATCCTTGTAGCATACGTTGTAGTCTGTCATACAGACCCTGAAACAAATATATCCAATACAGCCCATGCAAGTCTATTATATTTGGCAAGATTACTGCAGTAGCTTAAAATGAAGAACGACTCTGAGGTCCTTTTTTTTATATTTTATAACTATAATTTAACAACTGTTTTTTTGTGTAAAATATGTTCCTTTCAGAGACTAGATGTCAGTCTACATGCATTATAAAGATGCTTGGTGGATTTCTCGTGCGCATGAGCGACTCATACAGTAGAAATACAGACTGCAAAAAGTGTGGTTTATTTTGAAATACCTTGCATAAAAGAATGTTAGGGAAAGTAGGTATGTGTTTTAAGTTCGTGAACATACTGCAGGGTTTGGCGATTCATATTCACGAACCAAGTTACTCGTGTGTCCTTACTGCACGCATCACAAAAGGCTACAGCAGAGAGAAGCCCATGATGGCCACACACGAGGATCAATATTTAAGTTCCTTAAAGATGTTTGTCAGTCTTCCTTGGATTGAATTCTATTAACTAAAGCCAGTTTTACGCTTTATTGTGTTTCAGGGTACGGGAATGTTCGGCTTTGTGAATGGGCAGGAGGTGATGGCGGCACGTGCCCCGTCTCTGTCATCCAGTGGGTTCCTGGCTCTGGGTACAGACACTTATGGACTGGCGGACTTTGACAACCTCCTTCTAAAGAAGTCACAGATACTTTAACAAGTGTTAACACTGCCACTGTTATATGTTTTAATTGAAAATATGACTTGTTCCGTTTGAGGGGACCACATGCCGTACTCCTGATGCCGGGGACATCACTCCTTACCTTTTTGAGCGCTAAATTTGAAATTTTGAGTTCTTTAGACAAAGAGATACTTTAGACATCGGTATTCCTAACCGTGATCTTGAGTAATGTAACAAAGGTCCCTGTCCATAGGGTCGACAAGTGAGAGGTTAAAATTGAGACACTCTCTGGTGTTTTCTTTGTAATAAAAATGTAAGATTTAAAGAAAATATGTTTGTCAATCATATGGATATACATTTGAATTTTATCGCATAACGTTTACTTTGTTATGGATTTAATTGTAAGTGTGTGAATACAGACACTGCACAGCGTGATTTTGGTCAGTAAAAGTGTCATAGTGAGTTCTTAATTGCTGGCACCGTATTTTAATTCTTCACATAGGCGTATGTTTTTGACAACATCTAGCGCGCGCAGGCACACACGCGGATCTTCACGGGTCGTTACACATACAAGGAGCCAGACGTTGTATTAAAATACACATAAAAGAATGGTAAACTGATGTTAATGAATGCTAAGATGTTAACTGTGAATAATCCTTTCACTCCCATTTGAAATGTTTCTAGAATAGCTTCATTGTCTTTCATGTAGCAGTGATATGAGGTTCATGTTAAATCGATCACATGTCGTGAAGGGAAATAACTCTGCTTATTTTTAACTTTTGTTTCTTATAGGTTTTAGTTCCAAGTTCCAACCAGGCATGATTTTACTTATTTTTTACAGACTGAATATTTGCTTAATTACAGGTTCGGGCAGATCGAAGAGATTCAATTATGCAAATACTCAAATGTTTGGATATCGCATCACTGCTGACAGCAGTTTCTTATGAGGACATGAAATTGCACTCTCTTGTGATCGCAAATTACATTCCATGGAGATATTGTAATTGGTCTGGTGAACGGAACCTTGAGCCAACAACACTAGAATGAATGTTGAGCCACTCAGTTAGATTTCGAACATTACTGCTAAGTAAAGGTGCTCAAAGATACACACCTGATGACATTGACAATCTGTGTGAATCATGCCTCGCGAAAGCTAGAAATCTCCATTTGCTAGGCAATAATAGATTTGGTATCAGCACATTAGGCTTCCTTCAACCGATACACAATTTGCAACTTGTGTTCATGGACACGTGCACGGGTATTTCGTCAGATGAATTACTATGGCTGTCAGTATTGCCTAGAGAAGAGACATGCTGCATTTACACACATGACCTTCCGGTCTCTAGGCAGACGTTCTATCCACTTGACCACGGAGGCGGTCTTTAATCAAATATAGGTCGACCCCACTGCTGTGACCTGTATGGCCTTTGTTTATGTCACGTGACACATTGCTTTAAATACTTAAGCAAAAGTTATTGTAAGAAGGCATTCTCTTCAAATAGTTTGATTCGACATTGAACAGGATTCCTTTCAAACCCTAAACCTGATTCTTACATATAGACAGTTGAACACAGCCAGTCCCAAGGTCTGAAAGCAGGGCCACCTGGATGTGAACGTGAGAGAGTGCATTAAAGTTTAATTCAGGTTTGAAAAGTATTGTTCATAGCCTGTTCGGTTGATGAGTCTAGTTTGGGACAATGGTCTCCATATGATACATGTTGTTGACACATATCTGGGATTCTGGCCCCTACCATTTGTAGATTTGTTGTTTAATGCTGCACTCAGCAATACTCAACCTATTTGAGAGAGGCCTGAAAATATCCGTCTGGACTAGACAAACAAGTGACTGATATCATGAGTAACGTACCACATTGTTGGGGTAGGATAACATGCAGTCAAGCAAGTCATGTGCCTTACCCTGGGGAACAATAACTCAAGCTGGGAATCAGCCCGTGAAGATCCGAGTTAGAATTGATCTTCAGCAACCTATACTTGTTGTAACGGATTGGGTGGTCCCTTGCTGACTTGGTTGATGCATGTCATCATATCCCAATTAGGTAGATCGATGCTCATGTCAATCACTGGATTTTCTGGTCCAGACTAAACTATCTACAGACCACCGTCATATTGGGATATTGTTGAGTGCTACGTTAAACAACAAAAACAAACAAGGCTAGGAATCCCCTCAAGGTTTAACAACAGCTAGCGGATCCTAGCAGCAAAGGGACACAAACCTGTCAGCATCCCTAATGTGGTGTCACAATGGTGGGATATGGTCAGGCATATGCCTTTACTCTACTGGACAACTGTTGGTGAGGTCTTCCATTACAGTTCCAACAATCTCCTAATGGAAAGATGGACTGCAGCCATGCACTACTTGGAAACTGACGGCTCCGTGGTCTAGCGGATGGAGCATTTTCCCCCAAGGCGAGTCATGCCAAAAGACGTTAGAAAATGGTACTTGTTACCATGCGTGACGCTCGACCAGGACTCGCTCGGCTCGGAGTAGGTATACTGTGTCTGAGAGGGGTATTCATGTTAAACTGCAGCATGGTATCTCAGCTGCTAGCACTATGAAACCGGCGTCTGGTCAAGTACAAGCAGCCATACACACAGCATCTTCCCACGCTATATAAGTGCAGTAACCTTGTACGCCACGTTAAAAACTCATTTCATCTCAGCTCTGTTGAGTTCCATAATGTTCAGTTTTATTCATGAATGGACAGGTGTGCACCTTCTGGTGGCCTGACTCTAGGTCACATGTTATATCATGCATGGAGATTTGTGGTCTCCATACACTAACCACTCACACCAGCCAGACCCCATACATTCACCACTCACACCAGCCAGGTCCCATACATTCACCACTCACCCCAGCCAGACCACATACACTAACCACTCACACCAGCCAGAACCCCGTACATTCACCACTCACACCAGCCTGGCCCCACACATTCACCACTCACACCAGCCAGGTCCCATACATTCACCACTCACACCAGCCAGAACCCCACACATTCACCACTCACACCAGCCTGGCCCCACACATTCACCACTCACACCAGCCAGGTCCCATACATTCACCACTCACACTAGCCAGAACCCCGTACATTCACCACTCACACCAGCCAGAACCCCGTACATTCACCACTCACACCAGCCAGGCCCCACACATTCACCACTCACACCAGCCAGGTCCCAGACATTCACCACTCACACCAGCCAGAACCCCGTACATTCACCACTCACACCAGCCAGAACCCCGTACATTCACCACTCACACCAGCCAGAACCCCGTACATTCACCACTCACACCAGCCAGACACCACACATTCACCACTCACACCAGCCAGGTCCCATACATTCACCACTCACACCAGCCAGAACCCCGTACATTCACCACTCACACCAGCCAGAACCCCGTACATTCACCACTCACACCAGCCAGACACCACACATTCACCACTCACACCAGCCAGGTCCCATACATTCACCACTCACACCAGCCAGAACCCCGTACATTCACCACTCACACCAGCCAGGCCCCACACATTCACCACTCACACCAGCCAGGTCCCAGACATTCACCACTCACACCAGCCAGAACCCCGTACATTCACCACTCACACCAGCCAGAACCCCGTACATTCACCACTCACACCAGCCAGAACCCCGTACATTCACCACTCACACCAGCCAGAACCCCGTACATTCACCACTCACACCAGCCAGACACCACACATTCACCACTCAATCCAGCCAGGTCCCATACATTCACCACTCACACCAGCCAGAACCCCGTACATTCACCACTCACACCAGCCAGAACCCCGTACATTCACCACTCACACCAGCCAGACACCACACATTCACCACTCACACCAGCCAGGTCCCGTACATTCACCACTCACACCAGCCAGAACCCCGTACATTCACCACTCACACCAGCCAGGCCCCACACATTCACCACTCACACCAGCCAGACACCACACATTCACCACTCACACCGGCCAGGACCCATACATTCACCACTCACACCAGCCAGGCCCCACACATTCACCACTCACACCAGCCAGAACCCCGTACATTCACCACTCACAGCAGCCAGGTCCCATACATTCACCACTCACACCAGCCAGAACCCATACATTCATCACTCACACCAGCCTGGTCCCATACATTCACCACTCACACCAGCCAGGCCCCACACATTCACCACTCACACCAGCCAGGCCCCACACATTCACCACTCACACCAGCCAGACCCCATACATTCACCACTCACACCAGCCAGGTCCCAAACATTCACCACTCACACCAGCCAGGCCCCACACATTCACCACTCACACCAGCCAGGTCCCAAACATTCACCACTCACACCAGCCAGGCCCCACACATTCACCACTCACACCAGCCAGACCCCATACATTCACCACTCACACCAGCCAGACCCCATACATTCACCACTCACACCAGCCAGGTCCCATACATTCACCACTCACACCAGCCAGGCCCCACACATTCACCACTCACACCAGCCAGACACCACACATTCACCACTCACACCAGCCAGGTCCCGTACATTCACCACTCACACCAGCCAGGCCCCACGCATTCACCACTCACACCAGCCAGGTCCCGTACATTCACCACTCACACCAGCCAGGCCCCACGCATTCACCACTCACACCGGCCAGGACCCATACATTCACCACTCACACCAGCCAGGCCCCACACATTCACCACTCACACCAGCCAGACCCCACACACTAACCACTCACACCAGCCAGGCCCCACACATTCACCACTCACACCAGCCAGAACCCCACACATTCACCACTCACACCAGCCAGGCCCCACACATTCACCACTCACACCAGCCAGGTCCCATACATTCCCCACTCACACCAGCCAGAACCCCATACATTCACCACTCACACCAGCCAGGCCCCACACATTCACACTCACACCAGCCAGAACCCCGTACATTCACCACTCACACCAGCCAGACCCCACACATTCACCACTCACACCAGCCAGGTCATTTAGGAAACTTGTTGGCTATCTTGAAATTGGCGGCCATCTTGAATTTTTGCAGATTTGTCAATAGTTGAAAACATTCAGTAGTTGTGAAGATCTTTTTAGAAACATATTATGGCTATTTCGCAACACAACACATCTTTTCATCAAAACATTGAACATCTGAATTATGGAAGATATATTGATAATTGGTGGCCATATTGGATTGTGCAAATAAGACATATTTCCCAAACTAGGATTGCTTGGGACTTTTAGGATGTTGTTTTGGGGACCTTGTAGAAATGCATTGTGGTGAAATGTTGCAATGTGTTACAAGTTGAAACACAAGAGTGAAAAAATGGCCTAGATTGCCTGGACTACAGCACAGCCCTGGTTTATAAACCAGTAAATGTAGCTCAGATGTGACTTTTCAGGCTCAGCATAGCAGGATCATTACAAACTCGTATTCCTTAGAGTAATTACATTTATTTGATGAAGGTAGAAAATATATGTAAGGATTTGTGTGGAAATAAAATCATCAACAAACGATTAAAACATACACACATGGTACTATGCACCAACAAAACCAACAAAATAAACATTTGTTTACCTGGTTCAAAAGAATTGTACATCCAGTACAAAAATAATTTCAGAATGATTTCCACTTTTCATTATCTTATCCATGTTAACTGAATATTGAGGTATATCTATGTAGTGACACTTCAGGTCTTAGCAGGCACCAATTCACATGATATAATATCACAGATTTGACATCTGTACAATGTAATATAACATTCTCAAACAACCATATGTTACAGCTCAACACCGACAAGCCACAACCACACATCATATAAACCCACAAGAACTTTTAAAAGTGATATGAAACACATGGAATGTCTTTGTTTTCTTGAGACAGCATACACCTTGAATATGTTTTATACATAAGCATTTTGAAGTAGTACTTGGCATCATAAACATAACTTTGCGACATTTCAGTGACAAAAATGCATTAATCATGATTGTGCTATACTGGCATAAAGTGTGACCTGAGATTGTTTGGATACACAACAGGTCAAGTTTGTGCAGTAAACACAAAATCCCAAACCTGGACATCCTCCTGTGATGCATAAACATAGGTAAGAGTAGGCCATAGAGTATTGTATGATGTAGCCGTATATATCAGGTATTGCACAACAGTCATCATGTATATGGTCACAAAGAAATGGGCATTAATAAATCCCCATCAATTATACTAGTAATCAGTGTAGGCACATACATAAAAAAATAGGTATCTAAAAAAAAGAAAGATTTCCAGTTATTTTCCTTTCATGAATCAAGTTTGAAGCATATGTACAGCTAAGCTGACCTGACATCAGTGACCTCCAGGTACAAAATATAACTTTGTATCCTCTTTCTTCATGTGGTGTAACTCATGCAGTCGATCCTCAACAGATGTAATTTTGAGATTGTCAAAGTCAGCAAGGCCCCAAGAATCTGTTCCGAGTCCGACAAATCCACTTGTGGGGCTGCTAGGCACAGTGTGGTTAAACAGACTGTTCCCATTCAACATTCCAGATGCAACTGTGCCCTAGAAACATCAAATAACATTTTTATGAATATGGAACTTCCAAGTGGATTGTTTAATTTGCATTGTAAAGGTCATTAGGCTAAAAGCAGTAAAGGAAAGCTGGGCTGAGGACATTTAGCAATCCTAGCTAGTCTCCTTGTTTGTCAGGGCCCCGTTCCACAAACCAATCATAGCTCTAAGACCATCGTAACTCCCATACTTTTAATGCAGACTTACAACAGTCGTAGTGCTTGCTTTGTGGAACGGGGCCCTGCTCAATCCAAGTTTACTATGTGTGCCAATCCTGAATCTACCAGTTACTGATCACCCTAATTACAATCAGACAATATCTCAGTCTCATGGCATACAATGGTCAACACCTGCGCAAGAGCAGCAGAACATGGAATTAGTCACACCTTGAAGTCATCTCAAACACAGGACTGATGACTGTCACTCCACAACACAGACACAGGACTGATGGCTGTGTACTGTGGAAATAGTCACCTCACAACACAGACTGATGACTGTCACCGCTTACCACAGACACAGGACCGATGACTGTGTACTGTGGAAATAGTCACCCCACAACACAGACTGATGACTGTCACCGCTTACCACAGACACAGGACCGATGGCTGTGTACTGTGGAAATAGTCACCCCACAACACAGACTGATGACTGTCACCGCTTACCACAGACACAGGACTGATGACTGTGTACTGTGGAAATAGTCACCCCACAACACAGACTGATGACTGTCACCGCTTACCACAGACACAGGACTGATGACTGTGTACTGTGGAAATAGTCACCCCACAACACAGACTGATGACTGTCACCGCTTACCACAGACACAGGACTGATGACTGTCACCGCTTACCACAGACACAGGACTGATGACTGTCACCGCTTACCACAGACACAGGACTGATGACTGTCACCCCACACCACAGACACAGGACTGATGACTGTCACCCCACAACACAGACACAGGACTGATGACTGTCACCCAACAACACAGACACAGGACTGATGACTGTCGCCCCACAACACAGACACAGGACTGATGACTGTCACCCCACAACACAGACACATGACTGATGACTGTCACCCATCACCACAGACACAGGACTGATGACTGTCACTCCACAACACAGACACAGGACTGATGACTGTCACCCAACAACACAGACACAGGACTGATGACTGTCGCCCCACAACACAGACACAGGACTGATGACTGTCACCCCACAACACAGACACATGACTGATGACTGTCACCCATCACCACAGACACAGGACTGATGACTGTCACTCCACAACACAGACACAGGACTGATGACTGTCACCCCTCACCACAGACACAGGACTGATGACTGTCACCCCACACCACAAACTCAGGACTGATGACTGTCACCCCACACCACAGACACAGGACTGATGACTGTCACCCCACAACACAGACACAGGACTGATGACTGTCACCCCTCACCACAGACACAGAAATGATGGCTGTCACCCAACAACACAGACACAGGACTGATGACTGTCACCTCACAACACAGACACAGGACTGATAACTGTCATTTCACAACACAGACACAGGACTGATGACTGTCACTACTCAACACAGACACAGAAATGATGGCTGTCACCCAACAACACAGACACAGGACTGATGACTGTCACCTCACAACACAGACACAGGACTGATAACTGTCACTTCACAACACAGACACAGGACTGATGACTGTCACTACTCAACACAGACACAGGACTGATGGCTGTCACTCCACAACACAGACACAGGACTGATGACTGTCACCCAACAACACAGACACAGGACTGATGACTGTCACCTCACAACACAGACACAGGACTGATAACTGTCACTTCACAACACAGACACAGGACTGATGACTGTCACTACTCAACACAGACACAGAAATGATGGCTGTCACTACTCAACACAGACACAGGACTGATGGCTGTCACTCCACAACACAGACACAGGACTGATGACTGTCACCCCTCACCACAGACACAGGACTGATGACTGTCACCTCACAACACAGACACAGGACTGTTAACTGTCACCCCTCACCACAGACACAGGACTGATGACTGTCACTCCACAACACAGACACAGGACTGATGGCTGTCACCCAACAACACAGACACAGGACTGATGACTGTCACTCCACAACACAGACACAGGACTGATGACTGTCACCCCTCACCACAGACACAGAAATGATGGCTGTCACCCATCACCACAGACACAGGACTGATGACTGTCACTCCACAACACAGACACAGGACTGATGACTGTCACCCAACAACACAGACACAGGACTGATGACTGTCACCTCACAACACAGACACAGGACTGATAACTGTCACTTCACAACACAGACACAGGACTGATGACTGTCACTACTCAACACAGACACAGGACTGATGGCTGTCACTCCACAACACAGACACAGGACTGATGACTGTCACCCCTCACCTCAGACAAAGAAATGATGGCTGTCACTACTCAACACAGACACAGGACTGATGACTGTCACCCCTCACCACAGACACAGAAATGATGACTGTCACCCCTCACCACAGACACAGGACCGATGGCTGTCACTACTCAACACAGACACAGGACTGATGACTGTCACCCCTCACCACAGACACAGGACTGATGACTGTCACTACTCAACACAGACACAGGACTGATGACTGTCACCTCACAACACAGACACAGGACTGATAACTGTCACCCCTCACCACAGACACAGGACTGATGACTGTCACCCAACAACACAGACACAGGACTGATGACTGTCGCCCCACAACACAGACACAGGACTGATGACTGTCACCCAACAACACAGACACAGGATTTATGACTGTCACCCAACAACACAGACACAGGATTTATGACTGTCACCTCACAACACAGACACAGGACTGATCACTGTCACCCCTCACCACAGACACAGGACTGATGACTGTCACCCAACAAAACAGACACAGGACTGATGACTGTCGCCCCACAACACAGACACAGGACTGATGACTGTCACCCAACAACACAGACACAGGATTTATGACTGTCACCCAACAACACAGACACAGGATTTATGACTGTCACCCAACAACACAGACACAGGACTGATGACTGTCACTCCACAACACAGACACAGGACTGATGACTGTCACCCCACAACACAGACACAGGACTGATGACTGTCACCCCACAACACAGACACAGGACTGATGACTCTCACCCCACAACACAGACACAGGATTGATGATTGTGTAAGTCATAAAAAGCCTACTGTCCACAACAAATTTCAAACTTCTCAAGAGATTTCCATAAATTACGGAAGGATATCAGATGTGTTCCTCTGCCAGATGACTAGCCTTTTCACTCTCAACTATCAAATACAAAATATTTCAGCTTCATAAATCCAGAGCTTACTGAGGACAAGGGTATGTGAAGATTACAGGACACAACATACAGAGCTACCATACTTCACATCAGAATGACATCACCTGGAGAAGGAGTGACGTACCTTTACCATGAGTGACACCTTGTTCCAATCCGTCTCCACCTCGCCCAGCTCACCGCTTGTGATGACTGATGTTCGAGCTGCATTTGGGGAGAAAAATACGTAGGCAATATAGCAAAGGAATTGGTCTCACGGCTGTCCACTGGTCTATATTCATAGTATTTAACTTTTTCTAAGATACATGTATACATTTTAAGAATTTAGGTGATGTGTGTGGGGGCATTCTGTTGCGCAAGGTGCTACCACACCAAATTCAAACTACCGAGACATAAAGGGAAATAACACTGCATGTTTAGTGAAAAATATAATATAATTGATAATTAAGAGTTTTTAAATATTTATTCGCCTGTGGATAAAAGGATCATCTATAAGAAAATATAAATGCTTCTGTAAGTTAGTGTGCTATTTTCTTAGCAATTATTAAGTATGTCTGCGTTTACTATTTCTAACCTGCAGCGACATTCCATTGATGACGTCATGCAGCGCAATGACCATTTTGTGATGCCGGTAAAGAGGTGACAATGCAGATGAGGTGGTGAAATTAGGTTTGACGTTGCGTCCAAGATTATTGCACTTATATCATGTATATAGCGAAGTGCATGTAGGTGTGTGTGTCTGCTTGTACTAGTCCGGACTGATGCCGATTTTTAGTGCTAGCACACTAAGATACAGTAAGACACAGTATACTGATTCCGAGCTGACCAGTCTCTGTTTAGCCCCTTAATGCTGAGAGCCAGACAGGGTAAAAACAAGTACCAAGTTTTAACGTCTATTGGTATGACCCTGGACCTTCTTCTCTCCAGGCAGACGCTCTACCACTAGACCACGGAGGTGGTCGGTTACAATGCAGTGACGTCGTGTTTACAAAGAATGTTTTGGCACTACTCCCATTTGCAATAGCAGTCAGCAATATGTGATAATATTACTGAGTCAAACCAGCGGTTGATAGCATGAGCAAATGTAGGGGGCTGATGATACACAATCAGCCAGGTAAGAGATAGTTACACCGGATTACAATTAACTCTGTCCTAACAACAAGCATGAGGTTCTATGGACATACACAGCTCATGATCCTGACAGAGAAAAGAGAAATCATGATTAGGAACACACCTAGGTCATTGGCCAGGATGTAGCTTTTAGTTTGGGGGAAGACATATAGGAATATTCCCGTGGAGGAGAAGGCGTCACAGCCTCCCTTGTCGACCCGGGCAGCCAGGAACACGCCATTGGTTCCATTCACTCCGCCCAGTCGGACGTCCACCTCAGCGTATATATCGGTCCTGCACGGAACATCACAAATACACACATGATGAGCATCGGTTTAATTTACATCAAATAACTTCACAAATATATTTTAGGTGTCACTTTTTTCAAATTAAATAAATCTTAACCAAACAAATCCAAAGTGTGAGCACCTGTTGTGTGACTTCATTATCAAATGATCTTCAAATGTAAATGTTGAGGTAAACATAGTAGATGACATATCTATCACCTGTTCTCTCATTCATTACCATCTGAATATCATGTTTGACATATTTGACAATGGAAGAAAACCACATAATATAATTTGAGGCAAGTTTTTTCATGTTTCCTTATGTTCATAATTTACAACTGATGCTTTCCATCTAAATCATAGTTTTTATATAAATTATGATATATCAATATATTTATTCCAAATGAAAATTCATCAGTTTAGCTAAAATACAAAGAGAGCACAAATCATGCAGATTCACTTCAGCAACCAGTGATATAGCAACAATAGATGTTCTACCTTAGAGTACACCACAATTGTTAAATTGCTGCTATTGTAGACATATGCATTGCCATCTGTTCAGTTCAGCAACAGAGTGTGCTGTTGTGGCTGTACACGACTCTTGGCTACAGTCCAGCACTAGGTCACTCCACCGTCGCTGTTGTCGCTGCTGACTTTAGTTAACCTAAGCATATATCGTGATTTGTGAGCCTAATTCTACCCAGGTAGTATCAGATCTATGTCAAATGTCCCTAGTTCAGGAAAACAGACAGTACACATGTGCAGGGCTGTGAACAGTTGGGTGAATGCTGGAGTGGACCGAGTGGCAGGCCGACATCAGCACTACAGCATCCCATAGGAGGTGTCGGGTGGGGATCTAATCTTACCTAATTTGAAAATGGGTTGCAAAATTCCGTTCCCTATCAGTTTTGTTGTAAACAAATGAACTAAAAAGGTGTTAGCATTAAAGACAAAAACAAAGGACCCCCATCTCCATCATAGTCTGAATATCCCCAAAACTTTGTTTGCGAGCCAATGAATGACGTCAATCATGTAACCTGCTATGGCTTAAGCAATGGCTTAATTACCTTGGAGAAAAATTAAGCAAACATTTCCAATACGTGACTGACACAGGTTATAAACCGTGGGTCGACTCCTGCCATCATGTCCGTTCAACAGACAGCTTGCATTTTTCCTCAACCAAGCCGTTACATAGTCACAGTTAGTGAGTATGTTTTTGTGCTGTTTTTAGCCATATCTAAGCAATATCCTGGAGAGGTACAAAGCTACAGTTAGTAAGACTGTGTTATGATTGGTAAAATTAAACTGTAAGCTGCTGCTCAACTGTCGTACAATTGTGCAGTTCAACCTTGCACTTGCAATTCTACTTTCCTGTTAGGCCTATTACTATTACAGTTCACCTCATCAAGTTTTACTATCTTAAACTTGCAACTACAGCCACAGAGTTTTACTACAGCTAATCCCTTCAGTCATAACTGTCCCAGAGTAGGCGCTACAGTGAGAGGATTGAGTTTTACTACAGCTAATCCCTTCAGTTATAACTGAAACAGACCAGTTGGGAGATCCAAACATATATGTACTACATTTGCTACAGTTGAACACACCAGTTGGGAGATCCCTACATATATGGACTACATTTGCTACAGTTGAACACACCAGTTGGGAGATCCTACATATATGGACTACATTTGCTACAGTTGAACACACCAGTTGGGAGATCCCTACATATATGGACTACATTTGCTACAGTTGAACACACCAGTGGGGAGATACTACATATATGTACTACATTCACTACAGTTGAACACACCAGTTGGGGGATCCCTACATACAACATTTGCTACAGTTGAACACACCAACTATGAGATCCCTACATATATGTACAATATTCGCTACAGTTGAACGCACCAGTTGGGGGATCCCTACATACAACATTCGCTACAGTTGAACGCACCAGTTGGGAGATCCTACATGTATATACTACATTCACTACAGTTGAACACACCAGTTGGAGATCCCTACATATATGTACAATATTCGCTAAAGTTGAATGCACCAGTTGGGAGATCCTACATGTATATACTACATTCACTACAGTTGAACGCACCAGTTGGAGTTCCCCCCTATGGTAATGGGATAGTCTAGGTTTATGGGGCACCAGGCAATGGGCGCGGTGAGTACAACTTGTCTCATCACTTGACGGTGGGTGAGGTCGGAGGTATTGTGGACTTCAAAACACCCGACTTGCGGCACCAGGTTGAAGGGTTCCTCCTGCTCACGGTACACTGAGGAGACAAGCAGACATCGCACTTACCATCAGGAAGACCACGACCCACTTGCACAACGAGACCTTAGCACTACCGTACATCGATGTCAGAGGATGGGAATCACGATCGTTGTAGCACTAAGATCGCTTTGTACAAGTGGGTCCTGGACCTACATTACCTCCCTTACACTAACTGAAGCTTTCCATAAACAGGCAACTCTTTGTCTGAAGAAGAGAGTGCAAGAGAATACAGCGGAACCTGTCAAAATCACACTTAAATTGCCCACTAAACTGGATCAGTTATCACTCAAAGATCCTGGCATTTCTCAGTTGATTATAATGACACATTTATTTATATTTATATATTTATTGTTTGATGCCATAGTCAGCAATATTCCAGCTCTATGACGGAGGTGAGTTAATTATCAAGTCTCACAGAAAAACCATTGATCACAAGTAATGTACCATGACATCAAGGTACGACGAGATGCTTTCAACCAATCCACTTGATCCATTAGCTGCCTTTTGCTACAGGCCTAGGTTGCTGGGGACCGATTCTAACTTGGAATCTCTATGACTGTACAGCACAAGAACAGTGGCAGCCATATTGGAATACAATGACATCAACTTGTTTCAGCATCTACACATCTAAACTTTCTGTAACAAGTGTGTCTGTTATGACAGATTCCGTTGTATTGCAGATCAGAGCAGTGTACATAAACTCCACTTGGGAGAGAAGAATGGTTGTTTGCCAAGCAGCAGCAATAGAGAAAGGTGCAAAGCAACAGAGGTGACAGGCAGATATAGGGTAGTGTTGCGAAACTAGTATGCACCGAACAGGGTTAATAGGGAAGAAAGTAAACAAATGACACTAGTGTGAGTGAAAAGTGATCAGCTAAAGCATGGGATGTTCAGAACTAGCTGCAGTAACCATATCTCTGTGATGCTCCCTAACATCCATTTTGATAATACAGACACAGACATACAGGCTGTTTCATAGTGTATCCTCATAGATTCCTGAATTGGAACAGACTGCACTAACAACCCTACCGGCCATAATGTACATGAACCGCAATTCCATGAAAATCGAAACATGATTCACTTCCCAAAACCGTTGCCTTCAAATGTGTACTTATACCTTCGATCCTGCAACTTTCATTGTAGTTCTTGGGTTGAAATCATATTGAGTGGTGACTGATTTGTGCAAAGATATACTGCCACTGACTCGATTTCTACTTGGATCATATTTCAGCACAGTATGCTATTCAGTGACCCTTGCAGTAGCTCAGTTACTAAACAGAAACCTTATTTTCTTGATGGCAGTATTTAAACTGAGGTCTTAAAACCATGTAACCAACATCCAACCCAGGAATCAACAACAGATGGCCCCAGTATCAATACTTTTGGATACTATGGTACCTTCAGGGTTAATTATAACCAAGTATTGGTCAACCCTCTTTTACATGTTTTTTCACAGAATAGGAAGCCAATGTGTAATGACAGAAGATGACAAATTTTAGTTTTAAGTGGAATGCCTTCAGTTCTGACCACCATCATAGTAAAGCAGCTTAGTAAACTCGGTGTTGCATTCTAGAGATATTTGTCAACATGCATTGTAATAGGTTGACAATACTGAGCTACAGATACTTCGTGTGTTTTTGCACTCCAGATAACGATGAGAAAAACAACAAGGGAGATAACCCTGTCATGGGTGCCTTTTATCTTGTATCAATAACAACACAAGTCAGCACGTTAGTAAGAACTTAATTGATTTTGCAAAAATTAGATGTCAATTTAAAAAAACAATTTAAATTTTACTACAATTCATGTTAATTTCACTAATATCACAATGATTTCGCAATATGACATTTCACACATAACTACAGTCAATCACCGTTGTTTCAACTTTGATGTGTCGAACTTATGGTTGTCTCCAAGTAAAAGAATGGTCCCTGCGTATTCCTTTGGATGCGTCAAACCTCGGACAACTTGAAGTATTTACGTAGGTCCCTTCAACTTGGACACAACAGTGTTTGACTGTACCTATCATGTACAGATTGCCCCGAACACCCTGGCTGCTGAAGTGAATCTGGCACCGCCTCCTTCTTACCAGTTGTGTGTGCCAATGACATTAAGTGATATGTTCAGGCTCTCAGCTTGACACCACACCACGGGCTGAGCCAACACTTTCTGCCTCATCACCTTGTTGGATGCACCGTCCTGCGCAACCTCAAACACCCCCATTTGCTGGGCAAGGTTGTAAGGCTCCATAAAAATTTGATAGCCTAAATAATAGTAGGAAGAGGTATTCACATGTAAACTGGAGCTATGCCTAACTCAGGAGACTGACTGATGGGGACGTATTTGATACCTTTTGGAAACCATAACAAAGACAATTTAATGATGCAAAATAAAATCACAAAGAGCATGCATATTAAGATTCCAGATAAGTGTGAGCGAGTATGGTTTTACGCGGCTTTTAGCAATATTCCAGCAATATGATGACAGGGACACCGGGAATAGGCTTCACACATTGTACCCATGTGGGGAACCAAACCCGGGTCTTGAGCATGAAGAACGCTTTAACCGCTAGGCTACCCCAGAGGATAAGAACAAGAACAACAATTTCAACATTGGACCGAAAAATGTTCATTGAATCGGTAAGGGAGTTGGAATTTACATCGTTTTAAATAGCATCTCAGTCATGTCACAGAGCGTCAGCATGGAAGGAGGTAAGCCGTGGTCAGCCAGAAAGACAACATCATAAAAGTGATACAACTAATACTTCCAGTACAAGAAAGTGACGGGGCAATACATATTCTTTCAAAAATCTGACTTTGGTTGTTATGGCTTATATCCATTTGTCATGTTAATCAATGCTACAATATTTTGTTTCTCTAATTTACTTTTACTTTCTGTTATAGTGCTTTAAATTAAGGTCTGTTGAGACTGACAATCATCCTCATTTTTATTCCATACATTAGAACACTGTCCTGGCCACAAACAAAGAAATTTTGATTTAACTTTCTTCTATTTCTAGCCATGAGCTACATAACAGAAATGAGTTTTACCTTCAAAGTCATCTGTGTAGGGGAGGGGGAAGGGTTTGGAGGGGGGTGGGACAGTGTCAAACGCCCCCTTCTCCCCCACTTCAAGTGTGGTCAGGGTGTAGATTTCATCAGGGTTCAACTTGAGTGACGCCTTGCCGTTCACAATCTGCAGGTAGAACCAACATGACATAATGTGCATCTTCATCTTTTACTACAAACAGCTGTCTTAGTTAGACGGGAACTAATTATTAAGGTAATGTTTACTGCATATGTTTTATCTGTTGTCCAAGAATTCATGATGTCACAAACCTTGTTTGTTTGTTTAACGCTGCACTCAGCAATATTCCAAATATATGACGGCGGTCTGACAAATAATCAAGTCTGGACAAGACAATCCAGTGACCGTGATCATTAGCATTGATCCACACAATTGGGATACGATGACATGCATCCAACCGATCCTTGTTGTCGCCTCTTACAGCAAGCATGGGTTGCTGAAGACCTATTCTAACCAGGATCTTCACGGGTCTCTCAACAAACCTAACAGCTCTGAATATGAATATGTAAGTCCATTAAATATGAAAATGTACAAATACAGTATATTCACAACCCATCTGCTTCATTAAAAGTAATTTTAAATGCACCAATAGTTGCAGTGTTCCCGTTTACTGGTAATTACCAGTTTTTTACCGGTAAAATTAGGCTTACACCGGTAATTCATGTTACTGCCAGTCCCTGTGGACCAGCAAGTAAAGTACCTTATAAATCTTTGTTGTTGAACAAAACAAAGTCAGCTTGTCAGTTGCCATCTGGGTTTCCTCGTCTATTTCTAGCGCTATTAAATAACATTTCGCTTTGCTTCAAGGTTAAATATATATTTGCAGCGATTTAGTTTGAAATATAAAAAAAAAGAGAGTTGAAAGAATTAAAACCAGGTAATTTTCATGTTTTTTTCATTTGTTGAAAGTTGGGACAGACAAAAATTTGGGGGGACTGGTAATTTTTAGAGTTGCTAGTACTGGTGGACTGGCAGTTTCAAAAGCCTGCAGGAACACTTATCAAAAATTATATAACTAATCATAACAAAATGGGGGTAAATCCCAAATTAGATATGACTGATGTGAAGTCATGTCATTGAACCTGCAACAAGAGAGGAACTGTACGAGTACTGCACAGAACATCTTGCAATAGACAGGCAGCAGCTAGGGATAGGGTTCCATGTAGCAATGGCAAATTTCATATCGAGACCATTAGACTGTATAAGTTTAGACTGCATTGAAACATGACATGATAGATAGCATGGGTGTGAAATAAACTGGCAAGTGTTTCACTCCTGGTGTATCTATGTAGAGAGCGGGGTGTTTGATCATAAAAATAATACAGTTTCAGTGCCTTAATTTGGACTTGAGACTCCTCTAGTAGGACATGTATGTTTGGGTCAATAGGAAAGTGAGGAAGATACTGACCGGGAGGGTCTTCTGTTTCTCGAAGAACACGTCGGCTTCAGCTCCGAAGCTAGGCTTGCTGTACCACACGTTGAGGGCAGACAGAGCCGCCTGTAATGAGGACAGAGGATCTTCCTTCAGCTGGACACACCCTGCATCCTTACATCTGTGTAGACCCCTCCCCGAGTCACTGCCCAAATACTCAAACACCGGCTGGTTTCCTTATACAAATACTGATTACCTCAAGGATTCCCTTTAATTTTTAGAATGATGTGCTGATAATATTAACTGAGCACACTGTCCTTGATTCCATCTCATTAAAAGTCCCCTTTGGAGCCCAATAAACTACATCCCCAGTGTTCTCTTACTGCTGTGCAGAAGGTCATGCTCCATGCATATAATGTGCCAAGCACTCAAGTCTAGCAAGGATGCTTATAAATTTGGTATTCAAGTTCCCCTTATGATGACATTACACCAATACAATGTAACTACAAACTGGAATCAATTATTATTATTATTATGACACATTTAGCTGATAAGACAGCATTCATTTCAAACATGCAGTAACATTTTTCTCACATCAAAATAACTCACACCTTCTAATAACATAAAAAATAATAATACAGTCCTCATGCACAAAAGTTCCAAAATAGAATGTACTCAATCACACATTCTTGTATACTTTATCAACAGAAATATTTCTAGAAGGTTCTTCCCAAAGCCATCACCAAGTCCACACGAGTTCCACATCTATGACAAGTTTGGCTTACTACCACGACCTACTTACAAAACTGGCTTTAAAATGCATGATGACCTCTGTGGCGGTGACGTTGTATGGTAATATGGGAGGTCGGATACAGAACGAGTGTCTAAATGTCTGACATAAAATAGACAGTGTTAGAGAACGTAAGACAACAAGGTGACACAGCACTAATGGAGGACACCACACAGGATACAGGATCTTAGCGGCACTTCGCTTACAGGAATATCTTCATCATCAAGGGACAATCCATAAACAAAATTTGGTCAAAATCATAATTTTCTAAAAGATACAATATCAAATGTCCAGGGCTGCATGTTGTCACTATCCGACTAGCTTGAGTCTGTTTGTCTAGTTTCCAAGGTATCCCGAAGTCTTTATATGTTATCACAAATTGGAAAAGTAAATGTGTCAGATCAGTTCGTCCCTGGATTTCCACACACATATTTTTAGGGAAAATTTTTTATGATTTTGAAAATATTTTCCCTATAGTTCATAATTTACCCTCACTGTACTGGAACGGAACAAAAGTGAAAACCACAAATGGTCTTTGGCTAAAGTAGATGTATAAAAATAATATAAAACTAGAAATGTCCCTTCAGATCATGAAGGTGTTGCAAGGCATGTACAACCAGCAACCAGGCTCATTAGAGCATCGATTATGTTTTATTGTTTTCTAGAATATAATTAGATGCATTTCAGGAGAGAAAATGTATCTTCACACAACACAGTGGCATCTGTGAATGAGTATGTGAGTTCAGTATTGAAGGAAACCTACTTTTTCATGCCACATGGGCACCAGCTACAGACAGTATCAAGCTATGTTCAGTGACTGTTTCCCCTGTATGAAGCATGGTGTTAAGCCCTGTGTGCCAGTGTGGTACCACCAGTCAGTACTGCCTCACCTTCACCTGGTACAGATCAGTCACTTACAAAGCTGCCCTTGAACTCAATGTCCACCGTGGTTGCATTCACATTGTATGGCGGGAGAGCCGGCCGAATACACAGGGAGTGGTCATGACTCTGATAACACAAGACTTCATACAACAGCCAGGCATGGGGGTATTGGGAGGAGGTGTACTCCAGTGAAGCCTTCAGCGGGATTATGATGGCCTTTGCCAGTGACTGAATGTTGTTTTGTGCCACAGTCAGGATTATTACAGCTTTGTCATGGCAGATAACACACCAGTCAAGATCATGGGTCAGGCATGATGCTACAGAACCAGGCAGGTGACGCATCCTCATCAGTCAGCCTTTACGACAAGCATGAGATACTGGCACCTACTCCTCTCTTGAATCCCCAACATTCAAAATGATGCATTTGCAAAGTTGGATTATACACTTTGAGAACTGTTTGAGGGAAGAATTAATTATCTTGCCAATAGCCAAAATACCAAACAAATGAAAGCAAAATATTACTTCAAATCTGTGTAGGTCTATGTAAGATGTTTTCAAGTTACATTGTCTTAGATAATTAAAAGAATATATTAAGATATATTTCATACATTTATCATGTTTTTGTTAACAGAATGAGTTTAACTTATTTACCGATATTAACAAAAGTTACTGGGAACCTCCCATGTAATTATAGTAATTTATTTACTGATTAATTGATAATCCCATAACCATGGTAACAAACCAATACCAACCATGGTTTCTATGACGATAGTGAGGTCCTTCCCATCAGGACTGACCAGACCCACGTAGCTACCCCCTGTCTCCAGTTTCCCCACCCCGGCGCCATGACGGAGGTACTTCCATCCTATCTCTGTAAACTGGGTCGTGTGAGCTGAAACACAGGATGATCAATCTGATGAGGGTGTTGTCTTAGGATCTTGTAGCAAAATGGGGAATCAGAGTATTCCCCTCATTAATATACTTACCCTGACACTACAGTATGCAATATTCCTTCTTGCTTTGTTTTATAACAGTGTAAAACAAGAATCACCGAAACACGCCCTCCAACCACCACAGATACCTTGACACAAAGATCATATTATTCAAACTAATGTAGCAGGGCCTGGAGTCATCCCACAGATGACATCCTTACATTGTCAGCCTCCTGACGGGGTTAACCTCTTTGGTCATGTGGACGAGGCGTCCGACCTCTGTTCAGAAGGTCCGTGGTTCGAATCCCATCATGGGATTCGGAAATGTTATAGATTATAGAATGTCTACATAGACCCCCCTCCTGGTCTCTACCTGTAATCCATATCGGACTCTGTACTACATAGTTCCCCCTCCTGGTCTCTACCTGTAATCCATATCGGACTCTGTACTACATAGACCCCCCTCCTGGTCTCTACCTGTAATCCATATCGGACTCTGTACTACATAGACCCCCCTCCTGGTCTCTACCTGTAATCCATATCGGACTCTGTACTACATAGACCCCCCTCCTGCTCTCTACCTGTAATCCATATCGGACTCTGTACTACATAGTTCCCCCTCCTGCTCTCTACCTGTAATCCATATCGGACTCTGTACTACATAGTTCCCCCTCCTGGTCTCTACCTGTAATCCATATCGGACTCTGTACTACATAGACCCCCCTCCTGGTCTCTACCTGTAATCCATATCGGACTCTGTACTACATAGTTCCCCCTCCTGGTCTCTACCTGTAATCCATATCGGACTCTGTACTACATAGTTCCCCCTCGTGGTCTCTACCTGTAATCCATATCGGACTCTGTACTACATAGACCCCCCTCCTGGTCTCTACCTGTAATCCATATCAGACTCTGTACTACATAGACCCCCTCCAGGTCTCTACCTGTAATCCATATCAGACTCTGTACTACATAGACCCCCCTCCTGCTCTCTACCTGTAATCCATATCGGACTCTGTACTACATAGACCCCCTCCTGGTCTCTACCTGTAATCCATATCAGACTCTGTACTACATAGACCCCCTCCTGGTCTCTACCTGTAATCCATATCAGACTCTGTACTACATAGACCCCCCTCCTGCTCTCTACCTGTAATCCATATCGGACTCTGTACTACATAGACCCCCTCCTGGTCTCTACCTGTAATCCATATCAGACTCTGTACTACATAGACCCCCCTCCTGGTCTCTACCTGTAATCCATATCAGACTCTGTACTACATAGACCCCCTCCTGGTCTCTACCTGTAATCCATATCGGACTCTGTACTACATAGACCCCCTCCTGGTCTCTACCTGTAATCCATATCGGACTCTGTACTACATAGTTCCCCCTCCTGGTCTCTACCTGTAATCCATATCGGACTCTGTACTACATAGACCCCCCTCCTGGTCTCTACCTGTAATCCATATCAGACTCTGTACTACATAGACCCCCTCCAGGTCTCTACCTGTAATCCATATCAGACTCTGTACTACATAGTTCCCCCTCCTGGTCTCTACCTGTAATCCATATCAGACTCTGTACTACATAGACCCCCTCCAGGTCTCTACCTGTAATCCATATCGGACTCTGTACTACATAGTTCCCCCTCCTGGTCTCTACCTGTAATCCATATCGGACTCTGTACTACATAGTTCCCCCTCCTGGTCTCTACCTGTAATCCATATCGGACTCTGTACTACATAGACCCCCCTCCTGGTCTCTACCTGTAATCCATATCAGACTCTGTACTACATAGACCCCCTCCAGGTCTCTACCTGTAATCCATATCAGACTCTGTACTACATAGACCCCCCTCCTGCTCTCTACCTGTAATCCATATCGGACTCTGTACTACATAGACCCCCTCCTGGTCTCTACCTGTAATCCATATCAGACTCTGTACTACATAGACCCCCTCCTGGTCTCTACCTGTAATCCATATCAGACTCTGTACTACATAGACCCCCCTCCTGCTCTCTACCTGTAATCCATATCGGACTCTGTACTACATAGACCCCCTCCTGGTCTCTACCTGTAATCCATATCAGACTCTGTACTACATAGACCCCCCTCCTGGTCTCTACCTGTAATCCATATCGGACTCTGTACCATAGACCCCCTCCTGGTCTCTACCTGTAATCCATATCGGACTCTGAACTACATAGTTCCCACTCCAGGTCTCTACCTGTAATCCATATCGGACTCTGTACTACATAGTTCCCACTCCAGGTCTCTACCTGTAATCCATATCGGACTCTGTACTACATAGACCCCCTCCTGGTCTCTACCTGTAATCCATATCGGACTCTGTACTACATAGTTCCCACTCCAGGTCTCTACCTGTAATCCATATCGGACTCTGTACTACATAGACCCCCTCCTGGTCTCTACCTGTAATCCATATCGGACTCTGTACTACATAGTTCCCACTCCAGGTCTCTACCTGTAATCCATATCGGACTCTGTACTACATAGACCCCCTCCTGGTCTCTACCTGTAATCCATATCGGACTCTGTACTACATAAACCCCCTCCTGGTCTCTACCTGTAATCCATATCAGACTCTGTACTACATAGACCCCCCTCCTGGTCTCTACCTGTAATCCATATCGGACTCTGTACTACATAGACCCCCTCCTGCTCTCTACCTGTAATCCATATCAGACTCTGTACTACATAGACCCCCCTCCTGGTCTCTACCTGTAATCCATATCGGACTCTGTACTACATAGACCCCCTCCTGGTCTCTACCTGTAATCCATATCAGACTCTGTACTACATAGACCCCCCTCCTGGTCTCTACCTGTAATCCATATCAGACTCTGTACTACATAGTTCCCCCTCCTGGTCTCTACCTGTAATCCATATCGGACTCTGTACTACATAGACCCCCCTCCTGGTCTCTACCTGTAATCCATATCGGACTCTGTACTACATAGTTCCCACTCCAGGGTTCTACTGCTGTCATCAGCCCATCTCGGAAGAATGGCAGAGCTTGGTAGTAGCTGGCGATCAGGTTCCATGAGATGGTGCTGAAATTACATCAATAGAATAAAATGTACAAACAGAACTAAAATGCTCTGTGTTCAAATGTAAGATTATTTTACACTTGTTTACTTGAAAAAAAGCTTAGAAACAATTAATGATTAATATTATACGAACATATCTTTGAAGGATTATGAGTATACTGCAGCTTTTGAAAATCACGCTAGTCAGCTGGCCTGAGACTACTAATTTGTGCTGAGGGCAAATAAATCCCAGTGATGATGACTAGAAGCATTTGAGGGCTATAATTCTTTGCCAGTGCTCAATGGTTTGACTTGACTTCAAATCAGTCTACTGGGACAATCAATAGCTACTGACTCTGAGGACAAGCGAAATAAGGTAAGCCCTCATCCTCTTGACTGGTTTATAAACAAATTCCAAGGCTGATACTGTACGGCTGATGAATAGGAAATGATTAATGAAGTTCTGTATCTTTATTTAATATCATTTTTAAGTAACCCACCTTGTCATGAATCCATTCACATAATTTTGATTTAGAATCTGAAAAAGATACACATCCATCAGTGAACATTGAAAGTTCTACATTTTAGGTTGCTTGACCTAATCATAAGATTCTGTGTAAGTGAGGGAATGCCATTATATGTACTAAGTCAGCAATACTTTATTTATATCATGACTAAGAATCAAATCAACTTTGGACCAATCTGGTAATTGACAGCTTGTGTTCGTGTATTTGAACAAGTCAGTTAGTTTTGTGTATTGGCAGAATGTATAGATATGAATGTAGATATGCAACACTGTCTGTTTCAAATGTTGTGATACTTGTATTCATGTATGGTATCCAGGTGACAATCTGACTACTTTCATGCTGTAAATGTGCAACTGCACCTGAGACGTACCCGGGCCCAGCATCCGCCGCCGACGTTGTCATTGAAGGTGCTGAAGTCTTCTGATGACCACAGCTGCTTGCCCGTCTGCATGGAGGCTGTGGTGGTCAAGGTTCCCGGGTAGTGAGTTCTACCAACCACATTAGAAATATGGAGATGTTGGACTCATTTCATTTCTTGTGGTTTTATAAGACTAATATTTAGGAGGCAACAAAATAATGAATGTTCGTTTGTTTGTTTAATGTCGCACTCAGCAATATTCCTGCTATATGATGGCAGTCTGTAAATAATTGAGTCCGGTCCTGACAATCAATTATGACTGATATCATAAGCATCAATACACACAATTGTTATACGATGACATGGATCAACCAAGTCAGCGAGACTGACCACCCAATCCCATTAGTCACCTCTTATGTCATGCATAGTTGCTTCTTATGACAAGCATTGGTTGCTAATGAAGACCTATTCTAACATGGATCTTCACGGGTGCAAAATTATTGTTTTCAAAAATGGAACGAAAAACAGTAGTTAAGTGAGTAAACATATTCCAGTTATGGTACATCATAGCATATTAGACAAGCCAGGGCCAGGCAAAACAGTGGTCGACAGCATGAACAACCATTCATGCATTGTGCCCATTGATCCACTGGAGACAGGATCATACAAGACTGCTCCATTTATTTCATGGGTCATATTGCAGTACTCATAGTGTAGCACAGATCACCAACATATCGGCAGAGCAGATCAAGGTTTTCAAGGTATACAGTCCAAGAAAGAAACTTTGGAACTGGACTACACACAATGTTTTGTTTGTTGTTTAACACTGCACTCAGCAGTATTCCAGCTATATGACGGCAGTCTGTAGATAATCAAGTCTGGACCAGAGAATCCAGTGATAGACATCATGAGCTTGATCAACTCAATTGGGATACGATAATATGCCAACCCTGATAGTCACTGCTCATGACAAGCATAGTCGCTTTGTACGGCAAGCATGGGTTGCTGAAGACCTATTCTACCCAAGAACTTCACGGGTCAGAAAACCTCTCACAGCATACTTCTTTTACATCCTCCAGATTACACAACAACCCCAGCGTGTCACTCCTCACCCTATATAGTCAATGGCACGAGCAAGCTCTGAATCCTTGAGCATATCTTTGGCAATGCCCCATCCTCCGTCAGCTGCCACCATACGGACATTGCTCAGGCCATTGTCATCCAACACCTTTCTTAGAGTCTAAACAGAGGGAAACATTTCAAATTTCAATGGATTGTCCACAAATCAGTAAAAATAAAGATAATTGCTTCTCAGTCAATGATTTTTGAAAACCTGGGGCTGAACATGCTCTATTATCTAGTGCATTTTATGTCCATTCTATTATGATACTACTCTGGACAACCCATTCGCCACCATAGCTGCATTCAGGAAGTGATGTTGCCAGTTCCATCTCTCTTACCACACTACTTTAGCAGAGAATTTCTCTTACTCGTGATCTTGAATTTAACAGCCAATCAAATGCAACTTCTTAAGGGGAGTTTGGGATTGACATACATTCCAAACCACCAGATACATTCAGTCACCTTGTAAGTCAAACAAATTCTAATCCAGAAATTCACCAGATTCATGTCTACAAAATAACTTTTAGTAACTAGTCGTACTCCATATAGAGTGTGAGACCGGGGACAGCTTACCTTGATGTAGGTGATGTCATAGTTCCTTTCATTCCACACCTGCATACACAGAAACAGGAATAACACCCAAACCATGGATCAGTATTTATCACAGAACTTCAACAAAGCAATTTGTTTAGAGAATGGAATTATAAAAATACCTCATTTATTGAATTTGAAGTTTTAAATTTTGCTGAAGTTCTTTTTTTTTTTTAATTCAGAGGTATTATGACATTGTATTTATAACTTTGCATTCAATGCAATAACGCATAACTAATATTAAAGCTTCTTTTTTTATAGGTCTTGTTATAAGAGAAATACAAGTAACTGCTTCAAAGCCTTCACATACAATATGAATTGGGATTTATTTTCATTTCAGTTTACGATTTTACTAATGTAAGCTAAAACATTTGGGCCAAATATCGGCCTCCGAGGAGATTTAATATTGTTCCCCACATTACTGAATCCTAGCTTTATAATTTGTCATATTTTGTCCCACCAATATGTTTGGAAAACAAAATGGTGATTCTGATAAATAAATAATCAATTTATTGTGCTCTTAAGACAATATTTTTCTCAAAATAAGTCATATAAGAAAACTCTTGAAACTGACAGAGTAGCCCAACTTCATTAATTAAAAATGCAACCAAGATATCCTCCGACGGTAGCAATATTGTCTGTACTGAGGACCTACCCCAATAAAGTCGAGGGTGAGATTGTAGTATTTCTTGGCTCCTTGGACCCACTTCAGGATGTAGGTGGCGGTCTGCACGGGGTTCGTGTACGGGCTGCGTGTCCCGGCCCCAACCCAGCCCGGGAAGGTCCACGGAAGACCATACAACTTGATGTTGGGGTTGCGCTGGAACAGGGCAGATTACATACAGCCTTCCACTTTTACCTAGAGCTTATATATATCTTATATCATGTATATAGCAGTCTCTTTTTAAACGTTGTAAAGACATTTACTATCAAACTATCAAACTCAAACGTCTTGTGAACAGCTAAGATGAATGAGCTACATTCACACAGGTAGTTGCTAAGCAACCTTGTGAACAGCTAAGATGAATGAGCTACATTCAAATAGGTACAGTTGCTAAGCAACCTTGTGAACAGCTAAGATGAATGAGCTACATTCACATAGGTACAGTTGCTAAGCAACCTTGTGAACAGCGAGACTTGCTGAGACCCATTGTTGTGAACAGGTATTACTATAAAGAGTCTAGAGTGAGTTGATTTGGCTTAACACTGCTTCGAACAGACTCTCTGTCATATCATGGCATGTCAGCTTGATGTGGAAAGAAAAGTCAAGAGAAATTAGTTATCATCCATAACATGCCACTTCCTGTTTCTCCAACATGTAACTTATTTAAGGTCAGGTGAAATGGGGTTTAGTGTCGAATCCAAGTGTGTGTGTGGCTGCTTGTACTAGTCCGGACTGATGCCGATTTTATAGAGCTAGCCCAGTAAGATACCATGACGCAGTTTAACATGAATACCCCACTCAGACACAGTATAATGACCAGTCCTTGTTTTAGCCCCTTAATGCCGAGCGTCAGACAGGGTTACAAGTACCATCCGGGGATCCGAGCAGACGCTCCACCACTAGAGCACAGGGGCAGTCATAACTTATTTAAAGTCTTTTCATTTGCAATATCAACTAGGCAACTAGTTTTCTTCCCAAATGTTGTAAATTATACATACAATCAATTATGGTAATAGTTTGTACTTGAATCATGACTTTATTTTCTCACTGACCTTCTTGGCCTCCAACATGAGCCACCACTCGTATCCTCTCTCATAGTTCTCCTCCCAGCTGTTGTGCATGTGGGAGGACTCGGTGCCATCTACAACACAAGGCTACATACATCACATCTTAAATACAGGCAGGTCATCTAAGTATTACCACCCACGTGTACAGTTACCATACACGTCATATGAGGCCCAAACCTCGGTGTGTTCTATGGGGTTTTGTGTTCTCTATCCGACATTAACCTAGTCAATAGTCATGTTGTGTTCTCTATCCGACATTAACCTAGTCAATAGTCATGTTGTGTTCTCTATCCGACATTAACCTAGTCAATAGTCATGTTGTGTTCTCTATCCGACATTAACCTAGTCAGTAGTCATGTTGTGTTCTATATCCGACATTAACCAAGTCAGTAGTCATGTTGTGTTCTCTATCTGACATTAACCTAGTCAGTAGTCATGTTGTGTTCTCTATCCGACATTAACCTAGTCAATAGTCATGTTGTGTTCTCTATCCGACATTAACCTAGTCAGTAGTCATGTTGTGTTCTCTATCTGACATTAACCTAGTGAATAGTCATGTTGTGTTCTCTATCCGACATTAACCTTGTCAGTAGTCATGTTGTGTTCTCTATCCGACATTAACCTAGTCAATAGTCATGTTGTTCTCTATCCGACATTAACCTAGTCAATAGTCATGTTGTGTTCTCTATCCGACATTAACCTAGTCAATAGTCATGTTGTGTTCTCTATCCGACATTAACCTAGTCAGTAGTCATGTTGTGTTCTCTATCCGACATTAACCTAGTCAGTAGTCATGTTGTGTTCTCTATCCGACATTAACCTAGTCAGTAGTCATGTTGTGTTCTCTATCCGACATTAACCTAGTCAATAGTCATGTTGTGTTCTCTATCCGACATTAACCTAGTCAATAGTCATGCTGTGTTCTCTATCTGACATTAACCTAGTCAGTAGTCATGTTGTGTTCTCTATCCGACATTAACCTAGTCAGTAGTCATGTTGTGTTCTCTATCCGACATTAACCTTGTCAGTAGTCATGTTGTGTTCTCTATCCGACATTAACCTAGTGAATAGTCATGTTGTGTTCTCTATCTGACATTAACCTAGTCAGTAGTCATGTTGTGTTCTCTATCCGACATTAACCTAGTCAATAGTCATGTTGTGTTCTCTATCCGACATTAATCTAGTCAATAGTCATGTTGGGTACCAACATCCTGAAATATTTATTTGGCAGTTTTTATCAAGGGCTGGAGTCAACTTGATCACAGGACGACTTTTAATCTTGGGGTTTTCCACAATTTCTAGTTTGGGCCAATTCTGTCATGCTGATAAAAAGTACCAATGTGCATAGTCAGGGATATCACGTAAATGATGACAACGATGACAGTACAATGACTTTAAATTTTAGTTTCTCAATAATTGTGTATATGTCTCCCCTGAACTGTATTATGAAGGGCATGTGACATATTGTCCAATAAGGAGAAGAAATAACACATCTTCATGTTTTATAATGCTTATGGCGAAAGTGCATGTAAAATGCAGATTCCTATTTAGCAGGACAAATGTTGTTGACATGTGTTTAGCAAGGACTAGTGACAGTTATCCTGGAGACATTTGCAACACTGTAAATGTAAGGACAGGGAGTGTGTAAAGTTCAAGTCAAACAAACCTGTACTCTGTGCATCTCCTCCTATTTCAACTTTAAGGATCTGCAGAGAAGCTCCGAAGTTGGGCTACAAGAAATCAAATAGTGTATGAGCATATGTACTAGCAACTGTGGCAATAATGGCTGAAGGAAAAAGCTTCATTTGAGACCATAATTATATTTGGCATGTTATGTAACACATCTTTGTCGCGGTTCACAGTAAACAGTTGTGTTGAGGAGCACAAAATGTAATCACTTCCATATTTTGTTTCAGTAAGATTAACTATCAACTTATGATCAACTTCTGAACATGTTGAAACCATTAGCATGCAAAGAACAAAAAAAATATTTTAGGAAAAACCCCAAAAAGAACAACATACCAGCAAATCCAGTCATAAAGGAAATATTTATAGCTGCTAACTATGTATGGTGTCTATGTATTCAATGTCAGTTGCTTGAACGTCTGAAGTCAGGTCATTGCAGATTATATCTTATATGTCATTCGGTATACCTTGAAAAGATAGTCCAAGATTTCATCTCTTTGCTTTTCAGGGTAGTTCACCAATAGCTTTGATGTTGCCTGAAAATTTAAAACGTATATAGTAACAATATGAAAACATAATCAAAATCAACAAAACGATCTCAACAAATCAATAAACAGCTGATACCATTGTCATAGCATCATACAACTTGTGTCCAAGCTGCACTTGGTCTCATCTCTAACATTGTCTTAATACGCACACACAAAAAGTCATCAAAAAACAACATCTGAAGTCTCAATGTCTGTCACATATATTATAAGTTATAGCAGCATAACGAGGGGTACATGTGGTTACATGCCTTCCGTGTTGTTATATACCACGAGCTGGATAATCAGGTATCTCCTTAGGCATTAATGCTTATTTTAACATTATTGCATTGAATGTGATGTTGAAAAACCTCTGAATTTAGGAAAATAAGTACTAATTAAAAACTCTGAATTTTGAACAAAATAACTAAATAAATATATTTCCAAATTTGCCTGCCCAATCCTAGATATAAATCCCTGCTGAAAAGTGTACGATTTAAGGCTGTGTCTTTACTGTAATATTACATAACTATGAACACTGAAAGATGAAGGTCATTTTACATTAATTTGTGAAGCGTCCACTGCTGTATAGGCTAAATACTGAGCAACTACATAAGGCACCCTAGCCACGTGATCTACACTTTCTTGCGCAATTAATCAAATAAGAGCACTTTAGAAGTTTGAAACTATTAATTATTTAAGTTTGTATTTATAGAAAGTCCACAAAACAAGGAATTATGATACTTTTCTCTTTGATCCTAATGTAATATAGGCCTATATGCTCGTGCAGGTATTCTGCGGTAGGTTTGCATGTGTTGGGGCCATGCAGTTGCCTTATACAGCATAAATTGTCTGTCAGTTCACACGAAACGTGTATTTGGCAAGGATGTACCACAATCGGTGTGGTAAGTAAACTATCATAACATCACTGCTCTGGCCAACCACTCCCCCTCCCCCTTTTCAGTAACACTGTACCTGTTCAGGTACAAATAAAGTCAACAGTACACTGTAGACCTACCCCGCCTCCGCTGAGGCCGCCAATTCCATCAAACTGTCTTTCTAGTCCAACAGAGTCATCAAATATTACAACACCGGCTGAAAATTCCACGAAAATCGCAACAGTAACAAACGCGAGCGTTGTGTAAAACGTCATCTTCGTGGACTGAATACAGCAACTGAACTGTTCTTGGATTTCAGTATGACAAGACGGAGTCACATGATGAATCGGCCTTGACCTTATGCTTGGTCAAATTATATTTTCGTATGATTTACGTTATGTCCTTTTGAAAATATCTGAGGGAGGAAGTTGATAAATCAAACATTATGCATGCTATTATGGTATTGTTGCGAGGTTTCGAGTTTCATTAGTATGGATTATGTAAACTACACTGTTCTACTTCTTGCGGCTATTAAATAAATGTCTACTTTAAACGCGGGAATTACGAACTCATGATTTAGCATACAAAATATCTGTACCTGAAATGACAATAGAACACTTTTCTTGCTTAAATTCTGGATCTGTTCTGACATGAATTTAACTATGCATACAGATCGAGCCAATGACCTGACAATACTGTACGCCCCCTTCACATAATCTAATCGCAGCCGACATGAAGGGCAACAGCTAGGGCATACTTGAAGATATCACGTACCGTAAATACTCGCATAAATAATAATGTTGGTTGTAAATAAATTTGCTACAGCTTGGTTTTCATTTCTTTGAAAACACAGCCCTTATTTGTGTCTGAAACACGAACGATGACAACGTTTAAATGTATTTTGTATATATTTTGTACATCAAAATAATGTCGAAATATAAAAATTAACTTGCGTTTCGAAAAAGGTCACAGATACATTTAGCGCACATAAGGGGAGCCTTGTGTTCGTTGTTTGTTTATTTGTTTGTTGTTTAACGCCGCACTCAGCGACTGACGTCATGAGCAATCTATTTATTTCCGATATATTTTTAGGTATCATTTAATCGACCTTGATAAAATCAAATCAGGAATAAATAGTAAAACGGTGCCTCGTAAAGCATCGCCTCTTACAGCAAGCATGCGTTGTCGAACACCTATTCTAAGCCGGATCTTCACGTGTTTAATATACCTGATGATTAACCAGTAATGGCCCAATACAACCGTGCCCGATCTCTACCTTGTTTCAGAACAGCATAATTGTACAATGTCAAAATCATGGTCATGAGGTGTATGTACGGTCGTTTGTGATATGAGATGATGATCATATCACTTTGACCAACTAACGCAGCTAGGGTAACATTCGTTTGTTATCAAAGGTCATCACATTACAAAGAAAATGATAACCTAATGTAAATGCGTATACGGCACGTGGGCCTCCACGTTGCATCACCACACTTACGCCTTGTGTGTGGTACGCTGTACAGGTGGAGAAACTACTACTTGTATGTGTGTAGGAGCAAGTGTGGAGACTGAAGAGTGCAGCGAATATCTGAAGCAGGGGTTCATTCATACACTACTGACAAACTATATACAGGGAAACTAATGAGAAGAGTGTAGCTATCGTTGATGCATACATTTACAATAACGTGGCGTTGCATCTGAACGCGACATCTAATTACAATGGCATTTCACTTCATGCACGAACAGCACGTAAAGCACGTGAACACAGGCGCCAAAGTGTGTGCGCCCAATCACTGAAGCAATTGAGCTCAGAACGAGAAAAAGCTCTAAAATGCCTCCGAGACAGTATCTCATTGAACAGACAAAATGGCGAACTGTGGGTACAATAAAGGTGGGACGTCAATATCCCATGTTGTCCTGATGTTTTGCCAATCAAAAAGTGTAATTTCTCGACTTTGGTGCTGCAAAATAAACTCGACTTTATTGACTTTATAAACTTTTCTGCTTAGACCTTCTTCTGTATTTGACCAATAAGTCCACAACTTGCAAGTGTTACAAGGAAAGTAAGCAACATGTGGCTGTCAGCCACTTGAACATGTCTGATACCGCTACACTCCATTCCACTATTTCAGAGTGTTCGCATTTTTGAAATGTCAGTTGGACAGTAATGACCATTGGCTACGTCGTCCTTTCAGAAAAATGCAATCTGACAGTAATATAAGATTCGTTCGCGGATGTGGATAATTAAAGTTGATAAAGTCTTAACTTAATGTCAACATGGCTGATAATTCTATTCCAATATTTAAGATGTCGATTGGGCCATAATGACCCTAGGCTACATTGTCCTTTCAGAAACATGCAATTTGACCGTGATCTGAGATCATAATTCATTCGCCGATACTGATAAATAAAGTTGATAAAGTCATGTTAATGTCAATTGATATATTATCATAAAACACATTTTGAACAATAACATTGAAGTAATCAATGTTACTGAAATACCGTCTATTTCTATTTGACAGACAGACAGGCAGACAGACAGACAGACTTTATTCAGTACAGTAGGCCCATTATACAAACCAGATGGAAAATAATAGTTAAATCACATGGTGAATAAACGGCTGGAGAAAAGTACACTTTATGTCACAGGGCTAGGTGATTTGCTTCTTAGTGCTTGACAAAGGAATTTAATCAAACATTTAATAACATGGATATTGTCGGTTGACAAGTCTTATTTGACGTGAATATGAAACACGAGCTATATCATTGAGTCTATCATGTAAATTGTCCACTAAGCTCCACTGATAACCCACCATGCATATCTATGTGTGATACTATTAGATAGATATTGTGTCACATGACTGTCACATGACTGTCACATTGCGTTAACAATGTATTTACATGTTTTTGTCGTCTCCTTTTGTTTCGTGATTGGGTCTGGTGACCCTACCCCAGGGAAATACACCATCGACGACACACCCGGGTATGGGCGTGGTTTCGATGGCATCGGAGCTATCAGTGGTGGAGGGGTAAGGGTAGTATAGCGTATTGTTCATCCTCAGACAGGGCCAAATGCGACTCACGATTGTCCCTACACGAGGATTAATATCAGACATTTGGTGTTTGCTGTTACTGACAATACTTTGATAACTATGAGAATGTGAAAAGCTGAGGTTAGGGCCTCAGTAGGATGTTGTACTTGTTGCAATGTACAATGTACTTGTATCAATGTACAATGTACTTGTATCAATGTACAATGTACTTGTATCAATGTACAATGTACTTGTTGCAATGTACAATGTACTTGTATCAATGTACAATGTACTTGTATCAATGTACAATGTACTTGTATCAATGTACAATGCGACGTTATCAGAACAACTTTAGTCGATAGACGTGACAATATCATTATGCCTTAAAATTAATTTGTTGATTTCATGTTTTCCTCCGATCTAATACACAACAACATTTTTATTCAATTCAACAGGAAATGAAACTCAAAGTGGCTATTTCCGGCTTCCCTGTCAAATTGTTTGTGTAAACAAGATCACGCACAGGTGGCAGGTCACGTGATGATCAACACGTCGTGTAAATGACCACGTGACGACAAATCAACAGTCCCTTAGGGCAGTTGGCGAAACTAAGCGTTTCTTTTCTTACAGTTTCTGAATAAAGATTGTCACTAGTGCCGTCTTCACGCAGCAATGAACAGTTGTTTGTATTGTCCAGATAAAACAATTGTGAAGTTATGAGTTATGTTTAGTGATTTATGATGTTTGTTAGCATGGAAGGACATATTTCACATGGAAATATTTTGATCAAATGCACAGGCACTAAAATCCCAACTACAATGTATGTGGAAATAATTGTTGAAAAGAACACCTTTTTCATTTATATATAATGTGCTCAACAAAGTTATTTGATTTTATTGATACTTTCAATGCGCACCCAGGCCCTGAATCTGATCACTTTCCACTTTGTTCAATCAGGGTTCACTGTAACTATATGCACAAGGCTATAACTAAAGAAGCTGTTCACTCCGACGTTTCTTCAATGCCTTTGGAAAAAATATGTCCGACTGTTCCGTGGACCAGTTTATACCCTTACTTAGTAATGACCCTGATTATACTGGACAGCTATCTATGGAATCCTAGAAGGGACATCGTCGCGTTGTCGCCCTTACAGAAACAAGCAAAAAGTGTCAAAATTAACCAAAGCGTGACAATGCGACAACGCGACATATTTTGACCTTAAAAATGTCGCGTTGTCGACCTTTGGTAAAATAATAAATATTATTCAAAGACGCGACAACGCGACAATGTCCCTCCTAGGATTCCCAATGTTTTCTGTCCAGTGCATGTTGGAGAGGCTGACATGTTTATGGGTACATTATCTGGAAACAAGAAATCGACTGAGGCTCGGTATGATGCAGAATGCATAACACTGACAAGAAATGAATACACAGCAACCTTTCTGCACAGGCCACCTCCAAGCAGCTGCCAGGCTACATGTTCAAGTACCAGGATCAGATTTTCGACTTCTTGTTCAAGGTACCAAATTAAACAACAAAATTAGAAACGTAAACAAAATCATCGTTCCAATGTTTCTTGTTGTGTAAGTTAGACACACAGTCACAAATAGCTTGATCAAGTCCAGTTTGGAGTGTCATTTCAAGGTACTGACCTTGGCATGAACTACAAGGGGCAAACCATTCTCACACTATGCCACAACGTGAACCGTTGATATAACGTTGTGGAACCATATCGAATTCTGCAAGTAAAGTAAGCGACTTTTTTTTGTCTTTCCAGCCAAATTTCGGAGCATCTTTGCAAATATTGAAGGTAGAAATCGGAGGGGATGCTCAGTCTTCAGGTAAGTAAAGAATGAGTGATGAATGTTATTTAGCGCCCCATTCACACATATTCCATCAATATGTCGCTACCTTTAACGTATCAAATCCTGTCTGAAAAAGACAAACCAGTGGCCGAACGCATGAGCACCTATCCACTCCATTATAGTGTGAAGACACGCGTTCAGTCGCCACCAAAACTCACCACCCAGTGATAGAAGGAATGTAGATATGTCCTTGTACCCCGACCACATTAAACGCTAGATGGCTCTAGCAGTATATGCTAAAGATGACTGTCCACAGAGGGAACGGAGGCATCTCACATGCACAACAGCTGGGACGAGAACTACTACAGGGGCTACGAATGGTGGATAATGGAAGAAGCAAAGAAGGTAACAAATACCAATTGGAGGAATGAATGAGGAATAGTTGATGCTTTTACTGTTTCAAATGTTTCTGTTATAACTGTACCAAGATTCGTCTTGACCCATCTTCCCGAGGTAAGAGAGTTAACTGACTATCAAAGTCCAGTTTCCACTGACTTTTAAGTCAGTTAACTCTCTTGCCTCGGGAAGATGGCCTTGACCATGTTTCTAGGTTTGTTAGCAACATACTCGTGCTCGTGGGTTCCATTGTGGCAATCCTTTAAGACCTGCATCACTTCGGGCTTTCCTCCCACATTCTCCCAAAGAAGCGTTAAACCAAACTCACTCCCTCACTATAAGGGCGTCCTCACTTTTTTGTTTGTTTTTGTATTGTGCAAGTTTTTTTAATGCTGAATTATCCGCCGTCCATCTGTATTTGTATGCCGCCACTTGCAAAAAGTATCACGTTTCACAATGATTTGAAAACCACGGTCCTATATATAAATGACAGTATGCGTTTTTAAAGTGAACTGTTGCGATATAGGATTCGCCTACACTGTAGTTTATATATTTAAAACGGGCAGCTGTATTGATGTTTGAGGAAGTACACGGCATGAAAACCTGCGACAGTTGCAACCACACAGAGTGGTATCTCTGTTATTTGTGAAGTTCGGGGTTGGTGCAATCTTTGTCGTTACAGTAGACATAAGTTACGGTGATTCTCTCAGTAATAAGAGAGTTATAGTGACTTTGTTCCACAAAAAGCTTGACTCAATGCAACACATCTTGTTCAAGTTCCCCTTCATAGACTTTTATGAAAATCGTCCATGGTAAGAATGGGTTTTTTAAATTTTAAACTGTATGGTGATGGTTTCACTTTTTTTTTTTATCGAAATGTGCTTTCCTCTTTAGGTCTTTTCCCCACAATGTGCTTTTTCGGTTTTCGGGTTCAGCTTGCTCTCAAGAGTCAACCAGACATATGTTTTAATTGTCGAATATTTGACATAGATCGTCAAAGCCTTAAGGTATTTTGCAATAAAGAACCTTTTTCAACCGTTTTTTCTCTTTCCGCGGGGACACCGCCTCTGAGAAAACCTGCATGGTTTTAGATAGGTAAATCGTCTGCACTTTATTTGCCATTATATAAAAAATACTTATTGTGACGTCAAAGTTTTGATTGTGATATAGGTTTGCCAAAATGCTTTTGGGTAAATCGGTCACTATGATATTGTGAGAGATTGATCATATTTACAACAAGACATCAGACGCTTAGGATATCTCCCGTTGGACTGTGTAACATGAAATGTCGTCGCATAATCCAAATCTACGTACATAAATAACGAACAATGAATCACGATAAAAGTAAACACGAGACGTTAAAATAAACGTCGTTGAAAGATTACCATGCCAGCGCGGCGTGTTGTGAAGGCGGCAGGATGTGCCGCACCATTAATGCAGTTAATCAAGCTTCCTCCCAGCGCGTGACACCTTCGTTACACTCTCGGTAGTATTAGAGAGCTCCTGGAACGTACTATCGCTGTGAGGAGCTTGGCAGTTAATGGTCTAAGGGAGATAATCGTGTTATGATTATACAAAACAAATAAGAGTAATGTCCCTTTTATGAGCTCCATACAGTGTATTAACTTAAACTCCCTACACCGTGTGGACTTTTCCGAGTTCTATATGGAAATGCAAGGTCTTCACAGCGACCGCCCGTTCACGCATTGAGAAGGAGCTTTGAAATTTACTGGTTATCTCCCTTGTTACAGGGTCGAATTACGCCATAATTTAGTTCGGACATGTTCAAAGAATATTTTAGACTGGTTTGTCTGTCCCAGAGTGCTTGCGCTTCTCGTCGCACTTAAATCCGTTAGAAGGACAGTTTACCAGTCAAAGATTATTTATTTAAAAAAGTTACTTCCCTTTGATAAAGTACAACACAGTGTCCGAAGTTCGCACGTAGACCTTGACCCCGTTCCACAAAGCGATCGTAGCGCTACTACTGTCGTAAATCTATGCTCAAGTACCGGCGTTACGATCACCTTAGCGCTTTGCGGAACGGGGCCCTTGTAGGGAGCTTGTACAAGGGGTGAAGCTTCGTTTGAAATGACCAAGTAAACTGGTTCCCTCATTGGTACACGCCGCAAGTTTAGCGCTTAGTGCAGAAGCACAGTCTAATATACCAAGCTGAATTACTTCCCTTTGACCACAAACCTTGGAATAAAATCGATTGAATTGTCTCCCTTCCACCAAGGCAGAAGCTTTGAAACGTCGCAGATTGCAGACCTTGATCAGGTCCATGTGTCATTCTAATTTAATATATTTCTCATATTTAAGAAACTGTATGGATCTAACCTGTGTAGAAAGCTTTTGCCTTGCTCGTAAATTTACAGTATAGTATCCGGTTCCATTTTGCCCGCGACTGCATGTCAGAAAATACATCTTCTTTTAACTTAAAGTGATTTTAGAACTGATGCGAACATATGTTTTATTAGTCATGACTTGAAATAGGTCAATGGTAAAGAGGTTTTTTTTAAAATATGACTTGATGGTGATGATTTCTTTTTATTTGCACGTGCATTTCTCTTCAGACCTTTTCCCGCTAATTTCTATTTTCCGGTCCAGCTTGCTCTCAATAGTCGACCAGGCATATGTTTAAATTTCCTAATATTTGGTATTGATCGTCAAAGCCTGCAATTAGGAACCTTTTATTCCTTTTTTTCTTTGTTCAACCTCCACCCCACCCTCCTATGATAGGTACACAGCATTCTTTACACGTGAATTCCCTAGGCATACAGGCCAGGTTTTGTGGGTTGGTTCTACTAGCTGCGAAGTCGTGTCTTAGTACTGCTCTGCTTTTTCTATCCACTGGTCACTGAGCCGTGAACAGCAGAGATGTTGCTGATGCGGCTATAGACATTATTCACTCACTTACTGCACTGGACGCTAATACATAGAGCTGCGATTCACGCATAACAAAGTCACAAGCTCCGTGAAAGTACAGATGAAAAACATTCATAGTTCCCAAAATGTACTTTCGTAATAGTTATGAGTCTAAGAGCACGAATGAGTCGAGTTTATTGCCCTGGACGCCGTGTATGGAAAGGTTAGCTGTTGTGGTTTGGTTGTAGAGGAACCCGAACATCAGGCTGTACGGTCTCCCCTGGGCGTTCCCCGGCTGGGTGGGTAATGGCTCCGTCCACGACCCCTGGGGGGACCCCCAGCTCACTGTGGACTATGTGGTCAAGTGGATAGAGGGAGCCAAGGTCTTCCATCATCTGGATATAGACTATATTGGGGTAAGTACGGGACTTCCAGGTTACAATAGATCGCCAGCAACCTATGCTGTTCGCGAGAGGCGACTACATGTGATCGGAGGGTCAAACTCTGTGGCTTGGTTGATTCTGTGTCATCGTACGAAGACTTGGGACGTGCTAAACGTCTTATGCCACTGGTAGGGCAGGATAAGCTCACCTTCTCGCAAACACCTGGTATCATCACTATTTGATAGTTGTTCATACATCGGAATTGTACAGTCTGCTTTTAGCAGAGTTTTTTTTTTATGAATAGAGACATGGTATTGACAGTATTATTCATATACTTATGATATCAATCACTGGTTTGCCTCGACCGCGTCGTATAGCTGAAAAAAGCCCTGCTGAACAACGCATGCAACGGAATGATGAATTATGCAGATCCAGTTTGCAGTTGTCAGGTCTCGACATGTCTTGAGGCATTTGCACATTTAACTAGGCTAAATGAGAGACCCTTGATATACGAAGATGATGCTTCTATAATTCTTAAATATCATGAGATAATAGACAGATGGTGATGGTCTGACACTATGCTCTTTTGCAGATATGGAATGAAAGACCCCACAGTGTTCCCTATATAAAGGTGACAAAAAACTGAGTGCATAGTTTTAGGGAAATCATGCAATAATCACCTGTCAAAATGCAATCAATCTGGATTACAGTCAAAATACTAATATCCTTGTTTATGGGAAAACAATTTAAATTAAATCTCACACCTTCAAAAATAATACGTGTCAATAGTTGTGTAAAAGCGGAAATTCTTCAGCAGCTCACACTTAGGTTCTACGTTTTCTGTTGACTCCAAGTTACTGAGGCGGACTCTGGACCAAAGAAACCTGACCAGTGTGAGGATAGTCGCCGCGGATGGTTTTTGGGGAGGCATTGTCCAAGACATTCTACAGGACTCGGAGCTCGCAGACGCCGTGGACTCTATTGGGTAAATCGTTGTCCGTCTTATCACCACGGACACTCAGCAACATAATAACGAACCCTAGCGTACCTTGTCGTCTATTCGCTTTACATGAACGTCGGTTCGAATCCCGGTTTGCTCTGATTGTGTTTCTGGATTTGTCAGCACTACCTGTGCTCGTGGGTTTCATCAAAGTGTTAAAAGTTCATGTTAAGACGTGAATCCCTTGGATTTTCACCCAAATGAGCTGACACGCAGTTATATAACTAAAATACTGTTCAAGACGTCGTTAAACCCAGCGCACTCACTCATTCTAGCCTACCTTGCTCATTTTCATTACCAAACTGAAGACGTTTGAGCAACGTTTAGGCAAAACTGTTAGAATCGTTGACAGTGTTTGATGTCACTGTCTTTTCATTGTTGTGAACACATGATGTAGTCTAAGTTTCCAAAAAAAAAGAAATGTAATCGACCCTTTCTGTTAAAATGTATTATACACACCCGATCCGATTGAACACATGAGATACTGTATCAGGTCACAATGTTGCCTGTCCCTACAGAACCCACTACCCGGGAACGCTGTCCCCCCGCGAGGCCGTCATGACCGGTAAACAACTGTGGGCGTCGGAAGACTACGGAAGCTTCAACGACGAGATTGGCGGGGGATGCTGGGCTAGGGTAAGCTTCATCATTTTCTAATTAATCTTTTCACGGCTGAAGGACGTGAAGTCTCCTGTTGATTAATTCACTCAAATTACACAACACATCATATAGGGGAAGTAATGAATGTTTTATTTGTTGCAGACTCTCAACATGAACTATGTCAACGGCCTCATGACATCGTGAGCTACTCTTTGATTGAGACGGAAGACGCGGCATTTAATATTATATACATGCATGAAGGACAAAGCTAGTTTACCTTTCAAGTTCGAACATTGTTTTGTCTCCCGAATACTTATAAATAATATATGTCATTCCCAACACACCCTGTCTGATGCCATACAGAGATTTCACAGATCGTCGATCAATTTCGAAATCAAGTAACTTCCTTAATTCCACCAAATGATGCTTTGATCCCAAACCTACATCTTATGATGAACCAAATTTAAAGCAGATTGCAAGTTATTGTTTGTCTATGTGTTTCTCGTAGCCCTCACGGACTTTAGTATGGTCAAGGCCTGTTCCAAGGTCCTTTAGGAATAACAGATATGACGGGCATCGCGTTGGGCTATTATACATGTTTTCGAATTTGAGACACCCATATACCGACTTTTATTGAGCTAGATGTTAAACACTCGGGTTAACCGATAATTTTGCTTTCAAAGTAGCCTGTTACAGTTCCTACTTGTACAAGGTTACACGATGGAATATGATTGTAATAATGTCTGGTCCTCCAGTTCCATTGCGTGGTGTATGGTGACCGGGTTCTACTACCCCCTCCCTTGGTACAGAGACGCCCTGATGACGGCAAACAGGGCCTGGGATAACAGCTACACCGTCAACACTCCCATATGGATCACAGGTACATTGCGCCCTATATAGCAACATCTTCGATATAGCAGGTGCAAGAATAGTAACTGGACTAAGGATACGTGTACAGCATGGCTATGTTCACAAGAACGATCCTTATTATGTAGAAAATGCATCTAATGAATCTGACTAGACTGGGCTCTAAATGAGCTTCACCATGGGCCGCCATTGACCAGTTATAAGAAACCATCACTATTGGTGAAAAGACCTTCACATGACACAAACAAAGGGCCAATGGCGCATTTTAATGGTCAGTCATAGTCCAGAGCGGGACTATTCTCTGTGTAGGTATACAAGAAATGTACCATATGTTTGTTATTGAACTTTAAGGTTTATAGAATAGATCCTTTGTAAAAACATAAACTGTACGTATAAAGCGGTGTTTTGCCATCGCACTCCTTCTTTACATGTACACGTAGACATTACAACTACAAGTTGCAGAAAAGTAATACTAGAACGTTTCAATCAGCTGCATATTGTACACTGTTTACAGCCCACACGACCCAGTTCACGGAGATAGGATGGCACTATCTGGCTCACGGCTCTGGGGTGGGGAATTTCTCCGGGGGAGGGAGTTACGTGTCCCTGGTCAGCCCTGACGGCAAGAACCTTACCATTGTCATAGAAACCATGGTGAGTGGATCATCCTTGTTTTATTTCATTGGGTAGGACAGAAACATCGGCGCTACTTGATGTAATATAATTGATTTATAGAGATTTGATAAACGGAGGAACATGTATGCAACATAGCTCATCATTCATTAACCGTAATTAGTAGATATATGCCAAACACAACCGGCTGACATGTATACTGGGATTCCGGGATTCACAGAAACATTCCAGAAAATTCTTCTTTTACGTTCCATGTATCTGCTAAACAAAATGTATGTGACGTGCCAGTTCACTGTAAGGCAGTGTCAGGTCCTGTCTCTTGGTGTGTTTCCTCAGTAGACAAGGGTAGGATTTATTTCAGAGTCACGACCACTCCGTGTGCACCAGGCCGCCCCTGTCTCCATACACAGTCAGTCAGCAGAACGTCACACTCGTCCTCAAAGGAAGCTTCGTAAGTATTTGTAGTTGACACAAGCTGAGTATGCTTGTCACAAGTAGGACAGCAGTAACAGGAGTCTCAGTAGCAGCCTGTACGACCTAGCAGCCTATATGAATTGTACTAATCAACAGTCTGGTATACGCCCATATCGGCCTGCGCCACACAGTGTGAGTACGGGCTGGCTGGAAGTTGGTCAGTTCGGATTTGCCAGGCCAAGACATTCCTGGTCATATAGCACGTTTAATGACAGCATTCATACATTTCGTGAGCGTCTTGAATAATTTGGCAGGTATGGGTCCTTGTTCTGTCATATTGTGCCGGGAGAGAGGGTTATAACATTATTTGTTCTGACTTCGCATTATGTGTGACGTACATACAATACAGACTTGATAGATTTAAAAAGCTACCGTAGTGGTAACTCACGAACGTTAACGTGAGCTTTGCAGCTCTAAGATCGGAGGAGGCCTGATCTACCCAGTTGACCACTATATATGAAATGTAAACTCTGAACGGAAATCACCCACACTAAACCAAGACACCAACACTGAGAAATACCAAGGAATTGTTCAGTTGTATGACAAGACAAATTATGCTATTCATCAGTACTGTCTTGAAGCGGGATAGTTTCGAGTTACAATCTGGCAATTCTGTTCTTAAAACATGAAGTGCGGTCGCTTAATATAGAACCATTGCAAGCGGAGGTCCATTCCTGTTACAAGGGGTCAACTGCAAAGGTTGTTTGACAAAATGTTAGAAATATTTAAAGATAGGTTGTGTTTATATAGCTGATGTATGTCTCTATTTTGTGCAGAGGAATATCACCACGCTGAATGTGTGGCGCACCAGATTCCAGTATGGCGGTAAAGCGTCAACTGTGTTCAGGAAACTCCGTCCCGTTAAGGTGAGCTACGTAAACACAATGAAACATCAGTGGACTGACAGATCCCAGCACACACGTAGCCTGCCCGTACGTAGATGGTGATAACACAAGGTACATGTCCTACTCAGGTGATGATACGTATGTTAAGCGTGGATACCTATTGCTGTGAGCCTGAAGAAAAGTGTGGGTGATTGAAAATTGCTAAACAACCTCATCAGCAATTTTAAAGCTGTTCGCAGAAAAGGAGGTTTACAATTTGAGTTTAAACATATTTTATTCACATGAAAAGGATTGGGCACAAGTTATCACAACATAGAACGCCCTCTACCATAGATTTACATGTATTCGTATTTACAGTTAATAAATTAAATGACAGAAAGGAAAGAAAAGAAATAGAGAAACGCATGTACATTCACATTATGTACATACAGTTTGAGTATATAAGTAACACCAACAAAAAGCTCATATTTAAATACCTTATGTCCTCACGTAGTACAGTACTGTTGAAAACAAACGTCTCCTCAATCGGCCACGAAAGTTCATCCTCACTACCGATACCTCGTCGCGAACGTTTTGCGTCCCTGTCGCGATCGAACGTATGTTTTATATAGTACTGTAAAAGCGATTTCGGCATGAATAGCTGTGACTGGTTGGATGTCATAGGAAATGTTTGTATGTTGTCCTTCAAATTGTGTTGATGTTCTGTTGATATTACCTAACTGTATAGACGGGGGAGACAAATCTATGAAACGTGCATGCCGCCATGTTGCAGGTGCGAAGGAACCGCGTCAAGCTACAGCTCCTCCCGGACGAGGTGTACACCCTCACCACGATGCCCACAGGCAACAAGGGGTCCTTCCCGTCGGGGCCCTCGCAGGGAGACTTCCCCTTCATCTACCTGGAAAACTTTGAAGGTAATCATAAAACGCATTACTGTTTGACTGATATCTTCAATGACATGAACAGTTAGAGAGCAACACTATTTCTTCAGTCAGTGCAAACAATACCTTCTTTGAAACGTTGGTGAGTTATTAGCAATGCAGTCATGTCCGAATTCTTTCGTTACTTTTCATGCATTTTTGAAATACCGTAAATCAATTTAGGTGTAATTTGCATTGAGATGGTTCTTGTCACTTTGCAGAAACTGTGATAATAAAACAAAAATTAGAAGTTAATGGGAAGGAATTTTCTGTTTATAATGTTATGAAGACAAATACAAATACCATGACAATAATGCAAAATATATCGCATTTCGCCCAAAACATCGAAATTCATTTGAGAGGTGTAAAGCTTACAAGCGTTCGTTTCGTTTGATCCAGGAAATATGGTTTTCAACTTGTTTTACAGTTAAGTATAACACAATCTGTTCGGACGTTGGCATAGAACGAGAATGATCGTTCCTGTACGTTTTGTCACAAATGCTAAAAAGTGGTACACTCTCCTTCTACAATACATGGACGCCTGTGAGACCTTTATAGGGGTTATAGTATTCATAAATCTAATCATGGTGTAGGTAAATAAAACTAATATTTGTGTTAGTATATGGTGTAAGTCTTAATTTGACATTGAAGATTGACGGCAAATTATATTTTCCAAATAAACAGAGCCATCATTATAAAATAAAAATACACAGTTGTTATGTTCTTTTGAACTTAAAATTTCAGCCGAGATTTAAGAATGAAACATGAGAAAACTTTGGGAGTTCGGAACCAACTCGATCGTTTTCCGTTTTTCTGCTTTCTGTGACATCAAGGAGACAGTTACAGGACATGCTTACCCTTTTCGCAAAACACTCTGGGGACGTTCCTTCTGCTGTTGTTCTGCTCTGAAAAATGCAAACTTGTCAGGATAGGTGCCGGTAGCCCATGATAGTGGAAAATGGCGAGAGTGAAATGGGAATCGGATGGTCTGACATGGCTGATTGCATGTCATCATACCGTGATGGTGTGGATCGTTGTTCATGCTTAATGCCTGGCTTAGTCTCTATTATTTAAAGACCGTCTTGACATAGCTAGAAAATTGCTGACTGCGGCAATTGACAACATTCATTCACTAACGGTACAAAAGTACCAATAAAACAACCAGTGATAAAGAGTTACGTCCTTGTTGTGTTGACGTGTATATCTGGATTTCATTAAATTGAAAAAAAATACCTAATTTTCATACCAGAAGACACGAGAAGACAATAAAAAACTGTGACCTTATGAAATTTGAATATTCAGATCCTCGACTGGTTATTGACATGTTTGTTTTCTTTGCATAGGCTACTCTCAAAATTCGGAGCCATTTACGTTTGCCCAACAGATGGGATCTTTCGAGGTTATATACACTGGTGTACCCCATAAAAACGTGTTGCGTCAGATGGTCCTGCAGGAACCGGTGTCGTGGTGTAGTCCCGAGACACAGATACAACACCCACTCAACATTGTCGGGGATTACAACTGGTACGTTGCTCGATGATATCAAGTGGGAAGCATCATTTCAAAGAAAATCATTTCTCTAAGTCAATGATATCTATTCGGTGTGTATCACCCCTGGTGTAATATGATAATATTATTAATTCAACCTGGGTTTAACCATGTCCGCAAGAACAAGATATACAGCTAAAATTGCTTAGTTGAATTAGACTCACCTGGTAACCAGACCGCATCAGTGGTTTAACTGCAGTATTACTGTATATCAGGACGGACGTCAGTGTGGAGATGGAGATCAAGCTCGGTGACGTGAACGGCAGTAACGGCTACTTCCTGGCTGTGAGGGTGGACAGAGGGGGATGCAACTCCTCATCCGCCAGGGGCGTTTTTCTCTACATCTACCCCAGCCAGAAACAGTTCGTCCTCTCCGCCGACATAGGCAAGGGCGATTGAAATAAAAGCCATTAAATACACAAAAGTGATTGATTACAAACTAAGTGAATCTAATTTTGAAACAATTCTATTTTGCGAGGTACGAATTTGACTTGAAAATGTCACAGTGATATCCACTTGACAAATTCGTCCCTATCTTGATAATACACATTACAATTTAGCTGCAACAGTAATCCCGCGTGTGTTGTAGGCCAGACCTCGACCATTATGAAAGGCAGCATTGAGACGCCAAATCCCGCCTGGAACAAAGTGTCCCTTAAAGCAGAGGTAAGGAGACATGATTGTTACTTTACCACCCGGCGACGTGGAATTGGGCTCTAATAGGACACAACTATCCATTGTCAAACCTACTCCATGCTGCCATGACAGCACCATTACTATAAAAGACGCAAGAACTGTCGGAAGAGCCGACTGGGTGAGCAGATGCTGTGACTTGACTGGTTATTGATACCCTCGTTCTCCAATGACGGGCGAAGATCGTTGTTCAGGCTTTCAAAACCGACTCCGAGGTCTTGACTGAAAACGTAAAGCCGGGAAAGAGGTTAATTGGAAGGGAAGTTCCCTCTTTCTCCGGCCTACATTATCAGTCAGGACTTGTGGAAGGGGTGTTCATCCAACTCATAAACCAAAAGACAAAACTAAAGCGTCTTCTTTCAACAATTTTTATGTTTCTGACATGCATTATATAAACCTTAGGAAACGGACATTTTAATATATCTCTTATCATCGCCGCTGCATCGTAATGGTTCACTCACTAGGTTACACATATGATAGTTGTAAGTTCCATGAAATGTAACTATGTTGTTAGATTTTACATCATGCCGCACATTTCCTAAAGTTGCATGTATTCAGTCGAGTAGGAATATAGCGTCCCCATGCACGCGAAAGATATATTGTTTAACTTATTATTTTTATAATCCTCAAGGTGTCTACTAAATGAATTGTTGTTTCCAAGGGAAAATATTGTCCCATGATGTCCACTGGTGGACTGGATTTCTGACGAAATATATAATCGGCATAACTTTTGAGCAAGACATGATTAAAATGTTATTTAAATATGTTCGGTACATTAAAACACGAAAAACGTGAAAAGTATAATTTACTCAAAAAAGGCCAAGATAATAGTTCTCAGAGAAAAGGAATTTCTCAACCACAATCATAGATTAGGGAATACAAGAGTGCCGAGTCTAAGTCTATTGTTGTTCACAGTAGCATAGTAGTAGGTGGATATGTTGTCAAGCGTTTGAATGTTCCTTTGATTCACGACACACCTTGATCAGCTATACCCTCTGATTGGACGTAAAACCAACCATCTTCATGACAACTGTGAGTATCAAGATACTCTTAACGTAGGCATTAACAATACCACTACTGAGACCATTGTAATCCCACCTACGCCCATTCTTTGTGAGGGGACTCTTCAGAAAGTAAGAATAAGGTATATGGATGAACTTCTTTATTACAATTGGGAGCGAACGTTTCAGAGTAGGTTCTGACCTACAGTGTGATAACAGTGTTAGAACCTACACCGAAATGATCACTCCTAATTGTAATACAGAGGTTGTTCATCCATATATCTTATGCTTGCATAGTATTCCAACATGTACAAGAAAGAAGAGACTCTTCAGTAGCCAAGCCAGGTACATCAGGGATGCCAGAAGGTAAAGAGATAGATACTGATCCTTTCACTGATAATGAGATTAAGGCAGGAGAAGTTCGATCTCAGGTTTCAATGGTGTCTGTTCAAAGGATAAGTTAGACTTAGGATTTACCTCAGCTGTCAAACACAGGATAAAACTAACTGATAAACAGTTATTAGCATATTGTGTTATTTGCAAGTTCCATAGCCCTTTGTCATAAAAAGATTGTCTTGTGTAGATGAAAGGATGGTCGTCTTAGGATGTGTACAGATGTGACCTCAATAATAGGACACTCAAAGATTTGTACGCTTTTCCCCACATTCAAGAGAAATTAGATTGTTTGGCTGGAAATTGACTTTTCACCAAACTTGACATGAAGTCTGTTTATTAACAAGTGGAAATCACAGAGGAGGACAAAGAAGCCAGCTTTTTTTAATGTAACCACCTCCCATTTGGTTTGACCAACAGCCCAGCAACATATCAACGGTTGATGGAAGAATGTCCGGATGGTTTACATTTGTCTAATATTCATTGATGACATCGTTAGTCTTCTAATATCTAGACAGTAACCTCAAGTTAGCATGTAATGTAATTTCTGCAAAAGGAAAGTCTGCTATGTAGGGCATGCTTTGTCAGAGCATGGGGTTGGACTATTCACAAAAGTTAGAAATGTTATCTTCATGTCCCAGACCAACTTCTCCCTACCCGCGTTTAAGGTTTGCTGGTTACTATCAAGGTTTTGTTGCCAATTTTGCCCAAATTGCCTGACCTTAAATTTCTACCTAATGCCTTATGTAAGAGAAAACTGAAAAGAAAGACTCCAGAGAATACAGGAATCGGAAACCACAATTTTGTGATTTACGAGCAAGATTACTTTTAACACCTGTTCTTGGTTTCTGTTTATTTTCACTTCCTTTTGAGTTTATGCAGAATCTAGCCAGAAGGGTTGAGGAGTAGTTTTGACCAAATCCACGGTGGAGAGAAGCTAGTGATTAGTCATGCAAGTCGTGGGCTTTCAAAATCAGAGCACTACTTGCCGTACGTCTGCTAGATTTCTTATTTTGGATGTGGGCAGGCACTGATAAATACCATGACTATCTTGGTGGACACAAATTTAAAGTTCTGACTAAAACTAACTCCTCAAATATGCTCTTACTAGTGCAAAACTGGTTACAACCTGTGCAGCTCGTCCTTTCGCACAAGCAGTGTATAATCGTTTCTTTGTTACTGTTACTTACTGAAACTCATTTTTGCGAATAGCTATCAATGTAAATATTTTTCAGACTGTTCCTTCCGGATTCCATAGAAAACAAATAAATTTGCTTTGTATGTAGATAGATATGTGCAAGTCTTCGAGTAAACGACGTTTTCAAGTTTTTCGTGTTTAATTGTAAGTAATATTTTAATGATGCAAATAACCCTTTCCACCGCTTTGTCAGGTGGAATGTACATACAAAAATAGTCTTATATGTTTATGTGCCATGTCTTGCTTAAAAGTTATGCTGAATAAACATTTTCAATGAAAATCCAATATGGCCGCCAATAAGTGAGTGAGTGAGTATGCTTTTACGCCACTTTTAGCATTATTCCAGCAATATCATGGCGGGGGACACCAGAAATGGGCTTCACACATTGTACCCATGTCGGGAATCGAACCCCGGGTCTTCGGCGTGACGAACGAACGAACGCTTTAACCACTAGGCTACCCGACCGCCCCGGCCGCCAATGGACACCATGGGACAATATTTCGCCATGGGAACACCAAAATTGATTAAATAGACACTATGAGGATTACAAAAATGTAATTTAAAAATATCTATCTTTTGAGTGCATGGGGACCCTATTTTCCTACTAGATAAATTGTGTGTAATGTATGAGGCAGAGGGAATTTCTGTTGAATATATGTGGGACATATGGAATTTCTATGAAATATCCCTCGGACAGAGGTATATTCTGTAGAAGGTCCCTGATAAGAGGTTATGAATAGGAGGCCCCATACAAAAACAATTGGATGACGCCACCAGAGGTCTATGCGACACTGGCTTGTCAGGCCATGACACGATCATTCACAGGTCGGTGTGATGTAGATGTCAGTGTAAAAGAAAAGCCTTGTTGCAGGGAAACTATGCCGACGCGACGTTCAACGACGTCAGCCTGATGCATGTGCAGCTGCCCAGTGGTCCAGCTAATGGCTTTGTTGGTCTGGGAACGTCTTCCTGGGGGTTGGCTGACTTCGACAACATGCTGATACAGCCAGCCAACTGGACCAGCACGGCCAGGACACAGGAAGATAGCAGGCTGTACTTTAAGCCTGGACAATAGTGTCGTTGGATGTGGTGGTTATAGGGGCTGTGTTTGACACATTCTGAAATTGCTAACCATTTGAATTGAAACAGACTGGATTGACAGATATCAAAGATTGTGCACGGCAATTTGGTGTACTTTAAGATTTATGGTTGGAATGTTTATGTTTTTATTTGTAATTGAGGTATGCCTCACGATATAAAGTGTTTTGTTTAATCCTTATAAACTAATGTTTGTCAATAAAGTCAGTTTCAACAGATGCAAACTTTGAAGTTATTTTTAATGGCAGATAAACTGTGATATTGTTGACGCATTGCTTCTGCAGGGCACCATCGTAATGATTTCTCCGTGTATTGACATGTGCCGAGAATGTTCGGCCATCTGCAATGTTAATATGTCGTTTTTAGCCGGTGGTGAAAGGAAACCCGGAAGGCGCGGGAGTCTTGGTTCGCAAGTTAGGTTCGTGGGTCAGATGAAATGTGTTGATGTGTACTAAAAGTTTGATAAGGTCTGTCTGTCTCTAAGCCCCACCAACCCCCAGATTTCCGAACTACACTGAGGTCCGGATGCTGAGTTTTATGCAGAACAGTATAGTTACAATGTGATCCTGTTGACCAGAAATGGTTGAGAAGACCATATTCAATCAAGGTGTGTAACCAATTTGTTACTTCCTTATATGTATAAAAGGAGAAGATGCAAAACATGTTAACTTAACTTTATTTAATATGAGTATTCATCAAATTCATGAGTATTTTGTAAACAAACTTATTTATGCTTTGGGTCTGTAATACAATGTATTATCCTTCGGTTTCTGGCGTAGATTTGCGACTGGTTTTGCCCTAATCATCAGATTGTCATAGTCCACAATTCCCCAAGAATCGGTGCCAATCGCAACAAATCCATTCTTGGGATTGGCAGGAATGGACACGTTGAACAGTTTCTGGTTGTTATATGTGCCAGATGCGTATCCTCCCTGCAATAAAAAAACCCATGTGTAATCTCTTCATGAACAAATCTGCAGTTTCAGCTGTTATTTCAGTAATCAGTGATGCATATTATTCATCCCAGGTTTGTTTGTTTGTGGTGGCTGTATCTCTAAAGAATGACGTGACGTGCATTACAACGCTGAACCTGTCAGGGTGCTGCATTCATGGTTGAAAATCACACACATGTGTACGTAGACAAAAGGAAATAAAAATAAGGCTACAAGAAGATAGGAACTGTGGGACTCGACTAACCTGCACAGTCAGCATTACGTTGTTCCAGTCACTGTTGCTGGAGGGTAGTTCACCTTCCGTTATGCACTTTTTGTGTTCTGCAGCCATTGACATGGAGATTATAAACAGTTATGGCTTATAGACGGAAGTAAATAAGAACATTTTAGAGCTACATTACTTTTCCACCATGTGTCTTTCATAGCACTGCCGTTATTACCGAAAATGACGAGCAAACACATTTACCACCAGGCCGCCCATCTCAGTGTGGAATCAGAAACCACAATGTTGGTAGATACACTTTGTAGAGATGTTTCCAGGAAATAGAATATACAAACCGTTGTATTAACTCACCAAAGTCCCCGCTTAGATGGTATTTACTTTTGTTGGGGAAGATATACAGGAAGATACCCTCTGCTTGGTCTGACTCTCCACCACCTCTGTCCACACGGGCAGCCACAAAGTAGCCGCTAGAGCCGTTCACTTCCCCGACTTTGGCGTCAATTTGGACAGTTACATCTGTCCTGGAACACCAGAGGAGCAATTGGTACTTGCCTCTAGGTATTATGTTGGCCTTTCTAAATTATAATGGATTCCATACCCTCGTCAGTAGAATACTGTAGAAGCAGAAGTCTGTCACTTTTCTATCGTGAAACTCTATTCATCCCGAATGTTCGAGACTTGTACTCATCACATTTCCGGATGAATGAACAGTTTTGTAATGTCTACTTTATTTCTGTAGACGTCCCAAACGGTCAAACACATCCTCATGAGACCCAGCTCTACAAAGGCGAAGCGATTGTTTGTTGCCGTTTTGGCAGACGAAAACATGCTTATGTTCAGGCTGTGTGCATTATATAAATCTAAAGTCAATGTTTATATAAATTAAGCAAAGCCATTTTTTTATTTACTAAAGCGTTCGGTTCCGAATATATACTGTAAATCTTGAAATTAACACGAGTAAATAAAAGGGATCTATTTTCAGCGGGACTACATCAGCAAGAGCACTTTGAAATTGATCATCTCTTGGAACGCGTAATTACATATGGGTACATAGGTCCACTATCTCAGAACATTCCGAAAGCGACCACAAGTAGTTTTAAATTTACAAGTTCAACATTAGAATACTTATAGTCTTGAGTAGTTTAAAGTAATGGTTCAGAACACCTTTTTTTTCCAAGAAGTTGTCAAACAACGATCCAAAGATATATGTTTTAATTTCATCGCAACCTGTTGCACATTTGTACTTCTTGGACTCAACCAAGACATTCCATGGGAATCAACATAACAGGGTTTTAGGTATTTCGAAGTTGTACTTAAGTTGGTTTAATAAATATCTCCTCAACAGTAATACATATTACGAATGTATATCTCTCCACTCCCAACTCTGACCTGGCTGAAGTCCACTTACTGCCATGGCTGCCAATATAGTTGTTCACGGTAACAGTGCTAATTACAAATTGTATGAACCCGGAGGATTCTGCAGTTATGTTCCACATTAACCTGATGATGGACTGGTGAAAATGAGCCAAATGCAACAACCACTGCCAACAGAAAACACCCTGCAGTATGCTGATCAGCCATTTTCTAGCTGCAGACGACGACATTAGAGAGACTGCTTGTTTCCGGTGATTCTGTGGCCCTGACACAGTGGCTAGTGTGTGTTTTACTTAATTGAGTGTGTACTGAAAAAGATTTCATCGATATGCATTTTGGCAGTTATATGCAGGAATGCATAGGCTGTTGATAGTTCTATGTTTTCATAGCACGGTTTGAATGTGAAAATTTAAAGGCTTAATGGAAAAGAGGCATCGGTAGAAGAAGACTACCCCTTTAAACAAATCAGAACCAAGCATTCTTCAATGTCATGGTAGAATGACAAATACAGTTCAAGTATTTTACAAGTAAGGTAACCTAATGTTTGTTTTTAAAGATAGCAATCGTGCCAAAAAGGCAACACAAATGTTCCACCTGTCAAAATATTGAATAAAGATGATAATAAAATAATCATGAGGTGTTTCTGTGCAAACATATACATATTACATATAAAATTTCACTGCTTCAATAAAATCGAGCAAAAACATTGGCATGGAGAATTTTTTTATCTTACCTTACATTTAAAATACTGGACAATGCCATTTTGCTTAATTTCCAATTTAGAAGTGATAATATACAGAGCCTAACTATACATAAAGAAATTATCGTTTAGCAGTATGGCTTTATCTCTGGGGGAATATGCTTTGAGGTACCGTGATTATTATTACCCTCAGTGTAGTTGTGTACTCCGAGATAGGCGACTACGGGTACACGGCAACACAGAGGGTCCATCAAAACGTATTCCCCTCATCAAAAACCTGAAATTTATATGAAAATATTAAAACCGTACCAGTTATAGTTGCCAACGAGATTGATAGACCTGTTGGTCCGCCCCTCTGCCTTACACCAGTGTACAGGCTGTGAGAGGACCACCTGCCTCACCACCTTGTTGTGTGGGGGACCCACGTCAATGATCTCAAACGACCCGGTCTGTTGTGCCAGGTTGTTGGGCTCCATGTGTTCAGGGTAACCTGTTCAACACGAGATTTGAGTAAATGACTGATATAGTGGTTGATGGAAAATGTATAGCTGCACACAATATCTTTCTCCGACATATAATCTTACTCTAATCTGCATTGTTACCTTCAAAGTCGTCGTTGTAGGTGCTCGGGAAGGGTTGAGATGAAGGCGGGGGAGGGTAGGACCCTTTCTGTCCTCCCAACACGGTTGTTAAGGTAAAGGCTTCATCCACAGCTACATCTAGCTGCACCATCCCATTCACAACCTACACAACATATGTCAATCCTTAATCCCCGCTAAGAACGACATTAGATTAACAAGTGTTCTATTGACATTTTATGATAATGACATGCATGACATTTATAAACTTCATGTAAACTTCCTATTGTGTGAAATTCATAATCAATTTTAAAGTCAGCTTTTAGTTTAGTTAAAGCTAATTTCAGTGAAACACCGGTTCATTGTGTTATAAATGCTAACGGAAAGAGCTACGCTAGGGCCTCAGTTTGAAGCACAAACGTTACATCTGTTTTACCATTATTCAGTCACTACCCTTTGAAAGAGTGCTCACCCTGATAAAGAGTGCCACTTACGTCCTTGATATCGATGTTAGCTAAAATACACATTGAGTTTGTTGTAATACGATCAGAGTGTTCTCACCTTGAGTGGTGCCTGTCTCTGGAACATAGGGCCAGAAACACTGACCGCGCCATTGAACAATCTACTGTACCAAACGTTCAGAGTTTTGATGGAAACCTGCAAGAAATACATCGTGTAACCCATTTACCAAAAATTCCTTGATGAAATATCGGTGCAATATTGCATCACACATTTTCATTGTGATTAGAATAATAATACATTTTTTAATTAATATATATATGCCATCCTGAGATCGCGTCTGAGTAGTTCGTCTTCGATAATATTTCAGTCAATTTCATTGACGAATCCGTTTCAACAAACACTTACAAAGCTGCCCTTGAGCTGGAACGTCACTCTCTGCTTGGTGACGTTGTAGGGCTCCAGGGGAGGCCGGACACAGATGGAGTGGTCGTGGCTCTGGGGGAACAAAGAAAGATAAACAATGAATGTGTAAATGGGGCTCTTTCATCGTGTTTGATTGAATTATCGCTCTTGATCAGACAAACCAGTGGTTGATAGCGTGAACCTCGATCTATATGTGTTCACCCAATACGCCAGGAGAGAAAATATCAAAATAAAACAATGAATGTTAATCTTTAGATGTCGAAGGGGCACAATTGTACCCCGCCAGTTATGTCACAATTGTTCTGTTGTATACAATACAATTATGGCCACCTATTACCGACTTTATCGTCTATTACAAGCTTTGTCTGTGATCAAACAAAAGTTTATTCCTCGACTGACACAGTGATAAAACATAAGAACTGAAGCTAAAATAAAATCCTTCTGCACTGGAATATCAAAGTGGTTACATACTATTAACCATAATGTTTTTGACAGAATATGGCAGAAATCGGTTGAAAAAATATAAGAGATATTAATGTTTGACAATACATAACTTTGATAGTTATTGTTATATAACTAATCTCTCACCATGGTTTCTATGACAATAGTGAGGTCTTTGCCATCAGGGCTGACCAGAGAAACGTAGCTCCCTCCTCCGGTGAAATTTCCAACTCCGGCGCCGTGACGGAGATATCTCCATCCGATCTCCGTGAACTGCGTCGTGTGGGCTGGATAAGAGGCGAATAGGGAGGAGGTTAGTTGATTTTTACATGGTGTGGGCTGGATAAGAGGCGAATAGGGAGGGGTTAAGTTGATTTTTACGTCGTGTGGGATGGATAAGAGGCGAATAGGGACGGGTTAAGTTGATTTTTACGTCGTGTGGGATGGATAAGAGGCGAATAGGGAGGGGTTAAGTTGAGTTTTACGTCCTTTGGGCCGGATAAGAGGCGAATAGGGAGGGGGTGAGTTGATTTTTACGTCGTGTGGGCTGGATAAGAGGCGAATAGGGAGGGGGTAAGTTGATGTTTTACGTCGTGTGGGCTGGATAAGAGGCGAATAGGGAGGGGGTAAGTTGATTTTTACGTCATGTGGGCTGGATAAGAGGCGAATAGGGAGGGGGTAAGTTGATTTTTACATCGTGTGGGCTGGATAAGAGGCAAATAGGGAGGGGTTAAGTTGAGTTTTACGTCGTGTGGGCTGGATAAGAGGCGAATAGGGAGGGGGTACGTTGATTTTTACGTTGTGTTGGATGGATAAGAGGCGAATAGGGAGGGGGTAAGTTGAGTTTTACGTCCTTTGGGCCGGATAAGAGGCGAATAGGGAGGGGTTAAATTGATTTTTACGTCGTGTAGGCTGGATAAGAGGCAAATAGGGAGGGGTTAAGTTGAGTTTTACGTCGTGTGGGCTGGATAAGAGGCGAATATTGTAAGGGGGTAAGTTGATTTTTACATCGTGTGGGCTGGATAAGAGGCAAATAGGGAGGGGTTAAGTTGAGTTTGACGTCGTGTGGGCTGGATAAGAGGCGAATAGGGAGGGGGTACGTTGATTTTTACGTTGTGTGGGATGGATAAGAGGCGAATAGGGAGGGGGTAAGTTGAGTTTTATGGTGGTGGGCTGGAGAGAAAGGCAAATAGTGAGGGGGTGAGTTGAGTTTTACGCCGTCTTTAGCTACACGTCTAGCAATATGACGGCATTTAGTAATAGTTTACCCAATCTCCCATAAAGGAGTAAACCTACTTTGAAATTACCATTCATTAAATGTGTCAATCTCATGTGTTCATTGGGACACATAGATTGGGAGATGAATAACAGACATCCCTTCTTAACAATGAGTTAAACTGTTGGAATGTTAAATATCTTGACACGTTGCAGTTCAGTTCATGATTTGGTCTCGTGAGGATTGACTACTGACACAAGTGAAGGTAGACCACATAGCAGGAACACGTTTAGTAACATGATAAAACATCCTGAGTCACTGCATGTTTTTCTTTCGCACTATTCGTATGTTAACACTGACCAGTTATCCAGATGGGGCTCTCGACGGCGTAGTTCCCAGTCCATGGTTCTTCTGCCGTCATCAATCCTGCCCTGATCCACGGCAGGGGGTTGTAGTAGCTGGCGATAGCGTTCCACGATATTGTTCTGAAACATGAGGGTGAAAAGTAAAGACATGATTCAACATGACCATCGGTGATTAATACTGAATTATGCACCTATTATTATGTATAAAAACCATGTATTTCCAACTCGGAAATGTTCCCGGTAAAAAGCAGTAAAACTAAAACATTTACACCTACTATCGAAAAACGAAATACTCAAATATTGATTTCAGATATTAGTCAATTATGAACACAACTTACGCTGTCATGTTCCCATTGACATAGTTCATGTTGAGAATCTGAAAAGAATCAGTATCCATCAGTATCTTGATTCAAATGAGAAGTGTGAAAGTAATGAAGCCTCCTTCCTGTTCCGATAATAAAATAATAATAGGAATACATTGGACAATACATCACAATACCTACCCTCCCCCAGCATCCACCCCCGACGTTGTCGTTGAAGGTGCCGTAGTCTTCTGAGGCCCACAGCTGCTTGCCAGTCTTCATGGCGGAGGGGTCGGAGAATGTGCCCGGATAGTGACACCTGAATCAGGGAAATCAGAATATTTAAAACAGTAAACAGGAATAAAACAAATCTAACATCAACTATACTTTCTAACACTTAATAACATTAAGAACACTATTTGCCAAAGAAGATCAGTGTTCAAGGTTGCCAATGTTGATAATGTGCCATATCATTGTCTATGAAATTATGAAACTGCGACGTGGCATGAATTGTCATTGATCATGCTCAGCAAAATATGATCGTCCTAGGTCTACCATTACCCGATATTTTCGACGGCAGCCCCGAGTTCCTCGTCTTGAAGGATATCATCAGCAATCTCCCACTTTTCGTCAGCACCGACGATCTTCACGTTGCTGAAGCCGTTGTTGTCAAGGGTCTTCCGAAGTAGCTGGATATACAAATGTAAATTCACTACACGGCTTGATCCTATTGAAACAAGTTAATAGTTTCATCCATTGTTTGAAATCGGTTAGGTCCTTACCTTGATGTAGGGGATGCTGTATGCTCGCTCATTCCAAATCTAGAACACAGAAAGGATTCAATACTACTTCACGAACAAACAAACACTTGTCATATACGCGTATGGCTTCTGTATGGCAGTGTTCTTTGATGTTACATTTTCTTCTTTGTTTTCATTGTAACAACATAAAAAATCTATAAGTAATTATCTAAAAAAATATGTCAGCTAAAAGAAATTTCACATGATGAATATTTAAATTAATTTCCGTTAAAATAACATACGTAATAATAAAGAAAAAAATAAGGAATACAAAAAAATTGCGCTTGTCAACAAAACAAAACTAAAACGAACCCCAACAAAGTCTATGGTGAGATTATAGACATCTTTAGCTCCCCTAAGCCAGTTGAGCACATAGTAAGCAGGTCTTTCTGGGTCGGTCCAGGGGTTGTCTCGGGTAGGTCCCCCTACCCAGCCAGGGAACGCCCAAGGTAGACCGTACAACTTTATGTTGGGATTTCTCTGAAAATAACAACATAATTTAATAATGATTTTACACCTTGGTCTGGTTACAATCCGCACTGATTGTCAAACTTGTGAGTCATGATAGCCCATTTTGATGCTGGGGAATTGTTGATACTGTTCTGTCATTGGGTTACTAAAATATGCAATAGCATGAAGAACAGTGCATAACACAGAGGGATTGATGGTGATATCAGTTCAGTTTAAATGAACAGCGATATTACGCCAGATAAAGGTAGTTTAAGCTTAAAATTGGCAGTTTCAACGTGTACGAGAGGAAATTGACCTTCTTCGCCTCCAACATGAGCCACCACTCATATCCTCTCTGGTAGTTTTCCTCCCAGCTGTTGTGCATGTGGGACGCCTCCGATCCATCTGTTAAGATAATATTTATATCGTTGATCACAAATTAACAGATTCGCATTGAATGTCTAGCTTTAGGGTATCCAACGTGTCAACATGTCTAGCATGATATGCACTGAAACGATATTTTAAAATTGGACGGATCACTACTGTGAAGGTACCTACCTGTACTGCAAGCATCGCCTCCTATCTCAACTTTCAGTATCTGCAGCGCGGCTCCAAAATTGGGCTGTAAATAGGAGTTTATTTAACCAACCAACCTATCATCATGAACGTTTCAGAAGCAATAGTTTTAACAGGCTCTAATCGGGTAACCGGACACAAATCCCTCGTTGTCTCACCTATAAAAAATTTGAGGATCAAGTAAAATTATTACAATCTTACAGAAAATGTCATCTCTTTTATACAGCTATCAAAACAATATTGTTGCATCTGCGGATATATACCTATAAAAGATGGATACAAAGAAAATATGACTGACGACCAACATTTTTTAAAGTTCAGAAACTATATTTTTTTATGTATTTCAAGAATGTCAAAATAAACGATACACGTTATAAGAACTGTCAAGGCATTTTGTCACCTTGAAAAGAAAGTCCAGCACTTGGTCCCTGTAAGGTTGTGGGTAGTTCACCAGCAGCTTGGATGTAGCCTGTGGGAGGGGAAAGAGAGGGTCAAAGATATCACTTGGGGAGTTATAATTTAATATATTCAATTTCAACGTCCTACTGTCAGCATTAATTAACTTTTTCTTGGACTGATAAAGTTTCACACAAGAGGCAACATATGTGACTTGGAGTTAATCAATGTATACTTGAAAGTCGAAATGCTACCAGTCAGTTATACAGACAAACGTTTACCTTTGGTATAAACCCATGTTAAGATAGCAATGATGTTTTCTTTTATAAACAGTTATAGTACTTGAGATATGAAGCTCTATACTATATCCTAAGGTCAGTACTTCCTACATTGTAAGTAGCTTAGTTCGGCGTCTACCCCGGCAGAATGTACGTTTTCTCTTTAAAGCCAATAAACAAGAAAACAATATTATATAGATTACAGTGTCACCACTAGTTGCATTTCTAAGATTGTAAAACAATTAGATCAAATAGTAGCACAAGAGGCAGTATTTCGAATCAACCTGAACTTATTCGTGTGGTTATTACTCATGATAAGACACTTCAACGGATGAATTCACAGAAGGTATATTATACATTTGCCCCCTGAAACTAGAATAAGATCTCAGTGAAACCAATGACGTCTAACACCAGCTTTCTCAATGTGACTCCCAACCTGATGGAAGCTACCGTCACGCTGCCCCTTCCCGAACAAGTGTGAACTTACCCCTCCACCACTAATGCCGCCGATCCCATCAAAGGTCCGTCCATACCCAGTACTGTCATCGATGGGATAGGGTGCTGCTTCATGTGCTGTCACAAACAATGCCCAGACACCCACAACAGCGATGAAAACACGACCACTCTCCATTGTTAGTTATCATGTGCTCGCGTGATGTTATCAAGACACAGGTCACAAGGTCATGGCCGGAGGTTTGCAGGAATAAGATGATTCAGGCGTGAGGTTATGTATTGTAAATAAATACTAAGCTAAAGTGGTGATGTCACTCACTGTGACGTTTACTATTTAGTTTAATGAATGGACAGTAAAATCATATTTAATGAGAAATTATGGCTTGAAAATGATATGATCTCTCTGCGGGGAAGGAGGCGGTGTGATTTGTCAAAGTTTAGGACTTTTTATCATGTCTTACCATCTGAAACAGGTAGATGGCGCAACAGTTTGATAGGATATGTAATTTATGGAAATAAAAAGCGTCAACGCCAGACAATAATCGTTCTCGGTTATCTGTGGAAACGGATTCTATTCAGTGTAAAAGGTAAAACAGTGATATGAATGGATCACAGAAAGTCCGGGATGACACCAGGTGTTCCCAAACAGTGTTCTGTTGTACCGGTAGCGCCAGCCACTCACACAATGTGCCTAGAACGTAAGTGTCCACCAGCAGAAACATCGACTTAATTCAAGTAAGCAAACAACCCCTCAACACCAGAAAACAATCAGTCTTTCTTATTTGTTGAAACAGATTCCATTGGGTGTAAAAGGCTAAAACGTTATGAAAATTCCATGAAAGGATGACTGAAAATTAGTGATGACATCAGGTGTTCGCAACATGACTTGGGTGATGGGTATCATTATTTGTATAACAATGATAACAAAGAGTATCATTATTTGTTTTCATGTGATTGTTTTGTGACATTAAGAAGATAGCTACAGGACATGCTTACCCTTTTCGCAAACACTCTGGGGACGTTCCTTCTGCTGTTGTTCTGCTCTGAAAAATGCAAACTTGTCAGGATAGGCGCCGGTAGCTCATGCTTGTGGAAAGGGGCGAGTGAAAATTGGGATCGGATATATAAAGATTGTCTTGTTATAGCTAGAAATTGTTGACTGGGGCCTTTGACAACATTCACTCACTCGCAATAGTACCGATTAAACAACTAGTGACAAAGAAGAACGTCCCTTATTGTGTTGACCTCCGTGGTTTAGTGGTAGAGTGAGTGAGTTGGGTTTAACGCTGCTTTTAACAGTATTCCAGTTATATCGCGGCGTGTCAGCTTAATGTGGGAGGAAAGCCCGAAGTGATGCAGGTTTTAGACGTTTACCTTTTCGGTGAAATCCACGAGCACGGGTATGGTGCTGCCAATTCTAAGAACATTATCGGGGCGAACCGGGATTCGAACCCACAATCATAGGTTTCTGGCGTGCTCAAGGGACGCAACTCTGCACAGCGAATCGCGGCGCCTTAGACGACTGGGCCACCCGTGCCCCCTCTAGTGGTAGAGCGTCCGCTAGGAGAGTTGAAGGTCCGGGGTTCGATCCCCGGCCAGGTCATACCAAAAGACGTTAAAAGATGGTACTTGTTGTTACCCTGTCTGGTGCTCGGCATTGACGGGCTTAATCAAGGACTGGACTGGTCGGCTTGGAGTCAGTGTACCTTGTCTGAGTCGGGTATTCATGTTAAACTGCGGCATGGTATCTCAGTGGGCTAAGATTAACGCTTCACTACAACAGAGAGAACAAGCTATTGGTAGGATACATCAAGGAACAACACATGACCACGTCGCTGGGAGTTTCGGTTGTAGCCGAAAGACAGTCGCCAGGTGCGTGGCATGTTACAGGCATGCGGATCGGAAAGACAGGCCTAAGAATGGCAGACCTCCTGTCACCACCACCCAGGAAAACGCTACACAATTATCCTCCTTCTGGGGAATCGTATTATTACCACGACTTCATTAGCTGCGCCATTCAGGAGACTGCGTTGGTACGATATCAGAGCTGAAGGACCACGACGAGACGTAACGCTGACACCGGAACACCGACATTGATTGGCTCGAAAAGAAACTGGCAAAGAGTCATGATCACAGGAGAGAGCAGATAACAGCTTTTCAGAGCAGTTTACCGCCGACGAGGAGAACGAACGTCACGTTGTTGCGATCAAGATGTTGAACCGTTTGGAGGTGGTGGCATCTGTAGCCAGTTGAAGGTAGTACTGATGCCAAGTCAGTGCCGCATCATTAGCCAAATCAACGGGGCACCGGTGGCGACGTCAATACAGTTGTGGTGATTTTGGAACGAACTGGACAGCATAACATTGACCAATCTCTCTACCCTGTTGTACTACCGTTCTTGCAACAGATTCCCCGGATCCTGTTTCAGCACGATAACACAAGGCCCAATACAACGTCTTGCCTTGGCGAGTACGATCACCTAACGAACAGTTAGGCCATCAAACAGAACACGAACAGGTCGCCCTCATAACAAGAATCAGTAAGCACAGACCCTCCGAGACGAATGTCGTCAAATCCCATTTGATCAGACGTTTCACACCTTCTGCCCGTCGTTGAGTTGGGGCGTGCATTGATGACCGTGGTGGGCATACACGATATTGACTGACATTTGTGACATTCTGTAGGATTAAAGCGAGTTCCATATGCTGATTTCAGTCTTGATGGTTGATCGATTACTGAACAACTGACTCCATTCTCCAAATGGTGGACAGAATACCTTCATTTTTGTTCTCATTCAATGCATGACTTGTAATGATGTTGTCAATTCATGTCTTTTGACAATACAAGTATGTTCATTGACCACGTTGGTTGGTAGCGTTTATTTTGCTCGTCAGTTTAGGTCATTGCAATAAACTGTTTTTATAAGTGTTACAGGCATACTGTCTCTCATGCTCATAGCTTGGTGTCAAAGATTATGGCTTTGCTCATAGAATATATTTTCATATTGCCATCGAGACTTTTTATTGAGGCTGTAGTTTTCAAGCAAATGGAGGATGAGCTTTCTATTTACAACAATTATGATCTGAGTTCTGAAAAAAATACCCGCTCTCTAGAACTCACGTTAATTACGTGTCGTGTGTGTTATGTAGATTGGGATATGGGATATCCCTATAGAATAGCCCTGGGACATATGGACTTTCTGTGGGGATCGAGGGGTATTCTGTAGAAAGTCCAAGCTAAGAGGTTATTCTACGAAAGGAATAGGATGACGCCACCAGAGGTCAAAACGACACTGGTTAGCCTGGCCATGACACGATTATATAACCGGTCGTCGTGATATAGATGTCGGTGTCAAAGAAATGTCTTGTTACAGTAAAACTATGCTGACGCGACGTTCATCGTCAGCCTTCTGCATGTGCAGCTGCCCAGGGGCCCGGCTAATGGCTTTGTTGGTTTGGGGACGTGCTGATACAGCCAGCCAATTGAACCAGCACGGGTAGGACACGGGAATATAGCAGGCTGTATAGTGTCGTATAATGTGCAGGCTATCGGGGCTTCGACTCATTATGTAATTGTTAATGATTTGAAGTGAAACATACTTGACTGACAGGGAAGATATCAAAACTTGTGTAAAATATTAAACTTACAATGTCACGATCACTCCTCGCATTTACAATTCTCACATGGCGGTGTACTGTAAGTGTTATGGTTGGAATGTTTGTTTATATTTCTAATGTAGATATTCATGAAGCTTTCGATACGTTTTGTGTGTAATCATTATGAAATCGTGTCTCAATAACTTTTCCAAAAGCGATCCAGGCTGTTGCTATGTCATAAGCAGGTGATAAAAGTAATTTCGGAAGGGCCTTGGTTCGTGGGTCTGATGAAATGTTTTGATAACGTGTATATGTATGTATTTAATGTATGTATGTCAGCGATATGGTATGTCATCAGCACTTTGCACTTAGATAAAACTATTATCTGTCATATTTCTCGACCTGTTATCGAGGATCTGAGTCAGCATTAACACGAACTGGATCGTACAGCAAACTTATAGTATTCATTCACATACAAGTGCTAATTACCGGGAGTGGGTTTACTGCCCTTGACATGAATCAGCCGAATACGTATCGATATCTACAATGTCCTTCCAGTTATGATGAAGACGTCAGTGGCCTATATCTGTGATGACCGAGCCCGATGCAATGGTAACCATGTTGACTGGGTGACTAGAAATATTGCGCAAAGGGTTTCACTCTCAGTAGGATTCTTCTCTATCACTCAGAGCAGTTTACACAAATGGAGGATGTGGAATATGGGCAGTTTTAAAAATTGCCTCACATGTATAAAAGGAGAAGACGCAAAACATGTTGTCCCAACTTTTATTAAATATGAGCATTTATCAAATGTAATTAACAAATAAATGTATATGAAATCAAAATTATTATTGTTATTATTATTATTATTTTTATTATGCTTTTGGTTTGTAATACAATGTATTATCCTTCGGTTTCTGGCGTAGATTTGCGACTGGTTTTGCCTTAATCATCAGATTGTCATAGTCCACAATTCCCCAGGAATCGGTGCCAATCGCCACAAATCCATACTTGGGATTGGCAGGAATAGACACGTTGAACAGTTTCTGGTTGTTATATGTGCCAGATGCGGTTCCTCCCTGAAATAAAAAAAACCCATGCATAATCTCTTTATGAACAAGTCTGTGCTATTATCGAGTAAAAACATTTAAATCCATCGTAGGTTTGTTTGTTTGTGACAGCAGGACCTCCAAAGAATGACGTGACATGTATTACAACGCTCAGCAGGAGCCAAGTGGTCTAAGGCGCCGCAATTCACACCTATGAGGGAGGGTTCGAATCCCGGTTCGCCCCGACTATGTTTCTAGGTTTGTCAGCACCATACCCGCGCTTGTGGGTTTTACCAAAGTGGTAAACGTCGGAGACCTGCACAACTTTGGGCTTTCCTCCCAGATAAAGATGACACGCCGTGGTATAATTGGAAAACTGTTCAAAGCAGCGTAAAACCCAACTCACTCACTCACTCATTACAACGCCCAACCTGTAAGTGTACTGCATTCATTGTGGAAAATACCCGAAACCACAAACAGGTGTATGTAGACAAAAGGAAATAATAATAAAGCTACCAGAAGGTAGGAACTGTGGGACTCGACTAACCTGCACAGTCAGCATTACGTTGTTCCAGTCACTGTTGCTGGATGGTAGTTCACCTTCCGTTATGCCCTTCTTGTGTTCTGCAGTCATCGACATAAAGATTATAAGCAGTTATGTTTTTTGACGAAAGCAACTAAGAATATTATAAAGCTTCTAAAACTCTGTGGATTCTTTTTCAACCATGTACCTTTCATAGCGATGACGTTATTACCGAAAATGTCATAACGTACACATACACATACACATAACGTATCTAAAAAACCTAACAATGTGTAGCTGATACCGATTGTGGGTTGGGATTTCATCTTTTTAACGAATTGACATAAATGTTACATCGGGGGCAGCCAGAACATGCCAGGTGAACCCTTGTGGAGAAGAACCAGCGAACACTTTTACCACCAGGCCGTCGAGCTCAGTTTGGAGTCAGAAACCACAAGGTTGGTAGGAACACTTTGTAGAGATGTATAAAAAATATCATATACAAACCACTGTATTAACTCACCAAAGTCCCCGCTTAGATGGTATTTACTTTTGTTGGGGAAGATATACAGGAAGATACCCTCTGCTTGGTCTGACTCTCCACCACCTCTGTCCACACGGGCAGCCACAAAGTAGCCGCTAGAGCCGTTCACTTCCCCGACTTTGGCGTCCATCTGGACAGTTACATCTGTCCTGGAGGACCAGAGGAACAATTGGTACTTGTCTCCTTGTCTTATGTTGGTCTTTCCAAATTCTAACCCTGACCATACCCTCGGCAGTAGGATATATGTCTGTCACTATTCTACAGTGAAACTATTAATCCAAAATGTTCCAGAGTTTCCGGATTAATGAACCATGGGTATTTTGTAATGTCTGTTGTATTTCTGTAGGTGCCCCAAACAACTCATGAGACCCAGCTGTACAAAGGCGAAGGATTTGTTTTCAGTCATTTTGCCAGACAACAATTTGTTGATGTTCAGACTTTTTGTATCACGTACATCTAAAGTCAAGGTTCCAAATGTATAAACAAGATTGTTGTTTTCATACGCTCGGTTTGCTTGTGAAAAGGCTTATTTTAAGAGACATCAGTAGGAAAAAGAATACTCCTTTTACCCAATCAGAATCAAGCATTCTTCGTATTAGAGTACTTTACATCTAAGAAAAGATAATGTTTGTCTTCAGAGAGGCAACATAAATATTCCACATGTCAAAATCTCGAATAGAGGTGATTTTAAAATAACCATGAGGTGTTTCTGTTAAACCTATTCATATAATATATGATATATAATATTCACTACTGTAGTAAAAGCGTATAAAAACATGGTTATGGAAAATATATTTGATCTCACCTTACACATTAAATACTTCAATTGCGCTGGTCAATGACATTTTGATTAAATTCCATGTACTATAATTATAGACATTGGCGTTTTGTAATATGGCGCCTAACAAAAGTTTTGCATCTCACTTTCAATTGTAGTAAATGATAAACAGTGTAGCTGTGTACTTTGAGAGAGGCGACGCCGGGTACACGGCCACTCAAAAGGTGCATTAAACTGTATTTCCCTCGTCAAAAGCCAAAAAACTTATAATATTAAAACCGTACCAGTTGTAGTTGCCAATGAGATTGATAGACCTGTTAGTGCGCCCCTCTGCCTTACACCAGTGTACAGGCTGTGAGAGAACCATCTGCCTCACCACCTTGTTGTGTGGGGAACCCACGTCAATGATCTCAAACGACCCGGTCTGTTGTGCCAGGTTGTTGGGCTCCATGTGTTCAGGGTAACCTGTTCAACACGAGATTTGAGTAAATGACTGATATAGTGGTTTTTATGGAAAATGTATAGCTGCACACAATATCTTTCCCCGACATATACTCTTACTCTAATCTGCATTGTTACCTTCAAAGTCGTCGTTGTAGGTGCTCGGGAAGGGTTGAGATGAAGGCGGGGGAGGGTAGGACCCTTTCTGTCCCCCTGACACGGTCGTTAGCGTAATGGCTTCATCCACAGCTACATCTAGCTGCACCATCCCATTCACAACCTACACAACATATGTCAATCCTTAATCCCCGCTAAGAACGACATTGGATTAACAAGAGATTTTATTGACATTACATTATAATAACATGCATGGCATTTATAAACTTCATAAGCTTACTTGTGTGAAATTATAAATTCGATCAGTAATGCGTCGATCAATGCTAGCTGAGATCACTTCATGGAAACTTTGATTAGTGTGAAATTTATAAATTCGATCATTAAGTCAGAAGCTAATTCAGTTCAGTGGGACATTTTGTTATAACTGCTAACGGAAAAAGCTACACTAGGACCTCAGATTGAAACACAAACATTGCAAAGTTTTGTCATAATTCAATCACTACCCTTTCAAAGGGAGCTCACCCTTATAAAGAGTGCCACTGACTTCCTTGACATCGATGTAAGCTAAAATACAAATTGAGTTTACTGTCATACGAATAGAGTGTTCTCACCTTCAGCGGTGCCTGTCTCTCGAACATCGTGCCTGTAACATTGACCGCGCCATTGAACAATCTACTGTACCACATGTTCAGAGAAGTTATGGAAGCCTGCAAGAAATACATTGTGAAATAGCATTTACAACTTGTGGGTAACTCACTGATTATAAATGATTCCTTAAGGAAACGTCAGGGTAATATAACAACACACATTTTCATTGTGATTGGAATACACATTTTGTGATTTACTATATATAAACACCATCCTGAGATTGCGTCTGCGTATTTCGTCTTCGTTGATATTTCTGTCAATTCGATTGACGAATCCGTTTCTTTGAAGCGCGAATTCAACAAACACTTACAAAGCTGCCCTTGAGCTGGAACGTCACTCTTTGCTTGGTGACGTTGTAGGGCTCCAGGGGAGGCCGGACACAGATGGAGTGGTCGTGGCTCTGGGGGAACAAAGAAAGATAAACAATGAGTGTGTAAATGGGGCTCTTTCATCGTGTTTGATTGAATTATCGCTCTTGATCAGACAAACCAGTGGTTGATAGCGTGAACCTCGATCTCTATGTGTTCACCCAATACGCCAGGAGAGAAAATATCAAAATGAAATAATAAATGTCAATCTACAATTGCACGTGCCCACTGCTTTTGACATAATATCGTAGAAATCGGTTGAAACAACAAAAAGAAATATCAAAGTTTTAAAAACAACAACATAACACCACAGTGAGGGAAAGTTATTGTAATATAACTGATCTCTCACCATGGTTTCTATGACAATAGTGAGGTCTTTGCCATCAGGGCTGACCAGAGAAACGTAGCTTCCTCCTCCGGTGAAATTTCCAACTCCGGCGCCGTGACGGAGATATCTCCATCCGATCTCCGTGAACTGCGTCGTGTGGGCTGGAAAAGAGGCAAATAGTGAGGGGGTAAGTTGAGGTTTACGTCGTGTATGACGGATAAGAGGCAAATAGTGAGGGGGTAAGGTGAGGTTTACGTCGTGTATGACGGATAAGAGGCAAATTGTAAGTGGGTAAGGTGAGGTTTACGTCTAGTATGACGGATAAGCGGCAAATAGTAAGGGGGTAAGGTGAGGTTTACGTCGTGAATGATGGATAAGAGGCAAATAGTAAGGGGGTAAGGTGAGGTTTACGTCGTGTATGACGGATAAGAGGCAAATAGTAAGGGGGTAAGGTGAGGTTTACGTCGTGAATGATGGATAAGAGGCAAATAGTAAGGGGGTAAGGTGAGGTTTACGTCGTGTATCATGGATAAGAGGCAAATAGTGAGGGGGTAAGGTGAGGTTTACGTCGTGTATCATGGATAAGAGGCAAATAGTGAGGGGTGGAGTTGAGTTTTACGCCGCCCTAGGTGCCGGGCCTAGGCGAACCTTCCATAGAAAAGCAAACATACTTTGAAAAGAACATTCATCGAATGTGTCTATCACATATGTTCATTTTGGGACATAAATGGGGAGGTATACAACAGACATGTCCTGTTTTACAGTGAGTTATATACCTTGATAGATGGCAGTTCAGGTCATGTTTGCTCTCGTGAGGATTGACTACTGACACAAGTGAAGGTACGCCACATAGCAGGAACACGTTTAGTAACATGATAAAACAACCGCAGTCACTGCATGTTTTTCCTTCGCACCATCAACTTATGTTAACACTGACCAGTTATCCAGATGGGGCTCTCAACGGCGTAGTTTCCGGTCCATGGTTCTACTGCCGTCATCAACCCAGTCCTGAACCACGGCAGGGGGTTGTAGTAGCTGGCTATAGCGTTCCAAGATATTGTTCTGAAACATGAGGATGAAAAGTAACGGTCCGTGACTGAAATTCCTTTTGAAGCAAAATGGGGATATTCTGTGGATATGTATTTAAATTTGTATTTCTATAACTTATAGAATCCTCATTCATGATGACTCTCGGTGGTTAATACTGTATTATGCATCCATTATCATAACTGTGAACTATTTGTCCTGTGTCCTATTTAGAAAGGATCACAGTAAAAGGCAGTAAAACTAAAATATGTGCTATTAAAAAACAAATACTCAAAGATGGACCTGCAATTGATTTCAGATATTAGTCAATTATGAACACAACTTACGCTGTCATGTTCCCATTGACATAGTTCATGTTGAGAATCTGGAAAATCAGAGTCAATCAGTACCTTTATTCAAATAAAAAGTGTGAAAGTAATATTTATGTTTGACAGTGATTGCGACGAAGCTACAGAATATCTAAATTAGGTTTCTGTTTTCAGCAGTTTTCACATTTCTGCTACGAAACGATCGCAGAGAGAGAGAGAGAGAGAGAGAGAGAGAGAGAGAGAGAGAGAGAGAGAGAGAGAGAGAGAGAGAGTGAGCGCCTTGTCATCCTGACATTAATGATTCCCTTCGGAATGGTCTGTGCTCCCTGTTCAACCTTCGCCTACCTCAGTCGTATTCCATTAATAATAGGTAAACATTTGACCGATTCGCCACGATACTTCTCCATCACAATACCTACCCTCCCCCAGCATCCACCCCCGACGTTGTCGTTAAAGGTGCTGTAGTCTTCTGAGGCCCACAGCTGCTTGCCGGTCTTCATGGCGGAGGGGTCGGAGAATGTGCCCGGGTAGTGACACCTGGCGGGAATCAGAAAAAACCTTGAGTGTTAGAATATTTAAAACAGTAAACTGGGGCGTGTTTGTTTGTAGTAGAACATAACACAATTAATCTTCCTGTGGTCATTCTAAGCACTGAACACCATTAAGAACATTGTTAGCCCAAAACATCAGAGTCACGGTTGCCAATGTTGATTACATGCCATATCATTGTCGTGACAAAATGTCAGTCTGTTAATCTATGAAATTATGAAACTGCGACGTGGCATGAATTTTTATTCATTATACTGAGCAGGATATGATTTTCATAGGTCTACCATTACCCGATATTTTCGACGGCGGCCCCGAGTTCCTCGTCTTGAAGGATATCATCAGCAATCTCCCACTTCTTGTCAGCACCGACGATCTTCACGTTGCTGAAGCCGTTGTCGTCAAGAGTCTTCCGTAGTAGCTGGATACACAAAATGTGAATACGTTGCACGGCTTGACCCTTTTAAAGCAAGTTAATAGTTTCGTCCACTGTTTGAAATCAGTTAAGTCCTTACCTTGATGTAGGGAATGCTGTACATACGTTCATTCCAAATCTAGAACAGAGAAAGGATTAAATAATGCTTCACGAACAAACACACAATTGTCATTGCCTATGGCTTTTCTATGTCGTGTGAGCAACTATAAAAGGATAATGATTTCTTTGATGTTACGTTATATCCTTTGTTTTCATTGTAACAACATAACGCAGCTTTCACATGATGAATATATAAATTATTTTCAGTTAAAATAACATGCATAATGATGACAAAATAAGAAAACTTGAAAATAGGAAAGACAAAACGATTGTGACTGTCCTAAAAAAAGTAAAAACGAACCCCAAGATAGTCTATGGTGAGATTATGGACAGCTTTAGCTCCCCTAAGCCAGTTGAGCACATAGTAAGCAGGTCTTTCTGGGTCGGTCCAGGGGTTGTCTCGGGTAGGTCCCCCTACCCAGCCAGGGAACGCCCAAGGTAGACCGTACAACTTTATGTTGGGATTTCTCTGAAAATAACAACACAAATTAAAAATGATTTTACTTCTAGGTCTGGTTACATTCCACATTGATTTTAGGTTAAAGTTAGGGACGTGAGAGTCAAACCTGTGAGCCGGGAACTATTGATACGTTTCATTGGGTTACTCAAATAGGAAATAACATCTTTGAACAACGACGAACCACACAGGGCTTGATGGTGATATCTGTTTCGGTCATTACGCTCGATAAAGGGTATTTTAAGCTTATTAATAGCAGTTTCAACGTTTACGAGAGGATTATGACCTTCTTCGCCTCCAACATGAGCCACCACTCATATCCTCTCTGGTAGTTCTCCTCCCAGCTGTTGTGCATGTGGGACGCCTCTGAACCATCTGTTAAGATATATATGATATCGGTTATCACATATCAACAAATTCGTAGTTTTAGTTTTAGAGTATCCAACGTTTCCGCATGTCTAGCATGAGATGCACTGAACGATATTTTATATTTTGAAGGATAATTACTTTTAAGGCACCTACCTGTACTGCAAGCATCGCCTCCTATCTCAACTTTCAGTATCTGCAGCGCTGCTCCAAAATTGGGCTGTAAAGAGAAGTTCATTTTAACTAGCCATCCAACAAACAAACAAACTAACCATTGGTAGTATTACCTATTTGACAGGCTCTATAATTTCATAACCCCGACAAAACCCTCCCCCAGTCTTACCAGTGAAAAGCTAAATATCCTGAATTTTGAGTCAGGATCAAGTGAAATAATATATTACAATCTTACAGAAAATGTCATCTCTTTTATACAACTATTAATACAATATTGTTGCATTTGTGGATATATACGTATTTAAGATGTATACAGAGAAAGTATGACTGACGGTTAACATTTAAAAAAGTACAGAAACGTTAATTTTGTATGTAGTTCAATAATGTCAAAATAACTGATACACGTTATAAGAACTGTCAAGGCATTTTGTCACCTTGAAAAGAAAGTCCAGTACTTGGTCCCTGTAAGGTTGTGGGTAGTTCACCAGCAGCTTAGATGTAGCCTGAGGGAGGGGAACGAGAGGGTCAGTGACATAGTTTGAGAGAATTCCACACATGTAATTTTCAGGTCCTACCTTTGGCACCATTTAACTTTTTCTTAGACTGATAAAACTTCATACCAGAGGCAACATATTTGACTTGGAGTTAATCGATGTATACTTGAAGGTTGAATCGCTATCAGGCAGTTAGTTATACAGTTGAGTTGAGTTGAGTTGAGTTGAGTTGAGTTGTATTTAACGCCGCCTTTAACAGTATTCCAGTCATATCACGGCGTGACAGCTTAATATGGGAGGAAAGCCCGAAGTGATGCAGGTCTGAGACGTTTACCAGCTTGGTGAAACCCACAAGCCCGGGTATGGTGCTGACAAACCTAGAAACATAATCGGGTCGAACCGGGATTCGAACAATGATGATGGGTTTCTGGCGTGCCCAAGGGACGCAACTCTGCACAGCGAATCCCGGCGCCTTAGGCGACTTGGCCACCCGTGTCCCCTAGTTACACAGACAAACGTTATCCTATGGTATAAAATCATCTGAAGATAGCATGGGTGTGTTTGCAAACAGTCATAGTACTTGAGATATTAAGATTTATACTATGTCACAGCAATACTTCCTTCAGTATAAGTAGCTGAGCTCGGCGTCAAGTCCCAGCAGTATACTGTACATGTAAATTACTCGTGTGAAGTGAAGTGAAATGGGGTGCAACGTTTTGAGATAATTGCACTTGTATAGCGACGTAGATGCACGTGTGTGTGTGTGTGTGTGTGTGTGTGTGTGTGTGTGTGTGTGTGTGTGTGTGTGTGTGTGTGTGTGTGTGTGTGTGTGTGTGTGTGTGTGTGTGCGTGCGTGCGTGTGTGGCTGCTTGCACAAGTCCAGACTATTTTTTTTTAGTGCTAGCCCACTATGCCGCAGTTAAACATGAACATCCCACTCAGACACAGTGTACTCCGAACCAAGCGCCAGAGAGGGTAACAACAAGTACCATCTTTTAACGTCTGAACGTCTGTTGGTATGACACGTCCGGGGATCAAACCCCCGACCTTCCTCTCTCTCTGGGCAGACTCTCTAACATTAGACCACTGAGGCAGTCGATATTAAATACAGTGAAGCGGATGAATTCACAGACAGTAAACATTTACATTTACTCCCTTAATCTAGAATAAGATCTCACTGAAACCAAGGACGTCTAATATCAGCTTTCTCCATGTGACTCCCGGCATCAGGCAACTAGAGTAATGGAAGCCACTGTTACACCGCCCCTTCCAGAACAACGGAAAACTTACCCCTCCACCGCTAATACCGCCGATCCCATCAAAGGTCCGTCCATACCCAGTACTGTCATCGATGGGATAGGGTTTTGCTGCATGTGCTGTCACAAATAATGCCCAAACACCCGCAACAGCGATGAAAACACGACCACTCTCCATTGCTAGTTATCGTCTACTGTGTCGTCTGCTCGCGCGACACATGCCATAAAGCACGGGTCACAAGGTCATGGCCGGAAGTTTGCCGGAATTAGCACGTGAACTAATTAGAATCGTTTCAGTGTACATGTGTGGATGACTCATTTGTGAGGTGATGTATTGTTATTAAACATTTAGCTTAAGTAGTAAGTTAATATTTAAAGAGAATTTATGATTTGAGAATCATATGGTCTCTCTGCGGGGAAGGAGATGGTGGGAAGAGTAACAATTTAGTTAACTTTTAATCATGTCTTATCATGATGGTGTCAGTCATCCAAGGCGCCGCAATGCATCCCTTGGGCACAGCAGAAATCTTTGATCGTGGGTTCGAATCCTGGTTCATTCCGGTTATGTCTCTAGGTTTTTCAGCACCAAGCCCGTGCTCTTGGGTTTCTCCAAAGTAGTAATTATTTGAGACATGTATCACTTCCTCACAGATTAATCTGACACGCCGTGATATAACTGGAATACTGTCAAAAGCAACGTTTAACCCAACTCACTCACTCACATGTAAGGTGCACGGTTTGTATAATGTTATTATTCCTTTTTTAAATGTCTCATGTTGCGGATACCAAGAATAGTTCAGTCCAGAAGGAAAGTTCATAAATATGTGTAATGAATGCAGGTGTTATGCCTATCGAGCAGGGAATGTTAATATTAATATGTCATTGTTTTAATGTATTAACAACTATACTAAATTTCCCTTTTACAGAATTTGTTAAACACTCAAATCATTTCAAAATTACATATTCTGATTAAATCCATTCGGGAAAAACAAATATTAATTATGCAGCATCTTCCAGTACACTGTATATAGTCTATTGCATGAAAAGTCAGAAAGTTCAATGACGAGGGTGATGTTATCAATGCGTGTCAAGGGAGTATGTTTATCATCTATCTATGATGGTAGTTGCACTTGTGTAATATGTGTCATCAGGCTATGCAGTAAAATATGCACATTGATGATGCAGCATTTTCTCAAAATTCTGTAAAATGTTATTGACGCATATGACAAACCTACATTTGATGCAGTCGTCAACACAGCCTCTAATAAAGTATCCATTGATGCCGTTTTCCCAGCCGCTAGCCACTAGGGTTAGGGTTAGGGTTGGCAAACATGCAAACCAGTTCACCGAACATGCAGGCGTTAACCCCGTTACAACCAGTGATTTACACACTGACAAACACGCAAACCAGTTCACCCAACGTGCAGGCGTTAACCCCGTTACAACCAGTGATTTACACACTGACAAACACGCAAACCAGTTCACCCAACATGCAGGCGTTATAGCCGTGACAACCAGTGATTTACACACTGACAAACATGCAAACCAGTTCACCCAACATGCAGGCGTTAACCCCGTTACAACCAGTGATTTACACACTGACAAACACGCAAACCAGTTCACCCAACATGCAGGCGTTATAGCCGTGACAACCAGTGATTTACACACTGACAAACACGCAAACCAGTTCACCCAACATGCAGGCGTTAACCCCGTTACAACCAGTGATTTACACACTGACAAACACGCAAACCAGTTCACCCAACATGCAGGCGTTATAGCCGTGACAACCAGTGATTTACACACTGACAAACATGCAAACCAGTTCACCCAACATGCAGGCGTTAACCCCGTTACAACCAGTGATTTAAACACTGACAAACACGCAAACCAGTTCACCCAACATGCAGGCGTTATAGCCGTGACAACCAGTGATTTACACACTGACAAACATGCAAACCAGTTCACCCAACATGCAGGTGTTATAACCGTGACAACCAGTGATTTACACACTGACAAACACGCAAACCAGTTCACCCAACATGCAGGTGTTAAAACCGTGACAACCAGTGATTTACACACTGACAAACACGCAAACCAGTTCACCCAACATGCAGGTGTTATAACCGTGACAACCAGTGATTTACACACTGACAAACATGCAAACCAGTTCACCCAACATGCAGGCGTTATAGCCGTGACAACCAGTGATTTACACACTGACAAACATGCAAACCAGTTCACCCAACATGCAGGTGTTATAACCGTGACAACCAGTGATTTACACACTGACAAACATGCAAACCAGTTCACCCAACATGCAGGTGTTATAACCGTGACAACCAGTGATTTACACACTGACAAACACGCAAACCAGTTCACCCAACATGCAGGCGTTATAGCCGTGACAACCAGTGATTTACACACTGACAAAGATGCAAACCAGTTCACCCAACATGCAGGCGTTAACCCCGTTACAACCAGTGATTTACACACTGACAAACACGCAAACCAGTTCACCCAACATGCAGGCGTTATAGCCGTGACAACCAGTGATTTACACACTGACAAACATGCAAACCAGTTCACCCAACATGCAGGTGTTATAACCGTTACAACCAGTGATTTACACACTGACAAACACGCAAACCAGTTCACCCAACATGCAGGTGTTATAGCCGTGACAACCAGTGATTTACACACTGACAAACATGCAAACCAGTTCACCAAACATGCAGGTGTTGTAACCGTGACAACCAGTGATTTACACACTGACAAACATGCAAACAAGTTCACCCAACATGCAGGTGTTATAACCGTGACAACCAGTGATTTACACACTGACAAACACGCAAACCAGTTCACCCAACATGCAGGTGTTATAACCGTGACAACCAGTGATTTACACACTGACAAACACGCAAACCAGTTCACCCAACATGCAGGCGTTATAGCCGTGACAACCAGTGATTTACACACTGACAAACATGCAAACCAGTTCACCCAACATGCAGGTGTTATAACCGTGACAACCAGTGATTTACACACTGACAAACACGCAAACCAGTTCACCCAACATGCAGGCGTTATAGCCGTGACAACCAGTGATTTACACACTGACAAACATGCAAACCAGTTCACCCAACATGCAGGTGTTATAACCGTGACAACCAGTGATTTACACACTGACAAACACGCAAACCAGTTCACCCAACATGCAGGTGCTATAACCGTGACAACCAGTGATTTACACACTGACAAACACGCAAACCAGTTCACCCAACATGCAGGTGTTATAACCGTTACAACCAGTGATTTACACACTGACAAACACGCAAACCAGTTCACCCAACATGCAGGCGTTATAACCGTGACAACCAGTGATTTACACACTGACAAACATGCAAACCAGTTCACCCAACATGCAGGTGTTGTAACCGTGACAACCAGTGATTTACACACTGACAAACATGCAAACCAGTTCACCCAACATGCAGGTGTTATAACCGTGACAACCAGTGATTTACACACTGACAAACATGCAAACCAGTTCACCCAACATGCAGGTGTTATAACCGTGACAACCAGTGATTTACACACTGACAAACATGCAAACCAGTTCACCCAACATGCAGGCGTTATAGCCGTGACAACCAGTGATTTACACACTGACAAACATGCAAACCAGTTCACCCAACATGCAGGCGTTAACCCCGTGACAACCAGTGATTTACACACTGACAAACATGCAAACCAGTTCACCCAACATGCAGGTGTTGTAACCGTGACAACCAGTGATTTACACACTGACAAACATGCAAACAAGTTCACCCAACATGCAGGTGTTATAACCGTGACAACCAGTGATTTACACACTGACAAACATGCAAACCAGTTCACCCAACATGCAGGCGTTATAGCCGTGACAACCAGTGATTTACACACTGACAAACACGCAAACCAGTTCACCCAACATGCAGGTGTTATAACCGTGACAACCAGTGATTTACACACTGACAAACATGCAAACCAGTTCACCCAACATGCAGGTGTTATAACCGTGACAACCAGTGATTTACACACTGACAAACACGCAAACCAGTTCACCCAACATGCAGGCGTTATAGCCGTGACAACCAGTGATTTACACACTGACAAAGATGCAAACCAGTTCACCCAACATGCAGGCGTTAACCCCGTTACAACCAGTGATTTACACACTGACAAACACGCAAACCAGTTCACCCAACATGCAGGCGTTATAGCCGTGACAACCAGTGATTTACACACTGACAAACATGCAAACCAGTTCACCCAACATGCAGGTGTTATAACCGTTACAACCAGTGATTTACACACTGACAAACACGCAAACCAGTTCACCCAACATGCAGGTGTTATAGCCGTAAAACCAGTGATTTACACACTGACAAACATGCAAACCAGTTCACCCAACATGCAGGTGTTGTAACCGTGACAACCAGTGATTTACACACTGACAAACATGCAAACAAGTTCACCCAACATGCAGGTGTTATAACCGTGACAACCAGTGATTTACACACTGACAAACACGCAAACCAGTTCACCCAACATGCAGGTGTTATAACCGTTACAACCAGTGATTTACACACTGACAAACACGCAAACCAGTTCACCCAACATGCAGGCGTTATAGCCGTGACAACCAGTGATTTACACACTGACAAACATGCAAACCAGTTCACCCAACATGCAGGTGTTATAACCGTGACAACCAGTGATTTACACACTGACAAACATGCAAACCAGTTCACCCAACATGCAGGCGTTATAGCCGTGACAACCAGTGATTTACACACTGACAAACATGCAAACCAGTTCACCCAACATGCAGGTGTTATAACCGTGACAACCAGTGATTTACACACTGACAAACACGCAAACCAGTTCACCCAACATGCAGGTGCTATAACCGTGACAACCAGTGATTTACACACTGACAAACACGCAAACCAGTTCACCCAACATGCAGGTGTTATAACCGTTACAACCAGTGATTTACACACTGACAAACACGCAAACCAGTTCACCCAACATGCAGGCGTTATAACCGTGACAACCAGTGATTTACACACTGACAAACATGCAAACCAGTTCACCCAACATGCAGGTGTTATAACCGTGACAACCAGTGATTTACACACTGACAAACACGCAAACCAGTTCACCCAACATGCAGGCGTTATAGCCGTGACAACCAGTGATTTACACACTGACAAACATGCAAACCAGTTCACCCAACATGCAGGTGTTATAACCGTGACAACCAGTGATTTACACACTGACAAACACGCAAACCAGTTCACCCAACATGCAGGTGCTATAACCGTGACAACCAGTGATTTACACACTGACAAACACGCAAACCAGTTCACCCAACATGCAGGTGTTATAACCGTTACAACCAGTGATTTACACACTGACAAACACGCAAACCAGTTCACCCAACATGCAGGCGTTATAACCGTGACAACCAGTGATTTACACACTGACAAACATGCAAACCAGTTCACCCAACATGCAGGTGTTGTAACCGTGACAACCAGTGATTTACACACTGACAAACATGCAAACCAGTTCACCCAACATGCAGGTGTTATAACCGTGACAACCAGTGATTTACACACTGACAAACATGCAAACCAGTTCACCCAACATGCAGGTGTTATAACCGTGACAACCAGTGATTTACACACTGACAAACACGCAAACCAGTTCACCCAACATGCAGGCGTTAACCCCGTGACAACCAGTGATTTACACACTGACAAACATGCAAACCAGTTCACCCAACATGCAGGTGTTGTAACCGTGACAACCAGTGATTTACACACTGACAAACATGCAAACAAGTTCACCCAACATGCAGGTGTTATAACCGTGACAACCAGTGATTTACACACTGACAAACATGCAAACCAGTTCACCCAACATGCAGGTGTTATAACCGTGACAACCAGTGATTTACACACTGACAAACATGCAAACCAGTTCACCCAACATGCAGGCGTTATAGCCGTGACAACCAGTGATTTACACACTGACAAACATGCAAACCAGTTCACCCAACATGCAGGCGTTAACCCCGTTAGAACCAGTGATTTACACACTGACAAACATGCAAACCAGTTCACCCAACATGCAGGCGTTATAGCCGTGACAACCAGTGATTTACACACTGACAAACACGCAAACCAGTTCACCCAACATGCAGGTGTTATAACCGTGACAACCAGTGATTTACACACTGACAAACACGCAAACCAGTTCACCCAACATGCAGGTGTTATAACCGTTACAACCAGTGATTTACACACTGACAAACACGCAAACCAGTTCACCCAACATGCAGGTGTTATAGCCGTGACAACCAGTGATTTACACACTGACAAACATGCAAACCAGTTCACCCAACATGCAGGTGTTATAACCGTGACAACCAGTGATTTACACACTGACAAACACGCAAACCAGTTCACCCAACATGCAGGCGTTATAGCCGTGACAACCAGTGATTTACACACTGACAAACATGCAAACCAGTTCACCCAACATGCAGGTGTTATAACCGTGACAACCAGTGATTTACACACTGACAAACATGCAAACCAGTTCACCCAACATGCAGGTGCTATAACCGTGACAACCAGTGATTTACACACTGACAAACACGCAAACCAGTTCACCCAACATGCAGGTGTTATAACCGTTACAACCAGTGATTTACACACTGACAAACACGCAAACCAGTTCACCCAACATGCAGGCGTTATAGCCGTGACAACCAGTGATTTACACACTGACAAACATGCAAACCAGTTCACCCAACATGCAGGTGTTGTAACCGTGACAACCAGTGATTTACACACTGACAAACATGCAAACCAGTTCACCCAACATGCAGGTGTTATAACCGTGACAACCAGTGATTTACACACTGACAAACATGCAAACCAGTTCACCCAACATGCAGGTGTTATAACCGTGACAACCAGTGATTTACAGACTGACAAACATGCAAACCAGTTCACCCAACATGCAGGCGTTATAGCCGTGACAACCAGTGATTTACACACTGACAAACACGCAAACCAGTTCACCCAACATGCAGGCGTTAACCCCGTGACAACCAGTGATTTACACACTGACAAACATGCAAACCAGTTCACCCAACATGCAGGTGTTGTAACCGTGACAACCAGTGATTTACACACTGACAAACATGCAAACCAGTTCACCCAACATGCAGGCGTTATAGCCGTGACAACCAGTGATTTACACACTGACAAACATGCAAACCAGTTCACCCAACATGCAGGCGTTAACCCCGTTAGAACCAGTGATTTACACACTGACAAACATGCAAACCAGTTCACCCAACATGCAGGTGTTATAACCGTGACAACCAGTGATTTACACACTGACAAACATGCAAACCAGTTCACCCAACATGCAGGTGTTATAACCGTGACAACCAGTGATTTACACACTGACAAACATGCAAACCAGTTCACCCAACATGCAGGCGTTATAGCCGTGACAACCAGTGATTTACACACTGACAAACATGCAAACCAGTTCACCCAACATGCAGGCGTTAACCCCGTTAGAACCAGTGATTTACACACTGACAAACATGCAAACCAGTTCACCCAACATGCAGGCGTTATAGCCGTGACAACCAGTGATTTACACACTGACAAACATGCAAACCAGTTCACCCAACATGCAGGTGTTATAACCGTGACAACCAGTGATTTACACACTGACAAACACGCAAACCAGTTCACCCAACATGCAGGTGTTATAACCGTGACAACCAGTGATTTACACACTGACAAACACGCAAACCAGTTCACCCAACATGCAGGTGTTATAACCGTTACAACCAGTGATTTACACACTGACAAACATGCAAACCAGTTCACCCAACATGCAGGCGTTATAGCCGTGACAACCAGTGATTTACACACTGACAAACACGCAAACCAGTTCACCCAACATGCAGGTGTTATAACCGTGACAACCAGTGATTTACACACTGACAAACATGCAAACCAGTTCACCCAACATGCAGGTGTTATAACCGTGACGACCAGTGATTTACACACTGACAAACACGCAAACCAGTTCACCCAACATGCAGGTGTTATAGCCGTGACAACCAGTGATTTACACACTGACAAACATGCAAACCAGTTCACCCAACATGCAGGCGTTATAACCGTTACAACCAGTGATTTACACACTGACAAACACGCAAACCAGTTCACCCAACATGCAGGCGTTATAGCCGTGACAACCAGTGACTTACACACTGACAAACACGCAAACCAGTTCACCCAACATGCAGGTGTTATAACCGTGACAACCAGTGATTTACACACTGACAAACACGCAAACCAGTTCACCCAACATGCAGGCGTTATAGCCGTGACAACCAGTGATTTACACACTGACAAACATGCAAACCAGTTCACCCAACATGCAGGTGTTATAACCGTGACAACCAGTGATTTACACACTGACAAACACGCAAACCAGTTCACCCAACATGCAGGCGTTATAGCCGTGACAACCAGTGATTTACACACTGACAAACATGCAAACCAGTTCACCCAACATGCAGGAGTTATAACCGTGACAACCAGTGTTTTACAAACTGACAAACACGCAAACCAGTTCACCCAACATGCAGGTGTTATAACCGTGACAACCAGTGATTTACACACTGACAAACATGCAAACCAGTTCACCCAACATGCAGGTGTTATAACCGTTACAACCAGTGATTTACACACTGACAAACACGCAAACCAGTTCACCCAACATGCAGGCGTTATAGCCGTGACAACCAGTGATTTACACACTGACAAACATGCAAACCAGTTCACCCAACATGCAGGTGTTGTAACCGTGACAACCAGTGATTTACACACTGACAAACATGCAAACCAGTTCACCCAACATGCAGGTGTTATAACCGTGACAACCAGTGATTTACACACTGACAAACATGCAAACCAGTTCACCCAACATGCAGGTGTTATAACCGTGACAACCAGTGATTTACACACTGACAAACATGCAAACCAGTTCACCCAACATGCAGGCGTTATAGCCGTGACAACCAGTGATTTACACACTGACAAACATGCAAACCAGTTCACCCAACATGCAGGCGTTAACCCCGTTACAACCAGTGATTTACACACTGACAAAGATGCAAACCAGTTCACCCAACATGCAGGCGTTATAGCCGTGACAACCAGTGATTTACACACTGACAAACATGCAAACCAGTTCACCCAACATGCAGGTGTTATAACCGTGACAACCAGTGATTTACACACTGACAAACACGCAAACCAGTTCACCCAACATGCAGGTGTTATAACCGTGACAACCAGTGATTTACACACTGACAAACACGCAAACCAGTTCACCCAACATGCAGGTGTTATAACCGTTACAACCAGTGATTTACACACTGACAAACACGCAAACCAGTTCACCCAACATGCAGGCGTTATAGCCGTGACAACCAGTGATTTACACACTGACAAACACGCAAACCAGTTCACCCAACATGCAGGCGTTATAACCGTGACAACCAGTGATTTACACACTGACAAACATGCAAACCAGTTCACCCAACATGCAGGTGTTATAACCGTGACAACCAGTGATTTACACACTGACAAACATGCAAACCAGTTCACCCAACATGCAGGTGTTATAACCGTGACAACCAGTGATTTACACACTGACAAACATGCAAACCAGTTCACCCAACATGCAGGTGTTATAACCGTTACAACCAGTGATTTACACACTGACAAACATGCAAACCAGTTCACCCAACATGCAGGCGTTATAGCCGTGACAACCAGTGATTTACACACTGACAAACATGCAAACCAGTTCACCCAACATGCAGGCGTTATAGCCGTGACAACCAGTGATTTACACACTGACAAACATGCAAACCAGTTCACCAAACATGCAGGCTTCTATGGTCAGATTTTATACGACAATAGCTATACACTACATGCACCTGCGCCTACACACAAGACGCCTTGCAGGGGACGTTGTGGTGTAGGAACACGGTCGACCCCGAGCGTTGCTGATGAATACAGAGGATTAGTGTTTGATTCATGCAATAGTCAGGTCGAATGCACTGGTTCGATTCCCCATGTGGTTAGGCATTGGTGATGCCATGCCGAGATCCTTCAGCTATGAAATAATATCGGTGTAAAAGAACATTCACTATTACTCACTCGGGTTGAGTCTTATTCACTTAAAACCCCAACTCAACCACTCATGTAACAGGACCCGTGAAGACCCGGGGTAGGACAGTTCTTCAGCAACCCATGCTTGCCGTGAAAGGCGACAATGCTTGCCGTAAAAGACGACTAACGGGATCGAGTGGTCAGGCTCACTGACTTGGTTGATGCATGTCATCGATCCCAATTGCTTGGATCGATGCTCATATTAATCACTGGATTGTCTGGTCCAGACCCGATTATTTACAGACCGCCGTCATATAACTGGAATATTACTGAGTGCGGCGTTAAACAATAAACTCACGTAACAGCATGTTGCCGGTGTTTTCCATTGTACACATTGTATCAAGGGTGGGAAAGAGAAGTCGGGCTACATCGACGTGACGAGCGAACGCGTTAATCATTATACGCTAGCCCACCGCCCCTTTATACAAAACTAGAACATATGTCAACAGCCAGTCTGTGTGCGAACGCGACATTATTTGCAAACTGTTTATGTAAGCATCTAATTTGTACAGGCCATGTAGGTGGACACCCACGACCCTCAGTTAGAATTTTATTGAACCCCTTTTGCAAACAATTTAACAGCACCGATGACACTGATATCCATTTGATGATTTCTTTATTTTGTATAGTAATTAAACAACCTATGATACCAGGTGTTCCAGCGCGTCTGTGAGACTCGGCTCGCACATAACTTCCGTATCATCTAGGTCACTGTCAGCTGATGCGGTGTCGATTTCGCGTCGATCATGTTCACCTTGGCGGTTTCATTCTCCGTCGTGCTGTCAGTGTTGAGTGACAGTTATGTAATCGACAACACTGGAGGACTGGGGAGGCAGTTCGATGGATTTGGGGCTATCAGCGGTGGAGGGGTAAGTTGAAATGTTGTCGTATGTTGTTTATCATGGCATGTGACTAGGCTACGCTATACATGTTCCGGGCTACAGGGCTATGTGATTGCACCCAGCGCGGAACCTGCATTGCTTTATATACTGAAGGCTCATCTTCTCAACCTTGAATATAAAGGCCTGATACCATCTTCACTATTTGCTTTTTTGAACGTGAGTATGTTAGTTATACATGTTTCCGGGCGTTGTGAATCCAGGATGATCATGTGATGTGGAGTGATATCTGGATATTCACCTTCATTGCTTTCAGTGTTATCTTCATCACCGACATCAATCAACTCTGTATCTGTAAAAGGCCTTGAGACCATGTATAAAAAAACTGAACAATACAAGAGTGTTTTTTTACCATTGAAGTGAGTTGCTAACATTCATGATTCGTATGCATACACATAAATGTGACACTTAAAAAAATGTAGGTTGAGTTTTAACTATTTTTTATCCCCGGCATAAAATGCGAGGGTATATAGTCCCCATCTGGTCTGTCTGTATTTCGTTTCCGGAGCATAACTTGAAAACCGTGAAAGATATTTCATCGAAACTTGAATGAAATGGGCCTGAAGTTGTGCCTGGTGCTATTATAGGGGCAGGGGGGATGTGTCATCTTCAGTTCGATTTCGATTTCCCTACCACCCCAGCCTAAGTTTTCACAGCAATTACATTTCACAATCTGACTTACATGATAACAATGATATATAGATGTTCCTGATTTGCAACTGGTCAGAACTGGTTACGCAAAGAAGAGCAATAATGGTAATGGGAAATTAATTCTAAAAATGCGGGACCAGAATTAGCAGAAAGTATAACAGAAACAAAGAACAAGTAACATGACTCGTCGTCATAGATACAAATACTGTTCAACGAGTTGTTAAACCCACCTCTCTGTGTGTATATCCTTTATATTGATTGACTGCATGTAAACTGTGAAAGGAAGTATATGCTGACTCCGACATGTTGCAGTTCAAGCACATAATGTGTATATATTCAGGGTCTGGGAGCATAGGATATCACGAATATATCATTCTCAGTACATACCTATATATTAGATGGCCAGGTCCAAAATAGTTGTAGTCTTTCTAAAAAGTACTTTAATCTATAGATACTTAACAGTAAGGCAGTCTCCGTGGTCTAGTGGTAGGACGTCTACCCGGAGAGCGTAAGGTCTCTGGTTCGATGCCCGGCCGAGTCATATCAAAAGACGTTAAACGATGGTACTTGTTGTTACCCTGTCTGGCGCTCGGCATTAACGGACTAAAACAAGGACTGGTCGGCTCGGAGTCAGTATACTGTGTATGAGTAGGGTATTCATGTTAAACTGCGGCAAGATGTCTCAGTGGGCTAGCACTACAAACTCGGCATTAGTCCGGACTAGTACAAGCAGCCACACACACACATACACACACGCACGTGTATGCACGTCGCTATATAAGTGCAATAATCTTGGACGCGATGTTAAACCCCATTTCGCCTCACGTCACCTCAATTAACAGTCACACAATATCACTTTTGCCAATTCGTAATGACTTTGCTCATCGGTAGTGTCGTTGCCTAATGTTTATAGTAAATTATTATTTCGTTTTTTCAGGCAACTTCCAAGTTATTGGTAAACTACCCCGAGAAACTGCGAAATGATATTCTGGATTTGCTGTTCAAGGTATGGACATTGGGTTTTGAAAAAAAATAATACCTGATGTTTTTCCCGGTTTTTAAACAGCTGCATATGAATATAAACTGAGTCATTAACTTTAAAATGGTAAGTAAACAATTATTTTGTCCTTTTTTAAAACTTTAAAATGGTAAGTAAACAATTATTTTGTCCTTTTTTAAAACTTTGAAATGGTAAGTAAACAATTATTTTATTCTTTTTCACAGCCTAATTACGGAGCCTCCTTAGATATACTGAAAGTGGAAATCGGGTCCGATGCTCAGAGTTCAGGTAAGTAGTATGAAATAACGGTAAATGCAACATGCAAGACACATGGTCTATATTGTAAGGACACTAATGATATAAATATTCTTGTTCGCTATGACTATTTCAAAAACAACTGGACCTGTTAGGGGAGGGTATTAATATATGTCTGGAAGGTTATAAATCTATAAAACACATTATTACGACAGTCGGAATCGTACAAAGGACTCTGCTTTGAGTGGAGATTTCTTGTGATATGGAAGTATTCAGGCGCCTTTATTCATGTTTATAAGGCACACACAGTTCGGAGGACATAATTACTTGGTTACATGGGTTGCAAGGTCTATCGTTTTGTTAGCCAAGGGGGAAATTAAACAGGCCTTTAATTAATACGCATGTATCCAAAAAAGGTCCAAGTTTGATTACGTTAATGGAAAAAGGTTAATGAATGTGATGCGGATGTCATTACATTGTGGTTGCCATCTTGTCTTCTCCATGCCCCCTCCATCAGACGGGACGGAGGCAACCCACATGCGGACAGCCAAGGATGAGAACTACACCAGGGGATATGAATGGTGGTTGATGAAAGAGGCCAAACAGGTTAGTGCCTTTGCTATAGTTTTGGCTTAATGTGATACAAATGATGAATATGTAAATCCATGCTATGGAATAATAACAATATTGTTATGTTTTAAAAACAAATTAAACATCCGTATGTTTATCGTTGTGGTGCCATATAAACACAGACGCACGCAAACATTTAGATATAAATCCTCCAACTCGTGACACCCCCCCTCCACACACACACACACACACACACACTATTTAAAAAAAGTGTTTAATCGTCAGTAAATATAATGTTTAACAATAATTCTGCATGTGTATTTCTAGAGGAACCCGTCCATCAAGTTGTACGGTCTGCCCTGGGGGTGGCCTGGCTGGGTGGGGTGGAACCTGTACGACACCCCGGACCAGACCGCCACGTACATCGTCAACTGGGTTCTGGGAGCTAACACTACCCACGGGCTACATATAGACTATGTGGGGGTGAGTTCCGGAGTGTCATATGTATTGTTCATATAATCGATTTTTTAACATAACTGATAATAATTAGCTGTATGGGAAAGCAGGGTAGTTGTTACCTGTTAAAGTGGGTATTTGGATAGGGCTTTACGTGGCCTTTAACACTGTCAGTTATTTGACAGTTGATCACTTATATATCACGAAAGCTGAACGTAAAAGTCTAAAGTGCCAAACCCTCCTCTATAGGCATCCAGCATATCACTTAATTTGCATTGGCATCCAATTTAAGAACTCATGTGTCATATCAGTGTACTCAGCCGGTACAATGAATTTAGACTGCCACAGGGCTAAATATATTCTATTGTTTTATCATTCTTTGTAAGAAAAAAAAAATCAACATTGAAACATTGGCATCCACGTACAAGATAGACATTTCATGGCATCCAGCGTACTAGAATCCGGAATGCCTCTCAACAGGGTTTGGTATCCAGCTTACTGAAAAGGGGGTTGGCACCCTCGCATATCGTAGACATCATCTCTTGGATCCCACGGGCAGGGTTATGCCGTGCTGACCTAGGATCATGATAAGACGATAAAGGGGTGTCACAAAGAAGGGAAACCTTAGACCACTGGCCTACCCGTGCATTTGTTAATGGTTGGATCACCGGTCCACACTAATCTATTCAGGATGTTGTTACTTTGAATCGTCTATACTGAAACATTGAAAACGCATAATCAACTTTAACTTGAAATCAGAAAATATGTGTTTTTGTGCTCATCCCAAAAAACACATCGAACGAGATTCGAACCCGTACGTTTGATTATCTCATGCCTTAATACCCAGACGTACGAATCTGACTTTTGTGATCATATTGCCAAATATTACAAATACTCGAATATGCATTTTCACAGTGTTTCAGTATACGATATTCTGTTCTGTTCAGACACAGGGTATCAGGACTGGCGTACAAGAGTCAATTTCCAACACACCTTACAAATGTAACACTTTCTATCTGGTAATGGTTTGTTTTAAAAACAACACTTTACATGTGTAGTGAGAACCTTAGTGACCTTGGTTTCAAATCATCCTTTACAGATTTGGAATGAGAGAATGTATAACGTCACCTACATAAAGGTAAGTACAGGCCTGGCACCGCCAGACAAGTTCGTATATTGTAAATGTTTGAGTTACTGTGATTCGTAAGCTAGAGGTCGACTTGTCGCTAATCTGAGGGTCTTTTTAACCATATGTCTGTACGTTGCAGACGTTGAGGAAGACACTAGACAGACACGGTCTAGTAGACACTCATATCATTGCGCCAGACAATTTCCACTGGGATATAGCCGAGGACATCCTTGCTGACTCGGAACTTGCACAGGCGGTGTATGCTATAGGGTGCGTGTAGTTGTCACAGTGGGAATGACCACACTTGTTCTGCTGCAGTCAACAATAACCCCAGCTAAGTCACCGGCACCTGTATGTAGCAATTGAATCAGGTTAGCAAAGAAATTAAGTAAATATAAGCATGTGATTGTATCAAGGAAAACCAGAGATGAGACCAGGTGTTCGCGAAAAGGGTAAGCATGAACCTGCCCTGCCGGTAGCACCAGCCACTCACACAATTTGCATGAACGGTTAATGTTTGTTTGTCGCTATGTGATGTTGTTCTTCCCTCAAATCCACCCCGTTATGATTCTGGGCCATCCTTGGTTCCCAGCATCCTCTGCTTGTACGAAGACCAGGCTTGTTGCAATGAGTGACCTGGCTGATTTGTGTCATCGTACACCGATAGCTTATGCTATTGACCACCCGTTTACCAAGCTTGATCCATGCTGGTCGTAAGAGACGGTGACTTGATTGCGTAGTTCGATGCTCAAGGTGTCAATCATTGTCAATCAATGATCGAGACTGATTTTTCTCTGGCGCTGACGTTTCACAGTCTCTTATAGTGTTTATAGTTATACAATTTGATTAACTAATAACGACCCCAATAACTTAATATTGAGTTATATTTAAAATTCCATCCTTTTGTCTTCGCATCATTATTATGATGATGATGATGATGATGATGATGATGTCAATTCAGCTCGCATTACCCCAAGACAACCAGCACACCGACGGCAGTGAAGACAGGCAAGCGTCTCTGGGCATCGGAGGATCAGACATTAGTGGTGATACTTGAACCTTATCGCAAATCATTGTTCACACAGTAACACCCCGTTTACCCGGACAGCTCGTTCCCAGTAAAACCGTCCTTATTAACAGGGTACCCGATTACTGAATGATGGGTACGGATTAATATGCCCTTGCGTGCTCTTCCATGTCAAATCAGGGATTATGTCAAATCAGGGAGTATATCAAATCAGGGAATATTCAAATCACGGAATATGTCAAATCAGGGTATATGTTAAATCAGGGAATATGTCAAATCAGGGAATATGTATAATCCCTGACATTTTTAGGTATAATTAGACAAATTCCTTGATTTGACAATGATTGTTTTAGAAATATTCCCTGAAAATATTTCATTCATGGTTGTTAGAAGAAGTAATTTCTCAAGTATCATCATGACATTGTTAAAGAGTTAGATTGTTAAATAGAAAAGGTATATATGCACATGTTTGTTGCCTGGTTCATAAAAAAATAAAAAAGGCGTGACCAACCGAGAACACTAAAATTGTTGTAACAACACATGATCATTATGATCATGATGTTCACGGAGTTAACAGTAAAAATACTGTAAACTCATTGGTTGGTGTGTTTAATTCATAGTTGGGAAAAGAAGTATGATTATAGTGTCAATATAACAAATGTTAAATGAGCTTTCTAAGCAAAAGGTAAGTAAAACAACCCATACTTGTGGCGATATTCCAGTTATAAAGTTGCTGATAGAATGTACTATTTCCAAAATGTAATTGGAGGAGAATTTCGGAAAGAACTTGAACTTTGATGAGAACAAACGTGTGTACCTAACAAAGAGTAGAGCAAAATCATAGGCGAGATTTAAGAAGCCACGGGCACTCCCAAGAAGACCTCTAGCCAGTACTATCTTCACCAAGCAAACCATGCACACATGCAGCAAGCTGAATGAATGGTGAAGCGCAGTAACCGTGTTTTATCAGCAGTGAAACTTGCAATTGGTGACAATGTAACAGTGCAAATTCCCCGAATTGACCCGGGCCGTTCTGTTTCCAGAAACATAAAACATGTTGTGATGGAATGCAGCGACAATGGCTTGTACACTATTGCTGTGAAAGGTGGAACCATTTTGATGTTTGTGCGCAAGTGCCCTGTGCAATTGTTACTTGTTACCGACAAGAACATTACACTTCGCCAGGCTCTGCAGTTGGAATCCAACTACTGAGCCCAAGCTGTCACATAATGTAACTATGCCGGTTCCAAGAAATGCGAGACCAACAGGTATAGATGTTTCAAGGCTAAGCTACTGTGTAACTCCTGTGCCATTCAAGTCTGACATGCGTCAATAGAAACTTAACAAGAGAGACATTATTAGTCTCATATTGGTAACTCGCGTCTTACTGCTAGAGTAACATTATTGCGTTTGAATTAGTTGGTACTGATGTATGATAAGTCTATACGGTATGATTTGTCAAATAAATCTTGTCTCACTCGTAAACTCATTAACATTGCTTTATTGATACCAGAGAGAACAATTCTTCCAACAACCATGAATGAATCAGGGAATATGTCTAAAATACTTGTTAATTCAGGGAATATGTGTAATACCTGAAAATGTGAGGGCTTATGTATATTCCCTGCGTGAATCAGACTTTACATATATTCATTTTATATAAACATATGTTCATTATTACATTCAGATATATTACATATATTCCCTACACAAATATACATATTCCCTGAATTGGCATGATCCCTGTAACAATTTGTATTGCAGTGTAGTGCGTCGACTTATCATGCTGCTCTGGGTAAACATCGGGGTGAAGCTTTCACCATTAGTGCCAACATAGCAGTCAGTACTAGTTTACAATAATACAACTTATCCGTCCCTTGTAAACAAACTGAATTCACTTGGGACGATTAATCCTTGAAAGTATTTTTCTATTTATAGAACTGGAACAGGAACTATGTCCATGGGAACATGACAGGGTAAGAAATTGTTGACGTTTTCTAAACGTTAAAATCTGAATATTTGCAGGATATACTTATTAATGTGTACCATTTAGACCCTGTTAACATGAAAAGGCACATGTAGTCTTATGTTTATGTGTGTATAACATATGAATAGGTTATTGAATAGAAATGTGGTCATGGAAACGCAAATCAAATATTTAACATAAATATAACCTTCAAACCGCTTTCCATATTCATAAAGAAAAGCTCTGCCAAAATCAGAGTCGATTCCGATTGTACCATGAACAACTGACTGTATTTATGAACAACTATCAAATAGTGATGATAACAGATTTTCGCGAAAAGGTGAGCGTATCCAACCCCACCTGTGGCATCTGTCGAAGGCAAGTCAAGTGTTCACCTGAAAAAACCCACGGGAACATATGGTACAAGTGAAAATAAAGAATTGCATCGGACATATTTTTTGTCACTGATGCGTCAAATTTGAAAATGGCCTCCACCTGTCTACCATAAATCATTGAATACAGACAAATGATCATATATTTGTTTCAGTACAATTGCATGGCCATTGATCGCCAGCTACTATCAAGGACTACCTTACTACCCCGATGGGCTAATGACAGCATCCGAACCATGGAGCGGGTACTACCCAAAACCTAAAACAATATGGGTTGCAGGTACACACAACTCGCACTATAATTATAAAAGCAGACATTTGTATTCTGAAACACTGAAAACAGTTTAATTTATGACGATTTGTCCTTTGGTGGAGTGTCCCAGTCGTGTTAGGCGCCGTGATTCGCTGTGCGGAGTTGCGTCCCTTGGGCACGTAAGAAACCTATGATTGTGGATTCGAATCTCGGTTCGCCCTGATTATGTTTCTAGGTTTGTCAGCACCATACCCGTGCTCGTGGGTTTCACCCAAGTGGTAAACGTCTGAGACCTGCATCACTTCGGGGTTTCCTCCCACATTAGGTTTACACGCCGTGATATAACTGGAATAATGTTAAAAGCGGCGTTAAAGTCACTCACTCACTCCTTTGGGGGATCGTGTATTGTAGTCCACATGTTAATGATATTCTAGTTTTAAACTGTCGATTCAAACGAATATTATTGTATTTATTTGTAAACTATACAAAAATGAATTAATCAATGTCTGATAAATCCCCATCACGGACTAACAGGCTCGATTTATGTTTGTCCTGACAGATCCAGCGTTGAAGCTTCAACGTTTACACTTTAATATTCCAATTATATTCATTTTCTAATCACTGTCACAAATAAAATATGAGTGATAAATTCATTCCGGGGCTTTCAGGTCTACATGTCTACATGTAGAACAGATGTTAGATGACATACGTCGAAAACCCAATAAATGAATAAACACTAACATATATGTTAAACATACATATATCTCTGAGGAAATAGTTTGATCCAATTCTTGTTTTGAGATTTTATTCATATTGATTTTATATTCCCACTTAAGCTCATACAACTCAGTTTGCACAGCCCGGATGGACGTACCTTCGTCATGGTGCGGGAGTTGGAACTTTCAAATATGGCGGCACATACGTCACGCTCGTCAGTCCAGAAGGAAATGACGTCACTATCATAATTGAAACTATGGTGAGTGTCTTCTTTTCATCAAATGTACCGACCAGGTCAACGGGGTGGAACAAATGTTTATGACTTACTGCCCCCCCCCCCAAAAAAAAAAAACAACCCAAAAAACAACCCCAAACACACACACCTATAATATACATGTGATTTAAAGGTAGTTGTACAAATATTGATTGTGCCTATTCGAGAAAATGTTCAAAATAAGCTTGTTACTTCGTTACTACACAGTGAGTTTGGTATTCTGGTTACTTGGTGGTGGCCATTCTTCAAATCTGAATCTGTTACAAATGATGCAAATTAAAGTTCATTAAGTTTTTATATTGAATACTGTAAAGTGAACAATAATGCATATATGATAGTGTCCATATTATGATGCCATGACTGCCCCGTATCGTACACTTATGTCGTAGTATTGTGGCTGTATATACTGTCTCTCTCAGAAATGAGGGGTAAGTAAACAACATCGACAGGGTTATCTTATCGGCCTTTATATTGCTACTACGATGTGATTCCTAAATTGAAACACAAAGGTAAACCTGGAAATCGGTAAAAAACGTGTAAAAGCAGTAAATAACCGCACACGATCAATAAAATAATTTGAAAAATGATATTGAAACACACAAGTTTAGGATTACAATCACAAAAGGAAATATAATGTATCAAATAGGTGGCAGCAGCAATAAATAACTGGCCCTATATTACATGTCAGAGTACTTACGAATATCCAACATTTGCTACAGTCGAATGACTTGAAAGAGATACGTGTTCCGTTTTTAGTGGCTGGGAGGAATTGGACTTTAGATTGGTATCCTATCCACACTGTGCATGTAGATAAGACACAAGTCAGGTCGTAGAAGGCCTCGAATCGCCCTCATCTCGCTCCTTTATAGGTAAAACCCCCCTTCTAGAAACATCACATCACTAATCTTCTCGAATGATGTAGCTGTCCTGTTCATTGCTACACAAAGACCGATAACTCTGAAGTACTCCGGCTGCCGCGGACCCCTGGAATCCGGCCACGACAAAACTCGATATTTTACGAGGACCTCTTTCATTTGCTGTCACTTACAATAATCTACCGCCACATAACAATGACACAACATTCATGTATGTTTCCTGTATCAGATGGACGACCAAGACGCCGGTCTACCCCAGAATGTTACGTTCCAACTCAAGGGAACCTTAGTGAGTCTTTAATAATAACGCATTACACACGCGTCCAATGGTTTGTGCAACCAATCCTTTATGTAAACGTCTTTAATTTATTGCGAGATATTTAATACTATTTGTACCTGACTGCTTGAGTAATATCTTTGATTTACTTGCTTATGTTTATTAATATGCTGTGTTCTTACAGGCAAGTAAATCGCAGTTTAATGTTTGGTACACCAACACGCAGACAGACGAATACTTCATTAAGAAACCACTTATGCAGGTAGGTTGTAACATTATATTAATTGAAGAGTATTCAAAACATTTAAACAGGGTATAATAAAAGAACGAGAACTCAAATGAATATATTTTTGCTGAAATGTCTTCTTGGATAGACGGTGGATGGACAGCTGAATCTGGCCCTTGGCGTGAATGAAATGTACACACTGACTACTTTGACCTCTGGAAACAAGGGAGCGTACACCCAGCCACCACCTTCCAAGCCTTTCCCACTTCCATATATGGAGGATTTCGAAAGTAAGATAACGTGAAGAAGACATTATTTGTATCTTTTTACACAGAAGACCGCAAAGTGTGGTTACCCCAAATTGGATAAAATCGCTACAGGCTTTGGGAACAACAAGTTTCTGTACATGCATATGCTATATAGCTATATGGTAGATATAGTTACTTAGTCATTGTTTACCTATGACGTGACAAGGTCACAAACTGTCCATTTGGGATCAAACATATGGCATAAATCTTACTGTAGAGAGAGCCACTGGTAGGGATCGATCATCAAGTGTGACCGGGGGTGTCGGGTCTGTGAGTTAGTATACATGAAAAAAAGCGAATTAACAGAGAGTACCATACAATTGGTTACCGTTAGAATGTAAAATGCTTCATTCTGATTGGACAAAGATATGCAACTAATGTTGTAAAGTTGAATTTACTTGAACATGAATTCATTGTTTGACATTAACTTTATAGACAGTTATGATTAATAAATCGACGAGGACGCAAAGGCATGCATGGCAGGTGGCATGTCGCGCCGAGCAGCAATCCTTGATCTACAACTGACGGAATCCTATAACATTACAGTCCCCCCTGGTTAGAATGCCACATTTCGTCGTCTGTTGTATAAAATACTCCAACGGTGCTGTACGATTATGGTTTCCTTTGATGATTTCACTGTTATGTTTATATTTCTTTTTGCTTATAAGTCTTTATCAACATTTTGTAAACATATACACGTAAAAGTAGTTGTATGACAATACCGTGAACCCTCGTTAGCCCACAAACCCCGCATACCGGACGGTTACCTGTGGGGATATCTGTATACATAAATAACGTCCTTTGAATTTGGTTAACGTATGTTCGGACGATTTCACTGTGACCTTATCGTCCATATCAAGGAGGTAATTCATGTTTCATTGACTTTCTTTTCATCCTGTCGGGCCCATTAATTCTTTAATTCTGGTTTAGACATCAATATAATCTGTGTAATATTGCAATAAAATATAGGTGCTCAGCCATGTTAAAAAGAAAATGATTTATAGTTGCCAACATTAATATTATTTTAATAAAAATCACCAGGTTACGAAGTTGGCGAAGAACCATTTCTCTTCTCCCAGCAAATAGGAGCGTTCGAGGTTGTGAAAGCTGACGCTGACCATGGGAACGTCATGAGACAGGAAACCACACAACGACCGGTCAGCTGGTGCACAGCTGACTGGACAGACAGGCCGGTCACTATCATTGGGGATATTACGTGGTATGTTGTAAGACAGGCCTACAGGCTCGTCACTCATACAGGAGAATTTGCTTTGTTGGTTGTCCATTCGAAACGTTAATGTCAGAAAATAATGTCTAATGTCTGCCAAAACATATTTCATTGGTCGTAAAAGGTAAAATAGTGATGACAATTGTTTGAATAGAACACTGAAAATCAGTAATGCCGGTAGCATTTGCCACTCACACAATCTTCCTAAAATACTAAATAATGAGATGTGACAGCTCCATGTAAAGGTCATGGTATGGGATATGTTGACAAGCGACGGTACGAAGACAGGCCAACATGCTCGTCACGTCGACCTAACTCACTCACATGCCTCTCTCCAGGCTGAAAACATCCCTGCAGGCCGATTTGTTTCACATTAATTGTATTCCCAGGACGGATATCTACCTGGAGGTTGACTTCCGCGTTCCGGCGGTCTCCGGGGTTCCAGACGGAGTCTTCATAGCATCCCGTCTCTCCGCGGGCGGTTGTGACACCACACTCGCATTTGGAGCGATAGTCTACCTCGACGTCAAACATCAAACATTTCACCTGGCTGCCAACTTTCGTAAGAAACATTTCAGTTATATTGGCTCGGTAGGGATGCATCTGGTATACTGTTGGTAGAACCATTTATTCATAATTTCCAGTCGGTTTGTTTTTACATGGAAGGCCAAATCCAAACCAAAGTCAAGGTCGATGGTACACCTGGGCATTTTTTAACGTTCAGTGTTTACAGAAATTGCATATTGACCATAAATGATCATTCTTAAGGCATTATATTTTACTCAAGTGAATATATCATCCCCGGAGATTACAAGCAGATGATTCCCTTCAAGGTTAGGGAACCAGTTAAAGTATTTGGCTAAAAACCTTCATGGAGCAACGAGGCATATCGCTTAGAAAGGTGTGCCATCCACGGTTTCAACATGTTACAGGTTTTATATGTATATCGTATGACTAACATCTCAGGCTTTCAATACGATACCCATCATTTGGTTGAGCATCTTCGAAACACCTGCATAAACTTTGACGATAAATTAATGTTTGTTTAATATGAATGTCGTAATATCTCATCTCAGGTACATGATTTCAAGGACGTTTTACTTGACATTCATTTTGACAGCCTTCGTTATCCAGTGTGACGAAAGGTTTCATTATAAATGTGCTTGTAATGGCCACTTTAAGACATAAGTTAATATCATTAAACGCCGACTTGTTCAGATCATCCCTGAGAACAACTGTTTTTCGTTGAGATCAGCCGATGATTTAAGGCGCGCTTCATTGTGTCAAATTATTAGTTAGGGCAACTTCGCATATATGAGATGAGAAAATAATTTAATGCTCGCTTGTTTCTTCAGTTTTCAGTCAGGTCATAACCGAGGGCAACTTCACATATGCTGCGGGATGGAACACTGCCTCGCTCCTCGTGAAGGTGAATACTCTCATCATCCCAACATTTGTCAACTTTCGTAGTGACAAAATATTCTCAACATTTGTTTAAAGTTGTGTGTGGTATGGTATGTATTTGATTCAAAACTGACAACTTATCACTAATCATGAGCAGTGACCCTTAAACACTAATTGATTGAGTAAGTAGGGATTCGATTCCCGTTTTGGGTGTAATATGTCAAATTCTGGCTTCCTGTGATATTTCTCACCAATACGAATCACTCTTGGTCACATTGGCTTAAATTTTAAAACAATTATTGTGGAAATGTTCTTGACAAACTTTCTTTTATTCAGTTACATGCATCCCCTACACTATGTAGTTACGTGTAGGGAGCCTGGAATGAAATCACAGGTATTTACATGTCACTGTTACATTATGCTTTAACTCCGTGAAGACCCGGATTAAAAGAGGTCCTTCGTACCTCAACGGCGAATGGAGTGGCGGTGGAGTAGACAGTGGTTTAAGCGGTCTCACGGCACGCCGAAGGCCCATGTTTGATTCTCCACATGGATACAATGTGTGAAGCCCATTTCTGGTGTCCCCCGCCATGATATTGCCGGAATATTGCTAAAAGCTGCGTAAAACCATACTCACTCACTCACTCACGCAATGGCGAGTGACGTTGCTCAAGCTGTGGTTTGTCTGTTCTCGATTATGTACAGGCCACCTTGGAACAGCTGGGATATTGCTGACTGTGGCAATGGACAACAAACACGGTACATGACATTAGCGGTATTTCGGTTTTCATTTGTATCGACATGAGTTTGTTTATTTCTACCAGGGTCTAGCGGCTACCGTCACTGTTAACGGAAAACCTTTATTCCGTGATGTATCAATTCCATCTGGAATAAGAGCTGGGTTTGTTGGTTTGGGGACAAGAGGATATGGACAGGCCGATTTCGACAACGTGAAGATAACATCGGCAAAAGACGGACTTCATCGAATGGAAAAGATGAAATCTAGATTTAACTCTTTGCTTCCTTGATGAAACATAACGATGAAATCTAGATGAATGTTGATTATCCATTTTTAAGTATTTTTGTAATATATCTGTGTGATTAATATTATGTATTTTTGTATCTAAGTTCATTAAGATCATTAATAAATGTATTGGTTTCCATATGTTAGATCGGAATAAAGCAGTGATGACACAACGATGTCTTTCTTCAATGTTGTTTACTAGGTTATATTAAATTACAGACATGTAACCTCGCACACAGCAGCACTCTGAACCAGGCTCAAGTCTAACGACCCTTTCCCTAGCAACCTAACCACTCTTTACATGGACAATCACACAGAACATTACTTACCAGTAAACAAGTTACCCTGGCGGACTCGAACGCAATCACTCGCTGATTGAAGTATCGCTCTCGCGAGATCACGTTATATATTTGCAAACTAAACACCCCCTGTTGAAACATTGCTCTCGTCCACGTTATGTTTAAAAAAAAAGTGTATGTACATGTAGAATATAATAATAAACACCTGCTTGAAAATAGTCATGCTCATAATGATATCTCAGGAGAATACGTATATGTGTATCTAGATATGCACACATACAATGTACTTACTTGTCTAACTTGACAATAATAAACAATATGAACAGTTAAGTGTTTACATTACATATACATTATAACATTCAATTTTTAAATGCAATAAATTGTCAATGCAAAGAATAACCAGTCTAGGTTATCCGTCGAAACAGATTGTATTTTGCGTAAAGGACAAAATTGCTGTGAAAATCATACTGGACCGCTGAAAATCAGTGATGACACCAGGTGTTCGCAAAAGGGTATGCTAGTTCTGAATTACGTCGGCTGTGTACGAGTGCTGAGATTTTGCTGCTAATAAGTAAAGAAATATTCTGCAACACACTGGGGGTGTAGTTTTAAAGTCTGGGCCAAATCATTTCTCTTGTAGTTGACTCAGCATAGATAAATGCTCCTGAGCTTACGATGAAACTCGGGGACTTCAGTTCACCAGCATAAACATAGACCCAGGTCAAGTAAATTTAAATTGTCAATGCAAGAAAATGACCAGCCTTGATTATCAGTCGAAACAAATTCCATTAGGTGTAAAGGGTAAACTAGCTGTGAAAATGATATGAATGGACCACTTTGAATCAGTTATGACACCAGGTGTTTGCGGAAAGCATGTCCTGTCCTACCGGTAGCACCAGCCATTCATGCAATGTGCATTAGAAGTAAGTATTTATTGCCTGACACCGCATAGCAGCACTCATGCCACGTCGTCCTGTTAACAAACCAGAAAATCCAGCAACACAAGCGACATTAATAATAATACAAGACACTGGTGTCGTGGTATTGTGTGAGAAATGGTCATGTGAGGATGTTCAAAATATATGTACAATGTGGGATGCCATCAGGCATTGTAAACTTCCCCAGTTCAACCTGTGAAGTCTTTGGTTGTATCTTACATCCACAGTCCACAACGATGTAGCTATATACCAGTATATGACATACATGTTGGTATTTTCGGTATTTCATTTGCCCTTAAGCCACAAGTGGGGATGTCATACTCTTCCAGCTTCTTCTGTACACCTCAAATGCGTGCAAGTTTGGCTGATCTTATTGTGGTTTAAGAGATAACCCTGGACGTATTCCTGTGGTGTTCCTTTACATGATCTAACATATTCCACTTGTTGCAATCCTGTCATCCTAATGCAAGGCAAGAGTTCGGTGCTGTTTCGATAATGTAGGGGTCATATCTTTAATGTTAAGAACTCAATATGAATTGGTAAATTATTGTTTTGTTAAATCCTCTATTTGGAAGTCTCAAATGTAGGTGTGAAAAGAATAGTTAACAAATTTGTTTAAACTGAAATAATGTTTTACTTTGAGCTTTACGACAATGTCGTTACACCTCACACTGACCTCCCCCTTTTCACTGACTTGAGCGTTGTACCAATGTCGTTCCATGGTATCAGGTGCCTAAACACTTACCTGGGTACCAGATCATTCCGCCCCAGTGTGGACTATGTCCACTCGAACAATTGTTCAAGTGGAAGATGTCAGCTTCAGCAATAGTACGCTTGGCAAGTACATATGTGATAAACTTCCTTCCTCTTTTCTCCGTAGCGGTGATTTAACTGATGAACTGCTTCAGACAACCAATCGTATTGAACAGTCCCTAGAAGCTAATCGTAGTGCTTATAATGACTTTGTAGTTTTTTACAATCGGAACTAGATAAGTGTGTTCCTCGCAAAAGAGGTAAAGGGGACAGTTCTTCCAGATCATTTACAAAAGCGTACTAGTGTTCTGAATTGCAATCCCAGCTGGACAATTTCAAGCAATGTAAGAATCTTAACCGTAAAACCGACAAGAAACAAAAAGCGAATTTGAAAGGACTTTTGACAAACGACATCAGCTAGACAAGCAATGCAACCTGCTTTCCGTGTATGACTCAAATTCGACAAGAGACTTTTGGAAAGTAATTGCAAAATCTGCATATCCAACGATCATACCCATACTACCCCATGAGAAGTTAACAAAGATGACGCAATTCACTACGATCAGACTACTGTCCTAATTTTTTGGAAATATGCTTATTTGAAACATTATACAATGGTGACTGTTCTCACTGTAGTGATAATATTTGTAACAATGGGCTACGCGCCTCTGGTTTAGTCGGTCATGATATTGATGCGTTAAAACTTAAATCTCCCATCTCCAGGAAATAGGTAGTGCATGCAGCTGACAGAGCAAAAGCGTGAAAGGCAGCTGGTATCGTTTTCGTTTTGTGTTGATAATGGCACAATTCCTAACATGAGAAAAGAAGGCATGATATCTCCTATACCTGAAGCAGATAGCCATGATCCTTCTAACAATAGGGACATCACGATTTTATCAATACCTTGTTTTTAAATGTTTTGAAATATTCGTCTGAACTTGTGGCTCGAAAATAATCAACTGCTTGCAGATGAGCAAAATGGTTTCCGCAAAAAAAAGAAGTACTGTTGAACATATTTACAGCCTTTATTCAATCATAAACAACAGGAAACAACACAAAAGTCTACATTTGTCAGCTTTATTGATGCAAGAAAAAACATTCAATAGGTTAAACTATGAATCTTTGTGGTTGAAATTTTAAAATCTTGTTGTCAAGGAGCGTGTTTTAGACTGTGTAAAATCACATGCAAGCAGAGTATCTGTGAATGGTCACTTAACCGAACGTTTAAGTGTAACTTCCGAAGTGAAACAAGGCTGGGGAATGTCACCCACACTGTTTTCTATTTTTATAAATCACCTTGTTTGGGAAATCAACAATCTAAAATGTGGTGTTGAAGTCAATAAGCAAATGTTGAGTATGTTATTGTTTACAGACGATAAAGCGTTAATCGTACCTGATGTGCAGTCTCTACAAAATATGTTAAATTGTTTACTCGATGGAAACTGTGTGTGAATTTCAACAAAACTAAAATTGTCCATTTCAGAAATGATAACTGTTCTTTGTCTTCTATGCTTACCTGGTCAGGCACAACTTTAGAATTTTCTCCTATGTACAAATACCTACTATGTACTATTAATTTGTGGCTTAATGGATATCTTGACATGAATTGTACAGCAAACGAAATTGCTAAATCTGCTAGTCGGGTTTTATCATCGATAATTGTAAAATCTTAAAGTATACCCCACAGTGTTTTTCAAAAGCTGAACGCTAGTCTTGTACAGCCAGTTCTGTGTTACGGTGCGGCAATATGGGGTACTCGAGAGTACAGCTGTCTCAACACAGTGCACAAAAGAGCCTGTAGATTTTATTTGGTCACTAGAGGGGACATGGGATGATCTTCGTGTTTCTATAAACAGCGAGTTGAAATTGTGGGCTTTTGGCGTACAATTCCTGTCTCCAAAACGTAAATGTTTATGTAATCTTTTGATGTGATCTACCACATTTTCTAATTCTTTGGTGAAACGTGTCACAGCTGTATTTGCACGCGTTGATATTGATGTCACAAACATGTATAAATGATGAATTGTAACGAAGGGACCCTAATAAATGGTATGATAACTGTTGGCACCAATGCCATGGTAAGACAATGGTAAGCCCAATGGTAACAAACTGCGCACCTATTGTCTTTTACAAAAAGTATCTTTCATTGAAAAAGATGTAAAACATATTTTCTCGAGGGAAAACCGCAGTATTTTAGCAATGTTTGGATGTTGTACCCTTCCTCTTGAATCTGAACCTGACCGTTATAACCGCCCACAGCCCCTCTAGTTTATGTAATCATTTTAATTTTAACGTTGTTGAAGATGAATGTCACTTTTTAGTCATTTGCCCATTTAATTCGGATTCCAGATATGATCTATTTGTCAAATTTTACAGTATCTAATTTTTCCCAGTTTGAACCAGCTTTTCTCTCGATGTAGCCTCTAGTTCAACTTTCCTATGTTATGATTAAGGATCTATGTTCACAATCTGTTGCCGCAACACTTTGCAAAATGTATAAACGCAAACTTCTTCACTACACCCATCTCAAAGCTATCCCCCATAATGTCCAGTCGTATGCACTGTAATTCTCTTTCTCAGAGAGCTTATAGTTAGCTCCGTTACCGTTATAAATCCCTTTTCACTGGGCAAAAATCCTAATTTGTAGTTCTGATCAGGCTAGCTAGATTGGACTAGCCCGTTACAGTAAACAGGTAAGTACCCAGTAACTGGGTGTCGTAACACATGGGTTCTCTGATGGATGGGGTAGAACTATAAATACTCATTTTCATACAAATAACCTCCTGCGATCATTCACAGCCCTCTTTATTATAGGATAAAGGAGTGGGTGCCGTCCGTCCTTCCTTCCTTCCGTCAAGTTTCTTTTCCGGAGGAGAACAATAACACCATGAAATATATCTTAACCAAACTTGGCACATAGATAGTTTCCGGGGCAGATCTTGAAAACCGTACAATATTTCTTCTTCACCAAACTTGGCACACAAATAGGTCCAGTAGAAAACTGATGCCTTTTGATACTTTGGGATTTAAAAACGATTTTTCGAGTTTGACTTACACTGAAAATCACCAAACTAGGCACAGATCTTGAAAACCGTCTAATATTTCACCAGTGTTAAGCTGGTGCCTTTTGATATTTTGGGATTTTTTACGAATGTTTCCTAAGCAAGAGCATAACTCGGAAACCGTTTACACATTCTAGAAAAAAACATCTATGCAGGGTTGTCTGAGAACCGTTACCATAATTACCTTATTGGGATGTATACCACTTGACAATGGAACTTGGACAAGGTAAATGGTGAATTATTGTGAAAACACAATACCCTGGACATACGCCGTAGAGAACATTAATGGTGATGGACTCAAGGTGACTCACTTCAATGCTCATTTCGAAGATATGAAGAAGGATAAGTTTTGTTGGTGTTGTTCATGTTTTGTGTTTCACAGAAACCCACATCAATATTACAGTGAAAGAGACCTCTAAGGATATCAAATCTATCCAGGAGACACTACACATGGTATTGTCGTGTATGTTTCAACAAGTTTCAAGAACAGTGTCCAGCTATGTGATATAATCTCATCTCGCAGTATTAAATACAATTCCTTTCTTGTTGGCAAGTTCTGCATTGCTTGTGTGTATGTTCCTCCAAAAATGTCATGGACACAGTTGTTCATCAGCACAGGTAGTGATAACTCTTTTATCAACACCCAGGCGAATGTGGAACAATGAATGTTTGACCTGATTATAGGTCAACCTTGTGATATCGTATGAGTATCACCTGCTGGTTGGAACCTATATCCGGACAGTTATTAGTTATAAAGTGTTATCACTCACACAGACACACACATCTCCCGAGTTTGGACATCGCCTTGTCGTGCGGCCAACACACTGCTTACTGCTCTAACATGGGTGTGATGAGGGCATATGTATTGCTAGTTTTTGTTTATACATGTATGGGTCAGTATACCTACTCCGTTGACGACACACCCGGACTAGGCCGGGTATTCGATGGCATTGGTGCCATCAGTGGCGGAGGGGTGAGTATCCTTGACTTTTGAGCTTGTACGAATGACGACAGTTTGGTTGGTGAATATGATTTACTGATAAATATGCTTGACTTCTTGTAAGACTTATGGTCTACAGCTATGTTGGGGTGAACTGTTTGTTTAATGTAATTGTATTTGGTTGGGTTTCTAATTGTGAGAATGTTGACCTCATTTGTGAGTATGGTCTATTGGTGGTGAATGAGCTATCTTTGTGACAATTTCGATCTTTCAAGCATACTATACTGTGTTTTATTTGGTGCTGTTGAATATTGAAACTGACCAAGAGGTTGAATTACAAAGGCTCACGAACCTGTTAATTTCAGGCTACATCAAAACTGTTGGTCAGCTACCCAAAACAACAACGAGACGAACTTCTGGACTTCCTGTTTAAGGTAAGGTATGACCATCTTCACGGTGATGTTTTCTGTATATTCATGTTAATGTTACTGGTCATGCAACAAGGGACATACATGAATGCTGTAAATAATAAATAAATATATCATAACATTGAGGCAAGTGTGTTCAAAACGGATTCCATTGGGTGTAATAGGCAAAATAGCGGTAAAAAGTATATGAATGGATCGCTGAAAATCAATGATGACACCAAGTTTTCGCGAAACGTGTAAGCATGCCATACCCTACCGGAAGCACCCGCCACTCACGAAATGTGCATACAAGGTGCTTGTTTGTAGCCTGACGTCGCACAGCAGTAAACAGATTTCATACCAGTTCAAGAATGAAAGAAATATGGCATGGCCATTCCAACAACCACTTAAAAAAAATATACAACATTATTGTATCATGTAATCATTTCACCTCCCTGTGTAATGCAGGTCGATACTCTAATTCAAACTATGCTATAATGGTATTATGCTTTCAGCCGAACTTTGGAGCATCACTTCATATTTTTAAAGTCGAGATTGGAGGCGATGCCCAAAGCTCAGGTGAGTCCACATGGACGGAATGCGAAAAGACTTGAATTTGAAGAGCCAGTATTTGCACTGACACCATTTAATGAATGAACTTTTACTCGCTGAGAATAAATACTGTTGGACATAAATTGTGTCTCCCAGAGAATGAACTCTCAGTTCCTTAGAATAAATTCTGTTTGACATGTACTGTCTCTCCCAGAGGGTTCGGAGGCCACACACATGCGGAGTCCGGATGAGCAGAACTACAACAGGGGCTACGAATGGTGGATGATGAAAGAAGCCAAGAAAGTAGGGGTCATTTTTTCATGGCTTCTGCTTACATACTGTTCCACTATGCTTAGTTCAGTGTCAATCATCCACCCTCAAGCTGTATGTATTCAACAAATGTGATATATCATTTCAGCGTAACCCTGACATCAAGCTGTACGGACTTCCATGGGGGTTTCCAGGCTGGCTTGAAGATCCTGTTGCCAGCGTGTATGGTCAGCCAGAGCGCACAGCTCAGTATGTGGTCAACTGGGTGATCGGGGCCAAGAAGTACCACAACCTCACAATAGATTACATTGGGGTACCATACTTTATATGTGTAACCTTCTGAGTGCTTGTCCTATTGTATGGTTACCTTATGTTCAGTAATACAAATATGTATCAGATAGAAACTCTCGAGTTATATTCTTGTTAAGTTTGACGATTTGCATATTTTGATAAATTATAAACAACATATCTAAAATCATAAGATCGCGCTCATAACGAGAGTATGGTTTTACGGCGGAGGCAACCAGAAATGGGCTTCCCACATTGAACCTACGTCGAACGATCGAATGCTTTAACCACTAGGCTATCCCTGCGACATCATTACGTTATCAAATAATGGGCTGTATGTGAATATAGTGAAACTTATATATGCAGAAGGAAACGTTTCCAGGGATAAATGATAACTATATATATATAGACGTTATCAGTGGTAATTCATCAGGGTTTTCGTCCTAATGAGGTCAGTTAATCTAATCACCTTCGAAACTACCACAAGAATCTTTTGAACAGTTTATTTCAATAAGTCAATGTGTGGAAAATGTATCACGTAATTCATTTTAACTTTCATATCAGTACTACCCTTTCATCCGAAATATTCTCTTGCGATATCCTCCGACGTAAAATAATGATCAACGCCACTTGTCTAAACCGTATTGTACAGAAAGCAATATGGTAATGTCTAAGGTGTGAGTGAGTATGGTTTTACGCCGCTTTTAGCAATATTCCAGCAATATCACGGCGGGGGACACCAGAAATGGGCTTCACACATTGTACCCTATGTACGAGCGAACGTTTTAACTACTAGGCTACCCGACCGCCCCTAATGTCAAAGGATATGTGTCGGGTCAACATAAGTAATCGTACATATATTACACAACTTTCAGTCCCTCTAAGAGAATTGATAATGTTGGTTTTATTGCTAATCGCAATCTGTTAAGCTTCGTATTCATTTCACATAGTTTGCATATTATAATAATTATTCGATTCTATGTTAATCATGCTATGTTCCTTGACAACTGTGTTCTCCTTATTTTTTCAGTGTTGGAATGAACATATGTACAACACAACGTATATCAAGGTGATTTGGTTTAAAACATTATTAATGACACATAAGGACGATTGGTATCTTTTGTTTTGACAATGTGTTTTAAGTGAAACCATGTTTATACTTAGAAGTTAGAGCCTCAACGATGCAGCCATTTACACAACTGCAGCGTTCTCCTTTCAGACCTTAAGGAAAGTCCTGGACAGCAATGGTCTCCAAGACACGCTCCTCGTAGCCGCTGATTACTTCAAATGGAACGACTTCGCAACTGATATTTTGAATGACCCTGAACTTGACAAAGCCATCTATGCCATGGGGTCAGTATAACACACAACAGTGAGTTCACTTCTCTGGTGGCTGCTGTCATTGTTTTCTCTGTTTATGTAATCAAATTCAAACGTTTTTCTGTTTCATAAATATATTTCTGAACGGGGAGCATATCTCCCAGCGGTCCAGGGCCATGCAATTCAGTATGCAAAAATGCGTCCCAGAATACTCCCATCGTTAGCTCGAATGCTCGATTCGCCCTGAATATGGTTGTTGGTTTAATAGCTGTCGGCTACGTAGTTGTGATCAGGATTTCAACAATTTTTATACGCCTACAACTTTAGTCACTATCCTCCTATATTACGTTAAAGCCTTCTGTCAAAAATGAAGTACTGTTAATACCTTATACATACTGAGTCAAATTAAAAACTTCACATTTTTAAAAGTAATCCCATATATGATATACAACGGACAAATGTATTAGAGAAGGTAATTTTTAATCATTAATGTCCACAGAAGGATTTTAATTAACGGTGGTAACCATAATTTGTTCCAAGCACCTATGGTATTCGGTAATAACATCAACAGTTTAAATCATAAGTCCCAAGCACGAGAATCTGATGGCACACACGTTCAGTAGCGTCTTTGGCCACCATGTGCGTTGACAACTGCCACACAACGCCTCCGCATGGACCTTGTGATGCTTGTGAACACATGATTGGGAAGACGACGCCATTGTTGCTGCAACATGGTGCCAAGATCTTGCAAATTCTGTGGCTGGTTCTGGAGAGTGCGCAAACTTCTGCCAAGAGCATCCCAGACGTGTTCGATGGGATTGAGGTCGGGAGACCTTGACGGCCAGGCCATGACGTTGACTCCCGCATTCTGAAGGAAATTCCTTGTCAAAATTGCTGTTTTGGGTCTGGCATTGTCGTGTTGGAAGTTCAAACCGGGTCCATGTGCTGCCATAAAAGGCAGAAGTTCTGGTGCCAGTACCTGGTCGCGGTAAGTAGCAGCGTGGAGGTTGCCACGGATGGCAAGAAGCCGAGAACGTGCACTGCCATAGAAAGCACCCCACACCATGACACTTCCGCCTCGAAATCTGTCAACTTCCTGTACACAACACTGGGCGTAACGTTCATGGCGGCGCCTCCAGACCGTCGCCCTACCATCAGCAAATTCCTGAGTCCATCGTAAGTGTCGCTGTACCCACAATTGACGTTGACGTCTGTGTGATTGAGTCAGAATCGGCCCTCAGTATGGCCATCGTGCTTGAATGTGAACAGTTCTCAGACGGTTTCGAACAGTTTGCGCACTCAGTCTACCCCTAAACAGTTCATTTTTGGTTGCTGTAGACGCGTCTGTAAATCATAAATAGTCCGTCGACCACAACCCATCGTCCGTGCGACTTCAGCTACGGACGTTCCCGTCTGCAACATGCCGATGGCACGTTCACGTTGCACATTTGAAAGGCGTGGCATGACAAATGGCCGTAAAGACTTTTGTTTTCTTGTGTTTTTCTTTTTTTTTAATGACTGCTAACACGTATGGCTGAAAACACGTGCGGTATTATGGCCACGTGACCAGTTGCACTTGAAAAAACACTTTTGCCACTATAGTGCCGTGCACATGATTTTGATCGATTCACCTGCACGAAAACGGGTGTTATCTGAAGACAATACGTGGCCATTACTGTTTAAATTCCCAATAAGGGCCCACAATGATAACTGGTCAAAATGTTACAAATTTTAGGATAGTGAAGTTTTTAATTTGGTTCAGTATACTTCCTATTTTAGATGCCGGACAATTATTTAATTATCTCCTCCATGTATTTTATTTCACTACACTTTCCCTTTGACACCTTCATATGGAAATCTTGGTATATTTTCTAGGCGAGTAATATACACTGACACACAATGAAATGCGCGATCAGCTTGAACCCGACATGAATGACAAGAAAACAATTTGACAGTACATATTTACCCACCTGACCGTGTGATAATACGGTGCGAGGAGATACTGGGAGATGTCAGTCCTAAAGTCCAACACAGTCACGGTCACGCTCACGAACACAGGAGTCAGCAAATCTCTCGTGTCTTCTGTGTACATGTTCTCTACCACAATGGACACACAGAGGCGGGACTCATAACGAAAGACAATTTATCCGAAGAATTGGATTTGTCAGCAGCCATAGTGAGGACAAAGCTGAATTCTCCTCGCACGATCGTGATAATGCCCAATACGGTCGACGGCACCACTGTCTTCCTGGCCTCAAACGCCGAATCACTGTTATGACATGGATGGCTGTTCTTGCAGATGTTGCGCTCCTGATGGTGCGTTATTGCGTGAAGTCGCCTTAGTCGCACTCCGTGACGAACGATACCTTTTTGTCGATGACGTAACTCGGGTCGGCCAACGTTAAGTTGGTGCACGAGGAGGTGGTTTGCGACCAACAGCTTCGTTCCTCTCGTCTAACGCCAAGCGTGTCATGTTTATGAAATGTTATTTTCTTAAATTCATATTTTCTTTTATACGCCATCATTCAAGGAATTCACGTGCGTTCAAGCATCAGATAGGATGAATTTTAGTGCTTAAGTCCATCTCCTTACACATGATACCCGAAAAACAACATTGCTATATTTGATTGTCGCAGAAATACCCCAAAACTGTGCCAATATTACAATCATTTGAATATGCCTTTTCCAAGTGCTTCAGTTTAGAACTGCAATGTCATTTCAGGGTACACTATCCTGATACTAACAGTACTCCCCTGGCACAGAAATTGGGAAAACCTCTGTGGTCTTCTGAGGATCATTCAGACAGTGATGTAGCTGTAAGTTATTACATACAATCACAGTAAGAGTATTACTTAACTGTGTCTGACAGAATTCCTTCCAGCAAGACACATGTCCCAGAATGTTACAGAATGTTTGTTAGGCTTAGAACCTTTTGACCAGCCCTCGTACTCAATATGCCTGTCTTGGGAAATTAAGTTAGGCATGCCATCTAAATTTAATCGACAACCGATAGTTTGAATTCTTAAATGGTTATGGACATGCTTAAAGGTAATACAACGTTCATGAAATCAAACTACAGAAATGTTGTACACTACTGACTCTTGTTTTTAGAAATGGAATCGTAACTACGTTAACGGATACATGACAAGGTAAGTCAAGTAATATATATCTATATTTAAGATTAATTAACGGAAATTACCCTCCGATAACCATCATATTTTGTAAGAAGACATTCATTAAGCAGGGATGAATTTCACTCAAAACTTGCGCTGACACTGCGTGTATCAGGACATTATGTTTGATTCACTTCCTCCTAAGATTTAAGTGTATAATCGATCCAATATAACAAAATTAAAAATAGAATGATTGAAAGATCCTTTTATTTGCATCAATTCTTATGTCATAGTCAATGGTTTATTATTGGTCTATCTGATCTGAAATAGATCTACGGTCCAGTGGCGATGTAGGAAATAGATTCAAGAACGCACTTGAAAATGAAAGCCCATCAGCCCATTATCAATTTATGCATTCCTATATCCTTCCAGCACTATCGTATGGTCAACTCTGTGTGGCTTCTATTCCATGCTGCCTTTCTACCCAGCCGGTCTCATGGTGGCCAATGAACCGTGGAGTGGACATTATAACGTCTCCCATTTCGTGTGGTTTGCAGGTCAGTTGAACACCCATTAATGCCTATGGTATTGTATCACAAATGTAAACAAATATGATCAAAAAAGGATGACAACCATACCGACAGACTGGCTTTGGGGTATGGATATAACTGTGGCTACACAAGGTATCCTCTCCTGATACTTACACGATCAATCACTGGGAAGTTTTATCACAAAATTCGACGAATGCATAATGGCATGAAATCTCTTTTATTCATTTGTGACAACGGACTCACCTATGTTGCAGCTCACACTGGTCAGTTTACGAAGCCCGGGTGGATCTACCTGAAGCACGGATATGGGGTGGGGACCCTGGTGAAAGGAGGCAGCTACGTCTCTCTGGTCAGTCCGGACAAGAAGGACCTTACAATCATCGTTGAGAAAATGGTGAGAAGAAGTCTTAATTGACAAGCCATAGGACTCAGATACTCTAGGTTTCTGAGCAACGAATTAGCAAGCGTAACCATTCGAGTTCGGAAAGGCAGGGCCGTGTTTCTAGCCTATCTCCTAGTTGTTTGCTTGGTTTCTTAGATCACTTTCATATTGAAATAACCTTGACATGATATGCTGTTGTTCAGTCCTCTTGTTAAATGATACCAGGTAAGTGCGACCCTCGCAAGTGTGATCCTAAACTATGTGTCTTTCTAGTGACTTACCATTCAGTCTTCTTACGTACCGTTATTTGAACATGTAGAATATATATAAACGTCTTCAAAAACATGTTTCCATTATATTGTCAATGTCGTACTACAACAGTTTCTGATATGATATTGACTGATTAAATGCCATATCATTATGCACCTGAGTCAACGTAAAGTCACTTCAAATCATTGAGATGCCACGTCCATGACTTATTTCAGAATAGTGACACTGACCATGTAACTGCAGAAATGGAGACCGTCACATTTCACATCAAAGGGAAATTTGTAAGTTTTGATATTTCAGAAGAAAATCTCATTACTCAGAGAGCACTGATCTGTTTGCATATCTGTTATATGTATATACATTATATTTAAACACTCCTAAAACATACTTTAGGATTCCCACAATAACCTGTGAAGCTTAAACTGTTTGTATACTCGTTCGACAAATGTGTATTCATTTCCTGTTTAATGGATTTTATTTCGAAAAAATGTCCCTTTGGCCAAACACTAACACCACTTGATTGTTGAACGCCAAGGGATTCTACAAGATTATGCATCACATAAACGATACATTTGTAACTGTTTAAAGCTGCGTGAAAGACAGCTTATTCACTTATGCCCTTGCATCATTCTTTAGTTTTAGTGTATATTATATGCCGTATTTGGTTTTTTTCTGTTCAAAGGCCAATATTGCACAGCTCAACTGCTGGAAAACATATTTATCCTCTAATCCTGAAGATTATCAAACATTTATGAAACAATCTCCCGTTAAGGTAAGCTTTTCATACGTCATTTAACTAAGCTGTTAATAGAACTAAATAGAGATCACACTAATTTGCCTAACATAATTTGCATAATATTGATCTTACATCATTTGTTATATATAACAATGTTAATGTAGAATAGATGTACCGGAAAACATTAAGGCACAATATCAATTTTATGTCCGAAGCTTTGGTTTACTGCGTGACCTTTAACTTGTAATTAGTTGGTACAGTTGGGGTGGTTAAATGGTTGGAATAAATACACATGCATGATTTGAATTCATATATTAACGAATGAAAAGACGCGAGGGCGCCTTGTATTTTATTGTAAAAATGACCTTTACAACAGGTCATAAACGGAACCTTCAGTCTGACTATCTACCCGCAAATGACCTTCACCTTGACGACGTTGACGGTGGGAAACAGGGGGGAACACCCGAAGCCCCCCAAAACCGCAGCGTTTCCACTGTCCTATGTGGAGGACTTTGAAAGTAAGAATGACATGAAAGTACTTCCCTTTGACATTTCGCCATGACATTCATTGATTCATGTTAGGCTCTAGACAGTGTTGTTCAGTTGCGTGGCTCTCTGAATCAAATGTTTACTTCATTTTTCATACACTGGTTTTAAAAAAAGTACCCATTTACAACAGAATTGATTTCACATTTGAACGAAACCTTCTGTTTTCCAAATGTTTGTTTTGTGACAATAAGCAGATGACGCAGGCAAAGTCATCTCATATCACATTTCTTGTCCGTAACTTTTTTTAGAACCTACATGAAGATCAATAATTAATTGTAAACTTATAAACTGATAAATTATGAACTAAAATGAGAATATTTTTATCATGGGACAAGTTGGTGAATTTTGGTTGTCTGTGTAATTTAGACATTCCAGGCATCTCGGTTGAAATTTTTTATTTAACGAAATGTTAAATGGCAAATGGCAAAAAATGCTTAAGAAACTGAATATCCTTATTTTTACTGCATATGTATTTCCTGTGCTGCCTCTGTTATGCAATGATTGACGGAGGTGATGAAATAATGCTCTCATTCAAGTATAGAAGATGGCATGTACAATGTTTGGTGAACGATAACAATGCTTGACTAAACACCCTCATCTGCTCTATTCAAAATGACAGTGGGCCTTTGTTTTAAGCGACTGTAGCGTGTACGCATATTCGCCTAAAAATCTACCACTTAATGCTTGCAATAAGCATTTAAGGTCAAGGACGCCGGAGGCACCAATGTAAAGGTCATGAGACGTATGGTTATTGAATTTGCTAATATTTAAATAGCATGCAGAATATAGGAACACTTGGATTGTGATATTTTAAATATTTCAGAGTATGAGGAGGGTGTAGAGCCCTATTATCTGGCCCCACAGAGTGGGTCGTTTGAGGTCAAGGACGTTGGAGGCACTCATGGAAAGGTCATGAGACAGATGACCTTGCAGCGGCCTGTGGTCTGGTGTCGAGGAGATTATGTCGAGATGGGCGTAGCGGTTGTTCAGACAAGCCGGTACATTGTCATGAATGATACAAATGAAGAACATTTTACAAATCAGCATCTTTGTAACATGAATCTAAGCACACAATTTAATCGATAACTAAAGAAACCTACACTACTCTATCCAGCACTTCATGTAATGCTACTGATAACTTCCGGAAATTGATGATTCTCACTATCGAATACTGAATCTGGCAAATCTTTGTTCAGGGATAGTGTCGTCATTGAGTGTGACATTAGAGTGGGATCTGGAGCGAATGATTCTAAAGGAGCCTTCGTCGCCGCCCACCTGGACCAAGGAGGATGTTCTCTGGTACTGGGAAAGGGTGTCTTCTTCTTCATCTACCCCCAGAGCAACATATTCATGGTCACAACAGCATTTGGTATTAGTATTTGGTTCACTTTCTGAAATAATAATTGAAAATTGAGTATGGGTAGTCGTTTGGGGATAGATTTGTGACTCGCAAGACACACACAGTGTCTTAGCCTGGCTGATTGGATATTATTTCACATAGCTCTAATTTCTTGAAATTTCACCAGTTTTATTTGAACACAGCCTTACATCCATGATATTATCATGGTTATTGTGCAACATTTGTTGCTTACGATACAAAATATACTATGATATTTATTACAATGAGGATAATAATTCTTACGATACTGATGATTCTTGTTATATTAATGTTGCTAATGAGATGAACATGTAAATGCTTAAACTACTATGATACTAATGAATATTTTTACTCATGTACTTATTATGGTGATGTTATTATGAACCTAGAATACTCAAGTACTGATAATATTAATGACAAGTACGTATAACGTATAATTCGAAAGCTAATGCTCATTAAATAATGCTAATATATATAAGGTTCTAATAGGATGTGTCACAAGAGCAATCGGATAAAAAATGATGTCATCAAATGAGTCTTGGATTATTTTGTTTCAGACATGCAAACTGTCTTAGCATCCGGGAGGATGCTTGAGGATCTGGACTGGAACACAGTGTCCCTTACTCTCGAGGTATGGCGAGGATTAGTGGCTCATTTAAATAATCTTTCTTTCAATATGTAGTGTATGAAGTGTTGTCTTCAAAGTGACACCCCCAAGCTTTTAGATGTACATTTGGGCTTCTTGACTGAGCTGTGCGAACTTTGTCACTTTTCATACCAGGTTAAGATTTAAATCTTGTATACAAAGCAGTTGAAACGGTCTTGCTGTTATTGATACGAGTCAAAAATGTAAAATGTTAAATGTTAGGATACACGATAATACCTATGTACAGTTTGAGGTAGAGAAATCTGAATTGAATGTAAAAAAATGCCTGACATCTTACAGTTTAGTAATTTTGTAAAAGCTGGTTTATTACTTATTTTTACTTTTAATAAAAAACACTGGAAAATTCGTTTTTATACGTTTCTATTTTTCAGGATACTCAGGCAATTGGTTTCATCAACGGCAACATGATGTTCAACGTTACTGTACCATCTGATCTCAAACGTGGCATGGCGGCGGTAGGATCGGGGTCATATGGTTACGCCGACTTCGACAACTTGAAGATAGCAGTACCTTCTATGTAGTTGAAACAAAGTTGTTTTTCGGTAGCATTGAGCATATCCCTCTACGTTCTGCCCGTGGAAATATCGTATCTGTTTTGGAAACAAATGTGCGACATTGTCTGAGAATATAAAACATGTACAGAAATAACATCAACACTGCAAGTTCTAGATACCAGTCACATCCCATAATGTTCAAATTATTCATTTTGTTGTGGACTAATTAAAACAGGAAACATGCAGGGATGCTGCTCATGAAGAAGAAGTGTAACATTTGTTTCAGTTTATTATGTAGACTTTTGGTCACAGTGTCTGGTAGAATGATAGAACGGTAGGGTGAATGCATATCACATGTCATTGTTTAGTGTACCGATATTGTATCACGTGTCACAGGTCAATGTCGTACTTTGTTCTCCGAGCGGGCAGGATCTGACCTTGAAATGATACTGACATTCGCACTGTCCGTGTTCGCGTACGTGAATAAGACCGATATAAGTAGGATAACAGTGAATCATAGTGTGATACCATTGAGGTATATTAATAATATATATTTATCAGCAGATTTATATGACCGGTTCCTTATCCTGGATTTGAATTGCAAAACTTTTAGTGACCTCGACATTCAAAAACACATTTCAACAGTGAGACATGAAGTGAAATTAAATTATAAGTTACATTTTTTAATGTGGTTTGCGTTATTTTGTTCACGATTGTAGTTTTCGTTGTGAGGACTATTTCTCCTGATGTAACAGCGTTACAAGTATGAATTCACAGAAATCATTACAAGTTTGTTGTTCTTATTCTTGGCACGTAGGTAGTTCGGTAGACACTTTCGACACACAGAACCTTCTCCACGATATTTGTGATGACACAACGTTTTCGTACGATAATTTAAGATGTCCTACCTTATCGACCCTACCCGGTGTGTCATGACATAACCAAGCTTAACACAAAAGCCAAAGAAATCAGTTCACATATTATACATACATGTATCTGTAGAAAGCGGACGTGTTCAGTCACCGACATTATTATACAGAAGATGAGTGTTTCATTTAAATATTGAGTGCCGAAAATAGTATGTAACCTTTTAATCTGCCTGCCAAATAAACCTGGTAAACATCATTCAACTACTGAGTAAAATACCTACATGTACACACTCACTCTCAAGCATACCTTCTTCATATCATGAACAGCTTGTGAAGCTTGGTTATAGGACGACATTACATAATACATTGCATCATCAGTCCGGGTAATAATAAAATTGTGCATTTGTTACGCGCTGTTTTCGACCCAGAGCGTACTTAATTATTACCCCGGTCAATGGATCAGTGTGCACTCAACAACCATTCTCAGCTCCCTGGGGAGTATTCAACCTAAGCTGCCTGTGATGCGCTGGAAGGTTAACATGGCTGCTTCATCCTACCGGGTACTCATACAGAGGCACATTTAAAAAAAATTCACCTGCCCAAGGTAACCCTCAGGAGCCAATCTGCCGAAAACGGACACCAACCCAATTCAAGGATTATCCGCGTCCAACGCTGCATAACTTCACCTGATTTGTGATATGTGCGTTGTGCACAGGACCATGTTCCCCCACCCAATTGTCGTAAGAACCAAACGTGTGACTTCGAAAACGCGTGGTATCATCAGTATTTGCTGTGCTTATGATATATTTGAAATCGCACAATTTCTTATGATTGTGGAAAGGGTTTTGTTGCTTTTAATTGGCTGATTGCTTGTCGCCGCACCGCAAGGGCTTGGATCGTTTCTCATGGTTTCTCTCGTTGGTTAGTCCGGTCGTAATGCATCAATGAATATTGCTTCCATCACACACATTATCATTTTACATGAGATCACTATTGAACTTTTTGACAATTATGAGGGTTATAGAAGTATAACTTGTTGTTGTTGACTGATAATTTATTCGCACTGTCATAAATATGATTCTAAAAGAAGGGTAACTTATATGTTGCTTTTGTTGACTTAAGAAATACGTTTGACTCGGTGGAAAGGAACAAACTTTTATAACTTCTCCAAAATGTTGGAATATTTGGGATGCTGTTACAGAGTATTAAGAGTAAGTATTTAGTATTTAAATCTTGTGTTAAGACAAATTTACAGATTTATGTGATTGTCCTGTGGGATTGAGACAGGGGTGTGTCTTAAGTCCAATCCTGTTTTCTCTATTTATAAATGAATCAGCTACAGAAGTTGTTAGGTCATCTGATGGGGGTGTTCAGTTATCACCAGATTTATTGGAGTTGTTTCTATTACTCTTTGCTGACGACGTGGTTCTTATTGCAGATAGTGTAAATAGATTACAGAAACGGTTAAATGTATTGTACAATTATTGCAAGTCATGGACATTGCTTGTAAATATGTCAAAATCAAACATAGTTGTATTCAGGAGGGTTGGGAGATTAGCAAGAGTTGACAAATTGACATATGGTGACTTTAATGTCGAAGTTGTTATCAATATAATTATCTTGGTGTAGTACTCACAGGTCAGTTAAGTATTTCTCAAAGTAGATACGTTGCAATAAAGGCCAAGAAAGAAGTATGTGAAGTGCTAAGGACAATGTATTGTTATGGTCAGTTTCCATACAATGTTTACTTTAAGGTATTGTATTCAGAGATATGTTAACTCCAGAGTGGTTAAGTAGTCTACCATCTAGTCAGGTGAGGTGAAATTGGGTTTAACGTCGCGTCCAAGATTATTGCACTTATATAGCGACGTGCATGCACGTGTATGTGTTTGTGTGGCTGCTTGTACTAGTCCGGACTGATGCCGATTTAAAGTGCTAGCTCACTGAGATACCATGCCGCAGTTTAACATGAATACCCCACTCAGACACAGTATACTGACTCCGAGCCGACCAGTCCTTGTTTTAGCCCCTTAATGCCGAGCGCCAGACAGGGTAACAACAAGTACCATCTTTTAACGTCTTTTGGTATGACGTGGCCGGGGATCAAACCCCGGACCTTCCGCTCTCCGGGCGGACGCTCTACCACTAGACCACGGAGGCGGTCTCTACCATCTAGTAGTAGATATGATCTGACTCGGCATTTAAGTTAGAACCTGAGTTGTATATTATAGATTCTTCATTTGCTTTAAATCGTCGCGAGTTCGTACTGGTATGTCCAAGTTATCTGTTGAACAAGGATGATATAAATAGTCAGAGCATATGTGCCCTATGCTGGAGGACGTGTTTAATTGTGTTATGACTGGTCAAGTTTATAAGTCTTATTAAACAGTATCTACCTGTAAAGTATATCGCACACTGTTCTTTGCAGTCGTTCGTAAATCTTATGTCTTCCCAAACACATTGGAAGGTTAAAATTATTTGTCCATAAACCCCTAAATGTTAGGCAACAACACCTGTCTAAACAGAATATTAAAACAAGTGTCATAAAATACAACGTTGTGTCCTCCGCGAAAGAAGTAAGTATATGAGGATTATATGTATCCTATGCATGCAGTAACCTGATCTCTCATTACATGATATATTAATACTTATACATGTACCAACTTGATATCATCGCTGTATACAAAAATGTATACAATAAATACTACTGATTGGCATTGTCAGACATTGATAAACTGATAGTTAAGATTCAAGAGGGGAGATTTTTTGTGCCTGAAAAAAACAAAGATTGATACGCTTCTCATTTCAAATATTGTATGTGTGACATCGTCTGGATACCAGACAACGTTAGTCTTGTCGACAATGATAAAATCGGGACTAACATAGTCAGCATCATACTGTCGTAGTTCACACGCATTCTTGGAATGTTTTGTCCAAACAATGATAGTAGCCCCAGCTGTTGTACGTTGATCACACCACATTGTACAATGCGCAACGAGAACAAGCAATTGAAACATCATAATTTATGAAGCATGTATTTAATGTATTTGAAAAAACCCATTGGCTTCTCAAATTGTCCTTTAAGTGAATTGTTTGATAGGCATTAACAACTTCTTTATTTTACTATAATGGCGACGTGTGGATAAAGATCCTTGTACCCGTTGCCAAGATAGGCTGAATAATGAATATGGTATAGAATGTGTATTGTAGGTGGAGGATTAACAGTAACAACAATTGCATACATGCGTGAGATTAAACATGAGTAGATTTACAGTATTATCCTTCTGTTATTATTTAACCTACGCATGTTAATATGTCTCTTATAATATGCAATTGTGTCCTTCACGTGATGTTCAACCTTTATCTTCAGCCATTACATATACATTTCTACGAAATTTATTTGGTAAGTTATATTGCAACATTCTAAGATTTCTACAAGCTGTAGTACAGCAATATTTAGTTTTGTGATTGTCGTTTTGCGCTGTAATGAGCAATATTTCAGCTGTACAACAATGGTTTGTGAATATTCGATACAGGGCCAGGCCAACCAGTGTTTGAAAGCAAGTCCTATTACATAATTTCACAACACATATTGTGCTTTTGAGAAAAGGCTATTGACGTAGCAGCTGTTAATGTCTCGTGGCATTAGATAAGACTATGATAACGAAATAAATATAAGACATTGTACCCCGACAGACATAATCATACTTGTAGGTGTTTGTGTATATGTTAAAAAATGTTCAAGCTTCGTTTTACCAAGCACATTTTAATAACAACCGTCCTAAGTTTAGTCATATGGAAGTCCAGTTACTCGTTTGAGGTGTATAATTTTGACGACACCCCTGGCCTGGGTCGTGTCTTTGATGGGATAGGAGCCATAAGCGGAGGTGGGGTAAGGTGCTGTTTCTGATATTCTACACAGCGTATTTACTGCGATAAACATAATTATGATTACTGTCAGTATATTCTACATACTTGGAATTTTCCCACAATCAATATGATCGATAGTTATTGTACATTTATTAGATTTCACAGCATGAGGTCCGAACAAATTTAGGCTCGTGTGGTAATAATGAGCGACCCGCTTGTACCCATTATCTGTAAACAAGGATTGCTACTCATACTATCAATCACTGGTTTGTACGACACCCACATGCTTATTTACGAGCTGTCTGTACACACATGTGATTTTGCAGAATACAGTGGAAATCTACATTCAATCACGAACCCATAACTACGTCACTGCGTGAGTCGGAATGTCATAAACACTCAACCTTTAACTTTAAACGTTCTCATAATCTAGCACCACTACTCGACTTCTGCCATAACTCTCAATGTGTATCTTCTTGCAGGCAACGTCAAAACTACTTGTTGGATACCCTGATAAGCAAAGAAATAAGATTCTGGATTACTTGTTCAAGGTAAAGTAACTAGAATAATCCTTACATGGCCCTGATCCATTGTCAGTGAACCGCATTCATGGTAATACGTATGTGAAACTAAATCGTATCTGATAATACTGGCATAGTATCTTCATATTTGAGCATTTAGAGCATTTTCTCTACTAACCTTTTTCAGCCAAACTTCGGAGCTTCGTTTCACATTCTTAAAGTCGAAATTGGGAGTGACACCCAAAGTACAGGTTGGATGTATTATAGATCCTATAAATGACTATATAATATTTGATGGTGCTAGTAATTGTTTGTTTAGTAAACTCACACGAACGTGGTCCTGCCTGTTATTCGTGTTTGCACCACCAAAGTGGCAGAGGACACGAGTATCCACTTCAGCAGAAGCGCCAAGATATTTATCCCCAAAGGGTGGCATATGACATCTACTTGTTGAGAATAGTTTGTATGAAAATAAACACATATATTTACAATAACATGTGTTCACATTGCATTCATATATATCTTTAAGATGGGACCGAGTCCACCCACATGAGAGCACCGGACGAGGAGAACTATGAGCGGGGGTATGAATGGTGGCTCATGATGGAGGCAAAGAAGGTACAACTCTGGATGTAACGATGTCGGACAATAAGCGTAATGTTTATGGGAGAGATGGTAATCAGCATTAATATAGTAACGGACGAACTCATGGTACCAAGGTGTTCGTCATAGCTGGACTTGACCAACAGTAACATTTATCTCAAACACTGGACATAAAAACCGGCATATTTACCATCCGATAATGAAGATATTGAAGAGCTGGTTCTTTGGTTTTGAACATCATATTGCAAATTCTTGAGCGACTTAACCCTATAGATATTCTCCAGCAGAGTACCAAATTAACTCATGAGATCACAATGAGTTCTCTTTCCGGACAAGCTATGAACCCAGCTGATACATGTAGGAAATCGTACAATGTTTATTGCAGTTTTGACAATAAATGCTCTCATCATAAAATGCTTTTAATTGTTATTATCTCTACAGCGTAATCCAGACATAAAACTTTATGGCCTCCCGTGGGGATTCCCTGGCTGGGTTGGAGGAAGCACAGGAAACATTTATGATGACCCTGATCGGACATCTATGTACGTCGTTAAGTGGATAAACGGGGCTAAGGTTCACTACAATCTAACAGTGGATTACGTTGGGGTATGTAAAAACACAATAATTTTTTTATTAATAGGTAATATGGTAATATTGTATAATAATAATTGAACAAACATTCCTGTGTAATGTTATGAATAGTGTTACCGTATGTTTAGTGTTGATGTTCTGTATTTCTTCTACTGATGCCACTCCATCGATCGATCTTGATATAGATATGTAAATGCCCCTTTTTGTATTTATAACGAAATCTATTCTGTTTCGTTGTTAGATCTGGAACGAGAGGATGTACAACACAACATATATTAAGGTCAGTATACAGTCTTTGAATAGATGAAGTAATTAAGTATCATATATTATAAAACAAATATCTTTTCAGTAGCTGTATCATTCATTGATGAATGTGAATTATCCTTTGCGTTTTTCAGACTTTGAGAAAGAACCTTGATACAAATGGTTTACAGAGCACAAAGATGATCGCTGCGGATTATGCCAGTTGGTACTCCTGGGAGACACTTACAGAGGAAATACTTGCAGATCCGCAGTTGGCAGCAGCAGTTTATGGCATAGGGTAGATAGAAGTAGACATGCACAGCCATCGGGGTACAATGGCACACTAAGGCAGCCAGCGACATCGAGATAACTGATAATAATCTCCATGTTGTAAAATGTTTATGAAATATTCAAACACGTTGCTCTGTAACAGGAGTCGCTATTAAGAATTATTGTAAATTGTAAATAAGTGTTGAGGCTAAGCGTCCGCAACACGTTGACAAGGATTGAGAAGTAAAAATTAAAATATGCTAGCATGTATTTAAAAACATTAAAAGATATCTACTATAATTTTAGATTTTGAGATAAATTCATGGCATGATTGTATTGGCCGTGATGATGAGACATTGGCATACAGGGTCCACCACCCTGAGACCTATTCCTCCGCATCTGCCATTGCCACGGGGAAGCCACTATGGGGCGTCAGAGGACTACAGTACCTTCAACAACCAGACGGGGGCGGGATGCTGGGCCAGGGTGAGTGACCTTCATCAATGATGAGTTCAATTTCATCTTAACTTGACCCCCCCCCCCCAACAAATATCGGTAACGTTGTTTTCGCACGGTGGTATTTGTCATTTAGATCTCAAGTCGAAACGATTATACAGTTATGACACTGTTAGTAATCAACATTAATATTTACATATCTGTATCTCTACTGAATCAGGGTCGAAGGAGTAGCATTGTGGTTCTATTCACAGCATCATATTCTTGTTCTTTCTTTTGCAGACCCTTAATCAAAACTATGTAAACGGAAATTTGACAGGGTAAGAACATCTTAAAGGTGAGGTATATTGTCAGAGCTTGCATGACAGTTATCAGCTTGGGTTGAATATTAAAATTATGTGAAACATAACTTCACACAAAACAAGTGTATTTGATGTACTTAAAATACCGATGGAAAGGGAGTCTAGTCTCTGGGCTGCAAATACCATGTATTCATCTGTTTGTGGCTAGCACTATTGCCTGGGCGTTGATAACAAGCTGGTACTTTGACCTGCCCTACTTTGGTCACGGCTTGATGAACGCATTTGAGCCGTGGAGTGGTCATTATGAAGTGTCCAGTCCTATCTGGGCCACAGGTACGTAGCTTGGAGGTAATTGTCTATTATTCATTTGCATAAAGAAATGGTCGTGGCCGAATTTTTTTCTCTTTTACGTGACACATCCTGTAGAATTCTCTCATTTCCAACCAATTGAAATAATTTAATGGTTTATTATTTAAATTTCATAAAGTTCATACAAAAGAAGATGCTACCTTATGCTGTCTTCATGTTTTCTATTTGTTGATAGATATAGCTTATCAACATACTTTTGACATATTCCATTGGTCGTAGAACATAATATGTTTTAGCCCACACAACACAGTTTACCAGAGTGGGGTGGAAATATCTGAGGCATGTGGTTCTGGAGTTGGGAAACTAAATCAAGGAAGAAGCTATGTATCACTGGTCAGCCCCGATGGCAAAGATTTTACGATCATTATTGAAACAATGGTAAACATGCCTGATGTTTATCTTCTTAATAACCTGAATTAAAATTTTGTTCGGTGAAATAAATTAACCATGAAAGAGTCAGAACGTCCATCAAGTTGTGATTTTTGGTAACTGTTGCATTTGTTCTGATTGTCACTAAATGTAATGTTCTACATCTCTTAAGAAGTCAGTTTGGGTCAAGTACTTGGTCATGTTCAAATATTAAAAAAACAGTCCCTAAAAATGTCTATTTTAGTATTACCTGTACGTTTGGTAACTTTTGTAACTATTTCTAAAATTTTTGCTCTTAAATTAAATCAAGCAGATCCTCTGAGCAAAAGAATCATTACATCTTGTGATAACGTTGCGGATTTCAGGTATCCGTACGTCTTTTGTGGTCCTAGGCGGGTAATCTATAATACGGAGTTATACCCTGCTGTCCTCAAATCCCATTGTTCCGAGACCAGAGATCACTTTGCTGACCACTGCTACCCGAAATCAGTAAAAACACCAACTTTGAATGATAATCACAGCAGGGTTTTATTTCAGAGTTATAATGGATCAGTGTGTTCTCGACCGAATATTAGCAAATGGTATGAAGTTTCGCCTCAGAACATCACCCTCGTTTTTGAGGGAAGTTTGGTGAGTTTTGCAACTAAATAAACCACAACTACACAAATCCAATATACATAGAAACGCAGCACAGTAGACTGCAACATAACGGTTATTAATCTATGCACATATTAGTACCTAAAAACCATGTTCATAGCATGGACAACGTTTAAAGATATCATTTTGGGTTATTTTCCAGGCCGGCATAACGTACATGAACTCGTTCATCACTCAGTTGCACACTGCCGGCGAACCCACCATCTTCAAACCGTCGTTTCCAATGATGGTTTGTTTTCTGACTAAAGTCATCTTCGGACAAAGAGGAACAGGCTGTAGAACAATAATAGGCCCCATCCCTTGTTGTAGAAATCAACCTTATCGTTCATGTGGTGGCGAATGTTAAGAAATGAACATCCAGCTCCGTCGCTCTCGAATTCGTGCCGAAACTGGTGGACGTCGTAGTTGATTCTCGTAACATCGAACAGAGTTATGCCTCATAGTCCTTGCTTGGAATATCTTCTCGGTCTACAAGGCATCTATTTATACATATTATACCTGGCATAGGTACTGTAATTGTCCCCCCACGATAAAGTTTGTTACCCCTGCTGCCAAAAGCTGTATCTTTTGTGATAAAAAGTGTCTATTTTTATAGGCGTCCCTTACGGAACTGTACTATTGTTGACTGCAGCGTGAAATGCACTGACCCACTGAACGTAGTCACAAATTTAGTTGCATAATTTAACTTGCTCTCTGGTAAAGCTTTCGTTCATAGCTTTGTATATTTGATATCAGTGCTCATTGATGATTTTCGTTAAAACTTAATAATTTATAAACAATGTATGAATGTGAAAATTAATGTTAAAAAGGTGTTTTTTAAAGGTTGAGAACAACCATTTAGACGTGTACCTTGGCATGGATCAGATTCTCACACTGACTACTCTTGGCAACGGCAGGAAGGAACAACACCCGCATCCACCTCCTTCTGAACCCTTCCTACTGCCATACACACAGGACTTCGAAAGTAAGATCCGATAGATTGTAGACATTTCTAAACTCTTTATACTGACTAGTATAATATTGGAGGTAACTGGACGTTTCTTTGCCGTATACTTCCCATTCTGTGCCTTCTGTTCATTGTGGTTTGTGATTGCCCACTTTACGGGCAGACCAGATCGAAATGTCCTACATGTAAGCTTGTCCTAAAACAGCAAATCACGAGGACCGGAGAGCCAGAATTGATGTTGTAGAAATACGTGGATGATTTCGACAAAAGAGAACTTTATATTGGGATCAGAGCTCCTACAATCGCCAAATAGTTGCCCTACCCAGCTCATTACGATTCTTTAGACTGCCACGCTATAAGCTTGGGCTGTTGGCTATGTTAATCCAAGAATCATTCATTGTGTACGTTGAAGCTCTATTGCTTGTGAAGGAAACCTTCAGTAATTTCTGTTGCTTTCTTGTTGGCAGACTACAGTATAAACGAAGAGCCATATCTGTTTGCGCATCAGATCGGAGCATTTGAAGTACACTAAACAGGAGGAAGCCATGGCCAGGTGATGCGCCAGATGACGCCGAGGATGACCATCCCTTTTTGTAACCAGACTGCAGCTGGCGTAAATATAATCGGAAATACTAATTGGTAATACACACGTGCAACTTATTTAATCTCTCGTAGTAGTAACGACAGAAACATGATTCAGAACCATTTTTGTATGCTTTAAAGCGAAACAAATGAAGTGGCATGTGTGATGAAGTATGGATAACCAAAATAGGACTTACTAAGACTGCAAACTGGCTTCTCTTTGAGAACAAATCGCTTGTCAAACATATTGGACTATCCAACTGAAACATTCTCAATAAAAGGAATATAAAAGTTACTGAACCTCCGAACAACGCTCATGTAATCATTAAGCGTACATTCAGTGAATCCTCTGAGAAACAAATTTCGTCACAATTAGTATTCTACGCAACATTTGGTGATTGAAACGGCGTAACATATTGCTAGTCACAAACCATTAACGGTTTATATTTTGAAATATTCTTTGATGAATATGGATACCATTACATCTTTGGTATTACGGAAGAGCTACCCTGTTTTTAAGCACGTCAAGATAATATATGCATGTAGTAATGCTAGAGGCAGTACAAAACCAACTAATGGTAGAAGGATTCAGAAAGATGGAATAATGTTTTTTCTGTTCAGTCAAAGCTGCACCTTCCTGGCTGTACATGTGTTCCAGGACTGACATTTACGGGGAGGCTGATGTGTATAATGATGGCACGGATACATCGAAAGGAGTCTTCATTGCTGCCAGGGTCTCCAAGAGAGGGTGCAAGACAAACTCATCCCAAGGCGTGTTTTTCTTTTTCTACCCTCAAGAGAACGCCTATCAACTCGCCCCCACGTTGGGTACGTTCCTCTATTTGGATGATGAAGATGACCATTTACAGAAACGAATCATGAAAGATGAATGTTTGAGTGACGTGATTTACTTGAGCTGTAGAAAGGTCTCGAAAGATTTACAAAGGACATAAAATTAATGTATGCTTCATCTGTAGTTGTATCTCTTCATTTGACAATTAGGCAACAGCTAACTCGTTACAATCGTAAACCCAGAGGCTCTATATGTCATGACTGATAGGTACCTACTTATTGATAACAATGACCGTCACAAATGACATGTTGGGATTGACATCATGGACGTGCCGTGGTATCACACACACTCTCATCTTACGTCACTGCATTGACTTTCACCTCAGATCGTGGGAGTATTTTACAAGGCGGATACATAAGGGGCGTTAACAAAGGTTGGAACAACATATCCTTGAATGTTCAGGTAAGCATTAGTTTGCACAGCGTCCTTGCTTTAGTTAAAGATCCTTGAAATACTTCTCCTTACATGTTCAGGAAAAGTGATAATCTCTCCCAGTTTGCCTCGCATTAAAATTAACAAAGACATATGGCATGGCACATACCTGTTTGTGTTTAGGTTAGTCTTTAATCTGACTTCGGCGTCCATAAAATATTTTCTAGACCCAACTGCCCTTCACTTCTAACTGATGTAACGTGTAGGATAGAACTTGCTTATCCGTTTCCCGAAACCTGGTGTCATCAATGGAACTTTACACTACCTCACGAACACCTGGTTTAATCAATGCCATGTTACAGTGATTCACCCAAACCAGGTGCCATGGCTGTATTTATACTGTGATTTGTGAGTGTAGGTTCTTTAGTTTGGATTTTTATCTGATTCAAAGATAACATCTTATTTTACTTGTTTCTCCCCACCGACCGACCCCAATGTAATTCTTTTGGTCAATCCTATTTCCAATTTCTCAAATGTAATTGGCTTAATTATGACGAGGAATGACATATGCCGCAAAAAGTAATCACTTTTTCTTATATCATGGTCATCATATATACAATTTGAATTTAGGTTGGGAAATCGAAATTTTATTAACATAAATTGCGCAATTGCCCTTTTTTCATTTTCAATAGTTTTACAGTTGAATCACACCTCACTGTAATTGCCAATTTTACAACACGGAATGAGTAAGTATGTTTGGAATGTTCACTCGTCAACAAATGTTGAATCGGCATGTGTGGAAAGTCTTATGTTATCACTGGAATGTCACCTACTGTGCAACTGTGTAGTGTTCTACATATTTCAGGGAACAACAGCGGTCGGCAAGGTCAACAATGTTGTAGTGTTCACTTACTCTAACCTCCCGTCTGAACCGAACCAAGGCTTTGTGGCTGTGGGAACAGGATCACTGGGATATGCAGATTTCGACAATGTGAAAATAACGAGTCCTTCTGGAGTCGTGCTTGTTTGACGTCAAAAATAAAATATATCTGAATAATTATACATTCCCACGATTGATATCTATTTTATTCTGAAGATAAGAGTGACATGCCTCAGTAACCTACTTTTTGTGAGCCAACCTGAATTACTTAACTATGTTTACAGCAGATCTACTTTGGCACCAGTCGGTATATTGGTGAGAGGATGCGTGGGTGACTTTAGTTAAAAGCTGCGATTTAATTAGTTTCTCAGTGGTGAAAAAGATCCCCGATGAACAAGTGTCACAGTGAAATCAATTATACATGTAAGGAAAGAAGTGTGAAGCTAATGATTGAAGTCACTGTGATACATCGTCATACGTTAGTAATATCCTCCAAATAGATCTCATGCGTTAACATTCTGTGTTTGTTTCCACTTTGCTTTGATCAACAGCCTGCAAAGATCATGGAGTAGAGAGTTGTACTTATTCCAACTTTTTGTAATTGCCGTTTAACGGATTATTAATCATATTGATTTAATAGTGTGGTTACAATGTCTGACGTTTCCACGGACGGAATAGCTCGTTGTTCATGCTGTGAACCATTGGTTCTGTAGCTGCACAATCGCTGAATGCGGCGTTACACACCATTCACTAACTCTCTTAAGTATGATACTGACACTATGTCCCCTCAACTAGAACTGAACCGTCACAAGTCTTAGTAAGATAGAGATAAACAAGAACATTTCTTACCGAGGTACGGTCTTCTGCTATTTTTCACCCAACCTCAAAATACGGGTGTTTACAGTAACATGCACTCAAAGCATATTGGGAGGTTGGAAGGTGTTTCACATTCGGTTTTTAGCTTTCATTATAACCAGTTCCTTTAAATGTGACACAAGTCGCATTGGCGTAAGGAATCTAGGCTTCACATCTGCGACTGGAATACGATATCATTGTTACCTGTAGATACAAAATTTACTGAACAAACAATAATATGGACGATTTTCAAACTGATCTCTGATTATGATTGTTGAATATCCTGAACGTATTTAGTGACATTATCATGTCACATATTTATCAAGGTCTGCATTGACATGGGACGTCCTGTTCTCAGGATAGAAGTGAAGTAAGACCCATGTGTTATCTCTATGAAGCCTCAGTCATCCACCCTTGCGGCCAAGAACACGCTCTCAGATCTGATAGGTGACGTAAGGTTTATTGATACCTGGCTTTTGGTGAATACATCATATCTGAAGAGAAAGCAGCATGTAGCACCATGTAGCTACTGACTCATGAGAAACATGCTGCTTTCCTTACGAATGTATGTACTATTCCTGACAAGTCACACATAGTTCAATAGCGTGAACTCGCTAACGCATGACGTTGATATGTTTCGATTTGAAAACGAGATATAAGAAACCAGAATCCGTCAAGAAGTGATAATCCCTTTTATCCGAAGCGTTGAATAGACTGACGGGCAAAAGAAGGATACACCCGTGTTTGAGGGTGAGTAAAAATGAAACAAACAAAGTAGCTACTCGATGGTGATGCATTTGATAGTTGTGTTTTGGACATCAAGTTTGCAGTGATTCGGCGACTGTTTTCAAGTCCAATTTTCTTTTGCAAGGAAGTGTAGTATTATTATACAGCACTCGTTGGTTTCATCAAATATAAGAGTTACCTTTCGGCAAATTGTCTCCCTTTATCGTAAGTGCCCGGCCCCAACACAGACTGTTGACTTCCTTTTTACGTTAGTTCCTCAATGACAAGGCAAACAGATGGTCGTTTATGGAGTTTATGTCGGTTCTCGTCCTTTAAAAAATCTCTTGAAAATGTTTCGTTATAAACTATAAATTTCACGTTTAACTCGTAGATCGAGACTGTTCGTTTAAGGATATATTTTCCTGCAAACACATGGTGTCATCACTGATTTTCAGTGATCCATTCATTTAATTATCATCGCTATTTGTACCTTTTATGCTCAGTGCCTCTGAAAGGAAATTGCAAATAATCAAGACTGGTTACTGTCTGGTGTTGACACATGTGAACAGCATAACCAGAAAAAAACGGACACCAATTTAATATCAAACTTTGATTATTTTATTGAACGTTGTGTATAGATAAAGTATTTTTTTTATAACATGACAGCCTATTCACACACACAATACACTTTGGAAGAGGTAACTCTTGAATATCGGGGGGCACGAGTGGCCCAGTTGTCTAAGGCGCCGCGATTCGCTGTGCAGAGTTGCGACCCTTGGGCACGCCAGAAATCTATGATTGTGGGTTCGATTTCCGGTTCGCCTCGATTGTGTTTCTAGGTTTGTCAGCACCATACCCGTGCTCATGGGTTTCACCGAAGTGGTAAACGTCTGAGACCTGCATCACTTCGGCTTTTCCTCCCACATTAAGCTTACACGCCGTGATATAACTGAAATACTGTTAAAAGCGGCGTTAAACCAAACTCAATCACTCACTTGAATATCAGCAAGCAGATGAAAAGGTGAACAAATGACATTTGACCTGATTATACTTGTAAACCTTGTGGTATCGCATGAGTATTATCTGCCTGTCGAAACGCGTAGGGCAGTGTGTTATCACCTACGTAACCATCACCTGCATAGGCACATATACTCGGCCTGTCTGACGACCAATGCAGTTTTTACTACTCTAACATGGGTGTTCTGGGGACATATATTTGGTTGGTTCTGCTATACACATGTAGCTGTCAGTATACTTACCCCGTGGACGACACACCCGGACTAGGCCGGGTATTCAATGGAATTGGTGCCATCAGCGGCGGAGGGGTGAGTATGTGTGTGTGACGTGTGACCTTGTGTGGTTGATGACTCTGTTTGACTGGATGATATCGATGTACTTGGCTTGTAAGTACATGTATGATTAACGGATAAGTATGCTGACTGCTAACAGTAAGAAAAATGCCTCACTAATGTGACTATGTGAAGTTATTCTCAGTAATTGTTTGATAATAATGTTTAAAATTTGAGCTCGTCTACAGTGAATGTGCTATAAGTGTGTCTCATTGTTGCAACTGCACAGCGTTCAATATAAACAGAATGTGTTTATTTTAGGCTACATCGAAACTGTTGGTCGGCTACCCACAACAGCAAAGAGATGAAATCATGGATTTCCTGTTCACCGTAAGGCTTAAACACACTATGACGCACAATGAGGGAACATTTAAAAGAAGCGTCTATTATACACTTTAAGTAGATCCCTAAATTGTATTTCATTAATGTTGCATGGGTACGAATATGTAAAAAAAATACAGTGTGTGATTAAATAAGGCTCTGTTGTTCAATGAATCTTATCATTATTCATGTTGATGAAAACTGGTGAAATATGTACGTGCGTTATACATGTCGAATATAAACAGCTCAATGTACAATTATCCTGTTATGGTTTCAGCCGAACTTTGGAGCATCACTTCATATTTTCAAAGTTGAGATTGGCGGCGATGCCCAAAGCTCTGGTAAGAACGTATGGCCGTACACATATTTATTATATACAAACGTAACAATGCCAAGGAATGAATTCTCGGTACATTTTTATGAAAACAAACATATGTTTGACGTTTATTGTCTCCCCAGAGGGTACGGAGGCCACACACATGAGGAGTCCCGATGACCAGAATTACAACAGGGGCTACGAATGGTGGATGATGAAAGAAGCCAAGAAAGTAAGCTAGTTTCTGACTGCACTGTATATATCCTCCTCGATAATTTGTGATGCCCACATATACCGACGTTATCTAAGCTTGCAGAGCCCGCTCAAAAGGTTGGATTGTTGCTTAACGAAATATTCCAGGAGTATGATAGCGGTCTGTAAATAATCGAGTCTGGACCAGACAATCCAGTGATTAATCTCATGAGCATCGATCCACGCAATTGGGATCGATGACATTCTACAAGCCTAGTCGCCTTTTACCCCGGATCCTTAAGGGTCCGCTCAAAAGGGAATATGATCGTTTTATTGCGTTACCTGTCGCTTAGCCCGATGGCATGGGACGTTGCCAATGATAATAGTCAATCACAGTATGTCTAGTCCTGGTTTGATTATTTACAGGTCATTGTGGTTTTGCTGTCCATCGTCGACCGGCAATCTTATATATTATTTATGTACATGTGTACCTTCTTCAATCGCGACATGGCTGAAATTCTGCTCACTCACTCACTCACTAACTCACTCACTTACTCACTCCGAGGTTTAGTCTTTATCTCACTCACTCACTCACTCACTCACTCACTCCGAGGCGACTCAACACACGTATCACGATCTTCCAACTGATCTCCGCCAATCATTCTGGTCTTGGTAATCAATCCACTGCGTCGTTGCAGCGCGAGAGAAAACTGAATGAAAGCTCATAATACATCGGCTATACCTCTCGTGCAACTTGTGTGAGGGACGTGCCCCCTCTACCATACGCATTGCTTAAATGTACGACAAGGTAGGGTTCGCACAAAGCACATGAACGGAGAACGCCCCCTTACATTTCCTGAGTAAAAATGGACGGACGTCCCTTCTGCACCACATTGTTGCTGTATGTACTCACGGTTGACGGAGGAATGTAATGCATGTCAACACCAAGAAAGTGTTGACAATATCACATGATGTAAACCATGCCATTTTCCTTTTATGGATTTGATATTTAGAAAAAAACAAACAAAACAGGTAAAATTCGAATGCAACATTTCCTAAATTGTGTTGTTATTTCATTGTAGAACTGATTGTATTTCAACGCTCGTTTACAGTCATGTAATCCTATAATCAAACTATATTCATTAAATATATATCATTTCAGCGTAACCCTGACATCAAGCTATACGGACTTCCATGGGGGTTTCCAGGCTGGCTTGAAGATCCTATCGCCAGCGTGTATGGTCAGCCAGAGCGTACAGCTCAGTATATAGCCAACTGGGTGATCGGGGCCAAGAAGTACCACAACCTCACAATAGATTACATTGGGGTATCACAATTTTCTGTTCATATCTATCGCGGATGTGTTACAATCGGGTTTCCTCCCACATTAGGCTGACACGCCGTTATATAACTGGAATATCGTTAAATGCGGCGTTAAACCCAAATCACTCACTCAGGACTGTTTAACTACTTCCTATCCACGATGATTCAGCCATTTAACAATGTGTTTTGAAAGGCATCATGAAACATACCAGTATAAATCCTACAGGTTCTTTTGTATGACCCACTAACTGACCCAAAATAAAAATGTGTTCATGTTAATGGAGATTATATGGTGGTATGTAAAACATAAGGTTGATTCCACTTATGTCTTATATAAAAAATGACCAGAGGCTATATATACTGAACAAATCTTTTTTGGTATCATGAATATTTTAGGGGATATTTGTTTTGTAGTGAAGACTGAGCACTCAATATTTTAAGCATATCCCCCCAAATATTCATGATCCCTCACCTTGTTCAGTATATGTCCAGTATTGTCAGTGTGTGCTGACCTTAACAATCATGTCTACGATGATTCTTCAAACGATATTTCTTTTATAAACTCAACATCATGACATTGCATTTATTTTTTATGACTCATTGCACCTCATATATATATTTTTCTTTTTTCAGTGCTGGAATGAATATTTGTACAACACAACATACATCAAGGTGACGTTCTGTATAAATTGAGATAAGAACGATTGGTAACTTCCCCTTTGTGTAACGCAAGTATGTTTAATGTCAAACCATGTTCATTTTGAGAAGAGCCTCGACAATGAATCACCTTAGAAGTAAGAGCCTCAACGATGCAGCCATTTACACAACTGCAGCGTTCACCTTTCAGACGTTAAGGAAAGTCCTAGACAGCAATGGTCTCCAAGACACGCTCATCGTAGCTGCTGATTACTTCAAATGGGACGACTTCGCAAATGATATTTTGAATGATCCTGAACTTGACAAAGCTGTCTATGCCATGGGGTCAGTATTGACATTGGCTGCTTCTTGATTTCATCTTCTTTTTCCCTTAACACTGTCCCCTTGCACCATAACGATCATTTGTTTAAAAAAAATATAATTTCCCAGTTCGTGATGTATATTATCATTTAATGTTCCAATACCCGTAACAATGTCCCCTTATAGCAGAATGATCATGTATGCGAACCGTAAAGGGGGTATATGTATTTGATATGTTCGGATGAGTAGTGGAAAGTATCGCTTTGTTATTTCAGAGTACACTATCCTCACACTAACAGTACTCCTCTGGCACAAAAAATGGGGAAACCTCTGTGGGCCTCGGAGGATACGTCTGACAGAGGCGTCGCTGTAAGTCAGTCAAAAACAGCGCGACATGTCTACCACCACTCTGTCACTGAATACTCGTATAACGTGTTGTATCCCCTCCCTGGTCACGATATTTGGCAGCATAGGCTATAGTACCCCTCGGGGAAGCCACTTAATGCATAGTGTGATCAAGTGGTTTGGTGGCGTTTCATGCTTTTAGACACTGTTTTGATCCAGACTCGATTATTTACAGGAGTTTTTATGTGCTAGAAATGTGCTGCATGCTGCACTAACGACATTCACTCACTTCTTATCGGTGCTGGACTGTGTCGCCCATGGACACAAATGTAGAAATAATGAATCTCACTTTTTTTTATACTGATGTGGATATTCAGTTTATTTGACACTTCTTTAGGAAGAATCATCGTGTAGCGTTTTAGTCCTCAGGTGTGGCACAATTAACTATGGTCCTCAGGAACCTTTTAAAACTGAAGAAGTTGACATTTATTTGAAAAACACGATATTCTCTGCATTGTATGACTGAAAGAATTCAACATTATACGATCACATGGTCTTCTGGCAGCCTTTTAGCAAAATTGGTAAAACGCAATAGCTACTGCAGCTGAACATCTCTACTTCCCGAATTGGTTTCAGTAATGGATCTTACGGTTCATTAGAACAATACCACTCGCACTTTTCGCCATTTAATTCACGCTCGCGTTAATTTCAAGATTTACAGTACATGATATTGATATATTCGTTGGTCAATTCTTGTTTTCAGAACTGGAACCGAAACTACGTAAACGGGTACATGACAAGGTAAGACAAGATACTTAGATATACAATTTACAACACAATCAGGTGCAAATGGCTTTTACTATTCAGCAGCCGTGCGAATGACTGCACCAAAGTACATATTCAATTCTACAAATACGAAGCACTACGCCATTAAATGATTTGTTTGTTACCCTTCCTCAGATTAAGCTATTTCTCTGTCAATCCAGCACCATCGTTTGGTCAATTGTGTGTAGCTGGTATCCCATGCTGCCTCACTTCGTGTCTGCCCTCATGCTGGCCAATGAGCCATGGAGTGGACATTATGAACTCTATGACTTCTTGTGGCTTGCAGGTCAGTATTAATACCAAGACCCCATCAATGTCCATGGTTCTTTTTCACATTATAGTTGGACTAGTATAATTATCAAATTGACTGAATGAGTCCTAGTCTACCCGATTTATATTCATAACATCAACCGCTGATTTGTTTGCTATGGGATCTACCATAACTCTGAATTGACTATGATGTGAACCCCTGTTTAATCACCTATGGGAACAGACTCACCTATCTTGCAGCTCATACTGGGCAGTTTACGAAGCCCGGGTGGATCTACCTGAAGCACGGATATGGGGTGGGGAACCTGGTGAAAGGAGGCAGCTACGTCTCTCTGGTCAGTCCGGACAAGAAGGACCTTACAATCATCGTTGAGAAAATGGTGAGGCAGTATCATCAAAGGAAATCGGGATCATTTGTTTATTTCCCAGAACGGTTATGAATTGGTTTTCTTTTCACTACCAAACATCGTTGTTTTTGGATAAGAAGGTCCTATTCTTCTTACCTTTAATAGTTGTATTCCTTCGTATTTCCCGTGTACCTCATTCAGAATGTATTAGTCATACTGACTAAGTCATCTGAGGTGTCGCAATTCGTGAGTCGCTCCCCCTTGGCGTGCCGGAAACCTTTGATCTTGGTTTGGAATACGATATTCCCTGTAGATATCATGTTTCTAGGTTTGTCAGCACCATACCCTAGCTCATGGGTCTCGCCAAAGTGAAACACCTCCATCACTAAGGGATTTGCTTAATATTTATGCAATTATCTTAGGTCTGCGCGTGTAAAGAGGGATCCACGTGGTCAGGCCACATTGTTATAACGTTGGCGATCCCAAGATCTATGTGTGTGACCACACTTTGTTACATGTCCTCAACGGAGACAGAAGTCATATCAAAGCGGTGAAAAAGATCTCTTCAAATTACTTTCTGAAGCAAATTCTATGTATATCGTTAATTGCAGCACCAGGAGGACGGCCCTGCAGACATAGGGATGGAGACTATCACATTTCATATCCAAGGGACCTTTGTAAGTTTGACATCCTGTGATTTCACAAATCACTGGCGCACATTCTATTGGCTATGTGCATATATGTTATACAGTTTACATCCTATGGACATGCTTGCAAGATCCAGAATTACCACCTTTGCATATAAATCATAAACATTAACTAGACTGGTTCGTGTATGTTTTATCGGTCATTAAAACTCGTCACTTGAAATGTGAAGTTTCGGTCTGTTGACATACTAATGAAGTTTGTAGTACGTTTTCGTTGTTCTAAGTGTACATGAAAACATTCTGTGTTTCTTTTTTTTTCCGTTGGGAAAGAAAAAAATGAATAGACCTCTTTTCCTGTGTTGCATTTGAAAAGAAATGTGCTGTAGTAGACTTGAACTGCTGACCTCATAATCTTAGGGAACTCTCAATTCGTGTTACCAGCCGTTAATCCATCGTGTTCAATGTATACCGGGTTTGTGCACTGATGATGAAATGTGATCTTAATTTGTTTTATATGCACAGGCACACATTACTCAGCTCAACTGTTGGAAAACATTTCTCTCCTCTTATCCAGGCGATTATCAGAATTTCATGAAAGAATTTCCTATTCAGGTAAGCAATATTCATATTTCATATTCCTAAGGTGGTAAGGAAATATTTGATACAGATAATTTCTATTAATAATCATGCTGTAAAATATATTGACTCTATGATATATTAATTAAAGAATGCATACGATTTTTTCTGTTCCCGCCTTTTTCAGATTTAACGTTTTCAGTTTCAAGATTAGTTCTGCTTTTTCTCCTCACGGATCCAAATAACAAAAAAGAATGTTGGTTTATACTTAGAAGGTCTGCGGTTTTCATAGTGAATATTAATGGATCAATTCTGATATCTATGCGTTTTAAGAATGAGAGTTTTGAATTAATATTTGATTGGAGGTACATTTTCATGGAATATTATGTCAATTCCAATTTGACTTTACTAACAGGTTGTAAATGGAATCTTTAATCTGACTATCTACCCGGCAACAACCTTCACCCTGACGACGTTGACTACGGGAAATAAAGGCGAACACCCGAAGCCCCCAGATTCCGCCCCCTTTCCTCTCTCCTATACGGAAGACTTTGAGAGTAAACATGTTATTTATGTTCATTATGCAATTCGAAAGTCGTGTATTGGAAGGGTTTTCATGAAATAATTTGATTCAATCTGTCTCCGATACAAAGCGATGAAACTAAAATCGTCAAGGATACGACATTAAATGTTAGACGACATGTGAATTAGTTTTCAGTTCAGGCCAAGGAAGCCTCAGCAAAGGGACGCCGTTTCACGATAGAAATCTTAGAAAATACGTTAATAAGCAAGTTTTGATCCATTGGCTATAATATTAGCACGTTAATTTAAAAAAAATTAAATCTGAATAAAGAATAAGGTTTTATGCATATGTTATTATACAAGTTATAAGCTTGACACGGTGAGCAATTTGCAAATATATTTGTAGAGCCAGGTATGAATTTGGGGGACATGTTAATTCTTAGCGCAGTAAAACCACAGCGTATAACATTTTACTGTTTTTATTGTATAAATTTCTATCTTAGAAAAAGTCAAATAATGTAAATACAAACAAGCAAACATTCCCAAGAGTGAAGGTTCAAATCTTATCAGTAATTGTATCAATCTTGACGTTTTTTTAAATAACTGATTATCCTTGTGATGTACTTCTATGATTATGTTTCAACCTACAGCGGTTATAACACAGTTTTCGTACACTGTTTGAAAGTAAATACTTTCTCAGGGTATCCTATTACAAACGCATATTGGATATTAGTTTTTGCTAATATTTAGATAACATTCAGACTATAGGAAAACTTGCATTACGATAATTTGATCATTTCAGAGTATGAGGAGGGTGAAGAACCCTATTATCTGGCCCCACAGACTGGGTCGTTTGAGGTCAAGGACGTTGGAGGCGCTCATGGAAAGGTCATGAGACAAATGACCTTGCAGAAACCTGTATCCTGGTGTCAAGCAGATTTTGTTGAGATGGGCGTAGCCGTTGTTCAGACTGGCTTGTAAGTGATATTTCATTGTAATTCTATAAAGTACATTTTGTGACCTGTGACCTGGTGTCAAGCAGATTATGTTGAAATGGGCGTGGCTGTTGTTCAGACTGACTCGTAAGTATTATTTCAGTGTTATACTATAAGTATATTTTGTAAACAACGCAGCTTATTTTTTATACTGCCTCACTTCTTATAGTTCCTTTTTTCCCTTTGTCTCTGTCGAATATTGATTCCGGGTGTCATTGTTCATGATCCAGCGATAGTGACGTCATTGAGTGTGACATTAGAGTGGAATCCGGAGCGCATGCTTCTAAGGGAGCTTTCATCGCCGCCCGCCTGGACCAAGGAGGATGCTGGCTTACAGAGGCCAGGGGTGTCTTCTTCTTCATCTTCCCCCAGAGCAATATATTTATGGTTACTACCGGAGCTGGTATGTTATCTTGTTCATACCGGGGCATGACAGTTCATTATGGATCATGTTCTATGTATAGATTGATCGAACATACGATAGAATCACAGACCGTGGGTGATTGTGTGCCAGCCTACTGGAGGCCCCGTGGTCTAAGGCGCAGGGAGATGTTTCCCGTGGGTTCGAATCCCAGATTCTCCCTGATAATGTTTCTAGGTTAGCCAGCACCAAATCATGCCCGTCGGTGTAGCCAAAGTGGTAAATGTTTTAAGATATGCATCACTACCACATCCAGTTGACACGCCGTGATACAACGAATAAGTACATTTTGCAGATTGCGTAGCTTTGTAATTCTTCGTCAATGGTAGTATATTAATGCTATTAATCCTTCTTCTTACATATATGTATGTTCAGTTAGGTCAAGCATTGTTAGCTGTGCATCTCTGTGCAGTTCAAATGATTTTGATACTGACTTGTCGCCACACAGCTGCGGGCTGTCCCATTGTGTTTTCCGGATAGATTCCCGATTTGGAACATTCTGCTCTAACAACCCTGACATAGTCACTGTACCTGTATCGTAATCCCACAAAGACGGCCTCACGATTCGCTTCCTAAAACACTTGCCTTCAAATAAGAGTTCTTATATTTTCGATCATCCACCTTTCTGTACCTGTCGGGTTTGGATCATCGAGAGGGTTGTCACTGAGAATTATTATTCACAGATCTGTATATGAAACCTGTTATGATTCCTAGAACCTCAGCACCTGGGCCACTTCCACAGTTGGGTGACACTCCGTGATGTACCTGAAACATACCATTGATAGTGTTATTTCAGCCATCACACGCACTAACTACTAATGCTATCTATAATTATCATGATACTCATGAAACATTGATGCTATAAAGCTTATGATAATCATGATCGTATTGGTATGTAGGATGCTACTTGCTATGATACGTATAGTATAGTATAGTATACGTTATAAATAATACTAGCAATGCGTATTGACATATCAACACTTTAATAAACAGAAAATGATCGGATACAGGATTAAGATGATGAATAAAGTTTGCTTTCACATTGTTTCAGACATGCAAACGGTCTTGGCATCCGGAAGGATGCTTGTCGATCTGGAGTGGAACACAGTGTCACTCAATCTCGTGGTATTGACAATGTCTGTTTTAAGTGAATTACGTATATGTATGGTATAACTGGTAATCAGAGCCACTGTGGTATATACCATCTACTTTAATGCGGGGAAAAGACATGAATACATTTTAGATGTCCTAAAGATATATATGGTAACTAATTTTAATTGTTTCGATGTCGGGTTACATTTAACTTTATTTGCGAAACATTACAATATGTCAACCCAATAAGCGTGACCATATAAATGCTTTTGAAACGGTTTTGACTTTAATAGTGTAGTATCGACTTAGATTATTAAACCTTTTTGACTATTATTTATTGAGTTAATTTTGTAAGTCTGACAACATGCAGGATGCATTCATCCTTTCCCATTTTTCAGGATACTCAGGCAGTTGGTTTCATAAACGGCAACATGATGTTCAACATTACTGTGCCATCTGATATCAAATATGGCATGGCGGCGGTAGGATCGGGGTCATATGGTTACGCCGACTTCGACAACTTGAAGATAGCAGTACCATTTATGTAGTTCATATGAATAAATGAATATCTTGAAACGAAGGATTTTATTCCGTTACCATTGAGTATATCCCTCTACGTTCTGCCCGTGGAATTATCGTATCTCATTGGAAACTTAAGCGCGACATTGGCTGAGAATATGTATATATATTACACGAAATAACATTAACACTGAAAAATGCTAGATATGATATACCTCCCAAAATGTTCAAATTATTCATTATGGCGGGGACTAATTAAAACATGAAACATTTGTTTTAGTTTATCATGTAGACATGGAATTTTGGTCACTGTATCTATTCATTATCATCTTATGTCGAGTTAAGGTGAATGCATATCACCTGGGTCATTGTTAAGTGTACCGATATTGTATCACGAGTCAAAGTACAATACTTCGTCTCCGTGCAGCCAGAATCTGACCTTGGAATGATACCGGCATGCGCACTGTACGTGAATAAGAGCAAGATATGCGTATGATAACATTAAAGCATAGCGTGATATACTATACTGAACATCAAAAGTCCCTGGGACATTGAATAAGATTTAATGCAAAGTTATGTTTTTTACCAAATCTGAAACAATTTCGGTTTGCAACGAATAACAGACTCCTGTAAGTGTTCAAATGGTTTAACTTGCCATACTGACTTCAGAAAATGCGTGATTTCATAAAGAAACATGAACATGCCAAAATGTCAGTTTACAAATCAATAGCGTGTGTGTCCACCTCTGGTTGCGATGCAAGCAACACATCTTCGTCTCATGGAATGGACCAGTCGTCGCACAAAGTCCTGTGGGATATCTGTCCATATCTCCTGGAGCATGTTTCGAAGTTCCTGGAGTGTCTGTGGAACACGTGGTTGACGTCGAAGGCGCCGATCCATCTCATCCCACATGTGCTCGATTGGTGAGAGATCAAGAGAGAGAGCCGGCCAGGTGATGACATTCACGTTGTTTTATCGAAGAGAATCCTGAACAAGGCGAGCAATATGAGGCCAGGCGTTGTCATGTTGAAAGGTAATGCCTGGGCCATGACCACGCAAAAACGGCAGAACAACAAGGCCGATGATCTCGTCGCAGTAGCGCTGTCCATTGAGATTTCCCTCTACCACTATCAAACGGGTCCTCTGTCTTGCTGTAATCCCCTCCCATACCATAACGCTGCCGCCCCCGAACCGATCTTCTTCCATGACACAATGATTGACGTAACGTTCACCTCGACGTCGGTACACTCGAATCCGTCCATCGCTGTGGCTGAGGTGAAAACGAGACTCATCATTGAATAGAACTAGTCCCCACTGCATGACTGTCCAGCGTAGACACTGACTGCACCACTGTAGACGTGCTTGACAATGGGACGTCTGGCGGGTCTTCTGGCGACAATCCCTGCACATCTGAGGCGACGACGTACGGTTTGTGAAGATATTCGTTGAAGGCCAAGGATGCTTCTTGCAGTCACTGTTGCTGAATCGATTTCGTAGGTGTGTTGTTCGAATCCAGTTGTCTTGTCGATTATTGGTTACGCGTGGCCTGTCACTCCGAGGATGGTCTCCGACTGCATTCGTCTGTTGCCAACGTTGCCATAAACACCAAATGGTGTTTCTGTGGACGTTAAATTGTCTTGCAACATCTCGTTGACTCGATCCTGCTTCAAGTATACCAATGGCTCGCAGACGCTCATTTTCGGACACGCGTGGCATTTCGTAATGTTGAATAATTGCGTAATTTTGTTGTATTTCTGAGTGGTTGTTGTCGGCACGATGCTAAACAATGCATATGGAATCCCGTTAACGCACATGTTTTTATACCCATTCTTGGGTGAAATGCATGGGGCTTGCATAAAAGTCAAGTTTTGCATGGAATGCATGCTTTTCTGTAGCAGTTGCGTTTTTGTGACTTGATTCCATGTACTACAATATTGAAAACCAAACTTTACTTGTCTGAAAAATACACTAAAATATTGGTGTCACAGGAACTTTTGTTGTTGAGTATATTTTGGTATATTACTCAGCAACAAAAAAACCCAAAAAAACCCCGCAAAAGTGATTTTAGATGTATATTTTATATAAATAATATAGATTATCAACAGGTAGTAATCGTTTGTTCCAGCTTGGCACACATCTTGCCTTAAAAAGGCTGTTGTTATTCTTGCTCTGTGAGGTCGGGCGTTGTCTTGTTGGAAAATGACCATCGCTTGTTGCATAATGGGAAGGAGATGTGGCCGAAGAACCTCATCCGTGTAACATTGTGCCGTTAGATTCCCCAGATCTTGCACCAAGTCTGTTCTACCAAATCTGTCTACTTCCTGCATGGAACGTTTTCCGCGAAGCCCCTGTAAACACGATGGACACCATTCGCAGGCTAAAGCATAAAACAGGACTTGTCACTAAAGAAAACGTGTCTCGGTCGCAGTTGTGGCAACACTTGACACCACTGACGTCGCAGCCGACGTTGCAGGTCCGTCAGAATGACACCTCGAACTAGTAGTCTAGCATTAATACTTTCAGCACGTAAACGGTTCCTCACTGTCTGGGCTAATATCCTACACAATCTAGGTATTGCCGTAGTTGAACAGGTGTCCGTTCTGGTTCTTTCACGTTATGGATCTGTCCTGTGCTCAATTAGTGATACGTGGTCGACCGTATCGCAAACTTCACGTGCTGTCCCGTGTGTCTGATAACGGTTTCACATTTTTTTAATGGGGTTTGTATGATTTTGTTTTTGAGTGTAGCTGTCATGTATTCACATATTTATACTCGGGAATATGCACGCTCGTGCGCCCTGCCAAACACAACAGAGGTGAGGTGAAATGGGGTTTAACGTCGCGTCCAAGATTATTGCACTTATATATATATATTGCGACGTGCATGCACGTGTATGTGTGTGTGTGGCTGCTTGTACTAGTCCGGACTTATGCCGATTTATAGTGCTAGCTCACTGAGATACCATGCCGCAGTTTAACATGAATACCCCACTCTGACACAGTATACCGACTCCGTGCTGACAGTCTTTGTGTTAGCCCCTTTATGCCGAGCGCCAGACAGCGTAACAACAAGTATAATCTTTTAACGTCTTTTGGTATGACGCTCTCCGGGCGGACGCTCTACCACTAGACCACGGAGGCGGTCCAAACACAACAGAACATGGAAGGAAGCCATCATAGTTTACTCAGACAACGCATAGATACATGAATAGAATTCACAGATCTTACCAGTTTGTTGTACTTGGCACACAGACACACAGACACCTCTCCATGAATCGCAAAAATAATGATTGTGATGACAATAAACGCAAAAGCCAAAGAAATCAGATCTGGCGGTGAGACTCGGAAACTTGGTTGATAGCCTGTCGTCGTACCCCGACGGCGTGGATCCTTTTTACAGTTTGAATAACTGGATTGTCTGATCTCGATGCGATTATTTATCATCCGCCCTGATAATAGCTAGAATATAGCTGAATATGGCATTAAACAACAAACAAACAATTGTATTTTCACTTTTGGTTCGTTCTCCTAACCGTAATTTGTGGGTGATGTATCATTAGTGTCAAGCATGTGTTGGAACACCTAACCCTGAGCTTGAAAGACACGTGCTCATGAAGTGATTGTGATATTCCGACCTCTGAATGAACTCGACAGCCAGATGTTGATATCAGCCTGCTTGGAATGTAAATATCGCAGGTTTATCTCCTAGATCTTGTATTTATCCCCTGTGTGATAACAAAATCACTGTAAGTCATAACCGCCAGATCAACGACATTGAGAAGATATGAAAAATTCATACCATTTTCTTATAAGAAAATTAAAACAATAAAATCGTTTGATAGGCGAGATGTCACGATGTGTGTATTCTTCGATATTACGAAAGTTCATGATATAGGAATGAGGCGAGGGCTATAGGTTTGGAATTAGTTGCGTAATATCCAGGCATAAGACGGTAGGCGGCTTTTCTGCCTGAAATAACTATTGAAACTGGAATAGGTCAAAATTGTCGGAATTGTTGACTATGTATTACGACACAGGTAAATGGCGTCAGTCCTATGTTTTCCAAAAGAAACACCTTATCAATGACATGTCATGTAATGCTGACGCCCTCCAATTTACAAACATTCTAATTCATACAGATATGTCTTGTTTTGATTAGATTTGTTAATACTTTGTTAAATAATGATTTAAGATGATTCAAGCACCATTAGTAGCAATGGTACTTATTCTGATAAAGATGACATGATATGTTACAATTATGCTCACCTTAAGCAAAGAGGAAATACAAAGTGCTTTAGATTTATTTTAGGCATTTTTGAACCAGAAACTCGACTAGGTTTGATCAATAAACTATATGGAAATAAATTCAGCAAACACTACAGATTGACATTGTCACACATTAAAAAGGAAATTGCACAAGGGGATATTTTTGTGCAGGCAAATAATGATTGATAAGATTCTCAACTATTGTATGTGTGACATCGTCTGGATGCCAGACAACGTAAGTCTTGTTGAAAAAGTCGGGACTTACATGGTCCACATTATTCTGTCGTAGTTCACATGCATTCTTGGAATGTTTTGTCCAAACAATGATAGAAGCGCCAGCTGTTATACGTTTATCACACCACATTGTACAATGCGCACAGACAACAGGTAAATTCGACCTCATATTTTATCAAGCATGTTTTTAATGAGTTGTAAAAAATCCATTGGTTTCTCCACTTGTCCAGCAACAACGGCACACTGTAAGTGATGTGCAACCATTATGTCCTACTTTTACATATGCACTTCTAACCTATTAATTTGGCTGATTACATATCTAAATACTAGTATATCTACAAGCTGAAGAACAGCAATATTTTGTTTTGTGATTGTCGTTTCACGCTGCAGTCAGCAATATTTCAGACACACAACAATGGTTTATGAATATTCGATACAGCGCCAGGCCAACCAGTGTTTGAAAGCAAGTCCTATTACATAATGTCACAATACATATTGTGCTTTTGAGGAAAGGCCACAACTATTGACGTAGCAGCTGTTAATGTCTCGTGGCATTAGATAAGACTATGATAACGAAATAAATATAAGACCTTGTACCCCGACAGACATAATCATACATGTAGGTGTTTGTGTAACATGTTCAGAAATGTTCAAGCTTCGTTTTACCGTATACATTTTATTACCAGTCCTCCTAAGTTTAGTACAATGGAAATCGGGTTGCTCGTTTGAGATGTATAGTTTTGACGACACCCCTGGCCTGGGTCGTGTCTTTGATGGGATAGGAGCCATAAGCGGAGGTGGGGTAAGGTGCTGTTTCTTATAGTCTACACAGCCTATATACTGGTAACAATATATTCTAGATATTTGGAGTTTTCCAACAAACAATATGATTGATAGTAATGATACATTTATTAGGTTTCATAGCGTTAGGACTTGAGGCGTGAGTGGTCATTATGAGTGACCTGCTTGTCACCATTATCCTTCGACGTGGATTGTTACTCATACAATAAATCACCGGTTTGTACGGCACACACATGATTAATTATTAGCCATTTGAATTTGATGTGGTTGTAAAGAGTGCAGCGTAAATCTACATTCAATGACAAAACCATAAGTACGTCACTGCCTGAATCTGAATCTCATAAACACTCAACCTTCAATTGGAAACATTCCATAATCTAGCACCACTACTCCACCTCTGCCATAACCCTCAATGTGTATCTTCTTGCAGGCAACATCAAAACTATTGATTGGATACCCTGATAAGCAAAGAAATGAGATTCTTGATTACTTGTTCAAGGTAAACCAACCAGAATAATCCTTACATTGCCCTGATCAATGACCAACGAATCGTATTCATGGTACAACAAACGTGAAAATAAATCATGTTTTGTAATACTAACATAGTACCTTCATATTTGAACATGTTTAGCCTTTCCTCTGCAAACCTCTTTCAGCCAAACTTCGGAGCTTCGTTTCAAATTCTTAAAGTTGAAATCGGGAGTGACGGGGGCACAGTTGATTTCATAAACATATATTTGATGGTGCTAGTGAATATTTGTTCAGTTAGCTTACATGGACTTGAGCTTGCCTGTTATTCCATTTTGCAAAACGAAAGTGGCAAAGGACACGAGTATATATCCATGACTTTAGCAGCAGCGGATAATGACATGTACTTATTAAATATGTTCTCATTTTCCCTTTAGGAGGAACATTACTCCTAGAGCTGCAGCCGTTACTGTTTACATTTCACCACTTCTGACATACAACCTAGCATTCTTTTTCTGCCAGTAGTTCAAAGAGTGTCATACGACTCTTGCTCATAAGTTGTTTGATCAAGGTTAGACCATTCAAGGCCTCAGTGTAGCTTTCAGAATGTTTTATGGTAGACACGTTAATGACATTTCCAAATTTGACGCATCAGTGACAAAAATGCTGTCAGATGCAGTTCCCGCTTTTGATTGTACCACATGTTCACGCGAATAAAAACATTACAATAACATGTGTTCACATTGCATTTATATATATCTTTAAGATGGGACCGAGTCCACCCACATGAGAACACCGGACGAGGAGAACTTTGAGAGAGGGTATGAATGGTGGCTTATGATGGAGGCAAAGAAGGTACAACTCTGGATGCAACGATGTCGGATATAGCGAGCATGAAGCCTTATCTTATCAGTAATTTAGTAACATATAAATTATGCCTCACTGAAAACATTAACATATACACTTACATATATATACTATTATTAGATACATGTACATATTTATCCCAAATCCTTGACATGATAAACGACATATTTAGTAAAAACCAAGTATTATTTCATAACATCTGGTAAACCGCATTGATATTATTCAGGTCCTCCGCGACTGGAAATTGAAATTAACTCATTTGATGATCACATCTTCTCTTTTCGGACATGAAATCAGCTGATTCATCCAGGAAATCGAACAATGTTTATTGCTGTGTTGGCAATAATTGATTTTAATTGTTATTATCTCTTCAGCGTAACCCAGACATAAAACTATATGGCCTCCCGTGGGGATTCCCTGGCTGGGTTGGAGGAAGCACAGGAAACATTTATGATGACCCTGATCGGACATCTATGTACGTCGTTAAGTGGATAAACGGGGCTAAAGTTCACTACAATCTAACAGTGGATTACGTGGGGGTATGTAAAAAGGAAATAATACATAGCTAGTAATGCTGTTTTATTAATAATAAATTATTATATGATCACAACACTCATGCGAATAGCAATGATGGTGTAACCTTAAGTTCAGCGTTGATGTTCTGTATATGTTCGAATGATGCCACTCGCCTGGTGGAGGCAACATCCGACTCCTGATAAAGACATGTAAATGCCCCTTTTTCAAGAAGATATGCATTGATCATCGAAATATATTCTGTTTCGTTCCAGATCTGGAATGAGAGGATGTACAACACAACATATATTAAGGTCAGTATACAGTCTTTGATAAACGTGAAAATCAGGGTAGAGAATAGGTCTTCATCAACCCATGCTTGCCGTCGAGACGACCATGGTTGTCGAAAGAGGCGACTAACGGGATCGGGTGGTCAGGATCGCTGACTTGCTTTGATGTATGTCATCGTATCCAGATTGCGTAGATCGATGATCAAGATGTCAATCACTGGATTGTCTGGTCCAGACATAGCTTGAATATTGCTGAGTGCGGCGATAATGGCAACCAAACAACCATAGAAACTGCAGTCTGTGACAAGATGCAGTAATACCATATTACATATTATATAACAAATATTCCTCATTGATGAATGTACATTTTTCTTTGTGTTTTTCAGACTTTGAGAAAGAACCTTGATGCAAATGGTTTACAGAGCACAAAGATCATCGCTGCGGATTATGCTAGTTGGTACTCCTGGGAGACACTTACAGAGGAAATACTTGCAGATCCGCAGTTGGCAGCAGCAGTTTATGGCATAGGGTAGATAGTAGTAGACATGCACAACCATCAGGGTACAATGGCACACTAAGGCAGCCAGCCACATCGTGATAACTGATAATAATCTCTATGTTGGAAAATTCACATAAGGATATTCATAAACGTTGGCCTGTGACAGGAGTCGCTATTAAGAATTATTGTTAATCGTTAATAAGTGTTTATGCTAAATCTCAAGGATTGAAAAGTTCTGCTAGCATATAGTTGCAAACATTTAAAGAGATGAACTTGAAATAACAGGGCTTGATTGTATTGGTCGTGATGCGGAGACATTTTTTGCAGGGTGCACCATGCTGAAACCTATTCCTCCGCATCTGCCATTGCCACGGGGAAGCCACTTTGGGCGTCAGAGGACTACAGTACCTTCAACAACCAGACGGGGGCGGGATGCTGGGCCAGGGTGAGTGGTCTTCATCAATGATGAGTTCAATTTCTTTTTCTTAAAAAACAAACACAAATGTGTATTTATTTTTCTGCATAAATTATGAAACTGACATATGAAATTATTGAAGTTGAAAGCATAGTATTTTTGTAAGAAAACTGGCAGAGACGAAACGAAAACTTTCATGGTGGGATTTTTAACTGAATAACCGTGATTTCTAATTTGTTTCATATTTTGCCAACATCAAACTTGGGTGTATACTTTCTTCTGCAAGGCAGTCGATTTTTTTTAGGAAACACCTGAGATGACAAGAAAACATCCCGGTGATATTTGTCATTTAACTCTTAAATCGCAACAATTATGCAGGATGAGTAATCACACTCATAGTAATCAACATTCACATTCTCGCATGTGTATTTTTACCGAATCAGAGTCGAAGGAGTAGCGTTGTGGTTTGATTCTATTCCCATTTCTGGATGCCGTGTTTTTGCTTGAATGGTGCTGAGGGGGGAGTAAAATCACATTCGTGTTTTTTTTCTTTTGCAGACACTTAATCAAAACTATGTAAACGGAAATTTGACTGGGTAAGAACATTTTCATTTTGAGGCTTATTGTCAGAACTTTCATATCAGTTATTGGGAACATGAAACAGTTTGACAGTCAGCTGCGCTTGAATAATGCAATTATATGAAATAAGACAATCATATTTGATGTACTTAAACTACTGATGGATGCTAATTGCATGTATACCTCTGTTTGTGGCTAGCTGTATTGCCTGGGCGTTGATAACAAGTTGGTACTTTGACCTTCCCTACTTTGGTCACGGCATGATGAACGCATTTGAGCCGTGGAGTGGTCATTATGAAGTGTCCAGTCCTATATGGGCCACAGGTACGTGGCGTTGAGGTATTTATCTATTTTGGGGGCACAAAGAAATGGTCATGATCGAAGTATATCTTTTTAACGTGAGAACGTTGTCATCACACATCTGACACATTCCGTAGAATTCTCTCATTCCCAAGCGTTGAAATATTTTAAAGGTTTATATTTGAATTTCATAAAGCTCACATAAAATAAGATGCTTTCTGATGCTGTCTTCGTGTTTTTATTTCCTTTTTGTTGATTCATAAATTGACTTTATGAAAATACATTTGACACAATCCATGGGTTTTTATGTAGTTTAAAACATGATATGTTTTAGCCCACACAACACAGTTTACCCGAGTTGGGTGGAAATATCTGAAGCACGGTTCTGGTGTTGGGAAACTGACTCGAGGAGGAAGCTATGTTTCACTGGTCAGCCCCGATGGCAAAGACTTTACGATCGTTATTGAAACAATGGTAAACATGTCTGATGTTGACATTTGCACGTCTTCTTTATTACCTGAATTAAGATTTAGTTCGGGATATAATAACAGCCTTTAACGAGTGAGAACGTCCATCAAATTGTCACTAAGATGACACGCCACTTATTAAACTTCATATGGTATATGTAGTATTTATTCTGCTTGTCTCACTAAAATCTAGAAGGTAGGAAAGGATCAGGCATGGTAGGGGCGAGGCCCACTGGAAATGTAAAATGTTGGAGTTTATCGGAAAAGTTCAAATGGCCACGTATGGCTAAAATGAATGAAAACTGCCAATTTTTAAAACTTTAAGTAAAACTCTAACTATGAGTAAGTCCTCAAACCAAGAGGATTACTTTTCACATAAGAATGTACTGTCGTGATCTCTTAGTTACTCTGAGTCAAAGACTTGCTCACGTTCAAATATTAGAAACATCAGTCACTTAAAACCTCAATAATCATCATTTGTAAATATTTTTGCCTTACCTCTCTGTTTGGTAACTTTTGTAATTATTGCTAAAGGATTTGCTCATTTCTTAAAAGAAAAAGAATCATTATAACGTTATAACGTTGCCACCTTCATGCACGTCTTTCATGGCCCTTCGTGGGCAGTCTATAATCCAGAGCTATACCCTTCTGTCCTCTAATCTCATTACTCCGAGAGCAGAGATGACTTTGCAGGTCGCTGTTTACACGAAGACACGTTTTATTTCAGAGTTATGATGGATCATTGTGTTTCCACCCGAATATTAGCAAATGGTACGAAGTTTCCCCGCAGAACATCACCATCGTTTTCGATGGAAATTTGGTGAGTTTTTGCTCCATGCACATATACGTATTTAAAAAAACATGTTCATAGCATGGATAACGTTTAGAGATATCATTTTGGGTTATTTTCCAGGCCGGCATAACGTACATGAACTCGTTCTTCACACAACTGCACACTGCCGGCGAACCAACCATCTTCAAACAATTGGCTCCTATGAAGGTTATTTTTCTTACTTTTGTCATCTTCGGACAGAAACGAATTGGATATAGAACAATATTTGGCCACTTTCCGTGTTGTAGAAATCAACCTCATGGTTCATTTGGTGGCGAATGTAAAGAATTGAATACCCAACAACCTCCCTTTTGAGTTCTCGTGTAGAAACTGGTGGGCGTCGTAGTTGATTAATGTAAATCGAACATTATGCCTCATGACATATTTTAAAGTGTCGAACTATGACAAAGATGCCTTCAATTAAGAGATACTCATTGATGCCATGGTGTAGTATGACCTCTGTATAACGTGCTGTTTGTGACGGTCTATTTAAGTGAGAATAAGAAGTGCTTATCTTGCTTGACCTGGTACATATACTGTCATTGTTCCCCGACGATGTAGTTCGTTATCCTTGCTACCAACCACTTTTTTGTTTGTTTCCAAAGAGTATCTATTTATTACAGGCGTCCCTGACGGTACTTTTGTTGACTGCGGCGTAAAATGCACTGACCCAGTCAACGTTGTCAAAGACTTATTTGCTCTTTTAAATAACTTGCTCACTGGGAAGGTTTCGTTCATAATTTTGTATATTATTGCCGGTATTTACAAACGAGTCTTCTCGTAAATACTTAATAATAACAATGTATAATATAAAAAGGTATCTGGTGTTGAAGTTGTGTTTTTTGAAGGTTGAAAACGACCGTTTAGACCTGTACCTTGGCGTGGATCAGATTCTCACACTGACTACTCTCGGTCACGGCAGGAAGGGACAACACCCGCGTCCACCTCCATCTGAACCTTTCCTACTGCCATACACACAGGACTTCGAAAGTAAGATCAGCTAGATTGTAGACCTTTCTCAAATATTTATAATGACTAGTAACATTATGTAGTCAATCGGACGTTTCTTTGCCGTCTACTTCCCATTCTTTGCGTTCTCTTCATTGAGCCTTATGACGGCCCATTTCAAGGGTACACTGGATCCGAAAGGTCCTACATGTATGCGAGTCCGAAAAACAGCGGTTCACATGAAAGTATGTTGTAGAAATACGTGGATGATTTTGGCAAAGGAGTACTTTATATTGGGATCAGAACTCATACAATCGACAATTAGCTGCCTTACCCGAATGTTCTACATGACAGATTGTCCTAAAACCAGCAATTCACCAGCAAGGACAGGATTGCCAGAATGGATGTTGTCTAAATATGTGGATGATGTCTACAACCTTTATAGCGGGGTCAGAGCTAGTACAATCGACATTTAGTTGCCTTACCCAGCTCATTAATATAAGATTCTAAAGTTAGACTGCCACGCTATAAGCTGGGGATATTAGCTATGTCAAACCCAGAATCATTCACTGAGTACATTGAACTTGTATTGTATGTGAAGGAAACCTTCAGTAATTTCTGTTGCATTCACGTTGGCAGACTACAGTATAAACGAAGAGCCATATCTGTTTGCGCAGCAGATCGGAGCATTTGAAGTACACCAAACAGGAGGAATCCATGGCCAGGTGATGCGCCAGATGACGCCGAGGATGACCGTCCCTTTTTGTAACCAGACTGCAGCTGGCATAACTATAATCGGAAATACTAATTGGTAATACACACGTGAAACTTTACACATCTCGTGATAGTGACGGCAGAAACATGAAACATTTTTGGTATAGTTTAAAGCGAAACAAATGACGTGGCATATGTAATAAAGTATGGATAACTCGATTGGTGGATAACACATCGCATGTATTGTAATTTTTGCCAAACAGATTTGACCTCTCCAACTGAAGCATTCTCAGTGATAGGTAAATAAAAGTTACTGAACTTACGAACATCGACATCACGAAGCGTATATTTGGTGAATCGTATGAGATATAAATTTCGTCTGAATGATTATTCTTCGAAGCATTTGGTGATTGAAACGACGTTTCTTGAATTATTACGTGTACCATTACATCCATGGTATTATTAAAGAGCTACCCTATTATTTAGCACGTCAAGATAATATATGCATGTATTATTGCTACAGGCAGCATAAAAACAACTCAGTTGGTCACTCACTATTATCTCTGGTTTTGGGCAGATAGAGTAATGTCCATATGTAATTTGCGTCCGTGTTTAGGATGTACAGATGTGATGATGGAAGGATTTAGAAACATGGAACAATGCTTTTTCTGTTCAGTCAAACCTGCACCTTCCTGGATGTACATGTGTTCCAGGACTGACATTTACGGGGAGGCTGATGTGTATAATGAAGGCACGGGTGCATCGAAAGGAGTCTTCATTGCTGCCAGGGTCTCCAAGAGAGGGTGTAAGACAAACTCATCCCAAGGCGTGTTTTTCTTTTTCTACCCTCAAGAGAACGCTTATCAACTCGCCCCCACGTTGAGTACGTTCCTCTATTTGGATGATGAAGATAACCACTTACAGATACGGAAAGATGAATGTTTAAGTATTGTCTTTTACTATAGAAAGATCTTTAAAGACAACAAAGGCCATTCAGCTGATGTACGTTTGTTAGCTATTAAATATTGTCAAACTCTCCACAAAAAAAACGCACGGGTAGATCTTTAGTAGTTGTATTGTACCTAATAAAATCGATATGTTTAATTTAATAACACAGATACAAATATGAAATTTTGGAGCTCGATAGTCACATGTTGTCGTTGTACAAAGGCATTGAAAACTGTTCATTGTCATGTCACATAAGGCCACAAGGTGGCGCTGAACTCAGTATCTCGTGTGACCGCCCCGGGCAGCAATCACGGCTCTGCATTTCCTCGGCACGGACTGGATAAGTTTACGAATTCTGTCCTGCGCCATTCTGCTTGTAACGCGTTGGCCAGTTTTTGGAGTTGTGGGAATGTCTGCGTCGAGGTGTTCGATTGGGTTGGGATCTGGAGATCTCGATAGCCAGGGCAAGTCGTTGATGTTGGCATTATGCAGGTAGTCTACCGTGACACGAGCTGTGTGCGGTGGAGCGTTGTCCTGTTAAAACAGCTCCCTCTGGCGGTCAATAATTGGAAGAAGGTGAGGTTGAAGAATTTGATTCATGCAGCGATTGGCTGTCAAATTTCCCTGAGCCACAAACAAGTCAGATTTCCTGTGTAGGATATGGCCCCCATACCATGACACTACCGCCACCGAAATTGTCGAATTCACGTACACCATCCGGGGGAAAACGCTCCCCTGACGACGATAAACACGTTGTCTTTTATCTCGCCGGTGAAGGAGAAATCGTGATTCATCGCTAAACCATACTCATCTCCAGTTTCTCAAATTCCAAGGCTGCAAGGCATGGTACCAACGCAAGCGTCGCTGTCGATAGAACTGTTGCAAAACAGGGACCAAAACTGGTCTTCTAGGTAGCGAAGACGGTTCCTGACAGTCTGGTCCGATATCCTCCTCGAACCAGGTATGCGTCCTGCAGTTTCCGTAGCTTTGGTATTGCGATGACGTAGGTGGAACAGTCAAATGTAGCGATCGTGTGCAGGGGTGGTAACTCTTGGTCGACCGGTTCTCGAACGGTCTGCAGTGGAATTGAACTGTGTGTATTAGTCCCAAAGGCGGCAAATTGTGCTGTGGTGGACGAGGGTGTTCATTAAAGATTTCCCCTAAACCACTTAGGGTTATCATATTTGGTTGAAATTTCACATGTGTAATGATACATGTATCTATGGGTTTTGTCTGAATTTGCAGCACCGAACTATTAATCTTATTACTTTTACAGGTGTTATGATCGAGTAGGGTGTGACAATGTAGCCAGTAGAATACCGAGCAGTGATAAGGTTTTTATATTTGAAAGGTCGCACACCAAAAGAAACTTTCGATGCACACCAAAAGAAACTTTCGATGAAATGAAAGCAACTTATGGGGAAGATGCCCCATCATATGACGTTGTTAAACACTGGCATCGCCAGTTCAAGTGTGGTCGGACATCAGAGGAAACAGCTGCCATTCCTGGTCGCCCCCATTCAGCCATTGATGAGGACACTATCCATCAAGTGGAGACCGCCATTTTGGCAGACCGACGTTTAACTGTTCGCCAGTTAGCACAAGATGTCAATATCAGTGTAGGGTCTGTGAAAAAAATCATCCATGACAATTTGAACATGCATAAGGTGTCTGCACGATGGATTCTCAGGTTGCTCACACATTTCCTAAAGCAGGAACGAGTCAATTGCTCAAAGGATCTTTTGGACATGTGCCAAAAAAACCCAGGCAAACTTTTTTGACAGACTTATCACACAGGATGAAACATGGGTCCATCACTATGATCCTGAGACTAAAGTTCAGTCGATGCAATGGAAGCATGTGGAGTCACCACCCCCAAAGAAGGGACGTGTCCAACGCTCTGCAGGCAAGGTCATGCTCACGGTGTTTTGGGACCAGCATGGAGTAGTGATGATGGATTTCTTGGCAAAGGGTTCCAGAATTACAGGAGCTTATTATGCTTCACTGCTGCGGAAATTGCGGGACGCTATCAAGCTTAAGAGGCGTGGCATGCTGACCAAGGGTGTCCGTCTCCTGCAAGACAATGCTCGACTTTCACAGATGATGAAACACTGATTTCTGAAGTCAAGTCCTGGTTTGAGACCTAAAATGAGGGCTTTTACAAGCGAGGTCTCCATAGTTGCATAAAACGATGGGAGAAGTGTGTAACTCTTGGTGGTTCCTATGTGGAAAATGACTAATACCTATGCCAAGTTCCATTCTACTAGGTCCATCGGAAGTGGGTCAGGGGAAATCTTTAATGAACACCTCTCGTACATCCAATTTAAATAACGGATTTTTTGTGTAGTCAGGTTCAATGAACTGCAGACTACCTGTGCGTTTCTTTTTTTGAAGAGTGTATATGCAAGGGTCTTATTTAAAATCACAGTGAGTAGGCATATCTCCCCATTTGACAATTTTCGCGACAAAGTCACAGTTAACCCGCTATGATCGCTGAGCTGGCTTTATATTACCAGTACACTACTGCTGGATAACAATGGCCGTCACAAATGACATGTTGGGTTGGACATCAGGGACATGCCGTAGTATCACATAAACTATCGCCTAAAGTCACTGCATTGACTTTCACCTCAGATCGTGGGAGTATTTTACAAGGCGGATACGTAATGGGCGTTAACAAGGGATGGAACAACATATCCTTGAATATTCAGGTAAGCATTAGTTAGCACAGCGTCCTTGCTGTAGTTAGTGACCCTGGAGAATAATCATTGTAACTTTCCCCTGGTTCACAAACAATACGACTTTTACATTGATTCACGAAAACCAGGGGCCTTGGCTGTATTTTTACAGTGATATGTGAGTGTAGGTGCTTGAGTCGATGTCTTTCGGACCCTAAGGCCACGTCTAATTATATTTTTTACTCTGCACCAATACACCCTAATGTAATTTCCTTGCTCAATCTATTTCCATTTAGTATGCTGCATTATCTCCACAAATGTTCTCTATATCCTTGATATATTTTTTACACTTGATTTTCATGTTTGAATGGTTGGGAAATCGAGTTAAAAATAACATAAATTGCGCATTTGCCCAAAAATATTGCCGTTTTTAATACAAGTTTTACATTTGAATCATACCTCACTGTAATTGCCAAGTCTCATGTTATTACTGGAATGTTACCTACTGTGCAGCTGTGTGGTGTTCTACATATTCCAGGGAACAACAGCGGTGGGCAAGGTCAACGATGAAATAGTGTTCACTTACTCTAAGCTCCCGTCTGAACCGAACCAAGGCTTTGTGGCTGTGGGAACAGGATCACTGGGATACGCAGATTTCGACAATGTGAAAATAATGAGTCCTTCTGGAACATATGTCCCTTGAGCTGTCCGGAGTCGTGCTTCTTGACGTAAAAATATACGGATTCCAATAAACGGTTGACGATTGATAATGTACTTTTAGACTAAAGATAACAGTGGCATGACATAGCAACATCATTTTCAGAAGCCAGTCTGAATCACCTAACTTTGTTCACAGCATATCTGCTTTGGTATCGATCGGTATATCGGTGATGTGGTGCGTGATTGAGCTCCGTTAAGAGCTGCCATTATAGTTTTTCATTGTGAAGAAGTGGTCCGATGAAGAGTCATCTTTGGGAAATTAAGTATGCATAAGTCAGAAGTCTGGAGCTTCCAGAAACCCATGACACACCAGGTTCAGCAACCAATGCATGTCGTAAGAGGCGTCGGGGGTCAGGCTCACTGACTTAGTTGAAGCATGTCATCGTATCCCAATTGCGTAGATCGATGCTCACGATGTCAATCAGTGGATTGTGTGTCTGATCTAGACTCGATTATTTACAGACTGCCCTCATATAGTTGCAATATTGCTGCGCGCAGCGTTAAACAACAAACAAACCTGTCTCCAAAATAGTTGTTTTGACCACAATATAGAACTTCGTGAGCGTGTGAAGGCCTTCAATGTCCGAATGTACTCGGTTAACGAATGTTGTTACCAGGTTTTTTTCTAAATAGGACACGATGATGGTGTTTTTGAACATATAAATGCTCATAATTATTTATTGAAACACCGTTTCATTGACAATATCTTGGATGGGCGGACAAGGTCCCTTCGCAATCGTCCTTGAAATAAGTTTAGCGCGTCTTCCATGGGTCATTTTCTCGCCTTCTTTTTCCTTGAACTAACCGTTGAAGATCCATCGATGTGAATAGTCCTTACCTGGAACCTGGTGCAAAATAGCACAAAAGATCAGTAATACTATCATTGATATGGCATCTGGATAGTTGATTATTTTCTAGCAAATGAAAATAAGTACTATTTGAATTGTAGTTATGTAAGTTCATTCAAAATGACTTACGTGACATCTCCATCCTTTTTGACATGATCCCGTCGGTAGGGCTGGTGGTTGTAACCAATGGCAGCCAGAAGATTGCGAGCACGGTAGTCTCGAAATCTGAAATCAGAGATCTATAAAAAAATATTACAAGGATAAGTGCAAGAAAGGTTTTTGAAACTGGCGTTAACTCCCATCGTTCACATCCCTGAATTCAGAAATTTTCATGTGCGTATACGAACGGCGATCGAGGCGCTATTAAATGGGATGCGCTTAAGTTGTAGACATTGCAGACACTGTCAACTCGTAGACACAGTGAAGTCGTAAAATATAACTGGCAGAACTGTCATAATGCAGCACATATATATTGTCATTTCAGTATTTTAAATACATTTGCCACATAATAATTTAATATTTATACGTAAATGTATCAATATCCAAGTCTATTTGTTTTGTACACGAGTTCACGGTCTAAAGTTGGGCGTGTTTTTGATTTCTTATATGGCCACCGTCTCATCTACTGCCATTTTAGGCAAATGTGCCCCGTGTACGTAACTCGGAATTATTCATCTACGAGTAATGCTGTATCGCTGGGCCTTTCTCTGATGAAACCAATTACTTCAGACCAATAACAGCCAAATTGCATGCTGATTATTAAATAAACCAATAGAAAAAAATATGGGTCGGCTACTTTCATGATGAATATTTAAGAAGAAGAAGAAGAAGAACAACATTACAAAGTAACAAACCTACTGGTATGAGTGACGCTCGCTTCGGGCAGTACATAAGAATGTGACTCTGGTAAGACTCCAGTGATCCTTGGTGTCTGAAAACAGTAAAGTGAGTTTTTGTATATATTTTTCGAGAAGGGCTTTGGATGGGGTGGTGGATGTTCTGAATTTGAAAATGGTATAGTTCATTGTTAATAAGTAGTATGAACATTATTCGTAAAGATACTGTCTTTCGTGTTCTGCTGTGGTGAATTTTGTGTCATGAAATCTAATACCAGTGAAATGATATCAATTAAAAATGTATCCAATGAAAACACCTGAAAAGTCTGAAGTAGGGGAAATGTTTTAGAAATCTTGTTGAAGCAACAATCTCGGGTAGGGTGTACATTACTTCACTGTTTTTGTCAAACCGAGAAGTCGCTCGTCCACTTCATTAATAGGTGCATGGGGGAACTGCCCCTCTGTGTGTCCCGCAACATGCCAGTCGTGTACATTGCACACATGCGACAAGACCCGAATCTATGTCCCCTGAAAAAGGAAGAAGACTGTCAAACAATATTGCTTACACTGAATTTTGTTACTGAACCACTCACATTTTGGTAGAACAAGAAAACATCGTTATCAATATTCCGCGCCATGGAGCACATTAGAATCTTGTTTGTTCAAAGTGTAGTGAATGCTTTTACGGCAAGCATGGGCTGCTATAAACGAACGCTACTCGTATTTAAGTCCAGCTTGTCGCATTGGAAACGGACGAACAGACAGCACCTATTCCTATCCTATATCACCTATATATCCTATATAAATGGACTGAACAAGCTTGTCAGCAAGATGATGCACTCAACGTGAAGACACAGCCAGTGTTGATATTATGACGTTAGGAGTTCAGTTGTGTATGACCCTTGGAACATTTCACAGTAAGAATGCATCATCGACATGAGAAGAGTTCAGTTGTGTATGACCCTTGGAACATTTCACAGTAAGAATGCAGCATCGACATGAGAAGAGTTCAGTTGTGTATGACCCTTGGAACATTTCACAGTAAGAATGCAGCATCGACATGAGAAGAGTTCAGTTGTGTATGACCCTTGGAACATTTCACAGTAAGAATGCAGCATCGACATGAGAAGAGTTCAGTTGTGTATGACCCTTGGAACATTTCACAGTAAGAATGCAGCATCGACATGAGAAGAGTTCAGTTGTGTATGACCCTTGGAACATTTCACAGTAAGAATGCAGCATCGACATGAGAAGAGTTCAGTTGTGTATGACCCTTGGAACATTTCACAGTAAGAATGCATCATCGACATGAGGGGGCGGTCGGGTAGCCTAGTGGTTAAAGCGTTCGCTCGTCACGCCGAAGACCCGGGTTCGATTCCCGACATGGGTACAATGTGTGAAGCCCATTTCTGGTGTCCCCCGCCGTGATATTGCTGGAATATTGCTAAAAGCGGCGTAAAACCATACTCACTCACTCACTCACTCATCGACATGAGAAGAGTTCAGTTGTGTATGACCCTTGGATCATTTCACAGTAAGAATGCAGCATCGACATGAGAAGAGTTCAGTTGTGTATGACCCTTGGAACATTTCACAGTAAGAATGCAGCATCGACATGAGAAGAGTTCAGTTGTGTATGACCCTTGGAACATTTCACAGTAAGAATGCAGCATCGACATGAGAAGAGTTCAGTTGTGTATGACCCTTGGAACATTTCACAGTAAGAATGCATCATCGACATGAGAAGAGTTCAGTTGTGTATGACCCTTGGAACATTTCGTAGTAAGAATGCAGCATCGACATGAGAAGAGTTCAGTTGTGTATGACCCTTGGAACATTTAACAGTAAGAATGCATCATCGACATGAGAAGAGTTCAGTTGTGTATGACCCTTGGAACATTTCACAGTAAGAATGCATCATCGACATGAGAAATAAGGAGAACCTTTAGTTGACGAATCGTTATATGGAAACAAACAGGTTTAAGGCGGTGTCAGATATTGATAAATCAATACCATTTTAAATTATTGCAACTATATTAGACACCCCAAAACGTTTAAAAAGTACTAAACTCTGAGAATTACGTACTCTATCTCTACTCTAAAACGGGGCAGGTGGTATGGAATTGATGATGGGCTTCAAATGTAACTTAGATGATGCACCTTTAACACGTTTAAGTAGTGTGTTTCTCTAGATTTTTTGCAGCATGTCAGATGTCAATTGATGTTCCAAGTTCTGATACTCGTGATGTTCTCCTGAAAATAATTAATATTGTTCACATTTATTTTCATATTGAATTAGGTCTTTGTGTCATACGGTAACAAAGTTTCAATGAACACAATGAAACCTATAGAGGAAAGAATGTAAGTAACATATTGTTATATTTGGGATTACACTTTCTCAGTAAAGTATAACTAATTTGTATTATTCTAGTATTTCTTTGGGCCAATTCTCTCTTGGGATTCACGCCCACAAAGAATTATGTACTATAGATAGGATATTAATTTGCCGGTTTTCAAAGTCTTATTTGGATTATTGAGCATGAACTTTTTTACTTGTTGTGTTGTGTTTCAGTAAGACAGTCCAAATAGGTTGCAGTATCGGTTGATGGCAGGAATGGCATACAGTTTTGGACTATGCAACCAAGATTAAGGTAGTTAAACATATGTGCAACGTTCCTGTAGGAATGTCCGGTCATGAGAATGTCTGATGCCAGTTGGCGAGCTCCTGAAAACATTCGCTTTATCTTCGGTTGCGAAGCCCATTAACCACATGAATGTTATTTTACCAACCCAACTGGGGCATATAATTTGCTGGAAAAAAGATCTTCGTCACAGGTTGGCCGTGTACATTGTTCACTTGCTCCACTTCGAAGGATCTACAACTGGTTCAACAAATTCAACGAATTTCTGGGCAGTAAATAGACTCAGGAGTGGTTCTGTGGAGTCTGGCAGGTTGGCTTCTCCATCACAGTCCGTCCCTGGCAAGGGGATAGATAAAAGATCCTCCTCGGTATCCGACATATGATCCACATCTTCACCCACTGTAGCCCTGATATAAAGAAGACATTAAACAGTAAATTTATTTGAATTTCACATGTTGATATGTTATAATCATTAAACAATACTCATAATTAGGGAATTAATGTGGGCCATTCAACGTTAAGCCTTGAGTTCTTATCTTTGATTTTACTCTTTGATATTTTTCCCTTTATCATCTAAAAATAATTGTATAGCGCTATGATAATTTACCTTGTGTCACTTAAATTGGGATCATAGTCATCAGCATCGTCAGCGACGTTAGCATCACCATAGGACCCGTGAAGATACGGCGGAAAAAAATAATTAGTCTTCAGCAATCCATGCTTGCCGTAAAAGGCGTCTATGCTTGTCGTAAGAGGCGACTAACGGGATCGGGTGGTCAGGCTCGCTGACTTGGTTGCTGCATGTCATCGTATCTCAATTGCGTGGATCGATGTTCATGATGTTAATCACTGGATTGCCTGGTCCAGACTCGATTATTTACAGACAGCCGTCATACAGCTGGAATAATGCGGAGTTCGGCGTTTAAAAAAAAGCAGCATCACCATACTATTAGGTTGCAGTATTAGTATAACTGGAAACAGTGTGCACAGGCCGGTATTTTGCCTTTTATGCTCAATGGAAACTGTTTCGGAAATAATCCAGACTGGTTGTCTGGCGTTGACACAGTACATTAATTAATATATTAATCGTTGATAATGTTATTGAACGTTGTGTATAAATAAAGCAATTTGATAAAACGGCAGCTTATTCACACGCATAATGCACTGAAGAAACGGCACAATGTCACTCTTAAGTATTAACAAGGAGATTAACACATGGTATTTTACCTAATTATAATAATTAACCTTGTGATGTCGCCTGAGAATTGCCTGCTACTTGAAACGCGTATGTGGTATGACAGTCTGTTATCACCTACATATAAACACACACATCGGCGTCGAAGGCACACATACTCGGCCAGTCTGACGACCAGTGCACTCTTTACTTCTCTAACATGGGTGTTTTGGGGACATATATATTGCTAGTTTTTGTAAATACATGTATCGGTCAGTTTACCTACCCTGTGGACGACACACCCGGACTAGGCCGGGTATTCAATGGAATTGGTGCCATCAGCGGCGGAGGGGTGAGTATGTGTGACGTGTGACCTTGTGTTCGTTGTCTATTTGACTGGTGGCTGTACATGGCTTGTCAGTATGAATATAAAATAGCTACGCCATAAATCGCAAAGTAAAATGAAAAACGAAGCGTGGTTAAATCATTGTTTATTCTCCCTCCAGTGTTTTATTGCACAATAAACAACTCCCACTCGTCGTTAATGTCTTAATTAATGGATAAAAGTGTTTGACTGCTCGTTGTAAAATTTACTAATGGATGTGTGTAGTTGCTCTTAGTAATTGTTTGATCATAATATTCGAAATCTGAGTTCGCCATTTGCGGGCATACTCTACCGTGAAGGTGTTGCAAATACACGCGACAACACCCTTTCCATCGTCACAAGAAATTTCTGCCAAAAGCAGAGTCGATTGTACAATTCCGACCATATCGTGAGCATTCGTTCTTGAATTACCGTCAAAAAGAAATTATACCAGGTGTTCGGAAAGGGCTGAGCGTATCCTCCCCCTTCGGTGACACCCATAACAAAACACATGCAATGACACGTCAATTAATTGTTAACCTGAAAAAAAACCTCGTGAGCATATGGTATAAGTCAGGATAGGGAAATGCATCGTACATCATCTCTTCTTTTTGAAAGCCTTAAATGTTATACCCTTGATCATTTCCACGAGAAAACACAAACAGATTTGCACAATGTAATAGCACTAACTTGGCAGATAGATTTGTATGGAATGAATTGCATAGAGATGAATTTGTACACTGTCTTAGTGATCGTTTGGCTGAAACTTCACAGACTCTTCTGACTACGCTAAACACTAACATGAGCGATGCAGTTGATCTTTTTGTAAATCTACTACTTGAGTCAGGGCAGTGATGAAAAAAACAGTTCTTGGAAATAAACCACGTCAATATATTTTCAATTTAAACAGCGAATGTAGAGAACATAGGAGATCAGCAAGACGAGCGCTAAGAAAGTTCCGTAAAAATAGATCTGAATCTAATAGAAAAACTTATTGTCAGTTACGCAACAAATATAAAACAGAATGTAAAAGCTATTTAAAATCCCTTAAACTTACCAAATTAAATCGTCTAAATGCCTCATTATCAAACCCAAAACGGTTCTGGAGAGAAATTAATTCTCTACGCAGTCCATCATCTGTTCAGAATAATATCACAGGCACAGAGTGGCTGACTCATTTTAAGCATGTGTTTGGCAATGATCTTATATTCCATGATGTTATTGAAAATGAGCATGACGATATTGCTGTTTATAACCCATCAGATGTTGAACTTGACATTCTTGAGTCCGAAATAACAAGAAAGGAAATTCTCGATGCTATTGACTCACTTAAACCTGGAAAATCTCCAGGCCCTGACAATATCTTACCGGATATGCTGAAGAGTTCCAAACACATAACTGTTCCATTTTTGCATTCTCTCTTTAACGACATATTCAACAAAAGTATATTTCCGTCAACTTGGTCAAAATCTATCATTGTTCCTCTATTTAAGAAGGGTGATACAAGCGACCCTGATAATTATAGAGCAATTTCATTGACAAGTATTTTAGGCAAAGTTTTTGCTATAGTTTTAAACAAGCGTTTAACGCTCTGGTCTAATGTTTATGATAAAATTCCAGAAAATCAGGCAGGCTTCAGACGATCATATTCACCTATCGACCATATTTTTACAGTTATTCTATTGTACAAAAATATCTTGGATGCCGGAAACGAAAACTGTATGTTGCATTTGAAGACTTAAAAAAAGCTTTTGATAGTGTTAATCGTTGTAAACTTTGGGATTGTTTGAGAAAAACGGGCGTTGGGGGTAAAATGTATAAAATGTTAAAATCTATATACATGTATGCAAATGTCAAATCATGTGTTCGTCACAAAAATGGTGTCACTGATTACTTTGATGGCCCTATTGGTGTGAAACAAGGCTGCATTTTAAGCCCTCTCCTTTTCTCTTTCTTTATCAACGAATTGTCCCTTGAAATCCAACAAAACGGAAAACACGGTGTCCAACTTTATCCAGATATGTATGAATTGCTAATATTACTTTTCGCAGACGATGTCATACTAATTTCTGATACTATTAATGGGCTTCAAACACAAATAGACATATTGTTTCAGTATACCATCTCCTGGAAACTGACTGTTAATACAGATAAAACGAAAATTGTTCTTTTTAGAAAGGGGGTTCCTCTTGCATCCAGGGAAAAATGGTATATAAATGGGCAACAAATTAATGTTGAAAAAACTTATATACCTTGGTGTCATTTTTCCTTTTAATCTGAAACTAAATCACCTCGTCAACGATCTTGCGCTACGAGCTAAGAGAGCCCTCATTACTTTATTTGTTGTTCTTGATAAACTCGGTGTGTCTTCCCCGTCTGTTTTCTTCAAACTTTTTGATTCTCAAGTTAAACCGATTCTGTTATATGGTTCAGAGATTTGGGGTCTCGAAAAATATCACATCTTGGAAAAAATTCACTTAACTGCATGTAAACGATTCTTAAATGTTGGCAAATCTACCCCAAATTGTATGGTGTATGGTGAATGTGGATGACATCCCTTATACATCTGTTCTTATGTACGCGGTCTAAAATATTGGTTAAAGATTACAGAAATGTCACCTGATCGTATTCCACGTAAATGTTATGAAATGCTGAAATACCGCGACAAGCTGTGAAATGTAGACACCAAAGGCTGGAACGGCTTGAATATTGTTCGAGATAAAGGGAAAGTTCACTATTGGAAAGCTGAACTCATCTCTCTTTGCATACAGTCTTTGGGGAAGTGTTTTGTCATTTGTCCACTTCATTTCGCTAACATTGTTGCAATTGGACAGTGTTCAGTGTAGACAAATTGTGTCAATTTCTTTCAGGCTACATCAAAACTGTTGGTCGGCTACCCACAACAGCAGCGAGATGAAATCCTGGATTTCTTGTTTACCGTAAGACTTAAGCACAGCATCACATCTATTAAGTGGACATTTTAACAAAGTGTCTATCTCTTAATTTTATTTAAATAAAGTTGTATAGATACTAACAAATATAATTGAGGATAATCTATCAAAGATTTTTATCACATTTATCTCATCATTATTTATGTTCATGAAAACAGTTTAAATTTTAAGTGTGCCATACATGTCGATATAAAACAGCTCAATCTACAATTATCCTGTTATGGTTTCAGCCGAACTTTGGAGCATCACTTCATATTTTTAAAGTTGAGATTGGTGGCGATGCGCAAAGCTCAGGTAAAGCATTGTGGATAGAGACATATTTGTTGCAAAGAGTGAATGAATTGTCGGTACCTTAATACCCCCCCCCCCCCCCCCCCCCCCCCCCTCCCTAGCATAAGCGTACACATGTTTGACACTTGTATCCCCAGAGGGTACAGAGGCCACACACATGAGGAGTCCCGATGACCAGAATTACAACAGGGGCTATGAATGGTGGATGATGAAAGAGGCCAAGAAAGTAAGCTAGAATTGATTTTCATAGTATCCTCCTCAATAATTGTGATACCTATAAATACACACACTTTATCTAAGCCTGTGGAGTCGATTCAAATGGGAATGGGAATCGTTATGTTGTGTTACCTTTCTGACTGTTTTAAGCCCAATAGTATGAATCGTTGACAAATAAAAATAATCAATAGAACAGGTTTGTCTGGTCCTTATTTGATTTTTACAAGTCATTGGGATTCTGCGGGAAATGTTTCTACCTGTGGCGTAAAACAAAATTCATTCCACGTACCTACGTTTGCTGTTTGTATCCACGGATCTACCACTGATTCCTCCTGTCATCCTACAAATGTCATTCAACCTGCTATCCGTAAAACAAATATTGTACCTTCTTGTTACCACTGTCTTAATATATGTTATACTGTCCATTGTCCACAGGCTTTTATACATAATTCATAAACATGTATAACTTTTGGTCACTATATGGCTGAGATTCTGCCGATGTGATTTTTAAACATTGAGAAGCGCAAGCACAAGTATCGCGTATCACGACTGATCCCTATCAATAGTTGTTTACAGTAATGTTGTCCTCTCATCAAGCTATATTTATTTATATATCATTTCAGCGTAACCCTGACATCAAGCTATACGGACTTCCATGGGGGTTTCCAGGCTGGCTTGAAGATCCTATCGCCAGCGTGTATGGTCAGCCAGAGCGTACAGCTCAGTATATAGCCAACTGGGTGACCGGGGCCAAGAAGTACCACAACCTCACAATAGATTACATTGGGGTATCACACTTTATCTGTTCATGTCTGTCCTGGATGTGTTTCAGTCTTGAGTTGTTCCAAACTGTCGGTTCATTCCCGCTTAGTCAATATGTACATGTAATGATAGTTACAAAACCACCATGCAATTATGCAAATTACTATTGAACAACCTCTTTCCAGAAGTACGATTGTTTACGTACTGTAGTATGACGTATGTTCATGTTTTTATATTTGATATTTTGAACCATCACAAATACATGGATTGGAATTATTTGATCGTAAAAATGTTGATTGAACTTTGTTATTCGTATCGAATTACCGGAGGCTATTGATCTTGTGCATTATGGTCAGCGTATTCTTGATCTAACTACTCCCTATCCATGATGATTCGGCCTCTAAAAGATATGATTTTGAAAGGCATCGTTATGAAACATACCAGTACAAATCCTATAGGTGCTTGAGTATGACTCACTAAGTGACCCTAATACAATGTTTTCATGGTTGTTTTAGTAAAGAAATAGTTTAACTTGATATATCTCATGGGCCAAGATAAATTCAGGAAATGTTAATCGAAGTATTATATGGTAATGTACAAAACAACCAAGGTTGAGTCAACTTATGTCTTATAAAAAATGACCAGTATAGTCAGTGTCTTGCTGACCTAAACATCCAGATCTACGATGATTCTTTAAACGACGTTTCTTTTATAAATTCAGCATACTGACATTCGTTGATACTTACTTTTATTTATTAATGACTCATTCACAACAAATATATGTTTATGCTTTTTCAGTGCTGGAATGAACGTTTGTACAACACAACATACATCAAGGTGACTATATTTATAAATTGAGTCAATTGGTAACTTCACTTTAGTGTGACAGAATGTGTCTAATATCAAACCATATTCACGTTGAGAAGAGCCGCATGACCCACCTACTTTGTTCTCCTTACAGACGTTAAGGACAGTCCTTAATAACAACGGCCTCAAAGACACGCTCATCGTGGCTGCTGATTACTTCAAATGGGACAACTTCGCAAACGATATTTTGAATGATCCTGAACTTGACAAAGCCGTCTATGCCATGGGGTCAGTGTAGACATTTGTTGCTTCATTCGTTATTCATTGTACGTGATGTACCCGTGACACTGTGTGCTTTCCCCATACTTACTATGTATGCGAAATTTAAAGGAGGTATACATCTGATATGTTCGGATGAGTTTAATGTATCACTATGTTATTTCAGAGTACACTATCCTCACACTAACAGTACTCCCTTGGCACAAAAAATGAGGAAACCTCTGTGGGCCTCGGAGGATACGTCTGACACAGGCCCTGCTGTAAGTCCATTTCAAACAGTTATACGCCACTGTCGCCTGTCAACAAGCAATCTGCTACGGGATAAAACGTCTTGTAGCTTCTCTTTGGTCGTAGCATTGGGCAGCACAAGCCCCAGTACCCCGTGCATGTTGGGGCAGCAAATTATTGCATATTGTGATAGAGTGGTTACGATGCATACCCAGACTGATAATGATAACGCGTCATTGTGTCACGACGGCGTGGATCGCTTTCATGCTTCAGAAACTGCTGTGATCCATACTCGATAACTTACAGGCTTCTGTGATGTGCTGGAATCTTGCTGCATACAGGATTAAACAACATTCAGTCTCTACCTGGTGCAAGATTTTGTCGCCTATGGACAAAGTCTGGACAAAACGAATGTGGATATTGTGTAAAAATGACTCTTCTATACTTTATGAGAAATATTTATCGTGTGTCTTTGTCATCCATGTGTGGCACAATTCTTCATTAGGATTACAATAAAATAGAAAATGTTCTATGGATTTCTTTTAAAACTGAAGAACTTGACATTTATTTGAAAACATACAATATTCTTTGCATTGGATGACTGAAGAATTCGATAATATGTAACAACTAACTGATCGTCTGGCCGCCTATTTCCAAAATTGATAATAAGCAGCTTAACATACAAATACCTAAGAACAGCTCTACCTCCGAAATTGTTTTGTAAAATCCATGTCACGGTTCAAAAGACCAAATGCATGTGAGTGATTTGATGCTCGTTGATAACTGAACACTTGAAATGAAGACAATAATTACAGGTCAATTCTTGTTTTTAGAACTGGAACCGAGACTATGTAAATGGTTATATCACAGGGTAAGTCAAGCCAAATATCATCACGTGTAACATTCAAAGATACTGTAAGATACGCAGTTTACAACAAAATCGAACGTAAATGACTTCAACTATTCAGCGTATGTGCGAATGACTGCAGCAAAGTATACATTCAATTCTCCCAATGCGAGACACGACGTACGCCATCAAGTGACTATTTCTCTGTCAATCCAGGACCATCGTGTGGTCAACTCTGTGTAGCTGGTACCCCATGCTGCCTCACTATCCGTCTGGTCTCATGCTGGCCAATGAACCATGGAGTGGACATTATGACGTCTTCGACTTCGTGTGGATTGCAGGTCAGTATTAATGTACCGATCAATATCCTATCCATATTGGTTGTTGTGTTCATATGATAGTCTCGCCATTGAACCAAGGCTACTATACTTATCAAAATGAATGATTGTGTGTCAGCCTACCCAACTGATATTCACAGGATTGGACTATATGATCCACCACCCATTCCAATTGGACGTTAACCCCTGATTTATGACAGCAGAATCACATGTTCTGCAGCTCACACTGGTCAGTTTACGAAGCCCGGGTGGATCTACCTGAAGCACGGATATGGGGTTGGGAACCTGGTGAAAGGAGGCAGCTACGTCTCTCTGGTCAGTCCGGACAAGAAGGACCTTACAATCATCGTTGAGAAGATGGTGAGACAGTATAATTGATGTAAATCGGGAGCATCTGTTTTCTTTCACAGAACGGTTCTGGGTAGCTTTTTTAAAGTAGTAATCATCATCGTATTTGTAGAGCAACAAAACAATTATAGTCGTCTGAGGTCCTCAATTCGATATGCACGGTCATTTGATGTGCCTGAAACCTATGATTGTGGGTTCGCATCCCATATATAGAATAAGAGCGATTTAACCCTTTCTATAGTCATAAAAAATCGCTGCTTAGAGTACTGTCCATTGTACAATTCCATCATGTGTCCATGATCAACTATCAAATAGCGATGATACCATGTATCCTCCCCAACCGGTGACACCTGTCACAAACACATGCAAAAGTAAGTCAATCGTTCATCTAAGAGACGTGAAGATGATCGTACAATTCAAAATTGGGAATTGGATTGGGCATAATTTCTGTCACAGATTCGTAAAATTTGAAAATGTCTTCCACTTGTCTTTCAATAAAACGTTTTGAAAGCTTTACTGAGGCCTTGAATTTTGTAAGCTTGATCAAACAAATTTTGAGCAAGAGTCGTAGGACGCTCTTTGAAATCCCCCCAGGAGGAGTAGGCTCGATTGTACCTCAAAAGTTGTGAAATGTAGACACCAAAGTCGGCAATATTAATTGTTCGACATGAAGTGAAAGTGGAATTTGGGAAAGATGTAGTCATCACTCTTGTCATACAGTCCTGTATATAGGTTTTTATCACAGATCTAAACACGAAACGAAAGAGGCGTTCTCAGTGGTCCCATTTTTGTCTAGTACAGGTGTGTAAATCAGTGGAAGAGATTCTACTTTTTGACCGTTATGGAACGATATCTGATCATTGATATATCTGAAGCTGAAGTTAACATCTTGACCAATTTTGTCTTGTTTTGACTTTGCTAATCCGAGCCAGGAGCTTTCCTCCCACATCAAGCTGATACAGCGTGATATAGCAGAAATACTGTGAAAATTACTCGCCACGGTTTCAGACCTTAACACTATTTGACGAGTGTATAATGTAGGTGTTCCTTCCATCTGCGATCTCCACAGTGGCTGAAGGTCCATTCAAAATAATTTCTGTTTCAATGTATGTTCTTAATTGCAGAATCAAGAGGACGGCCCTCCAGATATAGAGATGGAGACCATCACGTTTCATATCAAAGGGTCATTTGTAAGTTTTGATACATACATCCTGTGAAAATACTTTTACAAATCACTGGCGCATCTGTTTCTTTTACTATGTGCATATTCATACCCCATATACGTGCTTGCAAGATCAAGAATTCCCTCATTTGCTTGTGAATCACAAACATTATCGAGACTAGTTCCTGTCTCTAGACTCCCACCATTAACTGCGTGTCATGTATGATTCGTCTTCTTTCTTCCTACATTAAAAAGGCATGTTGTTTTACCTTTTAATCTCAAAGAGAAATCTCATTTCGTGTTTGTACCAGCAGTTAATTCAGAGTTCGTGAATTGTAGATCATGGTAACCATGATGTTTTGTTCTATTTAAAGGCACATATTACTCAGCTCAACAGCTGGAAAACATACATATCCTCTTATCCAGGCGATTATCAGAATTTTATGAAACAATTTCCTATAAAGGTAAGCAATGCAATTTTTATATGCCCAAGTTGGTAAAGGAACATTTGAGAATATATGATGAATACTTCACATTATGTATGGGCTAACAACACTACCTGAACCTGACCACCCAGTGTTTATAATATTTAATTTTACATCAGATTTTTCTGTAGACATAATTTCATTTACATATATATATTTTTCACTTTTAAGACCAAAAAACTAGGATGTTAGTTGAAAGAACTGCTGTTTTCATATGAAATATTGAATGATTTATTCTTAGATGTTACTGAGCATTTTAAATATCACAGTTTTATATCCTATCTGACAGGAAGTATTTTTCATTGAAAATTTGAGCTTATTAACAGGTTGTTGATGGAATCTTCAATCTGACAATCTACCCGGAAACGACCTTCACCTTGACGACGTTGACGACGGGAAATAAAGGGGAACCCCCAACCCCCCCAGATTCCGCACCTTTTCCATTGTCCTATGTGGAAGACTTTGAGAGTAAACATGCTTTTTATTGTCATTGCGCAACTCGAAAGTCGTGTACTGGAAGTGCTTTCTTGGCATATTTTGATTCAATCTTTCCCTGATATAAAGTGTGTTAGTCCAAGTGCCAAAGATAAGTATGTAATGTCAGACAACATGTGTGTTATTTCTCAGACAGGCTGCTTATATCTGTTCACTCGGGGAATGCGAGAAACATTCCACATAGCGTCACCAAACAGACGCCCTTCACTTTAAGATTACGACAAATTCTTAAATAAGCATTTTTTTTTATCTATTTGCTAAAATATAAGCACACTAATATATAATATAGTTATGTTTTATCAGAGAATAAGATTTTATGTGATAAACAGATTATAACGTTTCTTATAAAAGTGATAAGGTTGACACTTTGAGTGATTTGTTCATTTACTTGTGTAGTGAAGAGTCTCTTTGGGGAAAAAGTCAATAACCTTGCAGAGTTGAAACATAGCGATTCACTTCTTATTAATATTATATTTTAAAAATATTTGTCAAACTATCTAAACACAGACCAGCAGACATTCTCAAAAGTGCAGGTTCAAATCTAATCAGTAATTCAATCTAGACATATTTTTTTCTAAATAATTCATTACCTGCGTGGTTATGTTTCACACAATTTCCGTACACTGTCTCAAAGTAATTATTTTATTTGTGTTTCCTATTATATTGGCTATTTAATTTGCAAATATTTAAATATAACGCAGAATATGGAAAACCTGGATGATGATATTTGTAACATTTCAGAGTATGAGGAGGGTGAAGAACCCTACTATCTGGCCCCTCAGACTGGGTCGTTTGAGGTCAAGGACGTTGGAGGCGCTCATGGAAAGGTCATGAGACAGATGACCTTGCAGAAACCTGTATCCTGGTGTCAAGCAGATTTTGTTGAGATGGGCGTGGCCGTTGTTCAGACTGGCTTGTAAGTGATATTTCATTGTAATTCTATAAAGTACATTTTGTGAATAAATGCAGCTTAGTTAAATATGAATTGAATTCAGTTGTCGCCTTTGAAATTTTTATTCCATAAATGGATAAAAGTAAACTGGATAAGGGGACACCTTTTGGATAACCAATCAAATCACCAATTGATTATTTTCACCACACTGCCTCTTCAGTCCAAAAGCTTCATGCGGTTACATTGATAAACTTACTTTATTTGCTCTATTTATATATTATGGTCTATCTCGGACGGATGTTGATTCCGGGATGTCATTGTTCATGATCCAGCGATAGTATCGTCATTGAGTGTGACATTAGAGTGGAATCTGGTGCGAATAGTTCCAAGGGAGCCTTCATCGCCGCCCGCCTGGACCAAGGAGGATGCTGGCTGACGGAGACCAAGGGTGTCTTTTTCTTCATCTTCCCCCATAGCAACATTTTCATGGTCACTACCGGATTCGGTATGTTAATAGTTATCTTGTTCATGCCTGGACATGACTGTTGATTATGGGTTATGTTATATGTACAGATGAATCGATCATACGATAAAACTATTGAGTGTTAGTGATTGCCTGCCATCGTACTGGAGGCTCAGTGGTCTAAGGCGCCGGTAGATGTTTCTCTAATTATGTTCAGCACCACCCCGTACACCATTTACCTTTTATATACATCAAGAAGATTATTGTCTCTACAGTCATATTTTCTATAACCCCATATTTCTGATCCATAAGGTAAAATTGGCATTATCTTTGTATCAAAGTGTTGATATCCGTATTTGCCTGATTCATATAGCACATACGTATCACAATAAGAAGTATCCTAAACATATCACCATGGGTATCATAAGCTTTATTAGCATCATAGCTTCAATGTAACGTGATTATCGTCACACTAATATATATCATTAGAAGTGAGTGAGTTGGGTTTAAATGACTCTACTAACAGTATTTTTCAGGTTAATTGCTTGTCACCTTAATGTGCAAGTGACAATTCGGAATGTGGCAGATACCCATTGTGTATATTTTCGCTTAAACGCAGTATAAATGACTAGTTAAATCTAACGACTCTTCTATCCACGCAATATCCAGTCAAACCTTATAACATGATGCTCTATCTCAATCAAAATGTAGTCGGTCGGGTAGCCTAGTGGTTAAAGCGTTCGCTCGTCACTCCAAAGACCCGGGTTCGATTCCCGACATTGGTACAATGTTAGAAGCAGATGTCTGCCGTCCCCCTCCGTGATATTGCTGGAATATTACTAAAAGCTGCGTAAAACCATACTCACTCACTCACTCACTCACTCACTCACTCACTCAAAATGCCAGTCACTACGTAATAAAAACATTGGGCAACAAATATGAAAAACACCCTTTTCAGTTTAGGCCACGGATACGCATTGATGGATCAGGGCGTTGGAAATAGCAATATGTTTATGACATTAGAGCTCAAAAGAGCTAAAGATTGTTTTCAGCAAATGCGGATAGAAAAATTAAGAAATAGCAGTGTACATATATGTATTCTCTCTTCAAACAGCAAGTAATACTCGAATAATATCTACTATCTGTTACAACCAAAACCATCCGCCTCTCGCTAGCTCAATTCAGAGCAGGGCGGTCGGGTAGCCTAGTGGTTAAAGCGTTCGCTCGTCACGCCGAAGACCCGGGTTCGAATCCCGACATGGGTACAATGTGTGAAGCCCATTTGTGGTGTCCCCCGCCGTGATATTGCTGGAATATTGCTAAAAGCGGCGTAAAACCATACTCACTCACTCACTCACTCAATTCAGAGCAAGTTATTATGATTTATAGATAAAGGAATATTTCAAAAGTCTGACAACGTCGTGTGCAAACACATATATTCCCAAACCGTTTATATCTTATCCAAATATCAATTTGTTTTGCATACTCATGTCAACCTCAAATGTAACATTATTACAAAATATTGCATCGTACATACATCATACATTATTAGTTAGACGAGCCTTGTGCATATTTTGAACTGTGGGCCTATCGGATACAGAACGGATAAAGGTAATGAATATATTTTGCTTTCACATTGTTTCAGACATGCAAACTGTCTTGGCATCCGGAAGGATGCTTGTCGATCTCACCTGGAACACAGTGTCACTTACTCTCGAGGTATTGATCATTTCTGTTTTCAGTTACTTACGTACCTGCTTGGTAAAACTGGTAATCATTGCCACTGTTGTACATACCGACTCCTTTAAACGGAGAAGTACAATACAGGCATTTCAGATGTCCTAAATAAATAAGTGGTAATTGGTTGGAATTTACATTCATCTTTAGTCTTATTCGTCAAACATTAAAACAAAATCGCCTTATCTTGCTAGGTTTGCCTTATCTATGCATTAATTTTGAACATTGGAAATGGTATGGATTTGAATAGTACGGTATGGACTTTGATTATCAAAGTTTTACAGAAACTGATATGAATAACCGACGTCTTACTACCCATGGTAGTCCCTCTTTAAGAGTGCTCGGACATTTTCAAATCTTGAAAATATTAACATTGAACAATATTTACTGATTTATCAGTTACGTGTTTTAAGTCTGGCAAAATAATGCATTCATCGTGTTTATTTTCCAGGACACTCGGGCAACAGGTTTCATCAACAGCAACATGATGTTCAACGTCACTGTACCATCTGATATCAAACGTGGCATGGCGGCGGTCGGGTCGGGGTCATATGGTTACGCCGACTTCGACAATTTGAAGCTAAAACTACCTTTTTTGTAGATCATATCAATAAAAAGATATATTCTTAATAGAAATGTATCACATTCTTCTTTCGTTTACAACTAAGAAAGGTTTTTTTGTAGCATTGAACGTATCCCTCTACGTTTATTTGCAGTAACAATATTATATTTTGTTGAAGAACGAAGCATGATGTAAGTAACTACTATGTCGCTACACAACGAATGAAAATGAATTCATCCAAACAAACAAACAAACAAACAAACAAACGAAGAAACTGACTACGTTTATAATAAATGATCACATTCCTCTTTATAATCTTTCTTATTCCTATATCAAAACCGATTAGGTAAATATATTCTAATTTGTAAAAACTTAACGCGTTGTAGTTTCTCATAAGGCATTATGTAATGTGTGGTATCTTCTCAGAATACTCAGAATACTTCATTGTGGTTTTAATATGCTACCAAACCCATAAATCGCTTTTTGAATTATATCAATTCTGTTTTATTAATGGCAAGTAGACGTTTTCGGGGAGCATATATGACTAACTAGGTGAAGTAAGACAATGCTGGCAGCGGAGAGTGTGTGGACAGCGCGTCGGCAAACCTGATTCGTTGAGGGCGTTGGTCCTGACACGTACTAAAACACATGTGATGCAACATGTGATGTCTCCAGAGGCATGTGACTTTGTCTCAAATTGACCCCTGCTAATGGGTACCCGATAGAGTGAGATGGCTATGAGAATTTTAGAGTCTGACAGTTTCTGGGGTTGTATACTCCCTAACATTATCTATTATACTCTGTAAGTCAAAATCCTAGAAGACGCCATGACGTCGGACGCGGTGTGAGTCTTAGAACCATTTTTTTCAGTGATAACGAGGTAATGATATTATTTCTTTTTTTAAAATGTCAACTGTTGATTTATTATGTAAGCATTATATTTATCAGGGAATAAAGAATATGGCTCTTTGGTCCAGCAACTGATAGATTGTATCAATGTGGAGGCTATTAGAAAATAGTAGCTAAAGGTCAAGTTTAAATTGTCAACTAAATAAGAGTTTCTGTACCGGTACTGAAAATAATAGTTTGATTTGAATTATTATGCTGTTATTTTGAAACATATAAAGTAACAGACCACAGTCGATGTGCCATTATAGTGCATAATGATGTTTCGTCAACCATGCCAATGGAGTAAAAATGCCTTTAATTCCAATGTTTGGTTTACCTTAGGTTTTTATTCAGTTGTTGAGTTTAAATGATCATATGCCGCCAGTACTCCCAGTGTGACATATCTGCATACAGGCGTAATTAAACCTGAGTTAAACCAAACTTTCGTACTGATGGACTCACTCAGAAACAGATGATATGTGGGAGGATGCCATTATTTAACAATATCCAGAAGGGAAGTTCACATTATTCGATAAGATAGAAATGCATTGTTTATGTCCCAAATGAACCGGCTTTCTGATGGACCCTGAACAGACAAATTAACGCTATGCCATAGCATCCCCCCGCTGAAGATCTGCAGGCTGGATACATGGGCCCCCGCAGTGAAGCAGGCAACCAGCATAGTAGAGCTACCATTGTGGTTTCTGCCCGGTGATATGGATTGTGCCCTCACAAACTACGACGACAACGTGACTTTTATTCAAACAGAAAAATAACAAGCATTGACTCTGAAATGTACATGAGTGAGTGAGTGAGTGAGTGAGTTGGGTTGTAACGCCACTTTTAACATTATTCCAATTATATTGCGGCGTGTCAGCCTAATGTTGGAGGAATGTCCGAAGTGATGCAGGTCTCTTACCCCTTCGGTGAAACCAGGGAGCACGGGTATGGTCCTGACAAACCTAGAAACATAATCGGGGTGAACCGGGATTCGAACATACAATCATAGGTTTCTGGCGTGCCCATGGGACGTAACCCTTCACAGCGAATCGCGGCGCATTGGACGACTGGGCCACCCGTGCCCCGAAATGTACATGAATGAAGCCTGAGCACAGGGAGGGTGGGTGGATGATTTAAAAACAGCTCGTGACCAACATGGCAGCGGAAGACGACACAAGGTGAGAAGTGAAGAGATTTGACGAAGTGAGGATTGCGACGTCGTGGTGACATCACAACGCGTGACGTTTTGGCGGAGTTGGAATGTAAATAGCAAATATTATAAGTAAAGGAATTGGTGAATAGCATTTAGCTGTTTGGGGAAAAGGTAATTAATGTAACATATATTGATAACTCAATTTCATCCTTTGCCATTGCATAATAGTGTTTAATTTTCAGTTTAATGTCCGGATCTTTAGGTTATTTTAGATTTCATGTTTTCAGTTTCATTTTAAGAAGCTCTTTTTCAAACTGCGTTACCTTCAACTTAACTGGTAGTTGTAACAGTTGGAACTGTTAAATGGTTCGAATAAACACGTAAATATAATTTGACTTCACATATTAACGGAATAAGTGAGGTTACCTTTTATTTTGTTATGGAACTATGGCCTTAATAACAGATCATAAACGGGACCTTCAATCTGACTACCTACCAGGAAACGACCTTCACCTTGATGACGTTGACGAAAATAAAGGGAAACACCCGAAGCCCCAAAATGCGTTTCCACTGACCAATGTGGAGGACTTTGAAAGTGAGGAGAATATGAAAGTACTTAACTTTCAACATTTGGTAGAAGTTGGTAATATGACCAACGCAAATTACAAATAATCTGTCTTGTAGAAACATTTGTATATGGTACATCAGACACTAATTGTTTGGATGGTTATAATGTTTCTAGAGGCTCCACAATTAAATCTGAGAATGGTTGTTCGCTTATGTATCCATCTTTCAGATAGTAAGTTCTGCAGTTTGATAACGACAGACGTTGATTTTTTCTCTCAGACTGTATTAAAGTAGCAAAACAGTTGTTTACAAGGTCAGCAATGTTCTGCCGAAGTTGACACTTGTTCTTAGAGTTATGTCCATACACTGATAGTAGTGGTAACTGTTATATGTTAATCACACTTATTGTACAATTCGCACAACAGGCAAATACGATCTCATGATTTTTCAAGCACAATGCGTTTTAATAAATATTATTAAAATCCATTGGTTTCCTGACTGTCATTTAAGTGATGACCAACCGTTATGTTCTACAAGGGATGTAGTATTATGGACATACAACTTCTTTATTACAATGTAGAAACTAACACCATCTTTGTTTACCCACCTATATATCAACATTCTATTATGTCTACGAAGGCTTGTTAATATTCGATTCAGGGCCAGGCAAACCAGTGTTTGAAAGTCGTTTTACATAATTTTACAATACATTTTGTGCTTTTGAAATAAGGGCACCGTTACTGACCACATAGCAGCTGTTAATCTCTCGCGGCATTTGATATGACTATGATAACGAAATAAGTACAATACCTCTATAAGACTCATAAGTATAAGTACCGCGACAGACAGGGTCATTCACAAAGGTGTTTGTGACTATGTTCAACGATGTTCAAGCTTCGTCTAACCGAATACATGTTATTACCAGCCCTCCTAAGTTTAGTTCAATGGAAATCGTGTTGTTCGTTTGAGGTGTATAATTTTGACGACACCCCTGGCCTGGGTCGTGTCTTTGATGGGATAGGAGCCATAAGCGGAGGCGGGGTAAGGTGCTGTTTCTGATATTCTACACAGCGTATTTACTATGGATGTACTATAAATCACTGGTTTGTAGCGCACATACATGATTATTTATGAACCATCTGTATACCATGTGATTGTGCAGATTGCAGTGGAAATCTACATTTAATCGAGAACCAATAACTACGCCACTGCCTGAGTCGGAATCTCATGAACACTCAACCCTCAATTTTAAACGTGCTCATAATCTAGGACAACTACTCCACCTCTGCCATATCTCTCAATGTGTATGTTCTTGCAGGCAACGTCAAAACTACTTGTTGGATACCCTGATAAGCAAAGAAATGAGATTCTGGATTACTTGTTCAAGGTAAATCAACCAGAATAATCCTTACATTGCCCTGATCCATGACCAACGAACCGTATTCATGGTACAGCTCATGTGAAAATATATCATATCTTGTAATACTAACATAGTTTCTGCATATTTTATCAATTAGTATTTTCTCCCCTGACCTCTTTCAGCCAAACTTCGGAGCTTCGCTTCAAATTCTTAAAGTAGAAATTGGGAGCGACACCCAAAGTACAGGTAGGGTTTATTACAGATCTATAGACTATTTACATTTGATGATGTTAGCAAATATTTGTTCAGTAAACTTGCCTGTTATTCTTTTTTGTAACACCAAAGTGGAAGAGAACACTCGTATCCAGAAGGGCGATGAGATTTATCCCCAAAGGTTGGCATATGACATCTATTTGTTGAAAATGTTTTGTATGTAAGTAAACACATATATTTACAATAACATGTGTTCACATTGCATTCATATATATCTTTAAGATGGGACCGAGTCCACCCACATGAGAACACCGGACGAGGAGAACTATGAGCGGGGGTATGAATGGTGGCTCATGATGGAGGCAAAGAAGGTACTACTCCGGATGTAACGAAGTAGCATATAGTGAACATGAAGTCTTATCTTATGGGATAGGGGATAAATACTAAATAAATAAAGTAACGGACAAACGGATGAGACCAATGTGTTCGTTAGAACCTTACTGGACCAGAAACTCAGCTGATACATCCAGCTCTAATCATAAAATGCTTTTAATTGTTATTATCTCTACAGCGTAATCCAGACATAAAACTATATGGCCTCCCGTGGGGATTCCCTGGCTGGGTTGGAGGAAGCACAGGAAACATTTATGATGACCCTGATCGGACATCTATGTACGTCGTTAAGTGGATAAACGGGGCTAAGGTTCACTACAATCTAACAGTGGATTACATCGGGGTATGTAAAGAAGAAACAATACTTACTTAGTAATGATGTTTTATAATAAATATAATTTGATAATTTAAGAAACAAGTATGTCAACTTAATGAAAGGTGTAACCATAAGTTCAGCATTGATGTTCTGTATATGTTCGACTGATGCCTGTCAGTGGCAACATCTCAATCTTGATATATACATGTACATGTCCCTTTTTGAAAAGGGATTAAATTTATTTAGGATTAAATCGCAATGTATCTATTCTGTTTCGTTGTTAGATATGGAACGAGAGGATGTACAATACAACATATATTAAGGTCAGTATACAGTCTTTTAATAGATGAAGTAATTAAATATCATATATAATAAAACAAATATGTTCTCAATAGCTGTCGCTAGTGACTGTAAATTACCCTTTGTGTTTTACAGACTTTGAGAAAGGACCTTGATGCAAATGGTTTAGTGGGCACAAAGATCATTGCTGCCGATTATGCCAGTGCTTACTCCTGGAAGACACTAACAGCGGAAATACTTGCAGATCCGCAGTTGGCAGCAGCAGTTTATGGAATAGGGTACATAGTAGTAGACATGCACAGCCATGCCATCGGGGTACGCTTGCACATTACGATAGCCAGCCAGCCACATCGTGATCACCGATATTAATCTTCTACACGTAGCAAAAAGTCCTGCAAAAAGTGAAAAAGTGACGCTTAAGAATAGTAATTAGTTGTTGACATGAAGTGTCCGCGATACTTTGACAAGGAATAGAAAGTAAATCAGTAAAAAACTATATATGGGAGCGTATCGGTGCAAGCCTTAAATATTCTCTCCTATGAGTTTGAATATTGAAAACATATGGTAGTAAAGACAAGCTATTTTATAGATGATAACTTCTTTCTTGAAAACATATAATATAACCATTGATATACTATGGTATGATTGTATTGGTCGTAATAATGAAACATTGATATACAGTGTGCATCACCCTGGGACCTATTCCTCCGCATCTGCCATTGCCACGGGGAAGCCACTATGGGCGTCAGAGGACTACAGTACCTTCAACAACCAGACGGGGGCGGGATGCTGGGCAAGGGCGAGTAATCTTCATCACGGATGATTTTCAATTTCTTCTTATTTGAAAATATATCGCTAACTTTTTTCGCACGTAGGTTTTGAAATTGGCATTATATACTGAAGTTGATCGACAAACAAGTCAAACATAGCATTTCTTGGGGAAAACGGAGACGAGAAGCCAACGTCACGGTGGTATTTGTGATTTAGATCTTAAATCGGAAAGATAATGCAGGATGAGTGATCACACTGATTGTAATCACAATTCATATTCTCACATGTCTATTTATTGACTCAGGGTTCGATTCCCATTTCTGGACGCCGTGATATTTCAAGAATATTGTTAAAAGCGGCATAAAATCTTATTCTTGTTTTTACTTTTGCAGACACTTAATCAAAACTATGTAAACGGAAACTTGACAGGGTAAGAATATTTTCATTGTGAGGCATAATATGACTGTACATGATATACATGTTTGTAATATGGGTGATATGGCCTTGAAAAACAATAAACTGAACTTATATTGTCAGATCTCTCATATCAGTTAACAGCTTGGTAACAAAAAACAGTTTGACAGTCATCTCTGGTTGAATAATGCAAATATATGAAACATAACTTCACACAATACACGTATATATGATTTACTTAAACTACCGATGGGTTGCCAGTGCAATCCGTGGGCTGCTAATACAATGTATTCATCTGTTTGCGGCTAGCTGTATTGCCTGGGCGTTGATAACAAGTTGGTATTTTGACCTTCCTTACTTTGGTCACGGTTTGATGAACGCTTTGGAGCCGTGGAGTGGTCATTATGAAGTGTCCAGTCCTATCTGGGTCACAGGTAGGTATAGTTGGGATATTTGTCTAGCTTGCACAATGAAACGGTCATTCCGTTTTTTAACATGAGAACATGTGACGTATCTAGTAGGATTCCCTCAGTTTCAAGCCATTGACACATCTTAAAGGTTTGTTATTTAAATTTCTAATAGCTTTTATAAAAAGATATGACCTAAATTGGTTAACTGCATAGAAATACTTTTGACACAGTCCATGTGTCTTTATGCTCACATAATATGTTTTAGCCCACACAACACAGTTTACCCGAGTTGGGTGGAAATATCTGAAGCACGGTTCTGGTGTTGGGAAACTGACTCGAGGAGGAAGCTATGTTTCACTGGTCAGCCCCGATGGCAAAGACTTTACGATCGTTATTGAAACAATGGTAAACATGTCTTATGTTGACATTTGCACATTTTCATGACGAGTGAGAACGTTAATCAAATTGTCATTTTGATGACACGCAAGTTATTATGTGTTGCATGTCTTTTGATTGTAACTAATTCGTGCTGACGACAAATGTCGCCAGAAATAAACGAAGATAGGGAAAGATGAGGTATGATGAGGAGTAGACCCTCTGGAACTGGCACATTTTTAAATTTCAGAATACTTTGAAAAGTGTTCTGACATGTTCAGATACATAAGTACGGCTAAAATGGGTGAAAAGTGTCAAAAACTTCAAGTGAAAGTTTAAATGAGCAAATCCGCAACCCAAGATGGTTATTTTCACATATGATTGTTGTATCTGAGAAGTCAGCTTGGGTGAAAGGCATGCTCATGTTGAAATATAAGGCAAAAAATATCGTAACCTTCCCTCTACATTGGGTACATTTACTCAAGTTTTAACGTTTTGAATTTGACGCCCGTACACGGTAGGCGGCCATTTGTGGGCCATTCGGAGCTATGTGCCACTGTCCACAAATCCCATTGCTCCAAGACCGGAGTTCACCGGCCTCTGAGACAATGAAGACGAAAGGAAAATATGATATTTACGACAGCGTTATATTTCAGAGTCATAATGGATCAGTGTGTTGGAACCCGCGTTCTATCCCATGGTATGACGTTTCGCCTCAGAACATCACCCTTGTTTTTGATGGAAGTTTGGTGAGTTTTGTAACTGAACAAAATCCAAAAAACAACACAATACACTGCAACATAGATGTCATTGCTCCATCCAAATAAAAGTATTAAATTCACCGTGTTCACTGTATGGAGAGCTTGTAAAGAAGTTATGTTTGTTATTTTCCAGGCCGGCATTACGTACATCAACTCGTTCTTCACACAGTTGCACACTGCCGGCGAACCAACCATCTTCAAACCGTTTTTTCCAATGATGGTTTGTTTTCTGACTTAAGGAATTGGATATAGAACAATATTTGGCCACATCCCTTGTTATAGAAATCAACCTTATGGTTCATGTGGTGGCGAATGTTACGAAATGAACATCCAGGTGTGCTTGTTGTAGCTGCCGATTTAAGAGATAATTTGTGTGCTTGTGTTGTGTAAGCTGGCAAATGTACTGTCATAGTTCCCCGATGATATAGGTCGTTGGTCCTGCTATCAACCAGTGTATGTTTGTGGCCAAAGATGATCGACTTATTTAAGGCGTCCACTCCTGAACTGTACGATTTTAACTGTGGCGTAAAATAACATTCACTAACAAACGCAACGTCGTTATAAAGTCGCATAATTAAACTGTCTCTGAGATAAAGGTTTCGTTCATAGCTTCGTGTATTTAATACCAGTAGTCACTAACTGTTTAACGTTTCCAAAGCATGAGTATTATCGTAAATGCATAATAGAAACACCACCGGTATGTATGTGAAAAGTTTATGAATGCAGTGTTTAAAAGGTGTTTTCTTTAAGGTTGAGAACAACCGTTTGGACGTGTACCTTGGCGTGGATCAGATTCTTACATTGACTACCGTCGGTCAGGGCAGGAAGGGACAATACCCGCATCCACCTCCATCTGAACTCTTTCCACTGCCATACACACAGGACTTCGAAAGTAAGATTAGTTATAATGACGAGTAAAATTATGGAGACCAATGTACTTTGTATGATTCCCATTCTGTCCGATCTCTTCATCGAGGTTTGTGATTGCCCACTTCATGGACAGAACAGATCCGAAATGTCCTACATGTAAGCTTGTCCAAAAATCAGCGAATCACGAGGACCTGATTGCCAGAATGAATGTTGTAGAAAGACTTGGATGATATCTAGAAAGGAGAACTTTATACGGGAGACAGAGCTCGTACAATCGACCATCAGTAGCCTCACCTAGCTCAGTAACATTCTCAAGCTAGGCTGCCATGCCATAAGCTTTGACGGTTCCCTGTATTAACATCAGATTCATTCATTGTGTTTTAACGTTATTAATGATATGTACCAAATATAAAATCATGTGTTTCCTGTAATTGTACTTCAACAGGTTTGTTTTCATGAAAATATGGAGTTAGACCAGGAAAAAACCTGTCGCCTGTTGTGTTTGCAATATGTTGAAGTGATGTCGAAGCGGCACTTATATAAGATTTTTTCATGTACAGATGTCCAGTTGAAACCAGAATTCTTGACCGAATCGAACATATTATCACAATATTTGTTTTATTTTGTACAGCTGATGAAGTGTTATTAGCCACTAATGGTTATGCTTTACAACAGGTGTTAGACTCATTGGAGGCTTAAGATTGATATTACCAAAACTAAAATTGGTCATAATGTTTTAAAAAGGTTGATTCCTGTCAATACCTGGTGTTACCTTTCAAATGTATTCCAAATTTACCACAACAAGGCAAATGGACAAGCTTTGTTCTATGTTCTACAACAAGGACGGACATTAGATTATCACTTGAATGTCAATTGCGGATTTTGACAGTATGGTTATACCATTTCTTTTCTATGGATGCGAAGTTTGGCGATTTGAAAACATCTCCACTGTTGAAGGTGTCCATTTACGATTTATATCCTTTATCATCGAGAGAAAGCCTTGAAATTTCAAGGGTTGGGAAACTTGGAAGACTTCATCTATCAAACATGGTTAAAATGAAAGTGATATTATGTTTTGGGGCAAAATTACTTCCCTGGGAGGTTTTTGTAAAATCATGACATATTTGGAAAGTTAAAAATGGGTGGATCACATACATCAAACGAATTTTTGACGAACGTGTACTCAGTTGCATCTGGTTATCACAAAAATACAAAAAATCCTACTTATATTAACCATTTAGTCCATGGCAAAATATATGATATTAACCTACAGTGTTGCAAAAGTGCAATAGATATGTCTTCAAAAGGCACAATGTAAAGTATCATAAAAAGTGCTTGTTCTAATTTTTATATTACTTGAACATACTGTGGGAAAACGTTTATAGGGTCTCACTTAACTGGTAGATGGAAAAATAGATTTAACCGAAAGAAAATGTCCCCACTTTGTAAACTATCTGACATGTGTGATGATATCCATTACTTGTACAAAATATCAGTTCAGTTGAGTACATTGAACTTGTATTGCTTGAACACAACCAATAAGTAATTTCTGGTTTTCATGTTGGCAGGCTACAGAATAAACGAAGAGCCATATCTGTTTGCGCAGCAGATCGGATCATTTGAAGTACACCAAGCAGGTGGAAGCCATGGCCAGGTGATGCGCCAAATGACCCTGAGGATGACCATCCCTTTTTGTAACCAGACTGCAGCTGGCATAACTATAATCGGAAATACTAATTGGTAATACACACGTGAAACGTATTAATCACTTGTGGTAGTGACGACAGAAACATGAAACATTTTTGTATAGTTTAAAGCGAAACAAATGAACAATAATTGGCATGGATGATAAAGTGTGGACTTGCCAAGACCACAAACTGGCTTCTCGTTGAATAGAATTCGTTTGTATTGTAATATTTGCCAAACATACTGGACTAGCCAAATGATACATTCTCAATGATAGGTATAAAAAAGCTACTGAACATTAACCTGGGAACATCAATGCTCACAACATCATATAGCGTATATTCGGTGATTCTTCGGAGATATATGTTTTGGCACAGTGATTATTCTTAGGAACATTTGATGATAAACCATTAACAGTTTACATTTTGAAATATTCTTGGATTAATATTTATACTATTTCATCCGTGGTATGATGGAAGAGATACCCTGTTATTAAGCACGTAAATATAATATATGAATGTAGTATTTCTTGAGGCAGCCTAAAAACATTCTACTGAATCTCAATGGAAACTATGTAATACATTTACAACACTGGACTATCCAAATGATACATTCTCAATGATAGGTATAAAAAAGCTACTGAACATTAACATGGGAACATCAATGCTCACAACATCATATAGCGTATATTCGGTGATTCTTCGGAGATATAAATTTTATCACATTGATTATTCTTAGGAGCATTTGGTGATAAACATGCCGTTACATATTGTTAATGGCAAACCAATAACAGTTTAGATTTTGAAATATTCTTGGATTAATATGTACACTATTACATCCGTGGTATTACGGAAGATCTATCCTGTTATTAAGCACGTCAAGATAATATATGCATGTACAAATGTAGTATTGCTAGAGGCAGCGTAAAAGATGTCTACTGAATCTCAACAGAAACGATGTAACAACAATTACAACATTGTTTGGCAATACGTTACACTGTCATATCAGTGTATGTAATGTGTTCCAGGACGGACATTTACGGGGAGGCTGATGTGTATAATGATGGCACCGATGCATCCAAAGGAGTCTTCATTGCTGCCAGGGTCTCCAAGGGAGGGTGTAAGACTTACTCATCCCAAGGCGTGTTTTTCTTTTTCTACCCTCAAGAGAACGCCTATCAACTCGCCCCTACGTTGGGTGAGTTCCTCCATGTGAGTGATGAAGGTCACCATTTACAAAAACGGATAATGAAAAATGAATGTTAGAGTGACGTGAATTACAAGTGCTGTAGAAAGATCGCGAAAGATTTACAAAGGCCATTCAGCTGATGCACGTTTGTTTGCTATTTCATATTGTTATTAACGCAAGGCACATTAGTTTTATCTCCTAATTTGATAGTTACGTGACGAACAATCATTAACTTGTTACGATCGCAAACGTGGAGGACTTACATAACCTGAATGATATACCTGATTGATAAAAATGCCACAACTATCACCTAACGTCCATGCATTGACTTTCACCTCAGATCGTAGGAGTATTTTACAAGGCGGATACGTAAGGGGCGTTAACAAAGGTTGGAATAACATATCCTTGAATGTTCAGGTAAGCATTAGTTTGTAGTTAAAGATCCTGGAACAACTTCTAACATATTCAGGTAAACGTGAAAATATGTCTCAGTATGCTTCGCATCAACAAAGACATTCGAACGACACATAATTGTGTGTGTTTACAGTAGTCTGATCTTTTCACTGATTACATGACCTCGGCTGCCAAAGAACATTTTCTAGGACAAGCTGACCTTCACCTTGAACTGATTTACGATAGGCATTGCCTATCCGTTTCCCGATACCTGGTGTCATCAATGCAACTTTACTGCGATTCATAAACACCAGGTGCCATGGCTGTATTTTACAGTGATTCTTCAGTGTCGGTTCTTGTTTGTTTGTTATTATATATATATTCTCTATAGCCATGTTATAATTTTTAACAATTGAAATTAAAGTTTAAATATTTGGGATACAAGTAACAAATTGCTCAATTGCCCTTTTGTAATCTTCTAAATAAGTTTACAGTTGAATCATACCTCACTGAGATTGCCAATTTGACATCACGGAATGAGTAAGTATGATAGGAATGTTGTTGTGGTCACTCGTCAACAAACGTGAGAACGGCATACGTGGGAAGTCTCATGTTATCACTGGAATGTTGCCTACTGTACAGCTGTGTGGTGTTCTACATATTTCAGGGAACAACAGCGGTGGGCAAGGTCAACGATGAAATAGTGTTCACTTACTCTAACCTCCCGTCTGAACCGAACCAAGGCTTTGTGGCTGTTGGAACAGGATCACTGGGATACGCAGATTTCGACAATGTGAAAATAATGAGTCCTTCTGGAACATATGTCCCTTGAGCTGTCCTGAGTCGTGCTTCTTGACGTCAATAAATGAAGGAGTCTGAAAAATCATTTTCACGATTGATATCTAATTTATTCCATAGTCTAAAGATAAAAGTGGCATGCCATAGTTACCCACTTTACGTGATAACCAATCAGTGTTTAGAAATGCTTGTGGATATCGTCTTAAAATATATTTACGCTGTCCTTACAGTCGGTAGCCCAGTTTCTGGCTACGCTCAGCCAACAAATCGACTCGCGGCAGCTGGTGACCCCCAGCGGGCAGTGTTAGACAGTCGGGTAGAAGCCAGAGATTAGTGCCCCTTAAAGTTCGGAATCAGGTTTGAAGTTAATAATTAAAATAACCATTAAATCATCATATATTAGTAATATCTAAATAGTTCACATACATTTACATTCTTTGTTGTTTTTCATTTTAGTTTCGTCAGCAGCATGCAAGGGTGAAGGAGTCAAGAGTGGTACTTATTTTAAACTTATTGAAATTCCCATTTAATTGAACTGTTAATTACTAGTATATCGGTTTAATATGGTTTAAACCCCTTGATGCATTTTCGGATACTTTTGAACTATATGCTTTGGAACATATATTGACATAGATATGAAGACAACTGACAAACATATTTAAGTATGGTGCTATCATTTTCCTTAGTTCTTCTCGAGGATTAATAATCATTGTGTTATCAAAGTCTGCTGCTCCGAAACTGTCCGTCTCCAGACAACAAAATGCAAGTATCGGAATTACAACCGACCAAGGTTATATGTATAATACTTGGCGGTTACAAATTTGAGTCAGAGAGAGTTATATTAGAATATGTACCAAGGTACGTACTTCACATATTATAGTAAGAACCATTCTTCCTCCCCCACTTCCATTGGTGATTCGGGTAAGATATCCTCAACACATATTTGACGGTTTTTCATAATGGAAGGGTTTTCATACACGTGTTTTAGTTTTCACTGTAACTTGTTCAGTCAATGTGACACCATTTTCGAGGTTGTAGGGAACTTATCATTTTACGGGAAATATAATTTTGTTCAGACAGCACCGTCAACTGGTCGTCTAGCACGAAACGGTTCCTTACTTGGTGGGCATCCTACTCAATCCTGGCATTGCCGTGGTTGTTGGGATAGTCGTGATGGTTCTTTCGCGTAAGTGACGTAGCCGTTTTAATCTTTCATGTGCTCTAGTAGTGATACGAGTACGTGGTCGACCGGATCTGGAAAAGTCCCGTGTGTTTGCTAACGGTTCGACAGTATTGTTAGGGTGAAAAAAAACCTGCTTAAGCTGAAGATGATTCTCCTGTTTGCAAGATGGCGTTGCTACGTTGGGCTTCTTTCACTCATAGCATATTTTCGCTGTTCATTTGCTGTAAGATTGTGATGGCATGCAAATGAAAACCAAAATATTTTATAGCCCAACAAGGGATGTTGCACGTGAAGGTCATGTTGGTGTGTTTCGGCGCCAGGCTCTCTCGTAGTTGTGTTTCTTCGTTTTTTCTATCTTTTCACCAAATGTCTACAGTGCCTCATTCTTCCATACACATCAATCCCAATCCATGCAGAAATGACCAATTCATATTTTGCATTGCAACACTATCAGATATTTACGATTTTACTACTTTTATGTTTCTTTTTTGGCAGAGTGTATAAAACATTTTCAACTGTAAAATTAAAAGCAAAGTATGTGTGTATAAGGAGCTTTGATTATCGATGGGTTTTCAAACTATTCTCTGATGATGCGCTTTGAATAGCCTAAACGTGTTCAGTGACACTATCAGATAACATGCTTACCAGGACCCGCACTGACAAGGTACGTCCTGTTCTCGGGGTAGAAGTAAAAGAAGACCCCCATGTTATCATCTTCATGGCAACCTCCGTGATCCATCCTGACTTCCAGGGTCTGACAGGTGACGCAAGGTTTATTGATACCTGGCTTTCCGTGACTACATCTGATCCTAACCCCCCAACCCCTACCCCAGTACACAAAAAAACCCACAGAATAATAATGTTGATGTTGATGTCAACAGCATTTGAAACATCAAGTATTTGCATAACAGAAGATACATTAAATAGATTTCCATTTCAATTTCGATCATGTATATAAAAGAACGGAGGATGAACTCCTATGCATGTTGTCTGTACCTTACAAGCTCCTTTACATTGTAGATAAATAGCTTTACACATTCCAACGTGGTGAAAGATGTGCAGTTAATACAACGTACAAAAAACAACACGATTACGTATGTAGTGGCAAAATATGCATATGCAGTCAATCACAATTGTGTTTGACTGTATTATGTCGAACGTACGGTTGTCTCGAAGTAAAGCTTGGTTCCTGCGTATTCCTTCTGCATTCATCATTTTCGGTTTCGTCGAACCTCGGATAACGCGAGGTGTTTTTTGTAGATTCCTTCAACTTCGAAACAACAGTTTTTGACTGTATATTTAAAGCACTGTTTACATGCAAAAGTGGAATTATTATGACTCTTTGGATACGTTTTGGTATTTTGGGGTGGTTAAAGCTAGATTATACAATGACAATGTTGTGACTACTCTTAATTTCAATGTATTATTTTACATAGACCTTGACACTGTGGAACCAGTCCACCCCTTGATGAGGCAACCCCGCGAAAAATGCCGACGTCAATGGCCATATTACTGTCCTGTATAGATAGATATACGTTACATGATAGCACACATTTTCAAATGGTACTCCCTCTAGATGTTAATAGTTTGGGCTTCATTTGAGGCGCCAATCAAAGGACAATCACAGTTTGCAAAGATATCAAAACAATTGTGCGTACATAAGTACATAATTTAGCAACTTGTTATTTTCGTATGTGGACGTTTGACAAGAAACGCTTGATACTAAGTATATTTTAAACCACTGAAGAACTGTCACCGGTTTTACATTTATACCTTCCTAAACACAAAAATAAACAATTACTTCACAGGCTGCTTATTTATCCATAAACACAAAATTGTAGAAATCAGTGACATCGTTCAGCACAATAATGCAACCAAAGCCCCGCCCACCGTGTTATCAGCTAATCAGAAAACAGAAGTCCGCAAGTGGGCGTGGCCTATGTTTTGTTTCGGATTATGGAAACATAAAAGTGTTTTTCTTGGTTAGCCAATAAAATGTTAAGAAACCGGGGCGACATTGTTCGAGATCAAGTTCTACCCTTTGCGCAAATGCAGGGACGTTACGGCCCGTTGCAGCAGGGTAACACAACACTCTGCACGTGTTGTAACAGATATTTTTATTGACATTGTTAATTGAGTTGCGACACAACCCCTCTTTCTTATATAAGAAGCTGATACAGATATTACAGGAAGTGATTACGGATATTATAGAGGGGAAAGGCGGACACTACAGAGCGTAAGGGTAGACACGACTGAGTAAGGACGGAAACCACGGGCAGTAAGGACGGGAAGTTCAAAGAGTAAGGGTGGATACAACAAGGAGTGCGGAAGAGGACAGAGAGGAGTAAGGACGAATACTACTGGACTAAGGATTGATACAAATAGGAGTAAGGACGGCTACTACAGGTTGTATGGACGGAGGAATTCAGGGGAAGAAATGATTCCCCCAGTACCTCATGCATGTCGTAAACTGAACGGGTAACAATGCTCGGTGACCTGACTTGTCATGGTGCGCAATGATATGGACCGTGATCAAGCTTTAAGTCACTTTTAGTTTTGTGTGTGAGATATTGATAGGACGTCGGATGTATATATCCACAATGAAAAAAAAGTCTTAATAAATAATAGGATTATTTATAATGTATCCTCATAAAAATACCCCGCAAAACCACATTTTGATTAAATTTAGAAGATGACTTTATCATTGATTGGTGCGTACGCTAAGGTCAACATTTTGCATAACAGTCCACAGTTGACTCCGGTCAATGTTGTTGAAATGACAGGTCCAAGGTCAAGGCCATCACCAGTCAATAGCGTGTGCTTCCACCCTGTGAGCTGAGAACTGCCAATCGGAGCTGGGATCACACCCTTGGGAATAGTGGCTCACTTATTCTGCACTGCTAGAACCAGTTATGGGAGAGTCTGTGGTTGTGGTTGTCGCAGGTGTCTGTCCACCTAGTCCTATAAATGTTCAATTGAGTTCAAACCCGGTGATCGGGAGGGCTAAGATACATGTCGGCCATCAATGTTGTATTTCTGTGGGTAGGCAGTCGCTAGTCGTGCTGTGGTAGGCCCAGCGTTGTGCTGGTGTACGACACTGGCGTTTGTCATAACGGGAGCAACGTGTGTAATGGTTCTGGGCGGGGGGTGTCGCACGGAGTCGACCGGATCTGGGTCGGTCACGTGTTAACACATGTTGATATCGGTCCCATAGTCTAGTGATGGTGCTTAGGGACACATTAAACGCCCTGGCAACGACCTGGATTCCTTCGCTTCCAAGCGGCCAAGGACTTTGCTCCTTTTGCGTTTCTCTGAGTAGTGGCATGTGTTGCCGGCCTACAGTCGGCGAAATACAGGTGTCAGGCAATGGAACTCATGCACTATCATACTGGTGGTGTTCATGTTTCATTTTGAATGAATTCGGTGACTGCGTTTTGTGACTGTAACGATGGGAATATGCTGGGTCTTATTAGTTTTACAAATGTTGTACCACTAAGTCGACACTTTTGACTTTAAATACCAATTGTATCACTTTTGCGTTTTTCATGAGTATATTATGGTAGGGTACACATCTGTACCTCTTACCCTGACTGAGTTACAACAAGATAATGAGGTTAGTACATATCTCATGTTTTATTGAATTCACACAAGTGAAGTTTGAACTATCACCTGTCACGTATATACCTGGTAACGAATAGGGACAGAAACTGAAGAAAATTAACAAACACTGTTAGAGTCTGGTTTAAGTATCACATTTTCTTTTCATGTGTTTTGTTTCTTGTATGACGCTTTCATTCTTCTAAGCCCTTCTTTTGGATCAGAAATCATAATGTTATCAAAGTCAGCTACTCCGAAACTGCCCGTCCCGAGACCTGCAAATCCAGACTTGACTGTTGAAGGAACTGACGTTTCATGAAAGAGACTTTGACCATTGACGAATGCAGCCGCAGTCGTCCCCTGTGACAAGAAAACAGGTATGACAGGGTATCTTCTCATAAAACCAGGGAAAACAACATAGGATCTACATCTATACATTGACAGGTTTCGTCATGGCCAAGGTGGGTATCTCAGCCAGACAGTTTCCCATGCACTTCTTCCAACAGGGAATTGATTTGAATGAAATAGCCCCCGTATTAATAAAGCACAAAACTGTCAAAACAATCGGACAACATCAGACAAGTCAAGGTATATATGAAATAAATGTGTGTTTCAGGCGCCCTTATTAGTTGACAGGTAGGACCAATTGTTTAGCATGTTTACAAAATATTAAACATAATGTTTTAATTTTGTACAACTAGTTAAATAAGTCATAGAAATTGCTTGATTTGCAAGTCGTTGGGGCGGTCGGTGTACACGAAACATAGTATTGAAATAAATGAGACGACAGCGGCGAATAAAATAACAACATATATTAGTGAAAATGTATAAGATCTGCATAAAACATCAACAGTATATTCTATATATACCTGAACAAACAGGCCTATCACATTCCAGTCGGATATGTAAACAGAATCGATGTTTCCTTTGGTAAGGACGTGTTTCCTCTCTGTAACAAACAAAGGTTATAGCTTTTTGGTTATTTTAAACATGATAATTATGGAAGCAAAGTATGTATGTGGAGATTATCTCTCGCTCATTTCGATATCTTGCTAGGTATCTTCCTGTGGCCGACATGCACTTGTGTTTGCACTCTCGCTCATTTCGATATCTTGCTAGGTATCTTCCTGTGGCCGCAATGCGCTTGTGTTTGCACTCGTTGAAACCCACAGTACCACTGATTGGGTCGGTAACTAATATATACAATATGTTATCTCTCTTAATTTACTGTAATATATATTTGAAATGCTAGATATCGATGGATGTAAAGTCTAATCTTTGATCCTGCATATCATTAGTGATATGATATACTAGTGACGATTCTCACCAAGATCAGAGCTGACCAAATACGTCTTGTTCTCGGGATAGAAGTAAAAGAAAACCCCTGTGTTGTTATCTGCATGACACCCTCCATGATCCACCCTGGCGGCCAGGAACACACCCTCAGCTCTGTCAGGTGACGTTAGGTTGATTGACACCTGACACTCAATGAATATCTCAGACCTGAAGGAAATCGCAGTGTGGCAGTATGTGGCAGCGTGTGGCAATATGTGTCAGTATGCAGAGGTATGCTGTTGTTTGCTAACACGTAATTAAAATGGTACTTTTAAACTTTGTTTTTCGAATTGTGTTTTCCCAAGCCAGTGGGACAATTTACTAAGTCTACCTTAGACAGGACCAAGTTATTAAGGGTAAGTCTGGAAGACACAGACGAAGCAATACTTCTGTCACCTATGGAAAGTAGGTCTCCACACACGAGATGGACCTGAAATTGGCCACTGAACAAAATGTATGCCTCCACACGAACTAGTCATTACAGGTGGTTTGACCACTTACCAGTAATACTCCCCTACCACCGCCAGCGATACCCCAGCCTCTTCTATTGGACACCATGTTGACCAGGACACCGGCCTGCGTGTCGTGACCTGCCTCATTACCTTCCCGTGATCACCTCCCACTTGTGTTGCTTCATATGCTCCAGTTTGAGGAGATATCATATAAGGTTCTTCATACTCTCTATAATCTGGCACAATGGATAATTGGAATGCATAATTATACTAATCATATAATAATAAATGATACTGAGCGAAAAGTATCGAATCTTTCATTTGTCTTACTGGTCGGCTCTTCAATTAGACTGTAAATTCCTTTTGACTGGGAGCATTAAGTTGTGTATTAGAACATGAACTGAGCGTGTACTGACCATTGAAATCATCCATATAAGGCAAAGGGAATGGTTTCGACGGGGGAGAAGGAGGGTAGGACCCCTTGCCTCCTGTTGTCAGAGTTGTCAGTGTGTACACCTGGTTTACGCCGAGACTCAAGTTTATCTTTCCATCTATGACCTGCAAAAGATTTACGGAAGGGATTCAAAGGGGAATAAGTTAAAATGATGAGCCCGTAATCAAGAAGAAAGAGCATTTTAGGGGTCTTACTGGTCTTTAGCAAGAAGGTCTGTTCAGTAATCTGCACAATACATACCTGCATAGGTGGTTGTTTCTCAAAAACGTGAGAGTCTGTCAGATTATCCAGATTCAGCTGAGTGAACCAGACATTCACCGTTCTAATGGTAGCCTGGAACAAACAACGGCTTTGGTTTAATACACACAGCAATAACATGTACACATATTATGTCAATAGGCAGCGTCCTCTGTACTTAATTACTGCTGGGATCCGGTGAAGAATAGGTCCCAAATGAGGGGATACTAATTCTCTCTCTAGAAGTATTATTTAATTTGTGATAAGGTACTATTACACACATGGTAGAGTGGTATTGTCCTTGTGCGTGTATTCTTTCAGTGAGTGAGTGAGTGAGTTGTGTTTAACGCCGCTTTTAACAGTAATCCAGTTATATCACGGCGTGTCAGCTTAATGTGGGAGGAAAGCCCGAAGTGATGCAGGTCTCAGACGTTTACCACTTCGGTGAAACCCACGAGCACGGGTATGGTGCTGATAAACCTCGAAACATAATCGGGGTGAACCGGGATTCGAACCCACTATCATTGGTTTCTGGCGTGCCCAACTCTGCACAGCGAATCGAGGCGCCTTAGACGACTGGGCCACCCGTGCCCCCTGTGTATTCTTTCAAGTACATCTAGTATCAAACCACTCACTAAGCTGCCTTGAAGTTGTAAGGTGACATTCTCTGATGCAACTGGAATACCGGTTTTGTGGTCATTCTGTAAAATATGACTGTCAATAAATGAGGATGTTAACCACCAAACTACACATATATTCAATATTATATTAAGGATTGTATTGGGATATAAGGTGAAGAAATAACATAAACTCTTGGTGCTATTTTTAACACATTGATCCAATTTGAATACAAAATGTGGCTTTTGTGTGTCACCCCATATAATAAAAATAGAAGCATGTCAACAATCCGATCTAAAAAACGATCGGGCTGTTAAAAAAAGCAGTTACTGAAAACGTTTATCTGCAGTCTTTGATTAAAGTATCAACAACTTACGACTGTCTCAATTACAATGGTAAAGTCCTTCTGGTCCGGGCTGACCAAAGACACGTATATGCCGCCATTACCGAATCTACCAACTCCGGATCCGTGTTTCAAGTAAGTCCAACCAGGTCTTGTGAACTGGGTACTGTGAGCTTTTATAAGTATAATAGATTGATTGGAAATAATGAACAATACGGTTGAGGTGAGAAAACATGAATAAACTTAGGATCGCATTTATAATTATGCTTCAGATAGAACCAGAAAGAAGGAAAGTCCAAATCTGGTTTGATGAAATGAGGATATAGAGGATGGATTCCATGTACAGTATATTCTCGAGTATGTAGAAGGTACACTCCATATTAGTACCGAGAACATCTGTGCATGATTATTATGGTACAGTTACACACATCAGAATGGTGACATGGTTGGTGTCAACATATGGTGTTATATGAGGATATGTTAGCCTATGGATGTATTCATTATTACTCCATACCTGCCAGGTACACACCAACTGGCACAGTGTAGAAGCCACTCCATGGTTCTGAGGCGTTCATGAGGCCAGTCCCTTGATGAGGCAGACCCATATAGAATGCCGACAGCACTGGCCACATGACTGTTCTGTGTAGATATTTTTAAAGAAGTAAGTGAAAGTAGACATGAAAAGATTTGGGAGTAAAAATAGTTGATTTCGCAACGACAACTAGCGTTTGCAAAGAAATATATCTCCAAAACTTTGCTTTGGTTGAAAACAGTTAGCAACAACTTTTTTGTCGTTTGCAAATTCGTGTTTTTTATGTATGATCACGAATGAAAGTTGACCAATGAAAGCAAATAAATACCTGGGATGCGTGATGCGTGACTTGACATCAACTCCTTAATAATCAGTTGTTCATTTTAATAAAATTGTGAAAATTATTCGACAAATATAAAGTTTAGTAAGTTATATTATATGTATAAAAAGGTACTCACCCTGTCATGAATCCGTTGACATAGTTTAAATTCCAGCGCTACAACACAAAGTGTATTTGTTATGTCACATTTATGAAAGAGCAAAGCCATAATCATATGTGCTTCCTGTGACTTTCAGAACGTTTAGCTTCGCCATCCCAGTGTGCAGCTACCGGGTTACGGATGAAGTGTGAGCATTATCGTTAAGTGCCCTCAATATGTACAATACATATCACTATGTCTCATCATATTGGTCATGGTGATATTTCTAAAGGCATTGGCTGTTGCCCTGAATGAAATGTCATAGTATTGTTACTACTGGGTTGCATAGGAATTCCATTATTTCTTCCCTTTGTTAAACGACCTGTTTACAATATTACGGTGAACGTTTCTAAAAGATTAAAGCCTAGAGGGTGCCACTGCTGTTACTATTGTATAACCAACACCCTAAGCCTAACGAGGTAACATGTACCTACCAAGTACAGGGTGCGAGAAGAATCCTCTGAAGCCCACAGCTGTTTTCCAGTGTCCAAAGCAAGCAGCGAGCTGTTGGTCTCAGGATAATGCACTCTGAAATGGTAAGCAACTTAAACTTAGTGCAAATAACCCAGTGTAATTAACTAATCATGGGGATAGGGGGGTGGGGGTGGGGGTGGGGGGTCAAGCGGTCAAAGGCACCAGGTGCAAAGATCGTATCCGGCTAGTGACTGGGTTGTTATTCAGCCTTTGGACCAAACACGTTTACAGGTCTTTACATTGTTGTCACTACCCCTCTACAGTACATTCACCCTGTGCGCTCAAACTAACCCACTCATCCGATGCTACATCCGGAAGGCAGCTTTGGTTCCATGTGGAGAATGACAATTGGGACGCAAACAAATCCACTGGTCGGGGAACAAATAAAACTGCATTTAAGCAGGATAAGTGCGGTAAATAAATGTATTATATATTAATACTAATAGTAAGCTACAAATCAATTGATGCCAATTGTGTTTTAGGCCCATAAAATGAACACCATGCATTAGTGTTGATATCTCAATATTCCAGTATTGAATAGTTAGTTCATAAGTACTATCCTCCACAACTCACCCAATGGCATATATAGCGTTAGCTAAATCTGGATCAGTTAGAACCTGTGATGATATCTGGTCCCAGTCTCTGATATCATCAGCAGCAACAATCAGGGTGTTCTGAAGAGCATGTTGGTGCAACATCTTCCAGAGGACCTGTTGTTGGATAAAACAGGTGACATTTCTGTCAGTCACAATGTTGAATACTGGCGTGAAAATGAGATGCTTCTTCCTATTCCAAATAAATTCTCATACCTTTATGTAGGTGGTCGTGTACCGGCTCTCATTCCATATCTGTAAAACAAGAAAGTTCGACCACATGAAATCTAACATTATTAAATTATTACTACACATAAAAGGTATCTATTGAATGTACATGTACTTTTATCAGTGAAGAGTAACAGCTTACCATTGGCTTGAAAAATTGTTATTAATTGGTATTACTGTTATATGTACAACTCAAAGTTATCTCTAAAACATAACGATAATCCCTTGTTTATGTATATGAAGGTATGTTTATTCAACAGAGTATCTACGTACACCGATGTAGTCTATGTGAAGTCCGTATTTCGACTTTGCACCCAGAATCCACTTGACAATGTACATGGCTGTCTGTTCAGGGTTGGCGTACACGTCCCCCGTGTCCCCTCCCAGCCAACCAGGCCACCCCCAGGGCAGACCGATCAGTTGTAGGTCAGGGTTACGCTGGGCAAGAAGTTGTGCTGACGTGAAAATGGAAAACGGACGAAAAACTTCTTTTTTTTAAAGAAAGAAAAATAATTTTCGATTTGTATATATACATAATTAGATTATACTTTACAAATTTTAGGATATACTTGTACAACATTACCTTTTTGGCTTCCAGCATAACCCACCATTCATAGCCTCGTTCATAGTTTTCTTCGTCAGGGCTGCGCATATGAGAAGCTTCCGATCCGTCTATGCAAATAGAATCCACTGGGATGTTTATGTTTTTCCGTTATAAGTATTATGTTTTAGTGCCATAACACGTTATGTCATATATGATTAATTTAAGCAATGTTTGCTGACGAAGACCCTAAGCTTTGTTTTCTATTATATGAATTATATTTTAGTACAATAACTATAGATATGATTCTTTATTTTCTATGTTTAGTTTTCACTTGCTCCAATCACCGTATGTGCTAAAGGACAACCCCATATACACAGTGCTCTCTGCCTTGTACTAGTGATGTTAATGTGTTCATGTTTTTCAACCTGTACTCTGCATGTCTCCTCCGATCTCGACTTTAAGGAGCTGGAGAGCAGCACCAAAGTCAGGCTGGAACAGAAGATGTGAAGAAGATTAATGATATATATTAAAAGGATATATAGTTGTAGTTACATGAATACACTATAGAGCCTTCACACACTTGTGATCATTTGGGGTAGCCAAACATCGGATGAAAAGAATCTACATCCCATTGGAACCAAAGGATATTGTTTATTTAGTTCTCTCATCTGATCGGCTTGATTAATAGAGCCTGTGCAATACCGAAGATTGTCATGAATAATTCGCCTGTGTTACCTTAAACATATAGTCCAGTATTTCATCTCGTTGTTTTGGGGGGTAATTGACCAACAGTTTTGATGTTGCCTGGAATTGAAAGTGTTGATTTCCCACTCACGATACTCAAACGATCATCAACAACATACAGGTAGCTCACTTCAAAGCAAATACAAATGTCAGCATTCATCCGGTAAGTCTGGGATGTTAAACTAGTTCACCAGATCAAGACAGATAAGATCGATAATATTGACAGATGCATGCAGAAATCCTAAATGTATTATACATTGTACATGCTCAGTATATATTCTATTCCTCACTGAATGTATTACTATGTTTACAGAACTATGAAATGAATACGATTGTCAACCAATATCTAAATGGGTGTAATGTTGGGTTTAAGATTATTGCACTTACATAGCGACGTACCAATGTCTAAAAGTGGGGTGAAACTTGGTTTAGCGTCGTGTTCAAGTTTATTGCACATAAATAGTTACACATTCAAACAACTACCATTTTACATAACATTACAAGAACATCACAAGTGAGTGAGTGAGTGAGTGAGTGAGATAAAGACTAAACCAACTTACCCCTCCACCACTAATTGCTCCGATCCCGTCAAACCGTCTTCCCAAACCATCGGTGTCATCGAACACGTAGGTCTGTCTTTCCGAGCACAAATAACCCTGCACTCCAAAATACAGTAGTACAATCTTTGCGGCGACGTTCATATTTCCGCCAAATGAACAACGTTATGTGGAGCTCTTGGAACCACTTAATAAACTCAACCTTGGTGTTGTTTATATGTGAATGAGCACCTACGTGAGGAGTTCACATACAACGGGATGACATGTTATTGTATCTAATTAGATCAAGGTCAAATATCTGATCGAATGTCATCAATTCACAAGAGTATGATAATGACAATCAAATGTTATACGTATCCACAGACAGTTTTGACCTGCGTATTGGCCAGACAGGTGATAACACGGTCAAGTACGAATTACGATAAACCTTGCGACATCAGGTGAGCACAACGAGACGTATTTAACTCACAGGGTAGATGACTGGGCCAGTAGGACAGGTCGCCGTGTTATCTAGTTTGCTCAAGGACAAATAATTCATCCCGTGACATAAATGAATGGGTGCAAGAACACATATATTTGAAGATTATGTTTAGAATTTGATGCGATGATTGTATTTCAAGACATACCAACATCAACTCTTGGATCCGAGAAAAAGAGAGTGCCATGTGTAATGGTTTGAATCAGAGCAGCGGGACCTGTTTCAGGAACAATTAATGAGAAGATACTACCTTCGGATATATAATTCCTAGGATTTGACATAACGTCATGGGGATTTTATGTCAGGAAGAGCTATAACCTGGTCAGAGAACAATGGCATAAAGATACAGCAGGGTTTTAAGTAAAATATAATCATATACACTGGAAACCGATTTTACTCCTGATTTCAGTTTTTTATACATATTTGTTGGTAGTAATTACAGTTGAAAATCCAGTGAAATAAACGAATGGTCACGCTACTTTTAAAATAAGCAGATAATTCTTTTATATGCTTCAGAAACTCAAGGAACAAAATACTAGAAGGAATATGGATACCAATACAGTGTGTGATCTACCCATACCACACAGCTTCAAAATCATATTAAAAACCCTCTAATGTTTGTTGCATATAGTTGACAAGCAGATGCCAGTGGTTGTGGTTGAAGGTATCTATATTACGTCTATATTCTGCACCATGGTGAACACATCTTCATACAATATCCAAACAACGTAAGTGATCATGAAATATAAATGTTACGATCGGTCATCAAAATCAGTTTTGAAAAATAACTGCCAGAGATAGAAAAGGACCCAGAGCTAATGTTCCATCACCCCCGAAACATTACGCGGGGACTATGCAATTCCTCCGGGCACGTACATGTAGGTAGGGCATTCTTGATTTTGACACATCAGTTAAAAGTCTTCAAATAGGTCTGAGCCATTAGAAGTGTTGATTTTCATTATTCACAGAAACATGTAAGCTTTAAATCAGTATTTGTGGTCCGATTGGGAATGCGATGGACCCCTTAGGGCTATTGGCATGATACAAACTGGTAGAATTTAGCGAGTCTGTCTCAATCTTTGATTTGTAGACTTTGGAACAGATTTCACCAGACACAACATGTCCAGTATCGATTAATCAGAAACCTGCAGGGTTTAAGAAATCGCCGTTTACTTGCGTCAGGCCACCACGGTTCTAGACACTGACCAGACGATTAGAATTCGTCTGCATGTTCGGCGGACGATTTGAATTCGGCTGCATGTTCAACGATCACGTATTGTACCACCCTTAACGCATCGACACATTCTAGCCAGACGCCAATGGTGTCAAGAGCGTAGGAACTGTTGGAATCGCCAATCGTCTCGCGTAATGTTTTCAGACGAGTCCAGATTCACGCTGGACTTTCTGGATAGACGTAGACGTGTCTGGAGGCGTCTTAACGAACGTCATGCGACGTGTCACTGCATAGTGTCCATGGAAGTGTCACAGGTCAGGAAGACATAGACAACATACTGGCGCCAATAGTTGTGCCGTTTGCCCTCAATGCTGGTCCACGTTTTGTCTCTCATGAAGATGACGCTCGTGCTCATCATGCACGACTACCTCCAGCATCAAAACATCACCAGAATGCAATGGCCTGTCATGAGTCCTGACCGTTCCCATATCAAGTAAGTCTAGGACATAATCGGCACACGAGTACGCCGACATCAAAGACCACCAGCGACCTCAGCAGAACTGGAGCAGGCGCTGCAAGAGGAGCTGACAAGACTACCCCAGTTGTCATTGGGGGATAGCTTAGGGCCACGCCGTATAAACGAAGGCTTGATCAATCGTTGGAGCATGAACGATTATTGATGAAGTCATCTCACGTTACACGTAGTACTTCCTTTTTCTTATCCATCCATTACCTTCAGTCGATACCACTTTGTATTTCTGTAAAAACGTGTTATTTTCGAATATCCCTACTTTGTTTGAGAGTATTGATCACTGACAAAACAATGTATCTCATGTTATATGCGTACACGTTTTGACTTAAACAACCACTTGATCTTTGACTAGCCTTAGTTTATTGTTTTACTGGGACAAACAATATTATGATTGTGATTCGGTACTAATCATACATGCGCGGTATCGCACTTAGTTCACTTTGCAAGTTTGGGAGACTGGAACATGTACAAAAGTGAGCACCTCACACATAACTATGCACTTAAGGGCGTCTGCCGGCATGATTGTGTATTCTTTGTCTAACACGAAATACCGTTTATGACTCTGAAGGTAACCGAAATATACTGCGCAAAACATACTCCTTACTCAATTCTTTATATGTAGATGATGCTTAATGTGATCTTTAAGAAAATTGTAGATCAAGCTAATGAGGCACTTGAAGGTACTTTAAATGACATGTGTTCAAAACAAAGGTACACAATAAGATAAGAGAAGATAGGATAAGACTTTATTATCACAAGGGAAATTCATATTGCACAGATGATTAGCACTAACATATGAAAAAAGAGAAAATATATGGTATTAAAATATAAAGATTAGAAAGTAAGACACTTACTAATATTACCAAAGGTAAAACATATGGAGAATTGAACACTATCATAGTGACGACAATGCAAGGAATAGTATTTTAAAGTATATGTATAATCGTATTAAACAGATCATCATTTAAAAGATTACTGGCTGGTATGAATGATTTCTAAGTCCAGTCTGCTTTCAGCATGGACATGCGCAGACGGCAACCAGAAGGTAACAACTGATATGCGGAATAAAGCATATGACTGCTGTCATTTAGTATCTTTACGCGCCTTTTTTGTCAATTTGTTGCTCATAAATTTCGCCGATGTGTTGAAATTTGGTACCTCAGATTTTGCTTGCTGTATTTCAAATTTTATGTAGTTGAGATTTATTTTGAAAAGACTCCCGTACCAGCAGTTAACATTACAATCTAACATGATTTGAATAAATGTTCTATAAATCAGAGAGATTATTGTATTATCAAGATTAATACAACCGCTTTTGGCCTTTTTCATAAATATGCTTTGTGTAAGCAGTCCAAGAGAGGGTCGAATCAATAATGGTGCAAAGATACACATATTTTTCAACCAAATGATCATTTTCATTATCAATAACAATAGGCAGAATTTGTGTTTTCTTATTTGCAGGGACACCCGTAGAGGTCACAGATGATTTGATATCATTTACAGTCCCAAACTGTGGTATGTTTACAAGAAAGGATTCTATCCATTTAATCGTTGTTGAATTAACAGACTTGTCAGATAGTTTTTGCACAAGCTAACAATATTCTGATTTAATATTAAAAAACCCCTGTGTAGATGTAATAATTATGTCAGTTAAGTGTGTGTGTGTGTGTGAGTTGCCGCTTTTAACAGTATTCCAGTTATATCGCGGCGTGTCAGCTTAATGTGGGAGGAAAGCCCGAAGTGATGCAGGTTTCAGACGTTTACAACTTCGGTGAAACCAACGAGCACGGGTATGGTGCTGACAAACCTAGAAACATAATCTGGGCGAACCGGGATTCGAACCCACAATCATAGGTTTCTGGCCTAAATACTAGTTATTGTTCAAAGCATTCAACAACGCAACTCTTGTACAGACGAATCAGTCATCACATCTCCCCGGTCATGTGATCAGCTCATGGCCAGGACAGTATTAAGATATTCTTTTGTTCCAAATAATGTTAATATCAATGACTACATTGTAGCGTTACGGGAAGGAAGTTTACACTTATGTCTCAATACTGAATTAGATATTAAAGAAGCGTCAGTGCAATGTGTTAATGATCATTTGGCTGCACAAAAGAATATAATAGGGACATACTGTGTTTTATGTTACAAAACCGTCGAGTGGTTAAACTCTCAGGAAAGGAGTTTCAATACTTGAGGTCCTTTCTGTCCAGGAATTCGCACGGGCTGACACACTTTATCTGTTCAGAAAATGAAATTTAACATATGTGTTAACGTCTGATATAGACACATGTTTACAAAGGTTTTGGAGTAACGGATATAGTCCCGGTTTATTTAAAGTTCTTGATCTGATTAGTTAACAACTTATCATTTATAGTATGGTACAAAGGAGGGAGGGGATAAGTATCTTCAAGTTCTAACATTCAATACTTTACATTAAATATTCGATGAAGAGTGAATGTTGGAATGTTAGTGTTCATGAATTTAAGTGCAAATGTGAATTCCTCAAACACTGACAAGTCACAAGTCACCATTCATATTTGTAATATGTACCATACGGAACCCGAGCTTCCCGAGTGTGTACAAAACACATACTATTTTGAAGAATTCTCGTTCTTTACAGCTACCGAAATTTGTTGGTTGTTGATTCGAAGAACAGATTCGAACCGATTATGATTCTCGGTTTGTGAACACTATGTCCATGCATTCCATCAAACTTGAAAACATCTACGATCTGCGACATGCCTCCCCCAACTTCACACTTCTCGCCGTCAAGTGCTAGTGAAAGAGACATTCTCCCAAAATTAGTAATGCGCTGTAATACAGAGAGTACTATAATAAAATATAGGAAAATGTAAATACTTTCTGTACAATCCATATAACCTTTTATGATTTTGGATCTTCATAACACGTTTCAGTATCACAATTAAGGAAACGTTGATTAGGCGTGCATATCGTATCGATTAGTTTTTCAGTTGAAGCAGTTTTGTGGCGTTACTCATACACGTCCCACCTCTAGCCAGTGGGTTCCCTGTTAAAGGCAGCTTCTTGATCTTGAAGAAATAGACAAACGGGCACCATTTTGGACCTTTAATATACTTGGAAATGTGAACTTCAGTCAATTGGGTACATCAATTTCTTTGCGTTCCAAATAGTGCTCAAATTACTCTGCAACTGTTTCATCAGATTGTGGAATTTAACACAACTAAGATGAAGAAATTTCAATGAGGTCGCCATTTACCAAAGCAACAGCCAATTGTCCTTTCAAATATTCATTTCGTGGCTATAAAAATATGCAACATTGACTGTTTTGTGTATACTGTTACTATTTAACATCGATGATGATGAAAGTGGCCGGATGCCATGTGAACAATTCAAATTGGTATTTCACAAATGAAGGATATTTGGCTGCGGCAACTGTAATCATTCAACCCATCAATGGAGTTCTTAATCATCAGATCCATGCAGATGCCATCTCCGTCAGGGCTCCCAGGAAACCAGTGGGGACCTGTAGAATCTATGACATTCCCATTTAACCACACCCAATCTCCAGATGCCTCTTTCTTCCCTCCAACTTGGAAGTAGTATCTAGGTCCGCCTGAAACCAAAGAATGTTTTGTTTGGGCGAATTACTGGCATTTTCATTTCAATGTCTGAAAGCTGACTTTCCGATGAAACATTAATTTATACAAGCTGAGGCACTAATTTATCCAATTTCAAATCACCTATTTACAGATAAGATCAAACAACATGTAGTGTGTGGCTAACTGATGGCGTCAGTGACTTGGTGTCAACTCAACTTTTAACATTATTTCAGTTACATCACGGCGCAGACGACGTGTCAGTGAGTGTGGTTTAGGCCTCAGCACTGGTGGTATTGGGCCGACCAATCTGGGGATCAGTGTACCCGGGTAGGCAAGAGAGACAACTTTGCACAATGAATTACTGTGTCTTAGACCTCTGCGCCAAAGCTAACGTATTATTAAAGTTTTGAGAATCCTGGTTCCTTTTTGGGAGGCTGGTCCAAGGCTAAAGAGAAACGTCTATGATGATGTCAAAGTTGTAGTATTAATACTGACTCACGATTACATGAAGACTTCCAGTAAGAAGTAGGTGCTACAACGTATGTTGCTATTTCTCTTACCATAGTTCTCAAGGAGTTCACGCACAATACGCTTGTGCTTGTCCGAGGTGTTCAGGATGATAAGGCGCCCAGAATCGTTGTCACAGTCCTTGGTTGCATGTGTACGATTGTTTGATGATGTAAAAATCTTGTAACACAGGGAAGTGTCATTGTCAAACTTGTATCCTTTATTGGAAGGACATGTGCCTAGAATTACCACAAAAAAAACACATCAGTAGGCTTGTCATCATGAGTATTAATCCACGCAATTGGGATACGATGACATGCATTAGCCAAGTCAGCGAGCCTGACCATCCGATCCCGTTAGTCCCACAAGTAAATACTCATTTAACTGGTACAAAACAACATAATATTCCTTAACGGTGAGCTGGACATGATTCATGACATCAAATGGGATAGATACTAGTATTCCTCATACATCTGGAGAGCAAATGATTTTAAATAATTTTTATATTGTTACCATGCAATTTCTGACATGTAAAATATCATCACTCCCACACGTACAATTGATATGTGACACACGTGGTGCATGAAACAAGTAAGGGTATTTTATGAAAGAAACATTTTGGAACAAAATGCAATCACATTTTCACATTGAAATCACAAACTGTTCTGAAGCAGTGACACGATTGTCGAAGTTGAACAACAAATTAAAACAAATCTGATGAAGAAGGCGATCTGCTCACGCCAAGGTGTACATCTAACGACAATTTAATCTTTAATCATAATATACAAACAGCAATATACCACTATGAAGCGGGGTTTTCTGCTTTAATATATTTTGGGGCCTGCATTTTTATAAAATGACACGTGAGTATAACTTTTGGTGGTTGCAGACGCTCTGGTATATTCCCAATGAAGCCACTGACAGAATAACATCGAAATATAAGATTGTATTTTGTTTAACGTTTGTTGTTCTGAAATTGTTCTTAATTGTACAATGCGCTCTTGTCTTCCATGAACAGACACGACTTGTATACTCCGGTTAACTTCGGATATCGCGGATATGATCAGTAAAACGAGTAAGAACAATTTAAAACATGTTCGTATTGTGAAACGCATGCAACATTCAATCGCGTAATTCAGGCAAATACAATATGTTTGAAATCGCCCATCATGTTCATACCGTCTTAGAGTGAAATTAATCCAGCGGTCGGACAAAAGCAAAGTGTGTGGCTTGTAAAGGTAACAGATTCTTATAGACTGTCAATGCTTATTGCTATCAATAACCTGAATGGCGAACAATCCCTTTCTACCAGGGTCCAACCCTGCCACCATATGGAGAAACATGCATGATAGTTACAGTTTCATCAGACCAACGATATAAAAAAGGAGAAGATGTTATAGTGCCAATAATACATTTTAAGAAAATCATGATCAAAGGGACATGTTCCACAAGGTTGAACGTACAAAATTTAAATTGTCACAAAATAGAACATATATATTAAGGGCCACTATTAACTACACATATACCATTCTGAACAACATGCCGATAGATGACCGCATTGAAACTCGATTTCGAACGTCTTGAAGATATTCAGGTTTCGTCATTTATTGAAACAAACTTCAGGTTTTTTGGTCCAGTGGATTGGCCATGACACGAGCTCACCTGACTTTCAGTGATTTCGTTTTCAATATGGCTGCTGTGTATGGCTCTTGACATTTCTGAATACAGTCGATGGGATCACCAAACCATGTTGGCAATTCGCTTGAGTTGTCAATGAGCCATGACGTAATATGAACTGACCTTGACATTGTCCTGTAGGTTCTGACCACTGTGCATCACTCTGACACTCCACTTCTCCAGTGCCACCCTGTAGGATGTAGCCGGGTTCACATGTGTGGTCTGCTTTGGCTGTGTAGGTTCTGTTGCCAGCGACCCTTAGTCCTACACTCGCAAAATGAATTGCTTTTGGTGCAGTGCACTCTATGGCTGAAAGCAAAATTAGTAACATACTTCATGGCTATATTTGTTGTTGCTTGATAAATAGAAACTCAGATTTTTTGCCCATTGTTTAATATAGTTTCGTAACTGGCCTCGATCATAATTACGTTGCTGTATTGAAGCGAGGCTCTTCAGAACAAGATGTCAGAACACCACCTTTACCTGAGCAACGGCTTATAAATACTAACCTTCACAGTGTCCTGTAGGTTCTGACCACTGTGCATCACTCTGACACTCCACTTCTCCAGTGCCACCCTGTAGGATGTAGCCGGGTTCACATGTGTGGTCTGCTTTGGCTGTGTAGGTTCTGTTGCCAGCGACCCTTAGTCCTACACTCGCAAAATGAATTGCTTTTGGTGCAGTGCACTCTATGGCTGAAAGCAAAATTAGAAACATACTTCATGGCTATATTTGTTGTTGCTTGATAAATAGAAACTCAGATTTTTTGCCCATTGTTTAATATAGTTTCGTAACTGGCCTCGATCATAATTACGTTGCTGTATTGAAGCGAGGCTCTTCAGAACAAGATGTCAGAACACCACCTTTACCTGAGCAACGGCTTATAAATACTAACCTTCACAGTGTCCTGTAGGTTGTGACCACTGTCCATCACTCTGACACTCCACTTCTCCAGTGCCACCCTGTAGGATGTAGCCGGGGTCACATGTGTGGTCTGCCTTGGATGTGTAGCTTCTGTCACCAGCAATCCTCAGTATCACAGTTGAATGAGTAATAGCAGATTGAGCTTTGCACAGAATTTCTGCAATGCCAGAGTGTCTTTCTTAGAATATATTCGTGCTTTTGCTCTTTTAATCGTACTTGTTGGATATACAAAAGCAAATATATCATAAATGGTACTTGAAATAAATGTCAGTGTTTCTATTTGCAGTAACACAGACATGACAAGCTTTGGGAATGGCACTATCCGTCCCTAATACCCCGTTCACATGCACAACAGTTACTAACGTAAGTCATTTTACACATGTGTAACTATACATACGTGCGTATATGTAAATGTACTATGCGTTCACATGAAAAGCATCTTAGGTGTGTAAATAAAGTATGTAAATTGTGTGAGGCACACACATTCGTCTGTTCAACACGAAACAGGTTGTTTTCCAATCAAAGTTGAATGAGAAGAGAGTTACTTCACCGAAAATGTTCGCGTGAAGCAACATGTGTTTGATTTCATTTGTACACAAAGTTTTGACTCCTTGAAACCATAAGAAAACACCGTCCGCTCAACTCAACCGTACATACGCATAAAAGTTGGCAACTGTTGACAATTTGGTTGGTTTTGGCAAAAGATATTAATTAGATCATCCTCTTACGTTGACATAAACGTTCACATTGAAACATATACACACACAGTGCAAATTTACATTAACATTTGCACTTGCTCCAGACATGATGCAAATTTGGTCCTGGTATAAATATACACACATGAGTATACTCACGTATGTATTTCTACACACGTATGCACATATACACACATACGTATAGAGGCGCACGTGAACGGGGTATTAGATTTGACCGCGCTAAATCGAATGGGAAAGTGAGCGTACTATTTGAAAAGAAAAACCTTAAATTCTCCATGTAACTACTCACCAAACGGTAAACACATCTTGTTTGTCCTTTGTACAACAGCACATATTTCATTAACCTTGCATGTCCCCCATCTACATGGAGTTGAAGTCTTGTTCTAAAAGAGTGTCAGATACAACAGTGTAGCAATTAGTGGTTACTAGTTTCAATGTTCTCAGTTAGGAATTATCAATAGGTAGGAAGAAAAATATATTCACCAGTTAAACTTTTAACCATGGAGGTTTAAGTCGATGGAGAAGATAAATAGATACGGGTAAAATTAGGAAACATATGATACATGTGGTAAGGCACTGGACTTACCTTTCTATCACTTATGTATGTTGTTCCCTTTTCAAGTACAACTGAGTGGACGTCATAAGCTTTTTTGAAGTTGATGTGACAAATGCGGTCGGTTGTCCTGTAGTTGACAGATTGACACATACGTAACATTAGACACAAAGTTTCACACTGGAACCTATTGGAAACGTGTCGTTTCCAGAAAAGCGCATCTCTTAGACATGCGTTGGGTATCTCCTTGCTGAATGAGGAGTACCCCGATGCTAATTTAGGAGTTGTGGCGGCAATGTACATAAGTATAACTATATACATCGTTCACAGGCAACTGTCCAGCAAATATGCGTAGAATCAGCATGCAATCACCCCTACACCACAATCACCACTGCTTCCACACCATAAAACAATTACAGACGCACGGCGTTAATCAATTTAATGATTTAAATTATAAATATTGGCTAATAGCATGCGTGGGGGCACCAATGTTAGAATTAACGATTTATGCTTAAAATCGAAGTTTTGCTTTTCAGCCTACGGGTTAAAACAAGAAACGGTTATGCATGACGTTACAAGCCTCCCCACCTATTCCTAATGCCCCAAACCACCAGAAACATATGCATGTATCACTGTATAACTTCACCAAAACAGGTGACAGCTGACCTCGCCAATATCTATCTGAATGCCGTCTCATCTAGTACAACGTTTATAAAGAAAGGCACATGCCTCTAGCTTGGAAAATGCATGACCAATGCATGACCAACTTCAGAGTTACATATGTTACAGTCAATGAGTAAAATGACTGAGTTTTCATTTAGGCAATTTTCAAAACGCCAAATATTTTAGTCAGTTCAAAAACATCACATAGAATTTTGCTGGATTGGAAGCCAAACGTTTTTAAGAATATATATTGACTTTCGTTTCTTTCAATCCTATCATTTTCAGTCACTGGGTGATGAAATAGGGCACAAAGTCAGCGATCTATCCCACTCAGCCACCGAGGGGTACTCAAAGTACGTGATCTAGACTACCAGTTGTCGGACTTTCATTTTTGTGGAAGCCTCGGTGGCTGAGTGGGTTAGATCGCTGACTTTGTGTGCTGGCGAATAGGTGCCTCACTCAGGCAAGTGTGGGTTCGAATCCCGGACGGGACTCAACCCCCAAAAAGTACGAGAATCTGTACTTTACTAAGAAAGTGTTATTCCAAATATGACATTTGTTACATTTGACCACTTTCTAGATGGCATTGTGTATTCAACTGTATTAATGAATGAAAACCTAGCAAAGAGCTATATCTTATTTGTGATATACCAGTGTCAATGATATACATATTATTCATGTATGGTCTCTTTGAAACAGTCATAACTGTGTAGCATTGTAAAATCTTGACTGTCCTTGACGAAACTTACACCAGATCACATATAGTGTACATGTGTACAGTTGTTAAAAGCTATATCTACCTATTGTGTACAGTTGTTAAACGTATAATATTTAGGAGTTAAACCTATTGTGTACAGTGGTTAAAAGTATAATATTTAGGTGAGGTGAGGTGAGGTGAGGTGAGGTGGAATTGGCTTAACGTCGCGACCAAGATTATTGCACTTATATAGCGACGTGCATGTATAAGTGTGAGTAGCTGCTTGTACTAGTCCGGACTAGTCCGATTTATAGTGCTAGCCCACTGGGATACCATGCCGCAGTTTAACATGAATACCCCACTCAGACACAGTTTACTGATTCCGAGCCGACCAGTCCTTGTTTTAGCCGCTTAAATGCCGAGCGCCAGACACGGTAACAACAAGTACCATCTTTTAGCGTCTTTTGGTACGACACGGCCGTGGATCGAACCCCGGACACGCAGCGTAAAGTTTCATATGTTAAATTCCGTAAGCCAACGTGAAACGGAAGTTCTTGAGAAACTTAAGTAAGCCTGTCATGGTGTACATCTTCACCTAACGCCGCTTTTATGAGGTGAGACCGCTCATTGAAACGTCAGTCAAAACAAAGAAAAGTGCCAAATGTCAAGCTCTCTGTGGTCCTAAAACTTGAAATACAATCTCTAAGTTTCTTCCATTTCTTTACATATATAGTGTTTTCAGTCTAAATTGTCTACATACTTGAATAATGAATATCTAGTAACAGCAACTCTGCATTTTGGCACCGATAATTGTACATATACTCATATACAATGGCGAGAAAAAAGTACTTATCTATTATAATTAGCTTGTTCTTCGGCGGTGATTCGGTCGTCAAATAGGTTGTTTCAGTCTGAGGAAGATATTGTGATTTGATCAACCAATCAGAATCGTGTAATTCCACATTCGTGGTAGAATGACGAGATAAACCTACTATTTATTTAAACCTGTTGCATATAGATTGTATTGCTTGGACTCAACATGACAAATTCCATTTTTGGAGTGACAGGTTGTAGAAACAGTGACAAAAATGCTGAACTAAATTACTTCTTAATTTTTTTTTATTTAACTGATTTTAGTTACTTTGGCGTTGTACGTATGTACCATTTGGTTTGAAATTAGTAGCAGTAATACATATTCAGAATTACCATCTTCCCAACCCTATCTTCGCATTGACTTACTTCCGTTACCCTTCACTGTCAATGTGCAGGCAAAATGGTTGTTTGATGGGACAGTGCTATTTACAAATTGAATCCGATCTGTAGTTTACATTAACGTGATGAGTGATTTACTGGTGAAAATGAACCAACTGGCACAACCATTGCCAACGAAACCACCTTTCAAGTTTGTCTGACGCTTCCCTGCACGACATGAGAGACTGTTCATATTTTGCAGTCTGTGTTACTTATTATTGTGTATGTTCTAAGATCATGTTTTATAAGCTGTTGTGATCATATGCTTGTGCATTGTACCAGTTCATAACCAAAGACATATGGTAATGTTCTCATAGTGAACGTGTACAGTTATAATCGACAACCACTTAGCTGTCGATAGAGCGACGTATTCATACCCAAGTTGTGTGAAAAAGTGGATTTAGATCTTAATACCTGTTTTTAATGGTAATTTTACCAATCAAAATCAAACATTCTTCAGTGTCATGGTAGAATACATATTCATAAGTTACTTTTTGTCTAGACAAAAAGTATGGATGAAGAAGAGTTGCTTATAAAAAATGTTTATGAATGTTTTTTTATGGTACCCTATTTATCAATATTTCCTTGCAGTTTATGCACTCCATAACCTATCCTAACGATTGATTTATGCCTTTGTACGAGTACGAGTACGAAGTATCTAAACGTCTTAGAATGTGGCTGATTGCAAAATAAGAATGTCGTATTTTGTATATTATCACATCACTTTCATATTGTACATTATCGTTTGTGAAAACTGTGTTTGTATCTAATGTTCATGTCTATTGCTACACATGACGAAAGGAAGCAAAAGAGTTAACAACATTCCAAATGGCCTTGACAACTAATCAGTTATCGATATGAACATAAAATGACAGTGGATCAATGCCTAAATTCATTTGCAGTCGTTCAGTTGGAAAATGCAGATGCCCTATTAGACATCACAACAGTTGCTAAAGGACTGTGTTCACTCCAGTGACTGAAATCAATTCATGTTTAATGCTTTTCAGCGCAACACATGCGCATTCAAATGATATTTTACTTTTCAAGTTGCAGAGACATTATGATAACATTGAGCCCAGTATTCCCCTTTATGTATTGTATGATAGCATTTTGTTGGTGAGACTAGTGTTGTGTGTAATGAAACTGGAACATCACCCATCAGTAATCATTATAAACCAATTACAGCAAAATTAGTATATAGCTTAGACCGGGATAAAAGGTTGCAGATTGGTGAGTGGCAGTTGTTCATTGTTCATTGGTCGTACATTGTATATAGAGTACATGGCCAAAGCCATATATATATACACACCTCTGAGTTGTTTATTCCCTTCCTTTTACACACACACACTCACACGCGCGCGCGCGCATGCACGCACTCACACATACACACACATACACACACACACAAACAAAACAACACACACAGCGTATGTTCTGAATATACGTCAATTTGTTTTCAATGCTGCTGTGGTTTAATGTGCCACGTGAGACTATCGGAGGCACTTGATGGTGTTTGTATGTACAGAGTCACCATTTCATTTGTCCAATACACTCAAATAGTAGGTTGACATGAATTACTTTATTATCATGGATTCAACGGATGTTATATGGTTATGTGGGTGGGGGGCTGGGAGATAAAATATGTTTTCAGCTGCAGCTATAAAACCATATATGTTTCTATTTAAATCTATGAGCCTGAATTTGTACTAACATAATTACATCTTGACTGATACATATTCATGCATAAAGAAATCATACACATTCAACATCAACTGATTAACATCTGCTGAGTTGCGCATCTTGTCATTGAATGAACACGGTCACTGTGTAGCACGTGCAGACCGTGCTTGCGCTGTGCCTTCCACGGTTTGTCCCCCCTACGTGTCATGTACACATTTCTATACAAAATTACATGATAGTTTCTTAAAGAACTTCATCCGTCATGGGTCTTAAATTAATCAAAATTCAGATTTTGTTGGGTACAGGGTATTCATGGTCAAGTACCGTATTGATGTTTCATACACTTTTCTGGATTTCGAGTTATTTTTCAATTCATCGTTCTCATTTGGAGTCAAACGGACTGTACCTTGTTTTGCTACCGTTCTTGTAACAGAACATGACAGACCCTGCTTCAACAAGATAACACAAGGCCCCATACAACATCTTGCTTTGGCCAGACTTATCACCCATAGAACCCTTGTGGGAACACCTTGACTGTCAAATAAAAACACGACCAGGTTGCCCTTATAACAAGGATCAGTCAGCACAGACGCTCCGAGAAGAATGGTGTGAAGTCCAATTTCAACTTATTATACGTATCCAACTTCTTCTCGTCGTTGAGTTGGACCCCGCATTGATTCCCGTGGTGGGCATACACAACACTCAAAGACAATTGTGGAATTCTGAAGATTTAAAGGAGTTTCATGTCCTGATTTCAGGTTTGATGATCGAACAACTGACCCCATCTTTCAAACTAGACACTATATCGTCTTTATTGTTTTCATTCATGTTATAACTTGTAATGATGTTGATATATAATTCATGCATTTGACAATACAAGTATGTTTATGTTGTATTGTTTAAATTCCGCTTAATGGGTATTTTACATGACAGTCAACAGCTGTCTCAGTCATATCACAGAAGGACAATTGAAGTCAATGGCCTTATCCAAGGATACGACACCTGCTATGCCCTCTTGAAAGGGAAGATTTGAGTGAGTGAGTGAGTTAGGTTTAACGCCGCTTTTAACAGTATTCCAGTTATATCACAGCGTGTCATCTTAATGTGGGAGGAAAGCCCGAAGTGGTGCAGGTCTCAGACGTTTACCATTTCGGTGAAACCCACGAGCAGGTATGGTGCTGACAAACCTAGAAACCTAATTGTGGCGAACGGGATTCGAACCCACAATCATAGGCTTCTTGCGTGCCCAAGGGATGCAACTCTGCACAGCGAATCGCGGAGCCTTAGACGACTGGGCCACCTGTGCTGTTGGGAACATTTGAAATGATTATTAATAAGTAAGTGTTACAGGCATACTGTCTATCATGCTCATGCCTCGATGTCAATGATAACGTCTTTGTTCTATAATACTCAGTATTTATAAGAATGACCATGATGCGGTCGAGAGTGAGTGAGTGAGTGAGTGAGTATGGTTTTACGCCGTTTTTAGCAATATTCCAGCAATATCACACCAGAAATGGATCATTGTGCCAATATGACATCACCTTGCATTAACCCTTTGACTGGTCAAATTGTTGAGCTCTTTGTAGACTTTGAAACCATCCTTGAGCTATGTGAAGCTCAAGAGGGTATTGTTATACATAATTTTACTAAAGTAAATGCAGACTGTTTGTTGCGATGTAAGGTTTGTCTTGACAGAACAATACTGGTAAAGTTATGGCGAAATGTATGATTTATTGTCAATGTTTTTTCGGATATTATGTAAACGACGTCATGTATATAAAAGTAATTCTCAGTACAATATTATAGTACTTAGCTGGTCTAGAAAAGTTATTACTAGTTATACAATCACTTAACTAACACCTGTCTAAAAAATCACAGTCTCCGATAACAGATTTCTTTTTATGTGTCATCATATATTACATTACATTACATTACATTACATTACATTACATTACATTACATGCACATTATAAAATAAATTATATTACTTAATTAAATTTATATTCAACTTGATCATCCAATATTCGTTTTATCTATGCAGATCTTAGCAATACCCGTGGTATAGTTACATGTTACTGCCGTCAGATGCAGATCTACAGAAACTATAATACCCTAGAAAGGGCTAATCTATACTTCATGGGACAGATACTCTGTCTAGTGATTGTTAGTTTTAAGCTGTTATATTTTAAGCGAATAGGCTTAAATGTAGTTTAAAATGTTGTACAAAATGCTAAATATGATTGAAACAAGCAAACGAAGTTGTCAGAATGTCAAAATAAAATATATGTAATCGCTTTTGCAGCGGGATCATGAAGCTCCTTTGACCATCAAAAATAAATAATTCTCAATTGTGTCCTTATGTATTTCATGTTCTTATCGATGACTAAATATTTGCTTATACTCGTATATCGTTTAGGAATGTTGACAACTTCAACTTTCTAAATATAGATACTAGTATTCAATTAGACAAACCTTGTTGTCAGCATCAGGTTCTCTGGGTCTCATCGGACACACCCCAATGCCAGATTGCATAGCTCCTGTGTAGATGTCATCGTAACCTAATGCTGCAAAGCGAAAGAAAAGGTGTATTTTTTGTGCGAAACACCTCCTCAAAGGGTTATGTAATTATGATTGCATATGTTAAGGTATGTGGATGACACACACATCTTTGACATTTGCATAAGCAAACGGAAAGCAAACTTGACCATATATAATAAGAAACCGTGTATTCATTAGATTCAACATGCTGTCATATCAAAAAGTCGAACAAGAGGAAAACATACAACATGAAGTATTTGATACAAATAGCTACTGGTGAAGTTTGTGAATGCGGTTCCTATCGCATTGCATTAATTGTTTTAGTCACAAATCCGCTCTACTTATCTCACTGTCAGTTTATCCGGGGCTAGTTTGTCTCTCTCCCGCCAGTTCATATAGGAACCAACCCACTGATATATGAGCGAAATTTACCATAACGGTCCTTTTCAGGAAAAACACAGTCATATGACACAGTTGAACCAATCAACTCAAATCGAAAGGGTGCACGGAAATCACGCACGCACGCACGAATACTGTGTTAGCGTTGGGCGTCTCAACGTGCGTGATTCCCGTGCACCCTTTCGAGTTGAGTTGATTGGTTCAACTGTGTCATATGGCCCTGTGACGCAGGGGTAGCATTATGCAGATGGCTGTTTCAATGAACGCTAGCTCGTTCCACCCGTGACGAACAGGTCTGGTTGTTGATGAAATATAGTGTAGCTAAATAGACAGATTTTGTATTCATGCACCGATTGTCTTTAAATGTAATATCCAGTTATGTATGACTGTTTAATAATCTCATACCAACTTTGACTGGAGTAGGTCCGATAGTTTTTCAGATATTGTAGTTAACGTCGGTACGTTAAATTACATTGTTTTACACAACCATATTTATTGACATAGTCATTTGGGAGACAATTAGATACATTGATGTTACACAAGCATATACATGGACATTGAATACATTGACATAATTACAATAGCATCGTAGTTAGAGTTGATACATGTATACTGGACAAGGTTATTCATTAACACCACAGACATCCAAGTGAAATATATTTGTATTGACCAAGCTTAATTATGATATACACATGGACACATTGGACATTTTAACGTCTTTTGGTATTGACATTGCTCTCTGGGCGGACGCTCTACCACTAGACCACGGAGGAGCGACATAGAAGGGACCTAACTCGTAATAGCCATTGGTGGCGCTACGATCGAGCCCAGAAATTCCAGCCTAGTTCCACTATGTGTATCCATAGGAATCTTTCCATGTCTGTCTGTCACCGAACTGATCGTTATCGGCGCATGCTTCAAAAGAAAATCCTTTCAACGATATTGATTTTGTAACGTACCGAGTCCCTTGTATATATCGATACAAATTATCTATTGTAAACATCGACACCAGTTTGTTATTGATGATGATATTATTTCAGTATAACCTGTTCTTGCAGACAGTCACGATAGAAATCACTCGCTATCATATATGTTGTTAGTAATTCGAATCTATTGATCAATAATTCTGTTTGCGGAGTTCACTTCAATCGTTTCGGAAGCTTTGTCATATACAGGTCTATCAAAAACATACATAGCTGCATGCATGTACTCTGTTGTTTTATGTTTATGTTCGATATATGGAAATTGTGTTCTGTAAATTGTTGTTTATATCACCAAGTTATGTTACATAAATGTATACATGTATAACCAACCAACCAAACCAACCAAACCAACCAACCAAACAAAAAGGATTGATTGGTTTGAGCATATACAAGCGCACTCAAGTGCGTTTGGCAAAAATCAAATGTACGTTTGGCCAAGTGATCTCGCGTACTTGAATAAGGAATGCGAAATCTGAATCTATTGATTTTTATTATTATTACATTTTCTAAAGGCAGGACATGTATCCATGATCAATATTATTGTGCCACCACTGTAAGTATAGGTTTGAGTCGGTGGCAGTTGCAAATAACAGTAACGAAAGTCAAATAAATTCAGGCCAATATGTAATTTAATTAAGCGAACAATATTTCACAAATATTTTTTTGCTGAGAAGTTTAAAACTGAGCAAAATGATACAGGAATATTCCAGTCGTGTTTTCGGAACCTTAAAAAAACCAGCAATTAGAGGAATATTCGCTATTCATAATTGTGATAGAATTTAGGGTACCTTACTTAGATTTATACCATAAGATACCTGGGAATTCAGGGTACCTGCTTGTGATATATGGCTATACATATGTGGGTATGTGGGATACAAGGTTGAGATATAACTTAGGGTGGGTATGTAAGGTACCTGGTTGTGATATTTCCGGGTATGACAGATGACTGTGATATGTTATACCTCTTTGGATATGCTGGTGCGTAAATTATCTGACTGTGACATATACCTTTCCGTTTGTGGGTATGTGTGCGCGTTTGTTGTTTAACACCGCACGCAGCAATGATGTCCTAAAAGTTGAAAGTCGTCGCATAGCATAACGTCATTTATGTCTTTGTGGCGGTTGGGTAGCCTAGTGGTTAAAACGTTAAAAGCGTTTGCCAGTTACGCCGAAGACCCGGGTTCCATTCCTTACACGGGTACAATGTATCAAGCCTATTTCTGGTGTCCCCCGCCGCTGATATTGCTGGAATATTGATAAAAGCGGCGCACAACAATGCTCAGCTACTCACAATCACAAACTCATTCATGCCTTAAAGTTTAAATAATCCTGAAATTGCCTTGCCGCAGAGGATAGACCTGCCAAGACTATTTGCCGCAAGGTGAGCAAGGTACGTGACGTCATTATGACAAATGTGCTTTGTTTCGAGTGAACTGAAAGGTAATCATTCAAACTATAATTGAAACAGAAATTTAGATCCGTGCATTTGCCACCTCCGTCAGGTTGGCGTTCCCATCAACGCGAGTTCAACCACTCTTTCAGATGCCTCATCCATATTAACCATTTCAAGGGTGTGTAGCAATGTTCTTTAAACTATAAAGTCATTGTATTATACCATCGTGGCGTCATAGCAGTAATGACGTCATCAATTAAGAATTGACTTTCACTTTGTGTGAGCTCATTTGAGTATGTATGAAGGTTCAATGAACTCACACAAAGTAAATGTATTTTTTATTTCACGACTTGATACCTCGAAGGATCTTCATTTAGTACGTGTGGTTTCTTGTTTCATGATCCACAATAACATGTTTTGTAGTTTGATTACAACAAATAGATTCAATTTATATCATCATCAGTTAGGAAAGGTCTTACCCAGTAAATAAGTCACAGTAACGGCGCGTCGTAATACATTTTCCGAACGTCAAAATGGAAAGTTATATAATGTAAACTTCACATTAAACAGTGTAATGTAACGTTATATATTTAGAGATACAGGTTATAATCTATTTGGTAAAAACATTTAGAACACTTTTATATACAAATGGAAAATGATGTTTTCTGTAGGAGGAAATATTGCTCCACTTAAGGTTTATTTGTTTTATTATTTAAATATTATTAACGATTACCATGATGACGCATCAAATGCCTTCATTATTGATCCCTACTTTCATTTCAGATAGATTGAATTATTATAGAGTTTATCTTAGAACGGCGTATGTTCCTTTTTGAACTGCGGCGCCTTAGACAGATGGTGGTATCAGTAAGAAAGATTTGGTATTTTATTGTTTCTCGCATCATTCTGTTCTGACAATAAGGTTCTGTTTCCGGTGGTTTTCAGAAGGATAAGACATTGCTTGTCTGCATCTGACCATGTAAGTAGCGTTGTAAAAGATCTTGTAGCACGGGGTGGTAGAAAGGATCAGTATGTACCCTGCGTTGAATGGACAGTTACTCAGTATAAAAAGAATATTAACGATTGGTTTGATGAAATAAGACATTTTTGGGCATCAGGTATATATTTTACAGGTTATTTATGTAAGGAATCGCTTAATGTGGATTTGACCATTATTTTCGATACAAACATTTATAAATGACGTAATACATGGATACTCATACGATCTGATAAAACATGAACGAAAACGTTGAAACATATATTAATATATTTAATGTAAATCTACATTTTTCAAGTGGAGAAAACAGTTAACTGATTCTTTTATTACACTTCAGCCCCAAGTTACATGTATTTTGGGGCGGAACGTTGTAATCAAATATCAAGTCTATTGGAATAATTTGTTTAATATTTCAAAGATGAGTTCAAATCTAAGATGGATAAATACATATTTAATATAAGCAAGATTTCCAAAATATACGCACAGAATAAAAGATAAAGACACACATTTTGATGACACTGAGAAGATTCCTTGGTACAAATATTGATTAGTACAATCAGATAATGTCAACATTTTGCTCAGTCAAAAGTTAACTCAAATGAACGTTGCTGAAATGACAGATCAGATATCCTGACACCACTGATCTCGTCGTTGGCGGTGTTGCTGTGTCAAAAGGATACCATGAACATGTCGTCTGGTAAAATGCCTGCCTCGCTTATGCAGACCTGGTATTGCTGTTGATGTGAAGTGTGCGGTGGTCGTCAGTTGCCGTAGGTGGCGTACCCGTATATGCAACGTTCCTGGGAGGGAGGTTGTCACCTGATCTGGGTCGGTCACGTGTTGTCCCGTGTTGTTGATATCGGTCCCACAGTCTTGTGACAGTGCATGGGGACACACTAATCGCCCTAGCAACGGCTGATCTGGATTCCCCTGCTTCCAAACGGCCGTTGTAGTGGCATTTGATGGCGGTCTACAGTCTGCGAAATACAGGTGCACTTTTATACTGTTGGTGATCGTGTTGCACGTGCAGAAGAGGCTTATGTATTGGTCCCATGGTTTGCACGTGGCTGCGCTTTGGCGAATCTGCACATTTCTTGTCTGAAGTTTCCAGGGACTGCGTTTTTGTAACTGTAACGATGGGAATATGCTTGGTCTTTCATGACATTATAATTTCAAATGCTGTATCACTAAGCCGACTGTTTTGACTTTGAATACCGAATATATCCCTTTTTTCTTTGTTTAATGAATATATCTGGGGACATTGATTTTCGAAGTCATCTGACCAATTTCAAACACGAAAAAATGCCAAATGTTTTAAATATGAAATTTCTCAAACAATTTGTCTGTTCCTTAAAAGTTACATACTTTAGTGTAAACAGTATCACAAACCTACTTGTTTGTGATCTTAAGTATTGAGTTTAAATAATGTTATGTGCTGTGGCAATAGTTTGGCAAAAGAGGCGATCGAATAACTCTGTACAAAAACAAAAAAACTGTAATATGACATAAACGAGTTATGCACAATAACCTTCGCAGTGTAGGTTGAGACCAGTGTCCATCACCCTAACACTCTCCAGCCCCGCCCTTCTGGATGTAACCGGGTAGTTCTGAACCATGACTGTGGAATATATGTTACCTTATGAAACCAAAATCAACCTAAATTATATAAAAGCAATCTAGCCAGCTCTATTCCACAAATCAGCACCAGGAAAAATAATTCTTGGGGTGACTATTCCCTATTTTGCACCTTTTCTTGCTCACATAGTGTTCTTATTTAGAATTATATGCACTCTGTAATGTAATGATTTAAATGAATAGCAAGTAATGATCCATGGTCACTTGTATAAAACTCATGGCTTCTTTTATTGTTAGGACTATATGACAACACCGTCAAATTTGTAAAGTCCAATGGTGTGTGGACTTACTGTATTACACATACATATGCATACACATATATACAAATGCGTTCAGATTCAGATTCTGTATAACAGTACGTGGGGACAAAGGCCTACAATAAATCAAATGCATATAACATATCAATATATTACACGAATATCTTATCCATTTTATTATGGTTCCTCATTGATAACATCTACGCAAAATTTGGGGGTAAGACATTCAGGCAAGAAAAAGGCATCCCCATGGGCACCAATTGTGCTCCACTTATTGTGGATCTGTTTCTTTAAATGGATCGGAATTTCTGTTCGGATTGGCAAAGTTAAATCAAGGACATTTGGCCAAGACGTTTCGCTTAATCTTCAGGTATAAAGATGATCTGATATCGTTCAATAACAATCAAATAGCCAATTCCCTTCCACTGATTTACCCTCATGAGCTTTAAGTAAAGACTAGTGAGACCGCCTCATACTTAGATTCATGCATAAAGATTCAGAGTAACAAAACACTCTCTACAAGACTGTAGCACAAGAGTGATGACTTCAACTTTTGTGTTGACAATTATCAACTATCCCTCCAAGTCGAGCAATATTCCATTAACTCCAGCCTTTGGTGTTTACATTTCACAACTTTCAAGGGGCGGCATACGACTCTTGCTCAGAAGTTGTTTGATCAATGTTACACCATTTAAGGCCTCAGTAAAGGTTTCCAAGTTTTATGCTACTACTAGACATATGGTGGAGGATATTTCCAAATTTGACGCATCCGTGACTAAAATGATGCCCGATGCAATTCCCTTTTTGACTTGTACCATACGTTCTCGTGTTTTTTTTCAGATGAACAATTGACTTGTTAAGATTTATCACCATTAATATGTTCAAAATAAGTCGAGACTGCATCGTTGGACTGACCATTCATTTCACTGGAAAATACCTGACGGTACTTTGCACAGTATTTCTAGAATGTCACAATGCATTTGAGCATACAGTCATATTTATTGTGTGCATTGGTTACAAATAGAAAGCTTAAAGACTGATACTATATTATTAATCATTCATTAATTGCAGCAATATCCGCCTTGCATTTTTCAGATTTGTCTTTCTTGTAAAACATTCGTTGTAATAATATCACGCAGATTCGACTTAGCTGCTCTCTTTTGACTACGATTTAGCTGTCGCTTATTTGACCACACACACACATGCACGCACAAACGCACACACGAATTGTGACTATTCATCGTAATAGTGTATAGAGGAGAAGTATACGTAGCAATTATGCATTAACAAATTGCTATGCCTTAACTTTAGACAACCTAATCTACTGTTCAGAAATTACGAGTAAACTTCATACCACAACGGTCAACACAACTTGTATGTAGAACTGCAGGACTTATGTCATCGACCGCGCATGTACTCTATCAACACGGAGTTTAAGTCTTGTTCTGAAAAAGACAAACATTCAAATACAAGAATGCAGTAATATATGATTCCTAGTGATAATCCTGTTGCAAAGACATCAAAAAGGTAAATGATAATGAAAATAGAAGAGACTTACCTTTGGAAATTCATAATAGATGGAAAGATTCAACCATATGCAATACAGTCAAAGCAATTGGAACCATCAACAGTAATGCTAATAATATTAGATTTATCCGACAAAAGGCCGCATTGCCAAATCGAATCTGCTTGAACCATCAAGATATTCCATCTGAAACAATATATGCACATAGTGGATTCGTGTTAACGAACCTTCACTGAGGTAAAAGTATTTGACTTACCTCTCAATCACTTATGTATATTGTTCCGTTTTCAAGTGCCACGAGGTTCAAGTCATCAGTTTTCTTGAAGTTGATGTGTAGTTGACAAAGCGACACAAACGTAATTTCACATATAAAGTTTCACACTGGAACCAATTAGAAGCGTGTCGTATCCCGAAAAGAACTCCTTTTCATGTCTTAGCAGTGTCTTATTTGTTTCATTTGAATACGACAAGACACATCAATATTACTATAGACATAACGATAACAGAAGAACATATATTGTCCTTTTCCCAAAGCAGGTATATATCAGTATATGTATAATAAACGGCCACAAATGCCCATTATATTCGAATGTGCAAACACACGTAAATGCATTCTCGCACCTTAAAAAGCTATTTATGTCAATCAATGTAATATATGTTTTAGATGTTACACTTACAACTACAAAATAATCATTCTTGCATAACGTAAAGTAATTCAAGCAGCCTGTTGTGTAACATCAAGATTAAACTTTGTAAACATATACGAATTGAAATACAGTCTTATTTTTATGTAAACCAATACAGTGATATTTATGATTCATTTGGGTTTTCCATACGGTCATAGGACAATCACACTGAAATCAGATACCTTTTCTTTGTCTGATGGCACACCCTTCATAGGAGTCCCGTCAGATGTACCCTGAGCGAACTGTGACAGCCTAAATAAAATTGAAGGGAGTGTATGTTTTTTTATACCAATCAAATGACAGCTTTCTTAACACGGGGGCCTTGAACGTCGCTTCAAGTGTGTGACAGTAAATATTGCTTGAAGCCGCCTCAAAAATATTGCAGCGTTGCGCAGCTACAAGCGCTGTTTTAGTAATGTTTGGTATAAACAATGATAACCACAACAAAAGAAAATTCTGATCTCGTAGTTTGAAACATGAGACACACCCACAATATGTCACCATATTCAAAGTTTCTGCTGCAGATATTTCTTTACCACCTGTTCCCGATTCGGACATTTTGATTTGAACTGGTCTACAAATGTTCCCTCGTTCAGAAAAGACAACCTGCCAGGCTGTAGATCAAACATCGAAAACAAAGCGAAGCCAGTATTATTTTTTCGTTCGTTTACGTTCTTCGGATATGCTGCTCTGAATGCTTAGTTCGCTCGTACGGAGAATTTGGGGCCTGGTCGATGATTAGCTGCTCAGAAAGTTCATATGATAGACCTCCTATGTATTTTGCCAGATCTACAAGCAGAAGGTAAGACTATCAGGGTAAAAGAGTTTACTGAATTGGGTTTAAGGATGTCCTATGCTTCACGAAAAGATGTGTAAATCATTTCGTGCCTGATTTCAACCTTGATTTAAAACTACGATATATACACGTCTGCATTTTTCAATATCTCGTATAAATGAACTATTTGGATGTTTCCATTTAATGATAGTAATAAAGCATTCGTAAAAGACTGAGGAGAAAGTTGCGATCACCGAAAACTTTTAAAATGTTGTTTTTGGTATTTAATACGTAATTGTGTCATAATCTCGGTAATATGATTTTTTTGTTTGTTAATTAACGCCGGTCTGTTAATAATCGAGTCTGATTAATATCATGAGCATCGATCCACGAAATTGGGATCGATGACATGCATCAACCAAGTCAGCGAGACTGACCACCCGATCCCGTTAATCGCCTCTTACGACAAGCATAGTCGCCTTTTACGGCAAGCATGGGTTGCTGAAGACCTATTCTACCCCTGATCTTCACGGCTCCTCGGTAATGTGAAAATCAAACGTCAAACAGTAGAAGGTAAAGAAGGGCAATTCATTCAATATTTTAAATAATATTATTATTAATTTTCAGCTTTTATAATCCGAGTTTGTATATAAGTCCATTAAATATTTCATGCATCAACATTGTAACGATTTAGTTTTTATATGACGTAATCATCTGAATTAAAATTATTTACATTGGCGAGTAATCGGATCCTGCTGTAGAATAAACATTTTTGATTGGAATAATCAGCGGTTTCTTTGAGTACATCAACGCAAGAGTATATTGGATTGAAAATCCAATTTCCTTGTATAAGTCAATCGCCTTCTGGTTCTCAGCGAAGGAATTCACTTCAATTGTGTTTCCATCGGATACTTTGTCAAGCATCGTTCTAATAAGTTCGTGCCCTACGTCGTCAGTATCTGCATACGTTGGGCAGAATTCCCAAACTTTATTGGCTCTTTTCAGGGCGCCATAACCGATTACGTCTCCAGAACCACATGCCAGCGCCACGAAGACAAAGGTTGCGTCTGCAATGATGAATCTGTGAAACATAGTAGTTCTCTTTACCGGATGTATCCGTGCATCGTATTTCTCTAACCGTTCCAGAAGGACGTCAGCCAACGGAAGTATGCGAAAACCAGTCCCCGGTAATGGTGGAAGCATTTGGTTGGTTTTCTTCAAATACAAACTGTGAATGTCATGTAATGGTTTGAATGTTGTTAGATTAAGCTCAGGCTTAAGTGCGGTGATAAAGGCATTTTTATCTTGTACCCCTGCTAATAGTGCACTTTTCAGTTTCATTCCAATCCCGTGACCTCTGTGTTGCTTGTCGACAACATACATTCCACCCTGACAGGTTGTGTTGTCATCCAGGGTGAACATTTTGATGCAACCTAAACGTGAAAAAACAACCGAATTCAGAATTGTGTGAGTTCATGTATGTGAGTGAGCAAGTTGAGTTTATCACCGCTTTGGACATGATAACAGTGAGTGAGTGAGTTGGGTTTAACGCCGCTTTTAACAGTATTCCAGTTGTATCGCGGCGTGTCAGCTTAATGTGGGAGGAAAGCCCGAAGTGATGCAGGTCTCAGACGTTTACCACTTCGGTGAAACCCACGAGCACGGGTATGGTGCTGACAGACTAGAAACATAATCTGGGCGAACCGGGATTCGAACCCACAATCATAGGTTTCTGGCGTGCCTAAGGGACGCAACTCTGCACAGCGAATCGCGGGGCCTTAGACGACTTGGCCACCCATGCCCCCGGACAGGATAACAATGATATCAAGTGGCGTCAGTTTAGTTACTGTGGGATTTTAGCCAATTACCACTATTTGGTGAAACCTAAGCACGTGTGTATGGTCCTTACAAACTTAGAAACATAAACAGAGCAAAATCTTGGATTCAAACCTGCGATCATAGGTTTCTGGCACTTCTAAGTGACGCAACTCTGTAAAGCAAATTGCTGCCTTAGCAACATCATTCACTTACACATTTTACATATTTGTTCTTTTACAAAATAGTAGGGGATACTAGGGAAGAACCTAAAATGTCCACAATTATAAGGGATATTAGTTTCTAGTAATAGTTGAATGAAAATAATGAACGTATTGGGAACATATTGCAACTGGTAGTGCAGTTTGACACTAGATGTTATGACCGCAAACGATCTTGAAGGACGATAAGGGTAGGTTGGGAAATTGCCATTTTTGGATCAGTAGTGCGTAACAATACCATGATTTGTTAAACATTCATTCACTGGACGACGAGGTATACGGCGTTTGAGTCTCCCAATGGCGATTTGAGGTAGTCTGTCCCACTCCTCTCCCAGCGCCTAGCCAAGTTCAGCTAATGTGGCCAACGGCCTATGGCGTTGACGCACACGTCTCCATATCATGTCCCAGACATGTTCAATGGGGGAGTGAGTTTGGGCTCACTGCTTTTACATAACATTGTATGGATGTTTTGCTGCTGGAGGTGAGCATTAATGACGATTCGTGCACGGTGAGCACGGGATACACGCACACGCATTGCAAGTGGGACAAAAAGGGCGTCAGTATGTTGATAAATAGTACTGTCCAAACAATAAATGAAATCAAGTGAACCACAACTGAATGATAAGAAGAATCAATAAGATTGACAGAAATAATACGCCACAGAGATTAATCGACCTTCCTTGAAAGTGTCAAATCAGGAATGCAACCCCACGCACGTGTTTGGCGCTACTGCGTGAGGCACGTGCAAACTATAGGATGTGTGTTTGGTGTTAACTTTCAAAGTCATAACGTTCTTGCATGTTTGTCGTCTACGCTAATCCTTGGTCTAATACTTGGTATAAACATTTATATTTCACGATCCCCTACTTTTTTGGAAGAGTATAATTATGGTGGTTGTTTTAGCTTAAAGTGGGAGGACACCGGTTGAAGAGTTTTTGCACTCTGGTGTATCCAACTAGAACGACATGGTGCTGTCAAACCCATAATAACAGCAAATCCGGGTATGATTAAGGTACGCAACCCTGCACAATAAACAGTAACAGTAACTTAGATGCGGATGTCTGTCTGGTAACCTGAATATAATGTTATTACAATAAGTGGAAATACAGTAACTGTCATGAGCACAATACTCCGTGATGGTAATTAAGCCTGCCATGCACCTACGATATTCCCTATAGCTGCATAATGACAACTTTCAATTGAATTGATGAGCAAGCTGTTTGTTGAAGCCACATTTCAATAAACCCATTGAAGTTGGTTATTTGTGGAATAAAAAAAACAAAAAACAACTAAATTATCATTTGGGTTTTTACATTTTTACATACCTGACAATACCTGCACCGTAATGATTAAATGCACATTACTGAGCATTCTTAAATGTGTATTTAAACGTCTCCGTTCTACACACAAAGAACACTTTGAAGCGTATAATGTGCTTCTAATTTTAACGTGTACTAGACAATGTGACCACTGTGCATAGAATATTCATTTCATGCATTAAAGTAACAGTAACAATAGCTTAATATCGCTGTACATTAAGCGGATCAAGGCTACGAAAACACTGCTGTAATATGTGTGATTACAAATTGAACTATGCTATAATTGAATGAGTGATACGAATATACGAGCAATATTGCGGGAGAGGGCACCAGAAATGGTCTCCACATATTTTACCCATGTGCAGTATTGAATTCGGACCGTCAGCCACCAGATTAATCCACCTGATTATTGATTTTTAAAACTAACAGTACACAAAGGTACCACCAATGCTCAGTTAATCATTGAGGTAGCTTTAACTCACCAACGATCCTGCCGTCACTCCTTTCTGCCACCCACCAATCCGAGGGGTTGATGTCGTAACATTTTAGCAGATAGGGGAGTGTCTTGGTCCATCCTTCTTGTTCAGCGAGGCCAGCGAGATGTTTCACTTCAGACCGGCCAAACAGACGCCTGATCACAACACCGGCCATGGTGGTATGTTGAAAACAGTCTGACCCCTTCTGGTTCACACAACAGAGATGAAAAGATCTACGTTATCACAAGAATGTGTTTGAATGATTTGCACGGACCAGTGTGTTGTGGAGGTTGTGGCTAAGCCGTGTAATTATGCTGGTATGTAGGCTGGTAATGGCGTTGTCACCTGTGACAGTATCGTGTTAGTGGTTGTCAGGTCGCAGCCAATCATATTGGGATCGTCCACAGAATACGTGCGCCCTCTTTTCACAACTGCGTTTGTACACATTTTCATGACGCCTGTGACTTCCAGAAGTGTGGTTAGTTGCATATCAAGGGCTACCCTTGGGATTGCTAAACACGAGGGTAGAGACTAATTTAAAGGATAAAAGTTAGACAGAGAGGACTGCTTAATCAAGCTTAGAAAAAAAAGGATCAAATGTCGATTAAACACACTAACTTGTTAATATGTAACATGACTTAAGAACATGTCTTACAACTCAATTGACCCAAAACATGGTCGAATTGAGACCATGCAATGTTCGGTTTCGTGCAGGTTATCGTAAATACCGCTCCAGAAATAAATACCAATCAAGAATGAAAATACACCTAAGATAGCAATAACTTGCAGATAGTACCAGTGGCTATAATGGAGATGTGTCCGTTGCGAGTAAAAAGATACGCAAACTGTTTAAGGTTGAATTTTAAGACTTTCTGTTCAATGTAAACATGAATAGATGCCAAAATTGTTTGATTAACGTTTGCGATTTCTAAGGAATTACCATAAAGTATAGAATTGAGGTTGTGTACCATGGTATAGCAGAATGAATTTGCTCTTATGGTACCGTAATTTTGAACAAATAATGAGCAGTACTCTCCTCGCATATGGAACCTCAGGAACAACAAGGGTTTTCAAAGCTGGGGGCATTCAAGTTACTACATCCGAGACCAAGTCGCGAGGGAACGATTTGACATATTCTCGATCCGTACTCCAAGCTAATTATTCTGTGTTTAAATCATCAGTTTTGTTACGGATTCGTTTAACAGATCCTATGGAACCTGCGTTGGTCAAGTTTCCTAAATTGATCCATAAGTTAGTTAAGTGGCAGTATTGCATAGCGAGTACAGTAAACAACGTTTATAACGCACACGCTTACAACGAACTGGTATTTTGTTGCTGTATATTTTATCATAAGTGATTAGTGGCCTCATAACCGTAGTTTACTGTAATTGCTTAAAGTGGAAGCGCACTGAGGAACGAGATTAGAAAGATAATCGGGATTTAGTTTATTTACCATTTTATAGGAGGGTATCATTTTAAAATTATTTCGTCGTTTTCGTAGAGATTTAAACTTCCTTATATTTTTTCCACTGTCGCATCGTGGAATCCCGCAAATTCTTCTTAGAGCATGCAGGTGACGTTTTTGTAACATTGGACGCTGATCTATAGATGCATTGTCCCATATATGACGACAATAATCACATGTTTGCAAGAAGAATGATATGTACATCGTCTCTAGAGTTTTTCGAGATAAAATATATGAACTCCTGGACGTACGGACGGAGCGCTTTTGAAAAACTTCGCCGAATTTCATTGTGTTGAACAAAGAGATACAGTAGTCACGAAATAGATATTTAAATACAGTTACCATGGAAAAAGAAAGAAAGAAATGTTATTGAAATATTGATGAAAAAGACGTCTTGGTAGTCAATTTCTGAAGTGACCATTGCAAAGTGTCAGCATGGTATCTACATCAGGATAACACTCAACAAGACAACCATATTCGGTTGGTGCATCTATGGAACCGTTACCCAACTGCCACATTAACATTCCTGGGTTGAGAGCAATTAGTGGCAGAACAGTACATAATTTATGCATCATGTCATGTATTCATTTACTTGATTCATTACAACACAGAACATGTGCATCTATTGTGCATCATGTCACGTATTCATGTTAAAAACATACGCTGAACGGCAAAAGAAACGTCACTTCTGAAAATACTCATAAAACTAAACAGACACTGGCAGTTACATGTTCTGTGGTCAATAAACTCATTTATCGTTCTACTGCTTCTTTTTCGTTGCCTTAAAGTCCATTCAACAATTGAGTTTAAAATGGAGTGTTTTGCCCAAACGCAGCCTGCAAAAGTGCAATGGGACTCAGTTGCCGAAAAGTCTTGTCAAAAACATGATGCACGTGCATATCGTGGATTGTATGGGTATTAAAGACACCCAAAACTGTTAGGCTGGCTTTCGTTATTTCGATTCATCAGCCATGCCAAGATTATCAGGAAATGAGAGACAACAAGCGATCGGAAGACTGCAAGCAGGCCAGAGTGCACAGGTCGTTGCAAATGCATTCAGTGTCAACGTCAGAACGATATATCGTTTGCAACATCGCCACAACACCACCAACACCACCGACGACCGACCGCGTAGTGGTCGTCCTAGAGTCACTGCTCCCAGACAAGATCGGTTCATGATACGCCAACATCTGCAGAACCGATTCCGAATGGCCACTGAAACAGCTCGGCAAACCATTGGCAACCACCAGCGTGCCATCAGTGATCGTACAGTCCGACGTCGCCCAACTACCACCGTCCTGCTCGTGTACCCATCCTGAGAGATCGTCACCGACAAGCCCGACTGCAATGGGCCAGGCAGCATCAAAATTGGCGTCAACAGCAGTGGAGAAGAATCATCTTCACTGATGAAAGTCGCTACTGTGTTTCAACGGTTGATGGCAGGGTTTGGCGAAGGAGGGGCGAACGTTATGCTGATGCTTGTGTTATGGAATGAGACCCGTGGGGCGGCCCAAGCATCATGGTTTTGGGTGGAATCGGACTTAACCAGAGTGTGGGACCTGTGGTCTTTCGGAATATTGGTCCAGGCAGGGGTAATGGCATCACAGCTCTCCGCTACATTGACCAAGTCCTCAGACCCCATATCGTGCCTTTTTTGCCCGTCATCAAAACCACACCTTTCAGCAAGACAACGCCCGTCCCCACACTGCCAGGGACCAGGTCACCAGGGACTTCCTCCAGCGGCACAACATCCAAATCATGCCTTGGCTTGCCCTCAGTCCGGATTTGAATCCCATTGAACACTTGTGGGATGAGATCCAACGCCGACTCAACGACGTACGCCCAAGGCCGACAACTGCAGCAGAACTGCGTGCAGCGTTCCTGAAGATATGGGCCCATATCCCAATGGCCTTCATCAACAGGCTAGTCCACTCCATTGCTGGAGTTGTGTGGCTGTAGTCAACGCCCGTGGTTGCCACACCAGGTACTGATTTTGAACCCCCAGCTGTGATGTCTTCTGGTGCCTCCCCAAATTCACAATTCGCAAAAACATTCCCCAGACTGTTAATTTCATGTGGGTCAAACACTGACTTTCTCCGATGTCTTTACTCACATATTTAAGCATTTGAAAATAAAGATATTTATATGATACATCCACATGACGTTTCTTTTGCCTTTCAGTGTACTTGATTCATTACAACACAAATTTGACTCTGAGGCCATACTGTTGAGATTTAAATACACAACTGGTTTTGCAAGTACACTACGCAAGTAAATTCTGAAAGTTTTTCTTCACACCATGCAAGCAAATTTTTTAATTAATTTGGGATCCTAAGACGTTAACTCGTGTGTTACTAGGTTGGAACGTATCAGCTGTACCCTAGAGCGACACTGAAATGTGCCCACCCAACTTTATATGTACACAACGTCTCCCAGGTACATCCAAGTACGTTGAAGGTTATCTGTGTCCTGTTTTTCCCCATGACATGAAGCAACTAAAAATCCGACCGACAGACCCGATGGAAACTACACACATATGTCAAGCATATCTCAGCAACCGCCAGGCAAAGAAAGACCAACACCGTTAAAACACTACCATTTACTATAAGACTAGATGCTCTGCGATATTGTTTGATGTTGAGATTAAAACATTTCTATCTTGGATATAATGCTCCCTGCAGACAAAGGTCAGTCTGTTGTTCAAACGGAAGGTTGTATTTGGAAAAGCGATTACGTTTATAAGCTGATGATCTCAAGGAGACTGGTAAGCAAATATATTTAGGATGTGACTACCGTCTGTCGCATAACCTAACCTGATCGCGAGAAGAACACGGAAAGATCAGGACATGAGTTACACATTGCTTTTAGCTGTTTTCGTCGCCCAATCTGCCTGGCAAAAATCCATCTGCAGAGCTGAAGGTAAGGACTCTTTTACAGTACTAATTACTCAACGATCTTATGAATATACTATGTAGGATTTGTGAACATACCTTCATCATTTGTGAAGGCGTCAGGTTACTGATGTATGAACTGCTTGGCGAGAGTATGGATAGGTTGGTAGCTTAAGCTGTGTTCGAGTGCTTGGATCCACTGATCCATCCATTCAAACTACATGTACGTTTTTATATAACTGGGATTGTATTCAAAACGACCCACTCACTCATAACTGTTCCCCGAGGCAACGTACTGAAGGTATTAATATACACATGCACGCGATAAATGTACTATCTTGCACCGATAATAACCATCACAGATAAACAAGCCCCACAATGAAAACATATGTTTATCTTCATTCTACCATGACAAAATTAAGCGTAAATTCTTTGGATACAGAGTGAAGTGGCGTGGATCGAGTCGAATGATTCCAGTGGATGCACCGATAATATCCATTAAACAAATTCTGTTGCTCAATATGGCGAAACATTTGGGTTTTTTATCAAATTATAATTTTCTCCTCGCATGTAAAAGAGACATTGAAAGCCTGTAGCACGTACGTCAACGTGAAGCATCTCACTATTATAACGTCACACTGCTAAATGTGACGCATAAAATATGACGTTATATTAAGTTATCGAAAAGCAAGAGTTTTCAAAGTGTATGGTGCCTAAAGCGTGATAAACACTGTAGTATCTGATTTCTACCGCGTTTTCTACACGCAATGTATTGCCACATTTCTCTTTGCCACACATTGCACCTCTGTATTTTGTAACCTATAATTGTACTTATAACTGCGTAAAAATGCCCACGGACAATGACTGAGAAATATGTGTTTTTTTATAAGCATTAGCTCCCGTGGTCATGCGGCAGCCAAATCTGCTGTTTCAACCAAAGGTGGTTATTGCGATTTGACATCTCTGATTGTCCAATCAGAATCGAGTTATTTCCAAAATCGTGGTAGAATATAGCTTAAACACTATTTACAGAGCCGGGTACTTGAAACTTTCAAACTTTTGAAACTTTTTCAGTCTATTTTATTTTCTAATATACTGAACCGCAAAAGAAACGTCACCCCAAGTAACATTGTATAAAAAGTTGTCATTTAAATATCTGGGTATTTTTTGTCAAAGTTTCTGAAAGTTAACATTACCTTGTCCTGAAAAATGAAATTTGATGATAAAGACACTCAAAGCGGATGACAATAAAACCGATCCCCAAACACATCACGGCAACGGCCATGGTAACCCGATGCACGTGAGTTCCGTGGAAATTGAAATGCACATGCGTTCCCCCATTTCTTGCCCTATAAAAAACCACCCGGATCGGATAACATTCATTCGTTATTGAATTGCTACCACATGCCAAGACCGGCAAGTAGCCAATGCATTTCAAGTCCACGTAAGGACCATATACAGGCTGCAGCAACGGTACCAGACCTACAACACTACAGCTGACCGACCACGCAGTTGAAGACCAAGGGTCACCTCCCGACGTCAGGATCGTCAGACTGTACGCAAGCATCTTCAAGATCGCTTTGTTACTGCTGCGGAAACTGGTCGACAAACCATGGGGACACACAAGCGACACATTAGTGCGGACACCGCGCATCGACGATTGACGAGCAGACACCCCCACTGTCACAGGCCACACCGAGGACCCATTCTGACACCACGTCAGTAACCGTCTTCAGTGGGCAACACAGCACCAGCATTGGCGCCACCAGCAGTGGAGAAGAGTCCTCTTCTCAGACTAGAGCCGTTACTGTATCTCAAAAGCAGATGGCAGAGAGAAAGAGTCAGGCGACGCCATGGAGAACGTTATTCGGATGCTTGTGTTGTTGAGAGAGACTCATGGGGTGGTCCGAGCATCATGGTGTGGGGTGGAATTGGTCTTGCACAGAGGGTCAGCCCTGTGGTCTTCCAAAACATCGATCCAGGGAGAGGCAATGATGTCCACAGCAGCTCGGTACATTGATCAAGTCTTGAGATCACACGTCATACCTCATTTGGCACGTCGCCGCAATCACGAGTTTCAGCATGATAATGCCCGTGTCCACACTGCGAGAGTAACAAGAGACTTCTTCCAGCAGAATGGCATCAAAACCATGCTGTGGCCTGGCCTCAGTCCCGATTTAAATCCCATTGAGCACCTGTATGACGAGATTCAAAGACGGTTGAATGACGTCCGACCAAGGCTGACAACTGTAGCTGAACTGTGTTAGGCGTTCCTCAGAGTGTTGGCTCAAGTGCCTATGCCCTTCATCAACCGCCTCATCCATTCCATGTATCGACGTTGCACGGCAGTCATCAATGCACATGGCGGACACACGAGATACTGACTTGTGATGCCATTTACTCAGAGACTACAGTTGTGTTTCACTTTAAGAACATTTGACACTTTAATTTCAACCTTTATGATCAGTTTTGCCAAGTTTCATCTTTTTAATATGTTTCAAAGTATGTTTACAGTGTTTGGACAAATAAGGTTTCTCATATATCTGTATATCTGTATATCATATATCTGATGACGAATCTTTTGCGGTTCAGTATATATTCAAACTTGTTAGTGATCAAATCACCACTTGTAATGTTAAAACAAAAGCTGTGTTCGTGTTTTAGGTCCACTGCCTTTGAAATCACACCAAACCAGTGGTTGTTATGGTAACGGAAATCTACAACGTGATTTCATAAACGCAGAGTGTCAGCATGGTGAACGAGTCGCAATGTATACAATACAACATGCTTCTAAACCAAGATCTACAACATGTCCCCTCGAGATGTTGAACGGGACCCTACAGGAATGTTGCGTGCCTGCAGTAGGGGACTGCTCTTTCCGTCTGCCCCACAACAACACGAGGGACTTCTTCACCAGCTGTACTGGATACAGACGCTGTTCCCCTCCAGTCCGCATCCCCAGGTCTCGACTGGTTACGTCCCGTAGCTGCAGCACCACTAAACATCTGGAGTATTCCAACTACTTGATTGCAAACTATTATTGCATACCAGGTAATGTAGAAGATAACAAAGCTTCCATCGATGCACGTCGAATTCCTTATGATTATGAGTGAAGATGGGTTTATATAGAGTATGGAATCATGAAATATAAACGTTAATACCAAGTATTAGAACAAAGATAAATGTTGACGACAAACATCCTATGCAAGAACGTTTATGTCTTTGAAACTTAACACCAAACACACATCATCTTGTTTGCACGTGCCTCAAGCAGTAGCGCCACACACGTGCTTGTGTCATTCCTGATTTTGACACTTTCAAGGAAGGTCTATCAATCTCTGTGGACCATTATTTCTGTCAATCTTATTCATTCTTCTTATGACTCAGTTGTGATTTTCTTGATTTCATTCATAGTTTTCTGTATGAACTACATCTGTGAATAGGTACGACATCGAGCTTTAACGGTGAATCAAATAGCTGCAACTTTCAACAGGCGACTGAAGTACGAATGAGAGGCCATCGTCTAAATGCAGCTCATCGCCATGCTCGACGGCCATGTGTTGTGCCTCATGACATATTTGGATGTGGATCGGTTATGGTGTAGGATGGCATCGCTATGACTGAGCGAACGCCACTATATATAATGCAAGAAAGGTTCACTGGACAAGACAATGGGAACAACAAATGTGGGTCGACGTTTTGTCTTTTAGGACGACAACGCCCGTGCTCACCGTGCAAGAATCGTCAATGCTCACCTCCAGCAGCAAAACATCCATACAATGTTATGTAAAAGCAGTGAGCCCAAACCTTTCCCCAAATGTACACATCTGGGATATGACACAGAGAGAGAGGTGTTTGTCTACGTCATGATCATAGGCCGTCGGCCACGTTGGGTGAACTTGGCCAGGCGCTTCAAGAGGAGTGGGACAGGCTTCCTCAATTCGCCATAGGACCGCCTCCGTGGTCTAGTGGTAGATCGTCCGCCCGGAGAGCGGAAGGTCCGGGGTTCGATCCCAGACCGCGTCATACCAAAAGACGTTAAAAGATGATACTTGTTGTTACCCTGTCTGGCGCTCGGCATTAAGGGGCTCAAACAAGGACTGGTCGGCTCGGAGTCAGTATACTGTGTCTGAGTGGGGTATTCATGTTAAACTGAGGCATGGGATCTCAGTGAGCTAGCACTATAAATCGGCATCAGTCCGGACTAGTACAAGCAGCCACACAAACACACACACGTACATGCACGCCGCTATATAAGTGCAATAATCTTGGACGCGACGTTAAACCCCATTTCACCTCACAGACTTCACGCAGTATGTCTCGTCGAGTGAATGAAGGTTTGACAAATCGTTGCGGTATTACTCACTACTGATACAAAAACTTCAGCTTTGAAATTTCCAACCTTATCCCTATCGTCATTTAACATCGTTGGCGGCGATAACATCTACTGTCATACTCCACTACCGGTTGTGGGGTCTTCGCAATTCGTTCATAATTATCATAACAACTCTTACTGGATATTCCATATTGCATATTCCAACCAACTCATCACTCATCGGTCAACACACAAGATCTAATTACGTCCATTGGTTACAACTTGACCCATACATCCGGGTAATATTGGGATACGATGACAAAGATCAACTAAGTCAGGGATCCTGACCACCTGATCCCGTCAGTCACCTCTTACAACAAGCATAGTTGCCTTTTACGTCAAGCATGGGTTGCTGAAGACCAACCCGGATCTTCACGTGTATAGCATGTATGCATCTCTTTTACGCCTTCATGTACATTTCGGGGGCACGGGTGGCCCAGTCGTCTAAGGCGCCGCGATTCGCTGTGCAGAGTTGCGTTCCTTGGGCACGGCACGCCAGAAACCTAGGATTGTGGAATCGAATCCCGGTTCGCCCCGATTATGTTTCTAGGTTTGTCAGCACCATACCCGTGCTCGTGGGTTTCACTGAAGTGGTAATCGCCTGAGACCTGCATCACTTCGGGCTTTCCTCCCACATTAAGCTGACACGCCGTGATATAACTGGAATACTGTTAAAAGCGGCGTTAAACCCGACTCACTCACTCATGTACATTTCAACCCACGAAGATCCGGGGCAGAATATGTCTTCAGCAATCCATGCTTGCCGTAAAAGGCGACTATGCTTGTCGAAAGAGGCGACTAACGGGATCGGGTGGTCAGTCTCGCTGACTTGGTTGATGCATGTCATCGATCCAAAGTGCGTGGATCGATGCTCATGATATTAATCACTGGATTGTCTGGTCCAGACTCGATTATTTACAGACCGCCGTCATATAGCTGGTATATTGCTGAGTGCGGCGTTAAACGACAAACTAACCCCAAAAATCATGTACATTTCAGTAGCTCTTACGCAGAGAGTGGGTATCGTACTCAACATTCACCAACTCATTTACACATAACGTTCCTTTTTCACAGAATCTTCCATTGTGTACATCGACGATACACTCGAACGTACTCAGACATCATTATATCTTGCATACATGATGTATCCTGCTGTTACAAATCCTACGAATACACATATGTGCTATATCAGCACATCTTGTGAAGAGGTCATCCACATCAAGGCTATAGATCTTCACTTAAACTGCAGCAGTTGGATGGAACTGGTGGACGACCGCGAAGTGACGAACATGTCCTGCATTGCCAACAATAATTACTATATCAGAACTGTCTACACAAGCTCCTCTAATGCTCTTAGCATCAGAACCATGGGAGTCGGGCCTGTTCGCTTCTGGTTGTACATTCAAGGTAAATCCAGACGTTAATAAATAGGAAGATGTGCATGGGGTGAATGATTGGGGTAGATTTTATGATTGCTAGAACAAAATTATTACTGGGTTTCTAAATAATGGTTATATCAATTATACAGAAAACGTGAGGCGCCGGTATTTGACAATGGCACTCATAGACAAGTTATGTATATTGTCGAAAAATTTAAAGATATAATTATATTAAATAAAGTGTATGTGTATATAATGGATGATTTCTATTGTTGTCTTAGCTTCCAGCCCCAACAGCACTATAACAGTTACATGTGGCCACGCCAGCATGGGTTATACACACAATGTGTGCTCAAGTTCCAATATGGATATTTCAAGTGGTGAGTTTCATGATGTCTCAACGGACCTATACATATCAACATACAGCCAGTTACAGGCCAGTAGTCCCGGGGATGAATCTGACTTTGTCACGTACTATTCGTCTGAGAAAGATTTGGAACCGTCAGCGACATTTACCATATGGCCGAATACAGCGGAGAACAGTTTTGAATATACTTCTACCAGTGACTATGGTAACATGGAGACTAGTTATGGCGATGACGTGACTGAGAGTGGTTACAGAATTCATATTTCTACGAGCGATGGAGACACTTCTCATTTTGAAATAGTATCATCATATGAATCAAGTGGTGTGTCTATTGGGCACATAATGTCGCATTCACATTTTGATGAAAGAATTCGAGGTAGTGGTTCTAATACATATGGAGTCGTATCTGAAAGCAGTGGCACTTCTGACTTCAACAAAACAACTCTCTTTTCTGAAATTATTCCTGTTTCGTCCTATTTTACACCAGCTGTGACAGTATCTGTGAAGCAAACCATACATGTGTCAGATACATCCAACTTTATTGCACCGTCTGGTGTACACTCAGTGTCGTCAGCTGATCGATCCAAGAGTCTATATGATACTCCTCCTCTACCATCAGCTTTACCCAATGACGTCACACAATCATTGACCACCAGACAGTTTTCTTCCACTTTGCCTACACCCGGATCCCAAGGACCTATGTCAGGTAATGTTATCCTTGAACAGGCTCAAGTCCATTGTCCTCAGCTAACTTAGTCCGGTTAGAAATAAGCAATCCCAATCTCTTCAGCACAACATATAGCAAGGTTTTCATGACGCTAAAGTATTTAGTTATACACATATTCAGAATATTCTAAACGTTGTTGTTAATGACCACTGGTCCGAATTTATAGACTGAGTATTAACTTAGTCAACGAAACACAATATCGGGATACTACACAGCATGCACTATATGACGTCATACAAAAAGTGAGTTAAGTGAGTTAAAATTTAACGTCACATCGGCAGTATTTCAGCCATATCGTGTCGTACAAAAAGGTACTGATATAAGAGTTTATGAACGTTACGTCATTATCCTCATTCACTTTTACAACTCGTGGCCTTTCTTAAACGTTAGCCTTCAGACTATTAAAAATATGTCATGTAAACGTCCACTCAACCAGTCCTGCTTCACTGTTGATTTTTCCATAACAAGGGTCAAAATCTCAAATAATCTATTAAGGATCTTTTAATAGTATTAACTCTGGTTTAAAATGTAATTTCATTACAGGATATAGGATGTTTCAAAAACTTGGATTTGTATGTTTTGTAAAAATTAATAATGTCGTTTTAAAACTGAAAGATTAAATCAGCAACTGAGATTGTTAGCTGCTGTATCATCGAAGGTGGTTAAAAATACTGTAAATTTATTGTCCAACTGAGAGGGTACATACATTCCACATCTTTCAAAGTAAATTTAGAACTATGACGTGTTTAATCGTAGTATGTGTGTTAGGTTAAACTGGTAGTTAAATATGGCTTCAATCGCCAGCGGCTGAAGCGATGGTGTAAATCCTGCCGGGAAACCGTGCAGGAAGCAGAAGTATCGTAAGTCCTCACGGTTCCTAGTATTTTTATTGTGTTGTTGAATTATAGTTTATTCTTTTACATGCTCTCAAACTAGTTTCAAATGAAATACGTGATAATCTAGTCGTAATACTGTCCTTCGGCGAATTTTTATCCAGTATAAACATTTGTTATAAATGTATCTTTCTCTTGTCTCGATATGACCGAAATATTGTCGTTGTGACGTTGAATGTTAACCCATTCACTCATTCATTACATGTAATGGAAACACATTTATAATATGTGACTATCAAATTGTTATCAGAAAACTAATTATGTTGAATAATTATAATTATCATTTCCTTCGACAGCTGAGAGAATTATAAAGACTGATAAACTACAAACGTTGTCTATCTTTTTCCTACAGCACTACTCGGAGGGGCAATTGGAAGTGTCATTGGAGGCGTAATAATCATCCTCGGTATAATCTTCAGGAAAAAGATATGCAATAACAAGGTAAGTGCAACGTGTGGTCTTCACATTTTGACATTCCTATGCTTACACTCACGTGCACGTCGGCGATATTTCAGCCATATTGTAATTAGACCATTTGTCATTATATCAAATTATGTCGGCAAAAGACACAATCACAGGTTAAACTAATTTGCATGCACTAAACGCTGTATCACTATGAGATAATATGCAGTCAGGTTATAGTTTACCGGCAACCAAGGTAAAGCACCCATTCCGGGAACCATGGATACCTCCGAATTACACCATCGCTTTCACTCGCCACTGACAATTGTCTAGTAATTTGTTACATAGTTAGTCATGTACAGATTCAGCGGTAACACTTCCATACATAACCAACATTTATTTTCAAGAATGTAGACTTGCATAGCCTCTGGGGTTAATAATGTTTCGCTGCTTCAACTTCCTTCGAAAAGTGCCCTAGCTGCGAAGTTTCTCTAATTCTCCCCTTTCACTACGACCGCGAATATATCCGAATCACCCCGAATCGGAAACTTTCAAAATTCGTGATGATTCGGCCAATGATGCAAACTTTCGTGGAGAATCGGTTGGAGGTACGAAGCACTTACGACAAACTCGTGGCTAATCGGGTTGAAAAATATGAAGAATGCCAGGAATGGGCTAAGAAACATGTACGAATTAAAAGATTCATGTACGGATTATGCCCGAATTGTATATGCAGAATATATGTACAAATGCAGGACGATCGCAACGAATAAGATACGGCTACTACGCCATATGTACGAATAGTTTGCGAAAATCGGTACTTTTCCTGACACTTCGGCATATTCTTGGGTCCCGAAAGGCTGGCCAACCCATCACTTCCACCATGGAGGTTCAACGGAGAGCACGTGTTGCTCTGGTCCTGGTCCTTGGGGAATCGTGTTGTTCTTACTTAATTCTTACATGATTCGTAGTTGACTCGGGACATGTGTGGCTGTTTCGGGATGTTTTCGAGTTGAGGACAAGAAATTTTGAAAAGGAATCCATTACGAAGCTCTTACGGAACATAAGAATTTATTACGAATGAATTACGATACAGCAATTCGGGGACCTTTCCACGAAAGTTTTTGACAAACAAAACTTTCTCGCCGATTCGACGAACTCCCGGGAACTGCGCGAATGTTTGGGAATCAAATAAGATTCATTTAAGAACTTCAAGAAATGATTGAGATTCGGGATATTCGTGGTCGTAGTGAAATGGGGGCATTTCAGAAGTGAAATTATTTTTTTACAAAATGCACCTTTATAATTAAGAAATTTAAATTTCCTTTACAAACCTCCCTTGTCAAGCTATCATGACATGATAGAACTGAAATATTCTTCAAAGCAGCGTTAAGCCCAAATTAAACTATACGCCACGTGTGTACTCACATGCCACGACTCGGTGAAGTAGTGAATGAAAAGGCAATATAATACAGTGTACATGTAGAGGATCGGTGTCGGGCCAGGTTGGTTTGCAATGGATCGTCTATATCATACGTTCTGTGTGACTGTGTTTAATTTGAAACAGGTAAGAGCTAGAAAATAAAATAATTTATTATAGTGTCACACAGTACATATACAAACAGTTACAATTTTCAAGATAAAAGACACTTTTCTAAAAAAAAAAAGTACTTTCCGGCAAAACGGCATACGAGACAATAAAAACACTAAAAACTATTCAAAACATGTTCGTGAAAAAGATTTATAGACAATAATATAAAATAAATAAATGTTTATTTACATATTATACAGAAGACTTATTAACTTGGGGCAGCGAATTGGCGTCGTATCAAAATCAATAATAATGTCGCAGCTAAAGTTTTAGTGATAATAAGCGTAGTCATTAGAAAGGAGAGTTGATCACAAGTTGACATATCAGGGAAATCTAAAGAGAAGCCTCATTCCACAAATTATATCTAATATCTGAGTAAAAATCACAATGTAATAACAAATTCGTCTTCAATAACACCACCTTGCAACAAAGGAAACCAGGGATCTTATCAAGTATGTTTTACTAATCGTCGTTATGTCCTCCATCGCACTGAAGACATACCGCCTCTTTCACCAAGATCAAGCTTTGGCCTGGTACAAGCGAGAGGGTCACCAGCGATGACCCATACCATTGAGGGCTCAGGTTAGATCAACAAAGGGAAATGCTTCTCGCGTGACATCGTGTGCAGCATGTACCAGAGCACTGTGGTGTCTCAACACATTGCTTCAGTGTCAGGCAATGCAAAACCCGCGAAATATGTCTCATTTGACTTCCGTGAGTTGAGCACGGTCTCAATACATTAGAACATAATAGATAGACGAACGTCACCATTATCCCGCATATCGATCCAATGTATTCACGGTTAATGGAGGAATGTCGTGTATGTCCACCCTTGAAGTATTGACGGTGGATGTACCCAGTGACTCAAAATCATTATGTATGATATAGATTTATTACAAGATGAACTGAATGCCTTAAGTTTATTCCCTGAATATTCCATATTGTACCCGTAGGTTGCTGCAGACAAAGACGTGGAGGATGTTGACGACAGTATACAAGAGGATGCACATGAACAAAATGACGTCTCAGATTCGACGAATCTTTCTTCAGGAATGAAATGTACACTTATTGAACAGATACCACCTCTCGTGACACAACAGTTGCAGATTCCCCGGAATCATATGGGCGGAAGTAATCGGTTAGCGCGCCTTCCACCTCTACATGGAGCAGTACGTTCAGGACTGTTAAACAACGCCAGTCCTGGCGGGGCCTTACAAACTCCTGGACATACAAGTGAGACTTATCCTTCAGCATCCGCCTCTCTGTTTTCTCCACGAACACTACCGGCATTAAGAATCCTGCAAGATACGCCTACCAATGACCTCCCTGATATAGTAGAAGTACCCCGGCCTTTTGAAGAACTGGGGATATATGCAAATAAAGGAAAGGATTCCACTTGCATATTGACAGAAGAGGCTGCAAAGAAGAAGACGAAGAAGAGGAAAAAGAGGAAACACAATAAGAATAGAAGCGAAAGGATGTTAGAAGGTACTGAAATAATGGAGTCTTCGCCTTTTTCGCATCACTCATCTGGTGAGAACATTCCAAGTCAAGTTGATGCACTGGACAGTGCACCCGGGGAAAAGAAAAGGAAAAGAAAGCACAAAAAACGTAAGCGAGAAAAAAAGGAAACTTCTGCGACTATGGACGTTGATCCTGTCGAGGAGGTTGATGAGGTTAAAGATATTTCCAGCCTTGACATCTAACCCACATTACCGGTGCATGTGCACGGGGTGCATATGGAGGTTGTCATGGATAGTTCATGGAGGTTGTCATGGATGGTTCATGGAGGTTGTCATGGATAGTTCATGGAGGTTGTCATGGATAGTTCATGGAGGTTGTCATGGAAGCTTCATGGAGGTTGTCATGGATGCTTCATGGAGGTTGTCAGAAATTCAACTGAACCAGTCTGAAATGTTTGCCCTTTAACCTATTTTATGTCATGGTGCATATAAAAGACGAATATGGTAAATTTGTTTACAGCATACGAACATACTATGATGGCGGATGTACATGTATAGCAGGACCACAGGTAGTAAAGAATTATCATCGAATATGCATACTGGCATATACAGGCTGAGAACCAGAAAAGTAATTAAGGGATCATGAATTTTTTGCGAACTCACAATTCCACATAAATATTCCCCAAAATATTCATTATCCTTTACTTTTTTCTAATATGCACTTATACGTGAATACTGTATACTGTAGTAACACGATGTCTGCATGTTCAAATTCAGTTCGTTGGTCATTAGATAAATCCGGCTGAAGACTTTTGTAACTTTTGGCGTGATCAGCATGGATTGAAAAAACATACACGTAGTTGAGATGTTTTCACCTCGCCTCTGTTATGCTCCTTGTTTTGTTTGTGCCGTGTTTTGAGTATGGAAAAAGTTGAAAAAATATTATATGAATATATGAACCCAAACAAATGACCCAGCTTTTCTGATTCTGAATTATATTGTAAAGGTTTGTAGCAATTTCTATTGGGCAACTATAACCTGTACACAGATAGTTTGAAATCATGTTCAAAGTAGTGTTAAATTGATCTAACTAAAATCACTAAAATAAAAGTACAATCATATTTAGGGACCGATACATACTGAATATTCTGGCTGTCGATAAAATATTTAATGCAGAGTGATATCAGTGTACAACCTACACTTTGATCTCAAGCATACTGACGTTCTTTTGTGTAACGTGAACCAACCCAGGGGACACGTGGAGCAGTGCATTATTCAGATGTCCCTTATTTTTCACGAATATCACAAAATAAAACTATTGGAACTGGAAGTAACTTATGTGATTTCGCTTAGCACAGAGTCTTTTAGATGACTATAATGTGTTTTAACGCTACATAAACGGCTGCTGTAATATTACAAATGCTCAGCTGATGTAGGCCTCAACATGAAGTTCAGGTTGCCCAGCTGGTAAAACGAGGATTAACAGATGAAAATCTCTCATCGGTTTGTGATGATGTGCCAGGAAAATAACAATAGATAATGCTACTTTATTTGGTCCTTATCGTGACTATCATGTTAACAATTTCAAAATTTCTGTATATCAAATATTCGCTATTCGCTATGTTGCCACATCATGCTATATAGCAAATTACTCCATGTAATAAATATTAAAATCCATTCATATAACATGTTGCGTAATTATCAGCAACATGTTAACGTTCGACGGTGAGCAACCTTATCATCAGTCCTTAATAAATCATTCGAGCATTTACTGAAAGAAAGAGTTACATTAATATTATGATCTACTCCCCTGGTGAACGATATGGACTATTCCAACAAGTACCTCAATTCCTAGAAAGGGAATATCGAGTCAGTCAAAAAGTAAAGGATATAACACATAACACATAATACATCAACACAAACACAAACGACAAAATGGTTTTAAAGTTACAAGGAAAGGAAAAACACCGGGACACTCCCTGAATTGAACTATAAAGAAGGTTCGAGGCTAAATTGTTATGAGGGAGAAAGTCGTATCTTTCCCGAACAATGCACATCTTACGCTTTGCCTTATACTATAATGTCCTATGCAATATTTCAATGTCTCTGGTACATGATCTGAATTAAAGTGTTTCCCCATCAATGATATTAATGAATGCTCAGATATGTATTTAATCCTCAATGGCAATGTATAAATCGTGTTGGTATCATCTCTTCCTTTCCTGGGCATGTCGTCATGGGCGCCACATTCTCCCAGATCAAACTGACACGCCGTGATACAACTGGACTAGTGTTCAAAGCGGCCTTAAACCCGACTCACTCACTCTTCTTTTACGTCCACCGCCACTGTGGTCTAGTGAAAAGAGCGTCTGTCCGTCATTCCAAAAGACGTTAAAAGACGGAACTTGTTTTCTAAATCTGTCTGGTACTAGGCAGTAAGGGGCTAAAACAAGGACTGGTCGGCTCGGAGTCAGTATACTTTGTCTGAATGGGGTATTCATGTTCAAACTCCGACATGGTATCTCATCGGGATAGAACTATAACATAAGTTCGGACTAGTAGACACACACACACACACACACACACACACACACACACACACACACACACACACACACACACACACACAGACAGACACACACAGACACAGACACACACACACAGACTCACACACACACACAGACACACACACACACACACACACACACGTCGCTATATACATGTAAGTGCAATAATCTTGAACGCGACGTTAAACCCCATTTCACCTCACCTCGATCGTTTACTTCGTCTAATGTTAACACGTTGGCAAGCCTTTTGACATCGGGAATAAAGATGGCCCCATGTTTTTCCATAACCCCATTTGACGGCCTACACCCAGGAGTGAATAGTTTTGCCCATGTTTTCGGTGTGAGTGTCCACACATATTCGCTTTGATTTGACATCTTAGAGACAATCTTACGTTTTCACAATAGTGTACTTTTGTTCGTAGCATATGGTTAACGTTTTACTTTTTTCATATATACTATGCCAAAAATGTAGGGGGTAGTGGGAATCGTCAAGACTTAGTCATTTCTTCTGGTTTATATGGTATTGGAAAATGGCAATGATATGATCATGGAGTAGGCGATCAGATCTAAGATGGTGGCGCACTAGGTCGTTAAAGGGGTTGAGGGTCAAATTCAAAATTTGCATTATGCAGCCAACGTGAATAATATCGGGTAAAGCAACCTCTGTTGGCGGCCAAACATGCACGAATTCGTAGAGGCAAGTCAGCTTGACTAATGTCAGCTTGACTCTCATCAGTGAGAGCAACGCCGAGTTCAACATTGTGAGCGGTGGGTGGATTTAGACTTTGACGTATCTACCTGCCAATGACGTCCCAGACGTGTTCAATAGGGGAAATGTCAGGACTGAGTGCTGCCCATGATATGACATGAATGTTTTGCTGTTGGATGAATTGGGTCACACATTTTTGCACGATAATCACGTGCATTATCATCTTGAAAGATGAAACGTTGCCCAAAAGATTGTGCAATGGTGTTGTCTCGGTGTTCACCTGTGACTCTGTCATGGACAATATGGAGCGCAGTTCGGCCAAGCGTCGATTATCACAGTGCTGACGTTCCCTACACCACTGACGCCTCTGATTCAAAAGACATTCAATACGTCGCGGGATGACACGAGGACGTCGTGCACGCTATTGCCATCTGTGCAGACCATCTGTGCTCCGCACACACACACAATAATCTTGAACGCGACGTTAAACCCCATTTCACCTCACCTCTGTTACATCGTCTAACGCTAACACGTTGGCAAACCTTTTGACATCGGGAATATAGATGGCCCCATGTTTTTCCATAACCCCACAGCATTTGACGGCCTACACTCAGGAGTGAATAGTTTTGCCCTAGTTTTCTGTGTGAGTGTCCACACATATTCGCTGTGATTTGACATCTTAATTCCAAGGAAACGCCTGCAACATGACTAAAGCACGTACACGCTCGGCACGTTGCAAACGTTGCCTGAACAATGCAGTTAACAATGATGGTTAAATGTGCTTAATTAAGAAACTTTGATCGTTTGGTTCCAAGAAAACAACAGATAGACTGAGTGACAATGGTAAATCTGGCATGCCACCCCTTGCACCAGCTGTCCGAGGTCACGTGCTGTCGTGTTTGGGAGCTTCATTTCTTCGGAAATGTTTTGCCACATAACTCAGTTACTTTAATTGCAAGACGTTGGTGTATTTTCATCTAAAAACAAATTATCCCCTACTTTCTTTGCTTTGTATATGTTCATGCTGTTGGGATTTAAGGCACAAGTTTTGTCGATATAGATATTGAAATTGTTTGCAGCACGAACAAAAGTTAGTTCTTTAAAGTTGTGTATAAACGTGAGTCAGAGAACACACACGACATCCAGGGTTCTTCCATTTTGTATCCAGACTGTTGTACAATATTTATGCTACAGACGACGGGAGAACCTGCAACGCGTGTCTGATGAAATCAATGGCATCGCCACGACCGTATGTTTGTGTCAGAATAGGTTACATTGGAATCTGACTTCCTTGCGGCCAGGTCTTTCTGCTTATGCCTTGTTGTGGAATGGTGCAGCTGGGGGTGCCCAGAAATATCCTGGAGACAATTCTGTCGTTGTTGTGATTAGCCCGAGAATCGAGAATCTTTAAATAACAATACATACACGTGATACCTCCCGATCTGTAAGGGAGGCTCGCGGATTTGCGACCCTCGTCACGGTCACCCTCCGGGGAGCCCGTTTCATTCGGATGGACGTTATTTATACGAGAACGATTCGTGTTAAGGGTCCGTTCTTGAGCCCCCGATTAGGTAACGTACTTGTTAAAAGATCCAGAATTTACAATTCAATCAATTCTTGGTAAGAGCTGTTGGCTGTGAGAATTCGTTAGTTGTTTTCAACAAGGAAGTTTGGGATATTGTAGAGTACGTTAATGAAGCCATAACAGGTTAGGTCTTTTCAAAGCGACTGAACCAGCATAAAATCATGAGAGTATACACTGAAAGGAGTGGAGAAAGACAATGTATGTTTTACTGTGTCAATATGCAATAAGATTTTTAATATCATTTCTACCACAACTTTCAGCTAAAACTGGTAAGTGTACAAAAATTAATATCAACTTAATATTTTGTATTTGTTTGTGTTTATTCTCCTAAGCGAACGTATAAATGCCATCACAGTGTCTGACCCTTTGATTTTTTGACGATTTTAAACATAAGTATAACTGATAGATCTGAAACTTCTTACCAGCAGGATTATCGGGTCCAGCTCAAGTCAGCAAAGGTTGCCATGAAAGCAATCAAGAAGGGCAGACACCGGGTGTCCCGAAGCTGTTAGAGTCGCAGACAGTGATGAAGAAAAATACTGTACTGTTTAATTTAGTACGTACAACACCAGAGACTGTTGTATCTAAGAAATGTCCTTCTATAAGGATTACAGGGGGTTTACACATGGAAAAGGAAGGTGGCCACACAACTGACCCACAGTTGTGATGATGTTGGATACCTCTGGAGATCAACTAAGTGAGTGAGTGAGTGAGTATGGTTTTACGCCGCCTTTAGCAATATTCTAGAAATTTTCTATTTGTTTTGACAGTCGACAACAATTCTTTTTAAGAATTTAATGAATAGAAATGAAAACGAAATGTTTTGATATTTGACAAAATGGCCACACAAATCGAATTACGTTGTTCTGGGTATAAGGAAAGATAAGACCCGTGAAGATCATGGTTAGAATAGGTCTTCAGCAACCCATGCTTGCCGTAAAAGGCGACTATCCTTGTCGTTAGAGGCGACTCACGGGATGACTTGGTTGGTGCATGTCATCGCATCCTAATTGCGTAGATAGATGCTCATGTTATCAATCTCTTGATTTTCTGGTCCAGACTTGATTATTTACAGACCGCCGTCATGTAGCTGGAATATTGCTGAGTGCGGTGTTAAACAACAAGTTGCTAAAGACCTATTCTACCCCGGATCTTCACGGGTCACATGTTACTCTTACCCTTGCAATAAGTTGAAATGTAACGTCGCATCGGAATTATTTCAGCCATATAGCGACTCCTTGCAAATAAAGGATTACTTGGATTGTGCCTATTACGACGTAAATTGTAATAAAAAGGTAAATTGTAATACTTGCAGCAAATTGTAATAATTTTGACGTAAATTGTAATAACAACGTAAATTGTAATAATACTTGACGCAAATTGTAATACGCAAATTGTAATAAAAATTGACGTAAATTGTAATAATATCTACTTGCGGTAAAATGTAATAAATTCTTACGTAAATTGTAATAACCTTACTACCGTAGTGTTCAAGACGCCAACTGAATAGAACTGATTTTTGTCAGTTGAGCTTGCGTTTCACATGTACAATTCGAGAAATACTGTGCATGATGACAAACGTACAAAACTGTTAAGTTAGGAATGGTTGGTATAGGCTTTATCGTACAATCGTCATTAAAGGGTGGTGTCAACAACGATAAATTTAGATGACTGAAATATCCATCCTCGGGTTCAAAATGATTGGTTACACAACCGTATATTCGATAAATAACTTAATTGTGACATATTGTTCAATACTCTTATAAGGCTATTCAAGATGTTTTTTGCATGACTTGCTTCAACAGTACGTTGACCAGTTCGACACGAGTGATGACGAAGGGTACAAACACAGGCTGGTCAACCAGTGTGTCGATTTGCAGTTGAAACGCTATACGAGTTGATAAGGACTACATGATACTTTTCTTGAAACAAACGGGGAGATTTAATCATATTTATACAATTCAAATACAACAAATGAGTTGACAGATCCCGTGCATACACAAATAACATCCGCTATCATCGGATAACTCTTGTACAGTTTCAAAGAGTATACGAATTATCATAAATTTCTTGTACTTGTTGCATTTTGTATAACCTTTAATTGCTCATATCAGCATTTTTGTGGGACCTCTCACAAAGTAGTGTCACTCATCTTTCATTTGGAACTATATGTAGAAGTGCAGTCATAGATCTGCTTCCAATGACATATAAAGGTCGTATTTACATACACACACACATACATACATACATACATACATACATACATACATACATACATACATACATACATACATACACAAACACACATACATACATACCTTTGTGTGTATGTGTTTGTATGTATGTGTGTGTGTTGATGTGTATATGTGTGTTTGTGTGTATGTGTGTATGTGTGTGTGTGTATACTGATGAGGGCATAGTATCGGAGATAAATATAATTTGGTTTCTTAGTCACTATTCTTTTCATTGGAATGTTAAGAAGGTATGCTATAATTTCAATATATTTTATTACAGTGCTTGATGAGAGATTATGAGAGATTATCCTCTGAGGTAATTTGTGTCCGTATATATGTCATAAATTAATGATAACTTATAAAAAAACGTAATTATCCGTTTCGAAAATTATGTACCGCATTATACGTGAGGTACCAAATTTGGTATCAAGGTTGCTTGGCGCAATCCACCAACGATTGCCGAGTTTAATGATCTTAGAATATTCTTCGTATAAGGTCAAAGAGAATATTGACGTCAGTGACAAAACCCTTTTCATTATTGATTTTCCATCCTTTTAATTTTGATCAAAACAGATATATTTCAGCAATAATTGATTGCAACAAATTTATTATACATTCTGATGCTCATTGAATCTTAACAAGACATGCCCGAAGATACCGGATATTATTTGTGTATGCTCTGAATTATGCTTTCGTGCCGTTATCATGATTGATTCTGTATTTGTTGTTGGGGCAAGCAGTTATTCCCAGCAAAAGTTGTCAGTAAGTTGTTGTTTGTTCTTTATGACATATGAAAAGAATCCAGACAGTTACATTTATTCATTTATTTCATTTAATATACTTCTTCCTATGAAAGGAAATATCTTATGTTATCTTTATGATCCATATGTTAATCATACATTGCTACAAATATCGCATAAGTTAACATGGTTTGCATTTATTTATTATTATTTTTTTATCTGTGAGAAGTTCACAGAGATCGAGAATACACAATATCTAATAGTATATGCAATGTAGGTAAAGAATATCCACCTCCCTCTTTTGATATTAATAAAAACATAGTATATAATGTTATGTATTAAGTATTCCTTTCCCATGGATGGGAAATCTATGCTGCATTTGCTGACGACTGTTTTGTTTCCTTTGACATTGCACAGGAGATCTGTCACTCATTTGTTGTATTTGAATTCTTCGTCAAAATATAATGTATAAAAACGATTGAATTGTCTCGTTTGTTTCAAGGAAACGGCCATGTGCTCCTTATCAAATTAAGTAAACCTCCAATGCAAATCGACATAATTTCAGGGTCCGGTTGCACAGAACTCTATTCGGTAACTCGTAATTCAATGTTATTGCAATGGATTCCTAGCTAAGCTGCTATTGGATGATAAATCAATTAACCTATTTGTCGAATAGACGTACCTAATGTAATCCATCATTGTTAGCCCGAGGATGGATCTTTCAGTCATAAATTTCGATGTGTACAGTTGCTAGAGTATCATTCTAACAATACAGACATGACACAAGCTGCACGTAAAATAATTGATAAAGGTAGTCCTTTCGGGTTCACATACCTACATGTACATCGCCCAGGACATTGTCATTATTTGCTTTACATCCTCCTAGTAACGTTAAAAAAAATTGAAACTTGAATAATAATAAATTGATATTATGTATATGAACATGTATATATCAGCTTGCACACAGACTACTGCAGAATGACATGTCATCCATTTGCTAGTTTAGTTTAGTTTGAAAATATTTTATTCACAGGACAAAATGAGAATTGTATTGGGGACAAGTTCTTGCAACTTAGTAAACTCCTCTCCGCATAAAATATGTACAAATATACAGTTGCAAAATAAATAAATTTGCTTCAGTCAGTAAAAGTCAGACTTTCCACATTTACACATCAATATATTTGTGTAAGTGTGTTACGTTATAATTATTCCATTATGTATATTACTACCTACTTTACCAATTGAAATATGATTCCATTACGTTAAATATGAACAATTATGATGAAAATCGTCAATAGGATATATTACAATTAAGTACAAAACACACAGAGTATTTCTCAAATAAATAAGAAAACTAAGTTCATTCTAGTAATTAATCCTCTTCTGGACAACCATAGAAATGAAATTCCAATGCGTTTATATATACATATAATTATACAACAACGTACGATAACGACCTCAATCCTCCCCCACACCCATACTTTAATGACGATTGTACGATAAACCCTGTACCAACCCTGACAAGGATAGGTTCTAGTCATTTAACGCCTTTGACACTAAACTTATAAGGTTATTACAATTTACGTAAGAATTTATTACATTTTACCGCAAGTTAAGATTATTACAATTTACGTCAATTTTTATTACAATTTGCGTATTACAATTTACGTCAAATTTTATTTCAATTTACGTTGTTATTACAATTGACGTCAAAATTATTACAATTTGCTGCAAGTATTACAATTTACCTTTTTATTACAATTTACGTCGTAACAGTGCCGTTATAGGTTGATAAACTGCTATAAATTTTGAATTTGACGGTGTGTGTGATATTATCTCATTATAATTGTGTATGTGTTGACTCCGTCGTATTAACGTATCAAGTATATTAGTTAAAGTGACTGACTTTGTATTGAACAGAATCTTGTTTCAGATATACACTCCGTAGCCTTGCCACTCTGTAACACTGACAGTAACAAACATTCTTTTACTCTTTGTGTATTACACAACTGATAGAACAATGATAAGCCCACAGAAATGTTTTGTTTGAATCTTCAAAAGATTATTTGGCGACTACATCTGATAATCATGTATACAGTACGGCCGTACCGGGACTGCACGTGCGGTGTTCGCAGGTCACATGTATGTCAGAGTAAGGGATTCGGGTTCAAGGTTACGTATTCAGTTTTTTTTCACTGCGGCACACAATGAGGGAGAGAAGCCTGACCACAACGCCCCGTGATTCAGGGGTGAGTATATTCATGGCTATGATGTATGTTCGTCGTTTAACAGCCGCACTCTGCAATATTCAAGCTATATGACGACGATCTATATGTTCGAGTCTGAACCAGAAAATCCAGTGATTGACAGCATGAGCATCGATCTACAGAATTGGGAGCGAGCCCGACCACCCGATCCCGTTAGTCGCCTCTTACAACAAGCATAGTTGCCTTTTACGGCAGGCATGGATTGCTGAAGACTATTCTACCCCGGATCTTCATGGATACTTAGATAATGACCGAAAATTAATACATTGCAGAAAAAGTGCAATATTCCACGCAGATCAACGATACATTATCGTGATCAGCTGGTGATACATGATTTGGGCTATTAGTATCATCACCGATTATCTAAATTTGTGTTCATCCAATCACATCCCACAAGAGGAAAGGCCTTCCCCCGACGAAAAACAGTACTGCGTATTTGAGAGTGTAAACATATAAATACTTTGCACAAGTGTCAGCTGTGTTAGTGTTGACGTAATTTATTAGAGTTAAAAATGTTTAGGGGATATCTATCTCCTTTCGCATTGAGCAATTATCTCCTTTATTCATAACCGTTGTACAGAACTTTATCACGCACTGACCTTGCAATGTTGTACATCGTATCTTATTCAAGTCGTTTCACTGAGAGTGAGTGATTATCTCCCTTACCCGAATAGCTCTATTGCGCACTACCATTGCAATGTATCGTATTTTATTCAGGCAGCCAGCGAGAAAGGTTCCTGGGAGGAATTCAGGTCGAGCATGTAACGCGCACTTAATCTTTCTTCTTTCAAACTACTATTGTAACTTATTGTTCAACATGAATAAATACCAGGCTTCTATAAAGTATGACTTTGTCCAATAGACAACACATGTAAAACAACGGGTCTGATATCAGAAATTTGTAATTACATGTAGTTGTCTTCATAATCACATGTATGGAGCTTGCTGTGTATAGTTGAGCACATTTTGTTTCCAGTAGTTCACTGTAATATATGATTCATACCGTTTCATGCGGCGGTTTACGGTTCTGCATGGTTTATTGTTTTGACACTTCCGACAAAGATTATACACCCGTATTTGCCTCTGGATAGATAGGAAGCCAACAGGCCGGTTTGTAGTTTGCAAAAATTATTCGGTTGCATGATATATTCACGATGTTTGGGTTGAACATAATAACATTCTTCTAAACATACTTCAAATCTAAACCGGAAATAATCACAACACAAACCCATTTAACCAAACGGAACAGTACACAGGAGTAATGAGTGAGCGAGTGAGTTGGCTTTAACGCCGCTTTGAATAGAATTCCACTTATTATTTTGCATATTTTTTTATACATGTTTTCGCACAATTAATTTCACTTTGTCAGTGTTCAATATGATATGATACGTAGATATGGACTACAACATGTATAAACTTTTGATAATCTCCTGTTTGTTTGAACATTGTTTACATAAGAAATTGCTAAGTTTATAGTGTCGTAAATAATATTTCTTTCCTTTATGCAAGTGTTAAAAGGTGAAATAAAAATGTAACTGCAACATGTACGTGTTTCTTGGGAGTGTGATAGTCAATAGTATAAGTTCATATAAACAATGTCCATGAATAGCCGTTTCATTTTATTTTATAACTAAAACTTAATATACATGAATTATTAACAAAATGGATAGTATTTTTAGTTAAAATATATGCACACATTTCTAGAAGAATTGTTTTGGAATTGTTTTCTTTATGTCGTTTGATATACAGAACAGTGACATCTAACGATTCGCCAGTTGCGCGTTAGTCACAAACGAATTATACCTCTCGTTTTGCATCATATAATCAATGGGTTCTTACTTTTTGTAAATATTGTGATAACAGGATATTAAACGGTTTACTTTATTTCTCCAAGAATTGTAAAAAGTATAAAAATATAACCCGTGTCATGTACCCCGTTGGTGGAACCTTATACGATTATCCTGTCAGTGATAATTCTATACCAATACAGTTTTCTTCGCATCTTTTATTGTAAAATTCTGAGACAAGTTGAAGAGAAATAATGACATAATAATGAATATAATCTTGTTTGATTTGAAATATACTTTTGAGTATTTGATGCCAAACAGGTGCTTGTCAGGTCCAATTCAGATACACGGTAAACTATCTTATTATTTATCTATTGAAGATATTATTTACATGGTAAAATCAGTCATTTTATGTTGTGTCGAAAAAGCGTCAAATTCCGTTTTCCACATCGAGATTTTCCACACCATGAACGAAAATTAGGGGATATATATATCGTCTTTCTCTGACGTTGTCAATGACATAAAACCAGCCATGCCGTCAAATAGAGTGGTGTCATTCTTAAGTAATTCATTACATTTGATAAGGCTAGTGCGCCATTAATAATGGTGCAACATTAGTCAACTTACAATTACGCAATCAGGAGAATATTGGAATGTAAGGACTAATTTATAGATTACAAAGGGCCGTCCATTTCGCTATCACCTCATGAAGAACGATTCCATCATTTCTTATAGGTTTATTTTACACCTAAACGTACACAGTTTCAATATCGATATTTGTGTTGGAATAGTTTGGTCCTTGAACAAAACACCACGAAAATATATTGTCCTTACCCCCAGGTAATTCTCATCCAGTGACCTAAGTTAAATAAACTTGTGTTAGCACAGGCGGAGTTATGCCACCTTTTCTTTGAGTGTGTGTGTGTGTAACCTCTTTGGCGCATTTTGACGTCATAGAGAAAAAATCTGTTTTCGTCATTTACGACAGGCAATTTTTTGCATTGAATGTACGTCGTTATACATACGCATATAGCTCCATTTAAAATATTGTTATATCGTTCAGATATTAGGCAGTATTTTGTTCTCCGACAGTTTCAGTAAAGCTGCTAGATAAAGAAAATATCGTCGCACAGTATTTTTATCGGTGTACGATAAAAAGCGGAGAAATTCAACGCAGAATAAATTCTCGAGAAACAAAGCAGTGTCTTTTTTCAAACCGGTTTAATATTTGTAGTTAAATTTACACCATTAGATAGGAAATTTAATATTCTACATTTCTGCGTAATATTATAGCCGGAGGTAGATCCAGTGCCGCGTGAGCGCAATTCTCGCACAACCTTCACTTTTCCGATGTTAGGTAAATGTGCGTAAAAAAATTAATCGGCATCCTTTTCCAGCGGGTTAACGCCGCTTTGAATAGTATTCCAGTTATATTATGGAATGTCAGGTTTTTTTAGGAGGAAAGTCCGAAGCGATGCGGGCCTTAGGCGTTCATGACTTTGGTGAAACCCACGAGCACGGGTATAGTGCTGACAACACACTCGGTGCGAACCGGCATTAGAACACACTGTCATAGATTTCTGGCATAGCGTCCCCACCACCTACACAACTGTAACAAACTATCATACAACAAAGATGTCAACTACAAATTATATGCACAATAAGTGCTAAACACACAGGTACATTCACCATACAAAGGAGGTACATTATAACAATTTCTTTTAAAAACAAGTGTAGTATGATATGGAAACAATATGAGAATTGAACAAAACTATGATAATGTACATACAAGGAATTTGTTAATAATTGTTGCTATGGACGGGTTGGACGGGTCTTGGAAATTGTTTCTGGAGAACATTATTCTAAGAATTGTTCCATTTAACAGAGTGGCCAAATTCTTTATCATGATTGAGGATTATTTTGGATTCTCTTTCTTGGTTCTTTTTATACAAGACAGTGCGTAATGTTGCTCTCCTTCTAAGACTTCACATGTTTCAGAGAGACATTGTTCCAATGGGGTTGGTATTGTGTATATCAACCAGTTTCAATTTTTAGTTTGTGATTACTTTAACGAAGTTTTTTTAAATGTGACCTGTGAGCTTGGTTTTTACAATATGTAAGATAATTCTCAATATTTATAGATGAATTGACCAACTTGTTTGTTCTTAACTTGCTGTTGGATAAATGGGAATCCCTTAATGAATGCGTGAACATATTTTTACATTTGGACTGAAGCTTATTTACAGTGAATCATTACATTTATTTGTGTTTACTATTTCAAAAGTTTGTTTTATTTAACCCAACCAACATTTTTACCAGAAAGATTGATATTTGCTGCCAAAGCATATTTAAGAATGACATTTGTTGTGTTATCTATATAAGACGTGTAATCAATTTAAAAAAAATATTATTGGTACTAATAGTGGGTATATACCAAGTTCTGCCTGACAGGCCCAGTTATGTGTTTTCTTGCCTTGGCTTTCCGTGTGCTGACCTTTTAAAGACACTGTTTCCTTATTGAGCTTTCCAAAGAACTACATTAATAACAACCAATTCGTACTTTACACCAATTCTCTCCTCCCATAGCTTACACTTCCTTCCTCTGCATATGACATTATATGACGGGGGACAATTGATACACTGCAGCAATCTCGACTTGTACTAAAGTACTGTCAGAAATGCTAGAACACTGCTTTTCTGGCTTCATTTAATAAATACACCAAAGGACTATATAAAAAGAGCATATATCAAAATAACGCAAATTGCTCTAATCTAGCCTGTCCTTACTGACACTGTGATTACCCTTAAAATGTACTTTTACAGGTAAAATGATGATCAATTTAGAAAATATTCGTGTGTTGTCATGCATATATGAAATGGCCTATAACCTGAGATAATTACCTCACAACGTCACGTGCATTCTCCCAGGTGCAAATGTCACCGAGTTGGGGATGGTCTCAAAATATTGCTGTTATTGTACTTAATTGACATGTGCGTTGATGGGGCGGCAATTGAGGATATGTACTGCATTATATTTGCTTGGACACATTATGGATTAGTTAAGAGCTATGAAACGGGATGAGTATTGGAAGGTAGCGGTTTTGGAATCCACAAGTGTGTGTTGTACTACGTCGTCCGCTGATGACGTATATGAATCTGTACTTTTGAATGTTGTGTTATGTCTTGCCTTGCCACGAACCCGTTACACTTAGCCAAGATGGGCACAACAGGGTTGAGCTCAAAGTCTGACTGGCGTACGTAAGACAACGTAACCGTGTTGTGCCGCCAGCACGTATGTCTTGTATTTTAATACTGGTTTCTTATTCAACCGAATTTTCTCCACGAGTTGAAACTTCGTGTCATATATTCCTGTATGGTCGCCTTCGGACTACTAATGGTTTGGGCGACAGTATCTGATTCCCGGACGCTATATTAACTGGCGTTATCCATGACAATAACACTGGCGTTGTTTAGAATTGGCAATAGCTGAAGTTTTAACCAGTCTGTGAATACATCACCTCCTATAATTTCCTTATGAAAATCATCAGTTTTCCTTTTCGCCTATAAAACTAACACACATCTATCCAGAAGCCCCATATCATGGGTTGCAGCGTGCAAAACAATGACACGATTACCTTTACCTGATGGTCTTTGGGTGATTTTTGTCCATCTGCCGATAGCCACATGTAGTCAGTGGAATGATTCATCACGGTAAATTATCTGGACGCCCTGACTGTGATAGTTATGAAAGGTTCTGAGATAATGTGACCTCATAGACAGGAGGGAGTATTTTCCCCTGAAAAGTGCTCGGTCATAGCCACGCAATAGTTAGTGCAGTCCGGGAAACATTTATTGTATCTTTAATTCCTCCCAAATCCTACTACAAGTCAGGGTTACATTCTGCTCATAAAGCTTGTACACTATACGCCTAATCACCCTGTATCAAAGCTGTCTTATATGCTTTTACGTCCCGGTTTTGTTTTTGAGACCACCCCCTATATACCTGTTTAGTTTCATTTATCACACCGTAGACTTGACGATATGAATTGAAAACCCCATAGCTTGGGCAGTTCTGTAATTCACCCTATCTAAATCAATAAATGGTTTCCCTCTATCTCTCAAAAGTGTAAAGAACTTGTATAAATTTCCCAGTACAGACTCCGTATCGTGTGCCATGGTTATGGCTATGCATGTGTAAAGTAATAAGACAGCCTTGTGGGGTGATCCCGATAACTGTCAGTCCTCGGTTTGGGGAATTAGCTATTGGGAGCTAGCCTTGAAACAAGAGGGAAGAGGGCTGTGAGGTTCTTAGGGTTTATTCAAGCAAGTATCATATCATTCAAGTTACATCAATTAATATACAATAGTGACGTACATTCATAATAATGATAATAATATGCTAACACATTGTCCATCTAATGAAGGCATAATAATAAAGGCAATGTATTTAATATTGGAGTATGTACGGTAACATTATACAACAGATGCAGTATTTACTAGAATAATAACGGTAATGCTAAATAACATTCCTTAACAGCTAAATTGAGTGGTCATAACATTTTAATAGAGCATGTACGGTAGACTGCGCAAACTGCTTAGATGAGAAACATGACATTCACTTATGAAAAGACATTAATATTTGTAAATACTTGATCCAAATAAAGATACGAATGTACGCGGTAGAAGATATAGCTCGGTTTTAGTTAGTGTAATTATAAGTTTTAGTGGTGATTACTTTGGTGACTACGGTATGAATCACGGCGGCTATGTTGCTATTGACTACGCGCATTTCCTACATATATACGGAGCTAGACGATAACAGCTAATGGAGTGAATACGGTAATTGTATACTTGAACGATGCGCGTTTGAATGTACGTCATTATGAAGTATAAGAGATGACTTTAACAGTATTTAAATGACTACGGTAATGAAATTGTGGTATAGGCTGTGTTGCAGCGTATGCAACTATATGAGGGACGGGACTCTTTACAATATATTCAAATACTTACTTGATGAAGATAAAACCTAAGAAATATGGAATGCGTTGTTATAGCCTATTCTGTAAGCGCACACGGAAGGTAAAGCTGCACATATAACCTTTGATCGGTGGACTGTCGGAAAATAGGGAATAACCGACCTACGTTTAGAATAAATCTTGCTTGAAACAGTTGTGTTAACTCTAGGAACCGTTTAGTGACTAAGCTACATGGACGCTACGCTAATGCACGGAAATACAAACTGCATATGCATCTGGCATTTTGAACAGATGATGTTAGACATGGAAGGGGAATATAATCATTGATGTCGAAATATAGGAGAGAACTATTGGTGCCGCATATTAATGACACATAAACTGGAGGAGCACACGACGCATTACACTTCAAACAACACTGGAAAGTGCCTGAGTATTAAACGGTAAATAATATATAATGAACATTCATTTAGAACTTGTACACAGTAGATTGAGAGTAACAATATGCAGTACTGATTCAACTTAACTATAACATTTTCTAGACCATAATAACAATGAAATAAGAAGTTTAGTCATAACATCGGAATATTTAAATGTTTCTTACCTTGAAACAAGAGAGAAGAGAGCTGTGAGGTCCTTAGGGTTTATTCAAGCAAGTGTGCTGAGGACCAACACCCAAGGAGTTATATACCCCCACAGCTCTACTCGTATCACATTAACAATTACTTTTACTTGTAATTTCGGTCTCTGTTATCTGCCCTGGGCTGTCAAAGTTGACTACACAAAGGCAGGTGGTAATAGAATGGTATCAGTATTGCCTAAGAAGAGTTTATTTTAATTACAGTTTAAGATGATGGTCAAAACCTGCGCCAGCTGGTAACAAAACATTTATCAAGAGAACAAGGGCCGGGGCGGTATCCTCCCAAAACGTAGACCTGCCAAAACGCAGACCCGTTAAAACAACACTCGTTATTGCTGGTAAAATGGGTATAGATTTTCGAAACGATCTTAGCTAAGATAAATCTTAACAACTTACGTTCAAAGATAAGATATCTTAAGGCTAAGATAAGATAGATTTTCGAAACTATCGTAAACCTGTCGCAGATCGTTCAGAGTTACGATACCTGTCGTAACTCTGACAGAGAACTCATTTGTGTTAGAGATTGAAAAAGCGGGGTGTTTCCCAGAGTGTCACGGGGATTTCCCAGCTGCATATGCGTTCAGCATTTAACATGCGTGTTCAAGTCTGATGTTAAGTGATGTATACTGTTTATTTTTATGTTTATGTCAAAAGTCAAGTTTATATTAGTGTAAACACCAACATTATACGTGGAAACACTCAAAACAAAAATTGTTCAGGAAGCAGCGCACCCACAAGCAAGTTTATATGATAATCTCAGCTTGTTAAGTTTGTTTTGTTACTTATGTATCCAATATATTTCACGAATAAACCAAGGACTTAAATACAATATCAAGCTATTAGTATTTAGATGATGAAATTATTTTTTTATCTATCTAGATCCATAATTATTTTCAAAATTTAAAAGTGACACTAATTTTCGTTCGCAAAGAGAGATAATTTAGGAATGTCAAGTTATGTTGTCTCGTGGAACACGCCACAAGTTAACGTGAACATACATATAATGTAGTCATTTTCTATCCTTTTAAATTAAGTAGAGCTAATAAACTGATTTGTCTGATTTCATTTAAATCTGGCTGAGGAGCGAAATACTTTGTAATGTGTCAAATCTATTCCAGAACGTAGTTCAATGATGTTTGGCTTGTCTGACAGAATTGCTGAGGATCATTTACTAGTATTTGTCCGTTGACCCTATACGTTACGATTTTATTGTCTGAATGGTCTCAAGGATATCTATATTTTTTAAACATAAAACGGGAAGATGTAGACTTAAATATTAAAAAGACCAAAATATTTAAAACCGGTTTATTGAATGCAAAGATTATTGTGTTGAAAATGTGTATTTTATGTTGATCAGTAAATTTCATTCAATAAACTTTTTTTCTGCGAACATATATTTGAATGTGAATTTTGGACAATGTGCAATCTATGCTACATTTTGAAAATAAAGACTAAAGCATTGACACAAATGCGACTCAGAAAATATAACAGCGGAACTCTGCGCTTTATGAAAACTGTACCATTGAGCAAGGTGTCCCGAGCGAATACAAAGGGAAACCACTCTCCACTAGAGTTTGAACTAAGATTAGCTCCCCCTAAACTATCAATAAGGTCACGGTCATTACTGTAGCCTGCCGACACCTTCCGTTTTTATTCTTCCCAAATTATCGAAAAGGTATGTTGTTTCACACTTCTTCAGCATGGACTCGGATAGAAAAATAATGTAAGCTATCGACTCCACAGTTATGTGTATCGCTGTCGCGATAAAGAACATTTTTGACGTGAAATCCTTGATGCGTTCTTCGTGTTTTCGAAGTGTGAATTTGAATCACTCAGTTTTACAAAATGTATGAAAATGTATGAAATGTCAATGTTTGAACGTTAAGCGGACTAATTGTTTGGCAAAATATCTATTGAAAAGTATGCCGCCATCTTGGATGAAGATAAAATAAACTTACGACAGGTATAGGGCTATCTTAGATTTACGACAAACTTAAGATATCTTAGGGCTACGATAGTTTCGAAAATAGGCTACGATAGCCTACGATTTCCTTACAATAACTTTACGACAATCTTAGGGCTAAGATCGTTTCGAAAATCTAGGCCCAGGGGCGGTATTCATAAACATTCTTAGAGTGCTAAAGAGGTCTTAAGTCTGAGAAAATTCTTAGAAATACCAAAAGTTACTCTTAAATCTAAGAATTTTCTTAGCGAGTTAAGAGTATTCTTAAGAAAATTCTAAGAATGTTTATGAATACCGCCCCAGGTCTACATTATGGGAGGGAACCGCCGGGCGGACGTACGCGCAGACTTTATCTATGATTACGTAATTTACTGTTCGCGTGAATGAGCTTGCCAAGGAGCAGCCGTTATGGTCGACCAGTGGCGATAAAAACGAGAAATACTGGTCTAGCGAGTTTCGAATTTTAGAATTTCCTAGTTTAAGTTTAATTTGTTAAAAATATAAAAAGTGTAATGAAATATATGCACTGTAACAACAACTGTAACAGTAACATGCATCATGGGAGAAATGTTAACAAACAAAACGCAGCGTCATTTTGTCATTTTAGAAGATGCACATCTAGAATTTTCTCAATATGATATTTGTGTGTGGATTAGATGTTTTATGAAGACTACATTATTATCATTATAAAGGAGTCACGTGCGCCTACTTCTATAGTCCGTTTCGGACTGCCATCATTGGACTCAGAATAAAAGTAAACTTCCTGTTTTTGTTCGAATTTGTTTCCTGTAAACTTGTCGATAGGACTCCTTGTGACGGAAATACCTCAAACCACAGGTAGCGCGAGCGGTACTTTCTCGTTATTTCAATCACAATAGTCTGTAAAAAAATATATCCTTTTTTTAAAAGGCAAAAAGCAGTTTTCTAGCATTTCCGACAGTACTTCAGTTAAGTTCACATCAACGGCGGACAAAAGCGTAACTCGACATTTTATGGACACAATAACTGATTATCACGAAATCGGTGTATAACGTATTTGTTCAGACAGTGAACATTATTATTAGCACGCCATGATATGGCTTGGAAGAAGTAATAAATTTGGACACCTGGAAAAGTACCTCATGCAAGTCATTTACTATTCTATAGGTGGCATGCGGGCTTGGAATTTGATATCCTACACCCTATATTTATTTTGATCATTTAAATAAATAAGACTTCACTCAGATTTGGAATGACTTATCTGTTACAATTTGGGACTTGGGAGAACAGGAACCTATCTTAATGGGAACTATATTTCATTGATCCGATTAATTTCCCCTGCGCTCATTTAAAAAATGAATATGGACTTGATTGTTGTCGAAACAAAGGACAAATGGATTAATCTAAATCAACCGATTAATAAATGAAGTATGCTTTTTAAAGTTTAAATTTCTATTTTCATCAACAGACTGTTCATATTACATTAGTACATAATCTGACCCTGCTGTAGAAAACACCTTTTTGGTGGGAATAATCAGTGGTTTCTTTGAGTACATCAGCATAGCAGTACACTTGGTGTAAAATCCAATTTCCTTGTATACGTCAATCGCCTTCTGGTTCTCAGCGAATGGAGTCACTTCAATAGTGTTTCCATCGGGTACTTTGTCAAACATCGTTCTGATAAGTTCGTATCCTACGTCGTCAGTATCTGCATACGTTGGGCAGAACTCCCACTCTGTACTGGTTCTTTTCAGAGCTCCATAACCGATTACGTCTCCAGACATGGATTCCAATGCCACGAAGACAAAGGATGCGTCAGCAATGATGAATCTGTGAAATACAGCAGTTCTCTTTACCGGATGTATCCGTGCATCGTATTTCTCTAACCGTTCCAGAGGAACGTCAGCCAACGGAAGTATGCGGAAACCAGTCCTTCGTAATGGTGGAAGCTTTTGGTTGGTTTTCTTCAGGGACATAATGGTAATGTCATGTAACGGCTTGAATAATTTGAGGTTAAGCTCAGGCTTAAGTGTGGTGATTAAAATATTTTTATCCTGAGCTCCTCTGATTGCTGTATTACTCAGTTTCGTTCCGATCCCTTGATCTCTGTGTTGCTTATCGACAACATACATTCCACCATGACAGGTTGTGTTGTCTTCCAGGGTGAACATTTTGCACGTACCTAAACTTGAAAAACACCGAATAAATATAAATTAATGTGAGGGGAAGGAAGAGTTAATGTCGGAGGAAAGTCCGAAGTGATAAAGTAGGTCTTAACCGATTACCACTACTTGGTGAAACCAACGAGCATGGGTATGGTGCTGACAAACCAAGAATCATTATGAGAGCGAATAAGGGATTCCAACACACGACGAAGGTTTCGGAGATGCGACTCCCTAAAAAATGGGCCCTTATGTGTGAGGTATAGGTATGAACAATCAGTAAGTTGGCTTCCAATCGCCGCATGAGACAAGATGTATCTTTGTGCTCAAATTAACCTCGAAACAACCTCTCAAATAAGATTCGAACCCATACAACGACATTGATCTGTTTGATTATCTCATGCATAAATAAATACACAACCAAATTTGATATTTGTGGCCATTTTGAAACTTATTGCAAAATTTTGAATATACGTTTTCAAAGCGTCTCATTATATTTATATTTCACTGGGTCCAGTCTATTAGGCTATTTAAAAAACAAATGAGAATACCTTTTTAATAAACACTTCTGATTTGCATCTGTTCATGTGCTGCCTCAAGTGTGTCAGGGGCCTAGTGGTTAAAGCGTTCGCTCGTCACGCCGAAGACCAGGGTTCGATTCCCGACATGGGTACAATGTGTGAAGCCTATTTCTGGTTTCCCCCGCCGTGATATTGCTGGAATATTGCTAAAAGCGGCGTAAAACCATACTCACTCAAATATGTCACATGTCGCATGAGGTGAGGTGAGGTGAGGTGAAATGGGGTTTAACGTCGCCCAAGATTATTGCACTAATATATAGCGACGTACATGCACGTGTTTATGTGTGTGTCTGTGTATCTGTGTGTGTGTGTGTGTGTGTCTGTGTGTGTGTGTGTGTCTGTGTCTGTGTCTGTGTGTACTAGTCCGGAATGATCCGTGAAGATCCGGGATAGAATAGGTCTTCAGCAACCCATTCTTGCCATAAAAGGCGACTATGCTTGTCGTAAGAGGCGACCAACGGGATTGGGTGGTCAGGCTCGCTGACTTGGTTTAAGCATGTCATCGACCCCAATTTCGTGGATTGCTCCCAATTGCTCACTGGGTTGTCTGGTTCAGACTCGATTATTTACAGACCGCCGTCATATAGCTGCAATATTGCTGAGCGCGGCGTAAAACAACCAACCAGCCAACCAGCCGGACTGATGCCGATTTTATAATGCTAGCCCACTGAGATACCATGCCCCAGTTTAACATGAATACCCCACTCAGACACAGTCCATCAGTCTTTGTTTTAGCCCCTTAAATGACCACGGAGGTCATCCCTAACATTGATATTTACGATACGGAAACACAGTCAACTAATAATCTCTATAAACAATCACTCACTTGACTTTATCACGGCGTGTCAGCTCAGGAAAGTGCTAATTGGCTTCACCAAAGAGGTAAATGCTTTAACCACTGGACTACAGCACAAGGCGCCTGAAGACTAACAGTACACGAAATTGTTTCCATATGGGGAATTGAACCCGGGTCTTCAACTACCAGGCACAATTGGTCATAGAGGCAACTTTGACTCACCAACGACCGAACCGTCACTCTTTTCTGCCACCCACCAGCCCGAGGGGCTTATGTCGTAAAAGTTCATCAGATTCGGGAGAGACACGCCCCAGTCTTCTTGTTTGACCAGTTTAGCCACATGCTTCAAGTCAGACCGGCCAACCAAACGTCTGATCACAAAACCAGCCATGATGGTAGTGTTGAATTCACCTGGCCCCTGTTAGAACACACAACAGAGATGCGTTGTGACCCGAATGAGGCTGAATGATTGGCATGGCCCACTTTGGTACAGGGGTTGTGGGTATGCCGTGGTACAACAGATGTAATTACACTAGTATGTAAGCATTGACATCAGCTATGGACTACTTGCACAGTAGCATTGTTTGTATCATAGTTGCGTTATTGTCACATGTGACAGTATCGTGTTCGTGGCTGCCAGGTTTATGTATTGCACTTATTACCTATCAATCATATTCGGATCGGCCACGCACACTTTTCACTCTGGTCGGTGAGGGCTGAGTCACGTGCAAGTCGAGAAAAACGGAATCCACTAAATCGTGATCAACCAGATACAAATTTGATGCGATGTCAGGTTTTATGTGCCGGTTATTATAGCATTTGAGAGGGTACAGGCTCACTGGTTGTTATTACTAACTCAAGTTCCTCGTATTCAAATGCGTGAATGTTTATAGATATTATTAGCGGACTGTGTTTCCGTATCGTGAATAGCAATGTTAGTGATGACCTCCGTAGAGCGTCCGCCCGCAGAGCAGAAGGTCCGGGGTTCGATCCCCGGCCGCGTCATTCCAAAAGACGTTAAAAGATGGAAATTGTTGTTACCCTGTCAGGCGCTCGGCAGTTAGGGGCTAAAACAAGGACTTGTCGGCTCGAAAACAGTACACTGTGTCTGAGTGGGGGATTCATGTTAAACTGCGGCATGGTATCTCAGTGGGCAAGCACTATTAAATTGGCATGCGTCCGGACTAAAGTACTGTCGGGAATGCTAGAAAACTGATTTTTGCCTGTTAAAAAAAGATATATTTTTTCACAGACTATTGTTATTGAAATAACGAGTAACTACCGATCGCCATACCTGTGATTTCAAGTATTTCAGTCACAAGGAGTCCTGTCGAAAAGTTTACAGGAGACAAATTCGAACGAAAACAGGAAGTTTACATTTATTCTAAGTCCAATGATGGCAGTCCGAAACGGACTATAGAAATATTCGCACGTGACTCCGTTATAATGATAATAATGTAGTCTTCATAAAACATCTAATCCACACGCAAATATCATTTTGAGAAAATTCTTGATGTGCATCTTCTAAAATGACAAAATGACGCTGCGTTTGTTTTGTTGACATTGCTCCCATGGTGCATGTTAAATTACGCTTCCATAGCCATAACCATGGTACACGATATGGAGTCTGTATTCGGAAATGTATACAAGTTCTTTAACACTTTAGAGAGACAGAGGGAAACCACTTATAAATTAAGATAGGGCGAATTGCCGAACTGCCCAAGCTACGGGGTTTTCAATTCATACCGTCAAGTCTACGGTATAATTAATAAAACTAAACAGGTATATAGGGGGTGGTCTCAAAAACAAAACCGGGACGTAAAAGCATATAAGACAGCTTTGATACAGGGTGATTAGGCGTATAGTGTACAAGCTTTATGAGCAGAAGGTAACCCTGACTTGTAGTAGGATTTGGGAGGAATTCAGGACACAATTAATGTTAACTGCACTAACTATTGCCCTCCAAGAGATTGGATTTCGATAAACTGCGCGTGGAGTTGACCGAGCACTTTTCAGGGGAAACTATTCTATCCTGTCTATGAGGTCACATTATCTCCGAACCATTCATAACTATCACAGTCAGGGCGTCCAAATAATTTACCTTGATGAATCATTCCCCTGACTACATGTGGCTATCGGCAGATGGACAAAAAGCACACAAAGACCATCAGGTAAAGGTAATCGTGTCATTGTTTTGCACGCTGCAACCCATGATATGGGGCTTATTGATGTATGTATGCTAGTTTTCGAGGCGAAATAGAAAACTGGTGATTTTCATAAGGAAATTATTAGGGGCGATGTGTTCATAGACTGGTTGGAACTTCAGCTATTGCCCATTTTAAACAACGTCAGTATCATTGTCATAGATAACGCCAGTTAATATAACGTCCGGGAATCAGATACTGTCGCCCAAACCATGAGTAGTCTGAAAGCGACAATACAGGAATATATGACATTGTCGACTTCAGACTATATGATACGAAAGTTCAACTCATGGAGAAAATTCGGCTGAATAAGAAACCAGTAAAGTACAGGACATATGTGCTGGCGGCACAACACGGTTGGTTGGTTGTTGTTGTTGTTGTTACATTTTTTATTAGCCCTGTGCAATTAATAAAACATGTTCATACATTGCATTTTCTTGAAACCAAGAACAGTTGTTGAAGCGCACATAAAATACAAATATAAATACTGTAATTATTCCATATCATGGACGAAAATCTTTACATCAGTTTTGTTTGTTTGTTTGTTTGTAGTTTAACGCCGCATTCAGCAATATTCCAGCTACATGACGGCGTTCTGTTAATAATCGAGTCTGGACCAGACAAGAAGCATGGGTTGCTGAAAACCTATTCTAACCCGGATCTTCACGGGTCGGCACAATACGGTCACGTTGTCTTACGTACGGCAGTCAGACATTGTGAGCTCAACCCTGTTGTGTCTATCTTGGCTAAATGTACAGGGTTCGTGGCAAGACATAACACAACATTCAAAAGTACAGATTCATATACGTCATCAGCGGAGATAAATGCTACCTCAAGAAATCATCTGTAGAACAACAACACTTCTGGATTCCAAAACCGCAACCTTCCAATATTCACCCCGCATCACAGCTCTTAACTATTCCATCATGTTTCCAAGCAAATATAATGCAGTACATTTCCTTAATTGCTACCCCATCAAGGCACAAGTCAATTAAGTACAATATCAGCAATATTTTGAGACCTTCCTCAACTCGGTGACATTTGCACCTGTGAGAATGCACGGGGCGGTGTGAAGTCATCACCTCAGCGGGACAGGTGTCAGGTAATTACCTCAGGTTATAGGCCATTTCATACATGCCTGACAACACACGAATATTTTCTTAGTTGATCATCATTTTACCTGTAAAAGTACATTTTAAGGGTAATCACAGTGTCAGTTAGGACAGGCTAGATTTGGGCAATTTGCGTTATTTTCATATATGCTCTTTTTATAGTCCGTATAGACTCGTATTTATTAAATGAAGCCAGAAAAATAGTTTTCTAGCATGTCCGACAGTACTTTAGTACAAGCAGCCGCACACACGTTCATGCACGTCGCTATATAAGTGCAAGTACCTTGGACGCGACTTTAAACCGCATTTCACCGCATCTTAATGGAGGAATGCCAGAAAGGATGCAGGTCTCATTCGTTTGGTGAAACCCACGAGCATGGACAATGCGGTGACAAACCTGACTAAACAGAATCGGGGCGATCCGGGATTCAAGTGTTTGTTGTATCCATGTTAAACTGCGGCACCATAAAACCGTCATTAGTCTGGACTAATACAAGCAGCTACAAACAAACACGCACGCACGCACACGTGCATGCACGTGGCTATATACGTGCAATAATCTTGGACGATTCGTTAAACCCCATTTCCCCTCACCTCATATGTTATGAATACAAATTGTATTCTGCCAGGCTTGATCGTAATACCCATAGCAGGTATTAACAAATCATTATTTACTTATTGAATGCATCGGGGCGGTCGGGTAGCCTAGTGGTTAAACCGCTCGCTCGTCACGCCGAAGACCCGGGTTCGATTCCCGACATGGGTACGATGTGTGAAGCCCATTTCTGGTGTCCTCCACCGTGATATTGCTGGAATATTGCTAAAAGCGGCGTAAAACCATACGCACTCACTATTGAATGCAGCATCACGTGCACATCATCATGCATGGCCATGAACTTAAGCCACACGTGACACACATGAGGCAGCACATGAACGGATGCGAAGAAGTCTGTATTTGTTAAAATAAAAAGGTATTATAATACTCATTTTAATACCCTAATAGACTGGACCCAAATGAAATATAAATACGCATATTCAAAATTTTGTAATCTATTTTTTAAATGGACACAAATATCAAATTAAGTGGGTTTTTTGCATGACATAATCAAACACAACAATGTCGTATTGGTTCGAATCTCATTGGAGAGGTTGTTTCGAGGATCATGGTTGAAAACAACTATCAATAATCAATGTGAATGAGTAGGTTATATCGCGTGGAGAAACACACAAAACATATCTGGAGCTCTGAGTACTCTGACCTGGGGACATAGTCTGAACCGGACTCCAAACGGAAGCCCTGATATAATTATATTCGCGATCGGTTCAACGCGGCGATTGGAAGCCAACTTACTGACTGTTCATACTTATACTTCATAGATAAGGGCCCATTTGTTACAGAGTCGCGTCTCCGAAACCTTCGTCGTGTGTTGGAATCCCTTATTCGCTGCAAAATGTTCACCCTGGAAGACAACACAACCTGCCACGGTGGAATAAAGCGTGTCGATAACCAATACAGAGGTCAAGGGATAGAAAAAAATTGAAATATGGAAATACAGCATTAACAGGAGTTTAAAACCAAACAACCCATCGACTATTCTCATCAAAAAGGTGTATTCTACAGCAGGATCAGGAAAAAAACTAATGTAATGTGAACTGCCTTAAAACTTTAATAAACATACTAAGTCTTCATTCATTGACCTGTTGATTATGATTAATCCGTTTGTTCTTTGTTTCGTCAACAATCAAATTCATTTCACTTTTTTAAATGAGCACAGGGCAATTTTATCGGATCAATGAAATATAGTTCCTATTCAGATATGTTCCTTTTCTCCCAAGTTCCAAGTTAGAACAGAGAAGTCATTCCAAATCTGAGAGCAGCAGCGTTATTTATTAAAATGATCAAAATACATATAGGGTGTAGGATATCAAGTTTCCAAGCCTGCATGCAACCTCTAAATTAGAAAATTACTTGAGGTACTTTTCCAGATGTGTAATGAATAATTTCAAGCATATTAAATATACTCTTCAAAGAAAGAAATGCAAAGCCAGAGTTGTGTGAGGTACGAAAATACATTTATACGAGGAACCGTACAAGGTTTTGAGCCAAAATATTGTGGTGAGAACACTTGGTGGTTGTAGTCATCTCAGTTATCGGTACAAAGTCCAAGGTGAAGGTCAGCTACCATCAATAACGCGTATGTCCCCCGTTGGAATCGATAGCGGCCTGACATCTCCTGTCCATGCACCATATAGCAAAATAGGAACGATTTTACAATCAAAGATGTTAAAATATGTAGCAGCGTTTACACCTGGCCATATGAACATCATCCTTTTGATCTTATTGGGTAATAAAGCCTTGTTCGCCTTTTTAGCTTAAATAACACATGCTTGGTAAATATATCTCTACATAAAATTGAAATACCAAGATATTTATAGTATGACACCACTTCAATGTGTTCACCATTAATAAAACATGTTTCATGTTGTGATAGAGGTCCTCTATTTTCAAATACCATAACTTATACGTACACATGCTCTTATTAATGTTCACTGTTCACTGTTAGTCCCCATTTATAGCGGTATTTTTCTAAACTAGTCACATCATCTGCAAATATGAGCAAAAATATTTCACCAATATCAAAATCAATGAAGATACCATGAGTGACATCACACTTAATGACATTTACTAGTTACATTTCTCTGTACTTAAAAAAACAGTCGTGATGAAAGCACACATCCTTGAGGATGTCCAATAAATCTGTAAAATGCGGAGGGCTAAGCTTCACATAAGCTGTAACTTTGCTATACATACATTTAAGTTTGTTAATCACATTTCAATGGATGCATTGTGTCAAGCCTAAATACAGTAATTTTGTCCTATCAACCACGTCAAAAGTTTTCTAAAATCAATAAACAAACCTTTCCTTAAATAATTATGTGCAAGTGAATGAAGAACAAATATATTATCAATAGTGGAATGACACTCTCTAAAATCAAACTGTGATTAAGGTCATCCATCCCAATTGCGTGGATCGATCTTCATGATATCACTCACTGGAATGTCTGGTCCAGACTCGATTATTAACAGAACGCCGTCATGTAGCTGGAATATTGCTGAATGCGGCGTTAAACTACAAACAAACAAACAAAACTGATGTAAAGATTTTCGTCCATGATATGGAATATTTATATTTGTATTTTATGTGCGCTTCAACAACTGTTCTTGGTTTCAAGAAAATGCAATGTATGAACATGTTTTATTAATTCACAGGGCTAATAAAAAATGTATTTCCAGCGAAGTATATAATTTGATCTCTTTTTTTTTCATAAGAGGACGAACTATGACCGTAGTTATGCTAAATTAACGCTGTTGTGGAAACAATATCTTAACTTCACATATGTACTCATTTGCATTTGCACCATAACAGACTTTCTTCTGTGCTTTGCATTTTAGCGTTCTCGCGGTAAATATAACCAGAAAATGTCACGAGAATGGGAAAACATGCTTGGGCTTGTCCTCATTTACGCTCTGGCCCAATGTTCAGGTTGTACTCTAATGGCACAAATATTTGACAATTCCAATTATGGTAAAGATCTTTCTACAATTTGTGACATTCACATGTGAGAACTATCTCTCCAAGTCCAACAATAATTAAATTTTCCCATTGGATTGTTGGTCGTTTTACTTTAAGAAATGGAAGAGAGTATATTTCAGAATTTTACTTTATTTCAAGAATTATACAGTCTTCTTGACATGGACTTCGGTTCAGGCGAGGACCTGAAGTTTCGGTAAATGCACGCATATCATGTCTTTGGTGAGCTATTAAGTATTTAAGATTTGTGTATTTATTGATGTAACGTGCTGTTGGATAAGGTATACCGTAGATCATCTAAAAGATGACATTCATAAATACAACGCCTGGGTCAACGCCTGGGTCAACGCCTGGGTCAACGCCGGGTCAACACCGGGCGTTAAATCCGTGCGTCTTATAGAGGAAATACGGTATATGGAGATACAAACGTTCGATCGCTAGGCGGAAGAGGATATGGAGTAACTTCCTTTGTGTGATGACACTATTTGATGACGAATACTTCATTTTGCTGCAAATTCCCAACCAAATTATTACTACAATCGCTAACTTTCACATTTCGAAGAAGCAGCAACATGCTCATACACACAAACCTTCACAGTGTCCTAGAGGTTGTGACCACTGTCCATCACTCTGACATTCCACATCTCCAGTCCCGCCCTGGAGGATGTACCCAGGGTCGCATGTGTAGCCAGAAACTCTCAGGGACACGCTTGGGTAAGACACAGGCAGTTCAACATGGATACCCCAGTAGCACCCAGACACACAATACTCGATCCTTTTATTACCACCTTCGCCTTGCTTGGGGTTTTGAGGTCAATCCAGGGTACGATTCAGAATATGTAGAGGGCGTCATGAAAAATGATAAATACAAAAGTCTTTTGAATAGGCCCGTATACAGCCTCAGGCCTATCCAGGCCTACAAACCTGATCTTATCCTTTATTTAAATCCATGGAAATTATTTATATCATTGAATTTTCTGTCCCTTTTGACACTCATGTGATTGACAAGATTCAGGAAAAACATGGCAAATATGCAGACCTCGCTTTCGAAATGTTACGTTTGCATCCCAAGTACCAAGTTGTCAGACTCCCCGTTGTTTTCGGTGCCTTAGGTTTGGTACTTCCAAATATGCTGACTGACATTGGGAGAGTACCCGGGTTTGCTACCAGGAATACAGCTGCATTTTTTAAATTTTAATCTGTAAATAATAATAATAATAATAATAATAATGATACATTTGGTAAAGTAGACATAACACTTCATGTGCTCTAAGTCTAAAAAAGTGACTGACTGAATTTAGTTTGACCAAAACATATAAAGTAATGCCTTTTGTTTGAACGTTATTCTAATTTCCCACACACATACAATGATGCATCAAAAGAGTTACCAGTGATCGTACTGCTGGGGCTTTTTTGGATACCTGAGCCCTCCACCTCTACGGTGTTTAGATTCCCTGATTATTTTTCAGTTTTGACAGCTGAACTTTTGCCCATTTTGAAAGCCCTGAGAAGGGTAGATGAACGTGATCATGAAGTAATTATCTTTACAGATTCCAGAGTAGCAACTAAGCTTCTGGTGCCGGTGCAAATGGCTCCAGAGATAACATTGTTTATCATATATTAAATCAGATTTATTTCTAAACATGGTGTACAATGCATTAGATATTGTTTGGATTCCAACACCTGAGAATACATGGGAATGAGATGACAGATCTTTTGGCGAAATCTGGATTTAAAATCCTGAAATTGATTTATTAGCCTTTCAATAATTTGGCAACAGTTGTGGTATGCTTGCACTACCTTCCAACAAGTGTCTTAGACAATCCGTAAAACCTGGTCATTACATTTGCCGTCGTAAAAGACGTGGTCAGGTTATTCTGACAGGACTCCGACTGGGAACACTGTGGGTTAAATGCATTTAGAAGTTGGAATGGTAACTAAGACAAAATTGTTATGGATGAGCGCATTTGCTTGATAACGGTGTTAGAATCTACACCGAAACGTCGCCCAATTGTAATAAAGAAGTTGCTCATCCATAACAATTTTGTCTTAGTTAAGGTAAACTTGTTTTAACATTTCACAACTATTTGTGTTTGTAAGAGACGATGTGAGTTTAATTTCATTTATTTTACTCCAAAGCATGTTATCACAATAAGTTAAGTTGCGTATAGGATAAGTTGGAATAGAGACTAATTTCTAATGTAAACCTGTTTTAACATTTCACAAATATTGGTGTTTGCAAGTTATCAATCCAATTTTAATTTACTTTACTTTACCAAGGTAAAAAAAATTATAAGGTGCCGTTTTCGCTTTAGACGAGGTGCCGATTTCGTCATTCGGTGACGTTTTAGCTATAACCCACTTATTGCACATTATTAGTTCGAATTTTTAATCATTTTAGCTGCTTGAATAAGGAAAAAATGAAATAAAAAACATATTGAAAACAATAGTGCTTTTATAAACAAGCACTTGCCATAAAATGCGCCGCTGCAGGCTATATTTAGTAAACAAATATTCAAAACTGTCAACATTGCTGGGCTTATGCAACATCATTGCATGTGGAGATGATAGCTCACTGAAAGGAGCATATGCACACCCAATGACCCCTAACATCACAGGGCATCATTTTGCCAGTGTGTCAGGCAACAAAATACTACAAATTACGTCATAGGGTTTGACCAGTTTGAAAAGTTAGTGGTACTGTATTTTAAAGTCAGCCCAAATATTCTAATCCAGTGATTGACATTGTGAACAACAAACCACACTGTCAGGTACAATGGCATGCCATGAACCAGGTCACCGAGCCTGATCACCCGATCTATTAAGTTATCTCTTATGGGTGCAGGCTAAAACATCACCCCAAAAAAACGTCACCGATTTCTCGGGCGAAAACAGCACCTCATTTGGCAAAAAGGGCTACTAATTGTCGGGCGAAAACATCACCTCTATTTTTAAGAACGACATATGTAGTAGTATATGTGCTAAATTTACATGCTTTATTATGTTATAGTATATATGTTGTCCTTGGTCGCGGACATAGTCTGTTATCAAGAGAGACATTCTTGTGATGTCGGCTCCCGGCAGAAAGGGGAGATGTATATGAAATATCTATAAAATTACCGGTACAATTTATTTCCTACTTACTAAAATAAATATTAAATATATATTATACCCGTAGTCCAATTTCTTGACATTTTCGCCAGACTCAATTTCAGCTTGACATTGAGTTAATCTGAGTAAAGGTGCTTAAAACTTCGAAGCATGTGATCTTTCAATGATACGTTTAGTTGCACCTCCCAATCAGACTCGCCATTAAATTTGAGTAGAGGCTAACTTCTAATGTAAACTGTTTTTAGGCGATTAACATTTCACAGTTATTTGTGTTTGCAAGTTTAATTTCATTTATTTTACTTCAAAGCATGTTTTATTTTCACAGTAAGTTTAGTTGTGCCTCCAAATCAGAGTCGGCGCGTTGAGGCTAGTTTCTAATGTTAACTTCTTTTTAACATTTCACAGTTATTTTTGTTTACAAGTGACCGACCATGTGAGTTTAATTTCATGTATTTCAGCATGTTCAGTACCAAGGTAAAATAAATAATAAGGTGCAGTTTTTGCCAGGCAGTAGTAGCTGGTTTCGCTTTAGGCGAGGTGCCGTTTTCGCTATAACCCTCTCTTACAACTAGCATAGGTTGATGGGGACCCATTCTAACCTGGAATCCCCACATGAGTAGGTATGGTTTTACGCTGCTTTTAGCAGCAATACCACGGCAAGGGACACCTGACATGGGCTTCACACATTGTACCCATGACAGGAATAGAACCTGGGTCTTCAGCATGAAGAGTAAACACTTCAACCACTAGGCTACCTCATCGTCAAAATGCCTCACATGATAAAGTTGTAATCATGGTATTCTTCAACAAGTTCAAGTGAAAATGTCCATGTCTTTTAAAATGTCTTCACTGTTGCAAACCTTCCCTGTCATTAAGTTTGTTCTTGATTCTTCACATCTGCAAAAGTAAGTTAAAGTCTGTTCATCATTCTCACAGATTGGTGAGTACCACAGATTGTTATGTCGGTACAGTATGAAATAAGAAAATGAGTCACATTAGAGTATCTAGGAATAAAAGAAAGCAAACATATTTCTACATCATATATATATACATGAGCAAGGATTAACATATGATAGATAGGCTGCTTGTCCTACAAAAATAAAATCACACATTTACTTACATATATAAAAGTGAATATGTCATAAGTGGCCTACAGATGATAAAAGACTTTAACACGTGATCATTATTATTCACATATTACTTACCTGAATCAGAGACCATATAATAGGCTATATAATATGGTCTCTGTCTGAATATGTCACTTCAGCTCCCTGCATGACCTCAGCTGCAATCGCCAATTTTCACGAGGTTGTGAAACATTTCTGCTGTTGGAATATTACGTCCGCTGGGATATCCCTTGTCACACTGCCTTATCTAGGCATGTTCGGCAAACACATATTCCATACAACGACGTACGTATACTTCCTCATACACACTGTCGAAATCCCCGCTGCCCCCAATATTGACCCAGCTGTTCACCTTTGGTATTGATTCCGTAGATTCACGAATAGAATATAGTAATTTCTTAGTACATATTGGCATTAAACACCAGACAAAGTTCTGAAGGGCTAACATTTGAAAAGAAGAAAACATCAACAAAATGGTTTCTACGTTAGTGCAAAGCAGCATGTAATATAAAATGAATACATTGACCATGATGCAGACAATGAATCAACAGAAGAGATCAGTATTGTTACAAATTACAGGCCCATGAAGATCCGGGGTTGAATAGGTCTTCAGCAACCCAAGCTTGCCGTAAAAAGCGACTATGTCATAAGAGGGGACTAACGGGATCGGATGGTCAGGCTCGCTGACTTGGTTTGACGCATGTCATCGATCCCAATTGCGTGGATCTATGCACTTTAAAACCAAGTCAGCTGGACTTGATCATAATAATAATCCATTTATATGTATAAGCATGCTCTAAGCGCTTCGACAATTATTATCCCGGGCAACGGATCAGTGTGTACTCAACAATCATTCTCAGCTCCCTGGGGAGTATACGACTTACCCATCTCATCCTATCCAGATACCCATTCACTTCTGGGTAAAATTCGAAAAAAGTCACTTGCCAAAGGAGACACTGCATGTGGGACAGGACCTAGAAGCTCTCAGGATTTAAGCCGCCGAACGCGGTCACCCATCCAAGGACTCTCCGCGTCCGACGTTGCCTACCTGCACCTTTAAGTTGTGACCTGTGCGCGGTGCAGAGGACCACGTCACTTCTATTGACAAAATAATTGTAAACTATAATTTATTCAACAACATCCTTGATGCAGGATATTTCTCTGAACTATGGTTAAAAGAAGGTATTAGACCGATACATAAAAATAAGGGAGACTACAAAGATCCTAAGAACTACGACAAGCATGGGTTGCTGATGACCAATTCTAACCTGAAATCTACACGGGACGATATGTTTTATAGCCTTGAGTGAATGTAGTTCTGTTCTGTTCTTTTCTGTCTGGTTATTATTTATGTATGAAGAAAGTAGTTTTGTGATTTCACGGTTATCCAAACATAACGAATAAAACGAGATCAACCTTGTACGACATACGTGTGACGTACAGATTCCGTATCTTATCACCTGTATCTTCACCACGTGGGCAATGATATTCTTAATGACACATTGCGCACAGATGAAAAGCTGTTACCTGCTGGCGGGAGAACTAGTATCACTGAGTCCTTCCTAGCTGCTCACGGACGGTAATGGCTGGTTATCTGATCAGACGTTTGGTAGGCCGGTCTGAAATGAAACGTGTGGCTGTATGGCAAGCCTTTTTCACATTTATTAAGGAATTACAGATACCTTTAATTGTTTTAAAGATATCGTTATGTTATTTAAAGATATCAATAAATCTTTAAGATATCAAAAATAATTAAAGATCTCTTAAATTCATTTCTGATATCCATAATACAATTACTGATATCTTAAAATGTTACGGTGATATCAACAAATTTGTTTGTGATATCTCTAAATGTATTTAAGATATCATTAAACAATTGCCATCCTACAGTACATACATATATAAGAAATAAATTCAAGATATCTTAATTCAATTCAAGATATCTTGAAATAAGTTATACACATCCACAAATACATTACAGATATCTTTAATTCAATTAGAGATATATTTCATTCAATTCAAGATATCATTAATTCTGAGTGTTACTGATATCAAAAATCCAATTAAAGATATCATTAATAATTTTGATGATATCTTTATATCAATTATTGATATCAGTTATCTAATTTAAGTAACGTTATTAATGTAACGTCTATAATAATGGCAACAATTGAAGATATCAATAATTAATTATTGATATCTGTATTTAGTTTCAAGATATCAGGATTTGAATTATTGACATCATAACAAAACATGACATTTTGATATCTTTAAATCATATTTTGATATCAATAATCGAATTTAAGATATCAGCAATTCTTTTCAAGATATCAGTAATACGCTTCACCATATCCTTAATTTATTTCGTGATATCTTAAATTCTATTGCAGATATCTACAATTATCTGTATGTAAGATATGTTCAATTCCATTCAAGATATCCTCAATTCCATTCAAGATATCTTCAATTCAATTGAAGATATGTTCAATTCAATTCAAGATATCTTTAAAACAATTGAAGATATCTGTAATTCCGTAATAAATGTGAAAACGGCTTGCCATATTGCTGAGCTTGTCAACAAAGAAGGTCGGAACATGTCCCTCAAGTATCTACAAAGCGTCTATGATGCCAACCCCTCTGGATGGTGGGGAGCTGAGGCAGCTGGCGGCAGGATCATTGGTGAGTCCAGTTTTCTTCTGTAGATAAACTTGCACATACAACATATGCTCTAATAATGCAAGCCGTATTAAGTCAATCATCCGGAATTCAGGTTCCTCGTGTCTGTTATCGTTTCATCTTTATTTGCTCTCAGAACATTAAGTATTTACTTTTCCCCCTTGTTTCGGTGAGCGGCAGATGGGTTCCTCACCACCCACCGTAGTGTGGACTGGGATTTACGTTTGAGACTGAATAGGTTCGTCTGTCAGAGTTGGAATGAATGTCGTTTTTCTGTTGAGGGTGAAGCCAAACACACATAACGACATTATTATGAAATGCTCTCCATATCTTCTAAATACTGCATCTGCGCTTGTCATTACCTTTCTACAGGCACTTTATTGATCCTTTCTGTCTGCCCGTTTCCAGCATAAACTGTGTCACATCAATTATTAGGAGCTCCGCGAAACGTTACTGCTCTTATCAGAATTTAACCACAGCCACTGCTAGAGATGATTGTATGCAACAACTAAGGAGCAAAAGAAACTATACCTTTCAATTAAAAATATTTTAAGTTAGCGATATTAATTGATCCATAAATATATATTTTACAATAATAATTAGATTCAAAACCTTTAAAATATTTAAAAATAGCATCATACGAGGTAGTTTATCCTGCGATAAAGTACACTTTTTGAGTAACGTCATAATGGGCTGACGTCATGACGCTGTTCATATTAGCTCCCTGTGATGTAACGTATCCATGGTAACATCGTTCTATCATTACTATTAATCAAGATGCGCACACACAGCAGTTATCAATCGGAGATATTTATTTTTATGTGTCGAACAATTGAAGATTCATCCCTGGAAGAAATATGGCAAGATGATGTCTCTTATGCCCTCTACTTACCCTGAACATATTCAAACCATCTTGTCCGTGCCACAGCAGCAACAAAGTTGTCCGCGACGAGCGTTGGTGTTCTTGGAATTATGGCTGTCTCTGGACACCTAAATGAGAAATCTTTGAACAGTTTCTGTGTGCCTGTTGCTTACTGTAGGGCATTTCATACGGCATTCAAATAACACGTACGCTGTTGCTCGTCCCCCAATATCAGACCCCATGCCGTCGGTTGCGGTAACATGTAGTACAACCGACTCGGTAAGCACAGTATGTAATTGTTGAATTACATAATAAACTTGCTACTAGCCAATATGACATCGCTTTTTTTGTTTTGCCATGATAGAATCGTGGGTAACACAATGGCTAATGCTGCAGCAAAAACGCTCAAGATATATGTGACACCACTTCTAATCCCATCTGCTGATATTACACATGCAATTAGATCTTACATCAGAGATCTCATGCAAGATAGGTGGGACACCCTAGCAGGTATAAATGTATAACATGCAATAAAACCAACTATCGGTTACATCTACTTGGTTGTCAGAGGCCATTATGCGACGATGTAGTATTGGCCATACACGTTATATACATGTCATTGAATATTTATTGAACGGTAAAGAGCCTCCGTCCTGGATCCCTTGTGTTGTTCTGTATCATTATCATCACAAGAATATTTATTGCAGGGTAAATAAAAGCGACAGAACCCTTTCCATATTGATAAGAAATATCTGCTAAAAGCAAAGTCGAATCTACGATTCCGATTTTACCGTGAACATGTGTTGATCAATCACTATCAAATGGTAATGATACCAGTTGTTCGCAAAAAGGTGCGCGTATCCTGCCCCACCGGTGGCATCCATCACAAACACATGCAATAGCAAGTCAGTTGATCACCTAAACAAACACCGAATAAATGGTCTGCCATTAAAGTGTTTAAAGGCTTTACTGGGGCCTTGAATGTTGTAACTCTGAACAAAGAACTGTTGAGCAAGATTCGTAAGACGCTCTTTTAAATCTTGGTAGAAAGAACATGCTCGATTGTTCCACTAAAGTTGTGAAATTTAGACACCAAAGGCTCAACAGCGGGAATATTGACTGACATAGAGGGAAAGTTCATTTTGGGAAAGTCATCCCTCTTGTCACACTGTCTTTTAGAGAGTGTTTTTGCCACTCTGAATCTGTATGGATAGATACAAGTATGAAACAGACGAGGTGGTCTCTCTGGTCCCAATTATTTCTAGTCAGGTGAGTAAATCAGTGGAAGGGAATTAACTATATGATAAATATCAAACAATATTAGATCATCGATATACCTGAAGCTTAAGTAAAATATCTTGGCTAAATTACCTTGTTTCCACTTTGCCAATTCGAGAAGAATTCCGATTTATATGCATAAAGAAACAGATGAGAAAGAAGGTGAACACAATTGGTGCCCATAGGGCTGCCTACTTCTTGCCCAAATGTATTACCCCAATATTTTACATTGCTGTTTTCATCTTAACAACAGTCAAGGTCCTTTTTAGTAATGTTAATTCTCTCATTACTACTGTGCTTTTTATTTGAAGTAGTACCAATTCATAAATTTTGTTGTACAAAGTTATTCATTTATATTAATTGGTAGTATATGATTATTACTTGAGATTGTTGTGGTTGTACCCTCGATGTGGGTTGAAGTAGTGTAAAGTTATTGTAAAGTCCATGTCATTCATTTGTTTGTATCTCCACTATTTTAATCGAAATACAAGTATATTTGTCGTTTTACAAAACGTTTTATCCACAACGACTAAAGAGATAGTGTAAATCTTGCAGTGGTATATGGTCTCTAGTAAGGTGGCCTAAGTTCGAATGCTGGTGATCTATAGCCCGTTTTATATCGTATTCTTTTGTATAGTCACATGCTAATTTGTAATACAACTCTGTGATACCTTTTACTGTGTTGCATCACTGTCCACTATCCATTGTCGACATGTTTTATGTAGTCTGCATGTGTTGTGTTGAAACGTTGCCGATGTGACTATAAATTTTAAATCACTCATTCATTAACTCATCCATTTTTTATGTTTGTCCAGGTTGCTGTAGCATGATTGAGTTCGAGGACAACAAGTCTTCTCACGGTGGATGTTTTGTCATAGATGAACATTATCGCCATAAAAAGATAGGGAAGAAGTTGATTACAACATTATTGTCAACATATAGATTGAAAAACATTTCAATCCTAGCGCTGAATCCTAATTTACAAAAAGGTTATAAATCTGTACATGAAATGCGATTCTTGTCAAAGAAAAAAAATAATGTCAAGTTTCCATCTTTATTGAGCACTAAGTTTCGCATACATCCGTCAACTGGCGCCTCTCTGGAACATGTCGAGAAATACGATTCACGGATACATCCTGTCAAGAGAACTACTTTCTTTCACAAATGCATCATTGCAAGCGCAACGTCTGTGTTAATAGCTGTGGATACATGTTGTAATGACGTCATTGCTTATGGTGTTCTTCAAAGAGCCAATGAAGGATGGAAACTTGGCCCAATGTACGCAGATAATGATGACGTAGGATACGAACTTTACAGAGCGCTTCATAATGAAGTGCCGGAAGAAGACGCCATGGCAGTGTATCCATACACGGGGAACCACTCGGCGATTGCCTTAGAGAAATGGGATTTTCTTATCAACAAACCTTCACATTGATGTACTCGAAGAATCCTCTTAATATTCCTGTCGGAAAGATGTATTCTGCAGCTGGATCTGTATTCTCAACAACCACAAGGCAGTCCAGTGGTTTCGATGGTCGCTCAGCCAAGTATACTGGTGTCTGTACTTAGTTCACGAGGTGAAACTGTCATTGTAGGTTGAAGTTTAAGCACGTGTTGATGTTCTTTCTTAAAGAGCAAGAAAAGTAAAACAAATTCCTAGAGAGAAAAATTCATTACAATTCGTCCTACGAATGTCTAATGTCCAAGTGAAAGGGCTGAAATCACACGCTCCGTAATCGGCTTAACAAAACAAACCTTTATGGGGGCGTGGCCTGAAAGTACCTGCGCGGCGGTGCAGTGGTGTGTGACAAATGTTTTCACTGGACGTTATGTTGACTTGCAACGATCTGTCGTCTAAATAATATATCTTGTGATGCTTAGCAGCTCTACGGATACGTCAAGAAGCGGTTAGCAACAACTCAAACATCAGTCAAGAACAAATGTCAAGGCGTGGCTATTTCTGTTTATGCTACAAAACTAACAACATGTATACATTGTTGAAGTTTGAAACGACCTTTGATCTTGATATTGTGAATAATTAAAACAACAATTGATGTCTTTATTCAGCTTTTTATGACTAACATCCTTTTTGGAAACCAAAAACCACCTGCTGCCATCGGTCCAATTCCACACAATGAATGCCTTTTACTGAGGGTTTAATGGTTTGGCACGTTACCAACATATGGTACATATTTTGTAGACTCATTAATTAATGACGAATGCATGGACAGCCTATATTAATGGCACCTCCATATATATGGTAACTTTTCAAGAAGAATCTGCAACTTTGAACATTCCTTACTCCGCACAATTTTATACACATGCCCATATACCGACATCCTCACACGCAACCAACCATGTCGGCTTAACCGGACATAAATATTATGTAAACTTAAAATGTGTAAAATTTAGGAAGTAAGCAAGCGGATTCATTGGGTACGTTATACGTTTTCCTGGTCTTTAATCTATATATATAGCTCCTCGAAATTGAAATACTAACTGACTTTTAGGATCTCAGACTGAACCTTATGAAGAATTTCACGGGAATTGGTTATATATGTTAAACAATGAAATCCGGCTATAGTATACTATATGTTTATGTCCATTTCGTGGGTCGAGATAATCAACAGGCCTAGACGAGTTGCCGAACACGGTCACCCATCCAACTACTCTGTGCGACCAATGTTGCTAAGGTTCACTTGACTTGTGACCTGTTCGCTGTACAGATGGCGCCTTGTAAATAATCGGGTCTGGACCAGACAACCAGCAATTGATATTACGACAATAATCAACCAATCACTGAGTCTTGACCACCTCTTCACCACACCCAACAGTGTTCATCAAAAGCAATTCTCTCCTCTTGTGATCAAACCGAGATATCCTCAAACACTAGGTGAGGTGAAATGGGGTTTAACGTCGCGTCCAAGGAAATTGCACTTATATAGCCACGTGTGTTTGTGTGGTTTAAACATGTCATCGACCCCAATTTCGTGGATTGCTCCCAATTGCTCACTGGGTTGTCTGGTTCAGACTCGATTATTTACAGACCGCCGTCATATAGCTGCAATATTGCTGAGCGCGGCGTAAAACAACCAACCAGCCAACTAGCTGGACTGACGCCGATTTATAGAGCTAGCCCTTTGAGATATCATGCCGCAGTTTAACATGAATACCCCACTCAGACACAGTATACTGACTTCGAGACGACCAGCCCCTTCATGCCGAGCGCGAGGCAGGGTAACAGCAAGTACCATCTTTTATCATATTTTAGTACGACGCGGCCGGGGATCGAACCCCGGACCTTCCGCTCTCCGGACGCACGCTCTACAACTAGACCAAGGAGGCAGTCCCTCGAACGCTACTGAAACAAGCAAACACAACAATATCGAACCATCTCACCAAAGACAATTTTCGCAGTGGTAGCCGGGTGACGCTGAAAATTGGCCACAAATCTTGAAACTCACCGAAGGCTCGCATAATACACATTTTATTAAATTGTCAGATTTAGCAATCGGCAATCGGCTAATAATCTCTATTGGTTAAATCTCTATAGGTTGAACGTGTGTGTAACGGTGCAAGTAAACGCTGGGTCACGGTGCAAATGAAGGTGTGGGCCACGGTGTAAGGGAAGGTGTGGGTCACGGTGCAAGGGAAAGTGTAGGTCACGGTGCAAGGGAAGGTGTGGGTCACGGTGCAAGGGAAGGTGTGGGTCACGGTGCAAGGGAAGGTGTGGGTCGCGGTGCAAGGGAAGAGGTGGGTCGCGGTGCAAGGGAAGGTGTATGTCAGGGTGCAAGGAAAGGTGTAGGTCGCGGTGAAAGGGAAAATGTGGGTCGCGGTGCAAGGGAAGATGTATGTCACGGTGCAAGGAAAGGTATGGGCCACGGTGTGAGGGAAGGTGTAGGTCACGGCTCAAGTGAAGGTCTGGGTCGCGATGCAAGGGAAGGTGTGGGTCACGGTGTAAGGGAAGGTGTGGGTCGCGGTGTAAGGGAAGATGTGGGTTACGGTGTGAGTGAAGGTGTTGTTCACAGTGCAAGGGAAGGTGTGGGTCACGGTGCAAGGGAAGGTGTGGGCCACGGTGCAAGGGAAGATGTGGGTTACGGTGTGAGGGAAGGTGTGGGTCGCGGTGTAAGGGAAGGTGTGGGCCACGGTGTGAGGGAAGGTGTGGGTCCTGGTAAGGGAAGGTGTGGGCCACGGTGTGAGGGAAGGTGTGGGCCACGGTGTAAGGGAAGGTGTGGGTCCTGGTAAGGGAAGGTGTGGGTCGTGGTGCAAGTGAAGGTGTGGGCCACGGTGTGAGGGAAGGTGTGGGTCGCGGTGTAAGGGAAGGTGTGGGTTACGGTGTGAGTGAAGGTGTTGTTCAAAGTGCAAGGGAAGGTGTGGGCCATGGTGTAAGGGAAGGTGTGGGCCATGGTGTAAGGGAAGGTGTGGGTTACGGTGTGAGTGAAGGTGTTGTTCAAAGTGCAAGGGAAGGTGTGGGCCATGGTGTAAGGGAAGGTGTGGGCCATGGTGTAAGGGAAGGTGTGGGCCACGGTGTGAGGGAAGGTGTGGGTCACGGTGTGAGGGAAGGTGTGGGTCGCGGTGTAAGGGAAGGTGTGGGCCACGGTGTGAGGGAAGGTGTGGGTCATGGTGTAAGGGAAGGTGTGGGCCACGGTGTGAGGGAAGGTGTGGGCCACGGTGTGAGGGAAGGTGTGGGTCACGGTGCAAGGGAAGGTGTGGGCCATGGTGTAAGGGAAGGTGTGGGCCACGGTGTGAGGGAAGGTGTGGGTCGCGGTGTAAGGGAAGGTGTGGGTCGCGGTGTAAGGGAAGGTGTGGGCCACGGTGTGAGGGAAGGTGTGGGTCACGGTGCAAGGGAAGGTGTGGGCCATGGTGTAAGGGAAGGTGTGGGCCACGGTGTGAGGGAAGGTGTGGGTCACGGTGCAAGGGAAGGTGTGGGCCATGGTGTAAGGGAAGGTGTGGGCCACGGTGTGAGGGAAGGTGTGGGTCACGGTGCAAGGGAAGGTGTGGGCCACGGTGCAAGGGAAGATGTGGGTTACGGTGTGAGAGAAGGTGTGGGTCGCGGTGTAAGGGAAGGTGTGGGCCACGGTGAAAGGGAAGGTGTGGGCCACGGTGAAAGGGAAGGTGTGGGCCACGGTGAAAGGGAAGGTGTGGGCCACGGTGAAAGGGAAGGTGTGGGTCGCGGTGTAAGGGAAGGTGTGGGCCACGGTGAAAGGGAAGGTGTAGGTCACGGTGCTACTGAAAGTGTAGGTCACAGTGCTATAGAAGGTGTGGGTCCTGTGTAAGGGAAGGTGTGGGTCGCGGTGTAAGGGAAGGTGTGGGCCACGGTGAAAGGGAAGGTGTGGGCCACGGTGAAAGGGAAGGTGTGGGCCACGGTGTAAGGGAAGGTGTGGGCCACGGTGAAAGGGAAGGTGTAGGTCACGGTGCTACTGAAAGTGTAGGTCACAGTGCTATAGAACGTGTAGGTCACGGTGCTACTGAACGTGTAGGTCACGGTGATACGGAAGGTGTTGGTCACGGTGCCTCCTTAACGTGTAGGTCACGGTGCTACTGAACGTGTAGGTCACGGTGCTACTGAACGTGTTGGTCACGGTGCCTCCTGAACGTGTAGGTCACGGTGCTACTGAACGTGTAGTTTACGGTGCTACTGAACGTGTAGGTCATGGTGCTACTGAACGTATAGGTCACGGTCTCACTGTGTTGGTACGTGGTGTAATGGAGTGAGTGAGCGGATATTGTTTTACTCCTATATTGACTCCGATATTTATATTTTTGATGTAGGTTAATGAGTGAGATGGGTTTAACGTAGGTGTATGATAAGAGTAATAGTAGGTGTTGGTGTGTTATACAGTCAGTTGAGAATGCTACTTGAAAGTGTTGAAATATTTATCGTTGTGTACTCGAATATAAAACCTTAGACAGGTCATTATTTAACCGTTTGCACATTGGTATGAATTATGTTTTCGTCCAAGACTGTTGTTGTTTTCATATTGTTAACATAGGACCATTTGTGACCATTATGAGAGAGAAAAACAACAGGACACGCATGAATACAGTTTTATGGAGCCGGTATAGAATTGTGAAAGGTTTAGATATACCGATGAGTTTAAGGAGTGAGTGAGTCAATTAAACTTTAACGTCGCATCGGCATTATTTCAGCCATATAGCGACGATGAGTTTATGGAAGACATAGACTCCACTCTACAGTGTAACAGCGCTGTATCATCCGCTCTTTGGAATATATGTTTATAAAATCCAATGACTCATGCAGAAATATTTATAGTTTATTGGTTTAGCACAGAAACAAAAACATACACGTTTGAACTTATTGCCAGGGATGCCATTTCACCACTCATCACGAAGAACCGGAAATGAGACACGTGAAGGAAACGAAATGTGACGGAGAGAGTTCGTTTCTATACGTACACGTAGGGTACAAATACAATATGACACACACTGAAGCGATGTGGATGATCGTCTACAGTTCGTTTCTATACGTACACGTAGGGTACAAATACAATATGACACACACTGAAGCGATGTGGATGATCGTCTACAGTTCGTTTCTATACGTACACGTAGGGTACAAATACAATATGACACACACTGAAGCGATGTGGATGATCGTCTACAGTTCGTTTCTATACGTACACGTAGGGTACAAATACAATATGACACACACTGAAGCGATGTGGATGATCGTCTACAGTTCGTTTCTATACGTACACGTAGGGTACAAATACAATATGACACACACTGAAGACATGTGGATGATCGTCTACAGTTCGTTTCTATACGTACATGTAGGGTACAAATACAATATGACACACACTGAAGCGATGTGGATGATCGTCTACAGTTCGTTTCTATACGTACACGTAGGGTACAAATACAATATGACACACACTGAAGCGATGTGGATGATCGTCTACAGTTCGTTTCTATACGTACACGTAGGGTACAAATACAATATGACACACACTGAAGCGATGTGGATGATCGTCTACAGTTCGTTTCTATACGTACACGTAGGGTACAAATACAATATGACACACACTGAAGCGATGTGGATGATCGTCTACAGTTCGTTTCTATACGTACACGTAGGGTACAAATACAATATGACACACACTGAAGCGATGTGGATGATCGTCTACAGTTCGTTTCTATACGTACATGTAGGGTACAAATACAATATGACACACACTGAAGACATGTGGATGATCGTCTACAGTTCGTTTCTATACGTACACGTAGGGTACAAATACAATATGACACACACTGAAGCGATGTGGATGATCGTCTACAGTTCGTTTCTATACGTACACGTAGGGTACAAATACAATATGACACACACTGAAGCGATGTGGATGATCGTCTACAGTTCGTTTCTATACGTACACGTAGGGTACAAATACAATATGACACACACTGAAGCGATGTGGATGATCGTCTACAGTTCGTTTCTATACGTACACGTAGGGTACAAATACAATATGACACACACTGAAGCGATGTGGATGATCGTCTACAGTTCGTTTCTATACGTACACGTAGGGTACAAATACAATATGACACACACTGAAGCGATGTGGATGATCGTCTACAGTTCGTTTCTATACGTACATGTAGGGTACAAATACAATATGACACACACTGAAGCGATGTGGATGATCGTCTACAGTTCGTTTCTATACGTACATGTAGGGTACAAATACAATATGACACACACTGAAGCGATGTGGATGATCGTCTACAGTTCGTTTCTATACGTACATGTAGGGTACAAATACAATATGACACACACTGAAGACATGTGGATGATCGTCTACAGTTCGTTTCTATACGTACATGTAGGGTACAAATACAATATGACACACACTGAAGCGATGTGGATGATCGTCTACAGTTCGTTTCTATACGTAGATGTGGGGTACAAATACAATATGACACACACTGAAGCGATGTGGATGATCGTCTACAGTTCGTTTCTATACGTACACGTAGGGTACAAATACAATATGACACACACTGAAGCGATGTGGATGATCGTCTACAGTTCGTTTCTATACGTACACGTAGGGTACAAATACAATATGACACACACTGAAGCGATGTTGATGATCGTCTACAGTTCGTTTCTATACGTACACGTAGGGTACAAATACAATATGACACACACTGAAGCGATGTGGATGATCGTCTACAGTTCGTTTCTATACGTACACGTAGGGTACAAATACAATATGACACACACTGAAGCGATGTGGATGATCGTCTACAGTTCGTTTCTATACGTACACGTAGGGTACAAATACAATATGACACACACTGAAGCGATGTGGATGATCGTCTACAGTTCGTTTCTATACGTACACGTAGGGTACAAATACAATATGACACACACTGAAGCGATGTGGATGATCGTCTACAGTTCGTTTCTATACGTACACGTAGGGTACAAATACAATATGACACACACTGAAGCGATGTGGATGATCGTCTACAGTTCGTTTCTATACGTACACGTAGGATAAAAATACAATATGACACACACTGAAGCGATGTGGATGATCGTCTACAGTTCGTTATTATACGTACATGTAGGGTACAAATACAATATGACACACACTGAAGCGATGTGGATGATCGTCTACAGTTCGTTTCTATACGTACACGTAGGGTACAAATACAAAATGACACACACTGAAGCGATGTGGATGATCGTCTACAGTTCTTTTCTATACGTACATGTAGGGTACAAATACAATATGACACACACTGAAGCGATGTGGATGATCGTCTACAGTTCGTTTCTATACGTACACGTAGGGTACAAATACAATATGACACACACTGAAGACATGTGGATGATCGTCTACAGTTCGTTTCTATACGTACATGTAGGGTACAAATACAATATGACACACACTGAACACATGTGGATGATCGTCTACAGTTCGTTTCTATACGTACACGTAGGGTACAAATACAATATGACACACACTGAAGCGATGTGGATGATCGTCTACAGTTCGTTTCTATACGTACACGTAGGGTACAAATACAATATGACACACACTGAAGCGATGTGGATGATCGTCTACAGTTCGTTTCTATACGTACATGTAGGGTACAAATACAATATGACACACACTGAAGCGATGTGGATGATCGTCTACAGTTCGTTTCTATACGTACATGTAGGGTACAAATATGACACACACTGAAGCGATGTGGATGATCGTCTACAGTTCGTTTCTATACGTACATGTAGGGTACAAATACAATATGACACACACTGAAGCGATGTGGATGATCGTCTACAGTTCGTTTATATACGTAGATGTGGGGTACAAATACAATATGACACACACTGAAGCGATGTGGATGATCGTCTACAGTTCGTTTCTATACGTACATGTAGGGTACAAATACAATATGACACACACTGAAGACATGTGGATGATCGTCTACAGTCCGTTTCTATACGTACATGTAGGGTACAGATATGACACACACTGAAGACATGTGGATGATCGTCTACAGTTCGTTTCTATACGTACATGTAGGGTACAAATATGACACACACTGAAGACATGTGGATGATCGTCTACAGTTCGTTTCTATGCGTACATGTAGGGTACAAATATGACACACACTGAAGCGATGTGGATGATCGTCTACAGTTCGTTTCTATACGTACATGTAGGGTACAAATACAATATGACACACACTGAAGCGATGTGGATGATCGTCTACAGTTCGTTTCTATATGTACACGTAGGGTACAAATATGACACACACTGAAGACATGTGGATGATCGTCTACAGTTCGTTTCTATGCGTACATGTAGGGTACAAATATGACACACACTGAAGACATGTGGATGATCGTCTACAGTCCGTTTCTATACGTACATGTAGGGTACAGATATGACACACACTGAAGACATGTGGATGATCGTCTACAGTTCGTTTCTATACGTACATGTAGGGTACAAATACAATATGACACACACTGAAGCGATGTGGATGATCGTCTACAGTTCGTTTCTATACGTACACGTAGGGTACAAATATGACACACGCTGAAGACATGTGGATGTTCGCCTACAGTTCGTTTCTATACGTACATGTAGGGTACAAATACAATATGACACACACTGAAGCGATGTGGATGATCGTCTACAGTTCGTTTCTATACGTACATGTAGGGTACAAATACAATATGACACACACTGAAGACATGTGGATGATCGTCTACAGTTCGTTTCTATACGTACATGTAGGGTACAAATACAATATGACACACACTGAAGCGATGTGGATGATCGTCTACAGTTCGTTTCTATACGTACATGTAGGGTACAAATACAATATGACACACACTGAAGCGATGTGGATGATCGTCTACAGTTCGTTTCCATACGTACATGTAGGGTACAAATACAATATGACACACACTGAAGCGATGTGGATGATCGTCTACAGTTCGTTTCTATACGTACACGTAGGGTACAAATACAATATGACACACACTGAAGCGATGTGGATGATCGTCTACAGTTCGTTTCTATACGTACACGTAGGGTACAAATACAATATGACACACACTGAAGACATGTGGATGATCGTCTACAGTTCGTTTCTATACGTACATGTAGGGTACAAATACAATATGACACACACTGAACACATGTGGATGATCGTCTACAGTTCGTTTCTATACGTACACGTAGGGTACAAATACAATATGACACACACTGAAGACATGTGGATGATCGTCTACAGTTCGTTTCTATACGTACATGTAGGGTACAAATACAATATGACACACACTGAAGCGATGTGGATGATCGTCTACAGTTCGTTTCTATACGTACACGTAGGGTACAAATACAATATGACACACACTGAAGCGATGTGGATGATCGTCTACAGTTCGTTTCTATACGTACATGTAGGGTACAAATACAATATGACACACACTGAAGCGATGTGGATGATCGTCTACAGTTCGTTTCTATACGTACATGTAGGGTACAAATATGACACACACTGAAGCGATGTGGATGATCGTCTACAGTTCATTTCTATACGTACACGTAGGGTACAAATACAATATGACACACACTGAAGCGATGTGGATGATCGTCTACAGTTCGTTTCTATACGTACATGTAGGGTACAAATATGACACACACTGAAGACATGTGGATGATCGTCTACAGTTCGTTTCTATACGTACATGTAGGGTACAAATATGACACACACTGAAGACATGTGGATGATCGTCTACAGTTCGTTTCTATGCGTACATGTAGGGTACAAATATGACACACACTGAAGACATGTGGATGATCGTCTACAGTTCGTTTCTATACGTACATGTAGGGTACAAATACAATATGACACACACTGAAGCGATGTGGATGATCGTCTACAGTTCGTTTCTATACGTACACGTAGGGTACAAATATGACACACGCTGAAGACATGTGGATGATCGTCTACAGTTCGTTTCTATACGTACATGTAGGGTACAAATACAATATGACACACACTGAAGCGATGTGGATGATCGTCTACAGTTCGTTTCTATACGTACATGTAGGGTACAAATACAATATGACACACACTGAAGCGATGTGGATGATCGTCTACAGTTCGTTTCCATACGTACATGTAGGGTACAAATACAATATGACACACACTGAAGACATGTGGATGATCGTCTACAGTTCGTTTCTATACGTACACGTAGGGTACAAATACAATATGACACACACTGATGACATGTGGATGATCGTCTACAGTTCGTTTCTATACGTACATGTAGGGTACAAATACAATATGACACACACTGAAGCGATGTGGATGATCGTCTAAAGTTCGTTTCTATACGTAGATGTAGGGTACGAATACAATATGACACACACTGAAGACATGTGGATGATCGTCTACAGTTCGTTTCTATACGTACACGTAGGGTACAAATACAATATGACACACACTGAAGCGATGTGGATGATCGTCTACAGTTCGTTTCTATACGTACATGTAGGGTACGAATACAATATGACACACACTGAAGACATGTGGATGATCGTCTACAGTTCGTTTCTATACGTACACGTAGGGTACAAATACAATATGACACACACTGAAGACATGTGGATGATCGTCTACAGTTCGTTTCTATACGTACATGTAGGGTACAAATACAATATGACACACACTGAAGACATGTGGATGATCGTCTACAGTCCGTTTCTATACATACATGTAGGGTACAAATACAATATGACACACACTGAAGCGATGTGGATGATCGTCTACAGTTCGTTTCTATACGTACACGTAGGGTACAAATACAATATGACACACACTGAAGCGATGTGGATGATCGTCTACAGTTCGTTTCTATACGTACATGTAGGGTACAAATACAATATGACACACACTGAAGCGATGTGGATGATCGTCTAAAGTTCGTTTCTATACGTAGATGTAGGGTACGAATACAATATTACACACACTGAAGACATGTGGATGATCGTCTACAGTTCGTTTCTATACGTACATGTAGGGTACAAATACAATATGACACACACTGAAGCGATGTGGATGATCGTCTTAAGTTCGTTTCTATACGTAAATGAAGGGTACAAATACAATATGACACACACTGAAGACATGTGGATGATCGTCTACAGTTCTTTTCTATACGTACATGTAGGGTACAAATACAATATGACACACACTGAAGACATGTAGATGATCGTCTACAGTTCGTTTCTATACGTACATGTAGGGTACAAATATGACACACACTGAAGACATGTGGATGATCGTCTACAGTTCGTTTCGTCTACAGTGTTGGCAAACCCAAGGTATGCACCAGTGATTAGAGGGGTAACAAGCTGACCCCTTCACAAACATTGTAGACCTGCCCGTGTAAAATAAGATAAAGATCCACTGAAGAATAAGAGAGGGACTTGAGTTATTTTTTACAATGATCAAATAAAGCATATCTTAGTAAAGCAATATTCCTTAACACTCATAAGAGTTCTGTACGGTAGCCGCAGATAAACAATATAACATCAATTCAACAGTTGAACCAAGTTTAACTAAATGTCCTGCTTTGATAAATTTCCTTGGAAATTGGAAGGAGGGGGTCTGGCACTGGACAGATACTGCAATAACTGAAAAACACATGAGAGACAACTCAGGAGAAGGGGTAGCTCAGCCTATTAATAATTGTTGTTCTCGTCAAATAGTGCTTCTCCACTACTAAGCTACTCATGAGCAGGATGTTTTAAATTATTCAGCTTTAGTTCAAGTTTAAAAAATATTTAGATTGTTCTCTGGTATTATGGAAGTTGTACCTGTCCATTATCAAATCAGGGATGGGATTAATTTTGTGTAGTCAAACTGACTGTAATCGAAAAAAGGGTGCACCATCCAGACGCACAGCCAAAGATGCGTGAAACCTTTCACCCCGTCGGTGAATATATATATAAACGATGTTCATGTGTTGGGTTCGTTAACCATCGTTAAACACGTATCAATGACACCCACGTATTGTCTATTACAGCCAGGTATAATAATTGTCGCGTTTCAGCAAGCCTCTATGACCCTTGACATCCGAGAGGGCTGGCGTGTTGACCCATTGCGACCGTCGAATGTCTTCAAGCCGCTAACCAACAGGGGGCCTAATTATCAGAACCAGCATGACAGGGATACCCACAATTCCTCACTGTTCAGTCGATCGTGTGACATGCGTACAAGACAGAACATGTACAACTATACCCAGGCAGCACGTTGTCACGTGACATGTCTTGTACCAGGAGAAGACGCTTCTAAGACTAGTGTGACGGGCAGATGAATGTTGAGAGGCGTAACACTCAGTGAACATCACGGTTTTCTTCTTGTATCATACATAACTGAATATATCTTGGTAGATTTAACAGTAAATATGTATATAGTACACATTCTACATTTAAAAAGTGTTTGCCTATATTTTTATCTATTAAACTGATTGAACCACACAAAGTCAAACGAAATAATAAATAATAAATATTTGAATATTAATTTATATTTTATATCTAAATCCGATGGCAAATATTGTTCGCCAACACTGTAAATAGGAACCACCCTTGGCAGACATTTGCTTTAGCTTCGGATGTCTAAAACACCAAACTGACACATAAATGATATATATTCACATCAGGAACCAGCGTTATTGAAATGATTTCCACCAGAGAGAAACACTCACCAGTCATTGCAATCCCGCAACATGTTGTGGCGGTTGCCCAGTGAGCCCAAACCGTTAAAGTTTCTTCACTTCTGCATCTACACCCAGGAATATATAATATATTCTTACACATGATGCTCGACATTTAGGAGTAAAGGTAAGAAGAACCCTCATGGCTGGTTTTCTGATCAGGCGTTTGTTTGGGCGGTCTGAAGTGAAACATGTGGCTCAACTATCCAACAAGGCTGGAACCTGTCTCTACGGTATCTCCAACGTTGCTACGACACTGGCTTCTCTACATGGTGGGCGGCGGTCGGGGACGACGGCAGGATCATTGGTTAGTTTTGGCCTAATATTAATTGTTCAAAGTGTCACTCATCCTCGACTATGCAGTTTATTGTATTACCAATAATTATGATAAATAACCATGCATCCAATCGCTGGCTTCGTTGTGGAAGTGACGTAACGATATCTAACCTACCAAGGAATTTCTCTCGCTGCTTTGATTAAAATAACAATCAATCAAATTGACTCTTCTGAACGAGAGTTCGACATAGATCTTCATTCAATATGGCGGTCTCGTAAAAGCGAATCTTTGACAAATTTTAAATAAAGGATTTTACTTCGAATCAGGAGACATTTATAAAATATTGCAACATTTTTTTATGAGTTTTAAGATAAGGAGGGATGGGGGTGTCATTATGCTACCAGGCGTTCCTAGTTGTATTTGACACAGCCGAGTACTTTTTTAGATCGACGCATATTTCAGTCATCATGCTTACACTAACACTTACGCCAATCAACTTACACAATATCACTTGAAGTTCCTGTCTCAGTTGATTGGGTGCTCGTGTTCGCGTCATGTCATTCGAGGTGAGGTGGAATTGGTTTTAACCTTGCGTTCAAGATTATTGCACTTTTGTAGCGACCGTGTCATTATAACCAGACTCAAACGAAGCTTTAATGGCGAATGAGTTCAGAGTATTTATCATAATGTGATGATTTGATGAAACAAATTTTATTCCGACAAATCAAATGGAATAGGCATAAGTGACACACTTACGTGTCCTTTTCCAACATACATATCATTAGATTGTGGTATGTGAATAATGAATAAGTGCAGAATATAAGTACAGTGCAGAGAAATAATATACAATTGTACGAGTAATCATAAAACACATATACATACGTACATACGTACATATATACACGGCACTCGTGAAGAGCAACCTCCTCGTGGTGAGTGCTGGGTAGCGCTAATAGCTCTTCCCCCGTGTGGAACCGGGGTAGAATATTTCCACAGCACCCCATTGCTGGTCGTAAGAGGCGACCAAAGTGGGCAGCCTGTTTGCCGTGGGTTGCGTCCCTGTGTCGGCGGAGGACAGGAGTCTGGTAGTTGAGGGCACTGGTTCCTGGAACTGTGTTCCTTTGCCCAACACACTACTTCGACCCTTACTTCGCCTAGACGGGTGGTAAGATGGGCCCGGTCTTATCAATCGGCTGGTCATGCCAGGCCCTGTGCGTAATATTGTATATGCACTCATGTGTCGTATTATAATGTATATTTTGGTCTTGGCCATGCATACTTTGTATGAATTAACAATTTGTGATGGAATATATTGCCTAGAGTCTTACGCCAGAAGGTGGTGGCTCATGGGCCAATCTAGTGATGTTGACCTCTGTATTCTGTATGTCTACAGTTTCTTGTCATGGACTGAACCTGCCTGGCACTACATCTGGTAGATAAATATAGCTATTCAAGTTATATTTGCTGGAGTATTACATCCCTGTATCCCTGGTGTTTGCATGCTGGACATCCGATGCCCTACAACACTGTTCTTGTTGACACTCCATGGTGGGTGGGGAGCAGGTATGCTGAAACACCTTTCTTTCACTATGTCTACCCAACAACCTGGTTCTATTCGCAATGACAAAAAAAAGACGTCTTGAAGATGATGATTCTGGGAACATTCCCAACAAATATGATTCATGGGCCCGATTCTTGGTGATCGAGGCTGCTGACAAACAACCTATCAAACTCAACCAATTCGCTATCTCAAAAGCTATTAACGGACATTGTGGAGAAGCAAAAAATGTAACGCGACTCTGTAGTGGTTCCATTCTTGTTGAATGTGTGAAGAAGCAGCAATCTCTGAATCTGTTGTCCATCAGTCAGTTTGCTAATGTTGAGGTTGCTGTTTCAGCACATAAGACTTTAAACTCCAGTCGAGGCATTGTTCGTGACAGAGCTCGATGCATTTCTGACATGTAAGAACAAGATATCGTCACAGAGTTGAAGGATCAAGCAGTGACAGCTGTAAAACGTTTTACAAAAAAAATCAATGGTGTTATTACTCCCCTGAACACCTATCTGTTCACTTTTGATCGAACAACCATTCCTCGTTCAATTAAAGCTGGTTATGTTAACATCGGGGTGGAGGAGTATGTCCCCAATCCACTCCGATGTTATACTGGCCAAAGGTTTGGCCATGGTTCCAAGTCCTGTGATCGCCAAGCTGTTTGCCAACGTTGTGGTGGTAAACATGACAGCAACGAATGTAGGGAAGATGCCAAGTGTATCAACTGTAGTGGCCAACATGAAGCTTGGTCAAAGTCCTGTCCTGTATGGAAAACTGAGTCACAGATATTGAACCTGAAACACACCAACAATATTTCATATCTGGAAGCCAAGAAGCAAGTCAGTAGCCAAGTCATTAACCAGTTAACGTCAACTACTACTTATTCTGCTGTAGTGTCTCGCTCTGTTTCCACTTCATCAATCGAATGTCAGACTGCGTTGACATGGGTTCACTCTGATCAACCAGTAGAAACAATATCTGTCATTCAGCCCAAGAAATCAGATTGTCAGCCCACTACATCATCTTCAGAATCACAGACTGATTCACAATGTTTACCAGAAATTGAAAAACCAGGAAATGTTCACATTTCAAAGACAGAAAGAAAAAAACTTAATAGACAACATCTTAGGACACCCTCTCCTTCAGAGGTGCCTGTCCATAACTCTTTGGACCTTTGGATATGGAGGTAACTCCGTCTTCAGAGGCCAGTGTTAGGAGTTCTTCACGCTCTCGTGTGAGGTCACCCATTGAGCCGCCATGACTCAAACGCCTCATTTGATTCAGTGGAATTGCAGATGACTCAGGAAAATTTTTAATGAGATACAATTGCTAATTCAGGACTTTACACCATCAGCAGTGTGTCTCCAAGAGACTTATCTTAAGCACACCGATATATTTGATTTACGGCAATATAATTGCTATCATTCGTTTTCACCTCCTGGTGATAAAGCTACTGGAGGTTCTACTTTATTGATCAGGCAAGGTATCATCCATAGCTCTGTTCCCCTCAATACAAATCTTCAAGCTGTAGCTGTCCGACTTACCTTGCACATTGCACTTACTTTGTGCTCTTTATATATTCCTCCTTCGACTACTCTTCAGCAGGCTGATCTTCATAATCTTTATGATCAGTTACCAAAGCCCTGTATCATCATGGGCGATATAAATGGGCATAACCCTCTATGGGGAAGTCCAAATACAAACAGAAAGGGAAAAGTGCTTGAAGACTTTATTTCGGACAACCATCTCTGCCTTTTTAATGACGATTCAAACACTTATTTACATCCTGCTACAGGAACCTATTCAGCACTGGATCTCTCCATCACAGATTCAGATCTTTACAACGAATTTGAATGGTCAGTTCATGATGACCATTGTGGGAGTGACCATTTCCCTACCATCCTTAAAACTGTTAACCCTACTGATCGCCCACCAACAACTCGGTGGAATTTTACAAAGGCTGATTGGTCTTTATATGAATTATTATCCACTGAAAAATTAACACCTGACATTTTTCAACATGTTCAAGATCCGATACAGTTGTTTTCGGACATGCTGAATGAAATTGCTGATGAAGCAATTCCACAGTCCTCTGCAATTCCTCATATTCGTAAACCATGGTTTAACAACGAATGCAAACAGGCACGAAAATATAGGAAGAAAGCGGAAAAGTATTTCCGCCGCCATCCTACAGTCCATAATCTAGATCGAGTCAAAATTACAAATGCCAAGGCACGACGTACTTTTAAACAAAATAAGCGTATGTCTTGGAGCAACTATGTCTCCAAAATAAATTCCCGCACGCCAATATCCAAGGTATGGAATATGGTGCAGAAAATAAAAGGCAAAGGTTCAAGATCGTCTGTTCACCATCTTCAGGAAGGTGACACGTTATTAACGGATAAAACAGATATTGCCAATAAACTTGGAGAAACGTTAGCAAAACATTCTTCAACATCTAACTATGTCCCGGGGTTTCAAAAATTTAAGAGACAACAGGAAAAGATAAAAGTTAATTTCACTTCTGATAATGGTGAAGACTATAATGAAGTCTTCTCATTACATGAGCTACATACCGCCCTTGGGCAAGCGCATGACACAGCAACAGGAGCTGATAACATTCATTACCAGCTTTTAAAACATTTACCAGAATCTTGTCTGGAAAAACTTTTAGACATATTTGATCAAATATGGACATCAGGGAATTTTCCTACTTCATGGCATAATGCCATTGTAGTCCCAATACCGAAGCCTGGCCGGGATCATACAGATCCCTCTAACTATCGACCTATATCCTTAGCAAGCTGCGTATGTAAAACCATGGAACGAATGGTTAATAATAGATTTATTTGGTATCCGAAAAAATAGAAGTACTATCGACCATTTAGTACGATTAGAATTCTTTGTGAAAAATGCTATTGTAAACAAACAACACGTAGTATCAATTTTCTTTGATCTGAGAAAGCCTACGATACTACTTGGAAGCATGGCATTCTAAAGGATTTACATGATTTTGGTTTGAGAGGCCGTTTGCCTCATTTTATATCACAATTTTTAACAGACAGACAATTTCAAGTCCGAGTGGGTTCAACACTGTCTGACCATTATAATCAGGATCAGGGTGTCCCACAAGGCAGTATTTTGTCTGTCACCTTGTTTAGTATTAAAATTAATAGTTTGTCCAAGGTTTTAAGTGATTCAGTGGATGGATCACTGTTCGTGGATGGTTTTAATGCATCTTGTCGTGGTAAAAATATGCATACCATACAGAGGCAGTTACAAATCTGTCTCAATAAAATTCATAAGTGGTCTCTCGAAAACGGGTTCAAATTTTCTATGTCAAAAATTAACTGTATACACTTCTGCAGAAAATATAAGCCGCATAAAGACCCTGAAATATTTTTGAATGGCACCCCTTTCAAAGTTGTAAAAGAGGCCAAATTCTTGGGACTCATCTTTGATAGCCATTTAACTTTCTTACCACACATTAAATCTCTTAAAGCTAAATGCCTGAAAGCACTTGATTTGTTGAAAGTCGTTTCTAATTCAAAGTGGGGAGGGGATCAGACAACACTCTTGCACTTGTACCGGTCCCTGATCCGTTCAAAACTTGATTACGGCTACATCGTCTATGGTGGAGCCTGTAATAGTAATTTAAAAAAACTTGATACTATACATCACCAAGGACTGAGGCTTTGCCTTGGGAGCCTTTCGCACTTCTCCTATTCCAAGTCTGTCTGTTGAAGCAGATGAGCCGTCTCTAAAACAACGCCGTTTGAAACTTTCTTTACAATACACCACAAAATTATATTCCAATCAGTCAAATCCAGCTTTTAATTGCGTATTTAATCCACTTTATGAGGATATTTACAATAAGAAAACATCTCTTGTTCCACCACTAGGAATAAGAATTAAATCAGTCGTTTCTGCTGCGAACATTAACTTTCAGCATATAGCTCCCACACAACTTTTTTCATCGCCTCCTTGGCAAATGGTAAGGCCAAAGGTAGACCTTACATTAACTAGTCTGAAGAAATCTGAAACGAATCCACTAATTTATAAACAAGAATACAATCAATTACGAAACACTTATGACACATATAAATCTATATTTACAGATGGATCCAAGGATGGTGGCGCAGTTGCTAGTGCCACCATCATTGGATCCAGAACAGTATCTTCACGATTACCCGATAATAGTTCCATCTTCACAGCAGAAGCGCACGCAATTTTAACAGCACTAAAATATATCAAGAAGAAATCCAAATATAAAGACTTCATTACTTCATGTAAGCATCCATTTTTAATTGAAATTCTTGAGTTATTTAATGATCTTGCGACTGGGCAATATGACATCGTTTTTTGTTGGTTACCCAGCCATGTTGGAATTGTTGGTAATGCAATGGCTGATGCTGCTGCAAAAGCAGCACTCAACAAATCTGTGACACCACTTCTGATACCATACCAGTGATTATAAACCTGTCATTAGATCTTACATCAAAGATATAATGCAGAAGAAGTGGGACACCCAAGTGGGTATAAATAAATTACATGCAAAAAAAGCAAATATCGGTTATACCTACTTGGGTTGTCAGTCCAGATTTGAAGAGGTCATTTTAAGACGATGTCGTATTGGCCATTCACGTTACACTCATGAATATATTTTAAAAGGTGAAGATCCTCCATTCTGCATCCCTTGTGATGAAAGAATCACAGACAAGCATGTTCTGCTTGACTGTGTTGATTTTTCCATCACAAGGGATAACTATTTCAAGGTTAAATCTATGAAGGATCTTTTTAACACTATTAGTTCTCATTTATTTATAGCGTTTTTAAAGGAAATTGAATTGCTTCATAAGTTTTGATTATTATGTTTTGTAATTAAATAAATGCATTTTATAATTGGTTGAATAAATCAATAACTGAGATTGTTAGTGGCTATATCCTCGAAGGGGGTTAAAGTAGTGTAATATTATTGTCCCCCTGAGAGGGTATGTAAGACCACGTCTTTCAAGGTATATTTACTTCTTCCGTGTTTTTAGTAGTAGTATATGTGTAATTTTACTGTTTGGCTAAATTTGTCAGTCATCGCCAACAACTGAAAGGATTATGTAAATCCGACTGGGGTCCATGCAGGTAGCAAAAGTACTGTAAGTCCTCATGGTCCCCAGCGCGGCGATCAACCTTCAGTTGGTGGCGATCTATAGCCTGTTTTTATAATGTGTTGTTAAATGATTAGTTAGTTATCTATTTTTACTTGTTCTCAAACTAGTTTTACGAATGTCTGTGATGTTCTAGTTATTATACTGCTCTTTGTCAGCAGAATTTTAAACAGTTTAATATATATTGTTCATATCTAATTTTGTTTCGTCACGATATGGCTGAAATATTGCCGATGTGACGTTAAACTTTAACTCACTCACTCACTCACATATATACACACCTGCTCTTATATAGACTGTAATATGTAATGCAATGGAAATATACTGCGCTGGACAGTCAAGCATGTGTGCCAAGGGGCGTTTCATATACTTGTTTCTTTGAACATAGCACTTGGACATAAGAATTGTAACTACCTGTATATAATAGACGCGATGGATTGGGAGCTCGTGAGGACCAGGCGAGAATATATTCACACATGAAATGTATAAATGTCAAATTGGAAGCAAAAACGAAAAAGGAAGTGAGAATAACCAACAGAAATACATGCATGTTTTCGGTCTGTAGAAGTCATGCATGCATTATTATCTTGTACAATTCAAATCGAACCGAATGAGTTAAGGTGTGACCCATTACATTCAGCCCCATTATGATGTGACATACCCCTTTTAGTGTTAAACTTCTACAATCGACCTTACCTTCGGCCTTCCAAATTTATACTGGACTAGGGTATTCATGGACCATCTCCCATTCACTCAAGCGTAATCACTATCATGTCGGGTAATACTACAGTTTGACTGTAAACCAGAGTTCGCTCTTTCAAGCTTTTGCTGATGTGTGGCGTCATAATGTGTAGGTGTGCGGGCACAGGATATAGCTTGTGTATCTGACCGATGTGTCCACAAGACACAGAACATGGGCTTTGGTGAGAATTGTTTTCATATCCGGTTTCGTGAAACAGCCATTCCTTAATTTGAGATTCAAACACGCGTAGGTTATTTGATTTGCAAACAAAACCCTGATCCTTTAGCGTAAGAATGTAATGTACCTATTGCGTAAATCACGTCTGAAGGTATGAGGTGTCATGAACATTGTTCGACACTATATGGCGCAATGAATGCAAGAATGAGGGCATATCATTAAATTACGGCAGTGTGGATCAGTAAGAAGTGTATCTGTGTCCTGTCGTTAAACGTCCCTTAATGACCATAGAACACCACTCCAACATAACCATCCCTGTCGTCAAATCTATAATATGTATCTTGATATGGGAATATACACTATAATTCACGATTAGGATTGTGGAACAGAGAATAATGTACTCTATCTGATCAGGTTCAATTAGTTGATCATGCTGTAAACCACTGGTGTGCGAATCAAGTTTGAGTATTTGCAGGTTGGCGTATTGTAGATGCACTATTTCTGAAGTCGTTTCAGCAATCATTGATACAACTGAGTCACGATATATACACACGCTCTGTTGTAGGGTGCATTGCTACATGTACGTACAGTTTTGGAGACAACGAAACAGTGTTTGGTGGCAACCATGCCAAGTCAAGGCACCGAGGAATAGGACTAAAACTCACGGAGTCGGCTTTTTGGCAAATAAGGCATAAAAGTTTCTTCGGAACTGCCATAAATGTCAATATTGCCCAAACGTTATCTTTTAAACCATCGCAACTTTGGACACTTCAGAAACGCCGAATGGCGTTAGCACCAATGATGAACAGCACCGTCCGTATACTGCCCGTAAATGCTGCCTCATTGACGACTGTTAAGCACTATGATGAAAATCTACATCCACTCAAAAGAAAAGTTTTTTTCCCGAAAGGTTATCATTGGAGATGCATCCTCTGTCTTTGTGGCATTGGACAAAGTTTCTGATGATGTTATGGGCTATGGAGTTCTTCAACGAGCGAACAAAGGCTGGGATTCCTCGCCAACGTACGCAGAAAATGGTGACGTAGCATACGAACTAATGAGAACGCTTCTTGACCAAGTCCCTTATGGAGACAATGTCACAATGATTCCTTATGCCGAAAACCGTTCTGCCCTTAACCTTTTGCGTCGAATGGGGTTTTCTTACCGAACTAAATTCACTTTGATTAATTCAAGGAAACCTTTGGATGTGCCTGTAAACAAAATATATTGTGCGGCCGGTACTGAATTTACACCTTTTTGAATCATCAGCACTCAAAGAAATCCTTGTTGCTTCTTAGGCATTGATGTACGTATTCTGTCCTTTCATTGTTCTATATGTGCTACTTTCTTCTGTAGTTGCGGGCTAGTCATTAACTGTATCAGATTGATATTCATAACGACGTATTACTTCGCAGATAAGCATGTTGGTTTTTTTTAAATACTTGTTTATGAGTCTAAGAAATTCGGCCAAGGAAGTAAAGTTCACCTGGTCACGGCCCACTGAAGATACAGTAACACTGCAACATCCAGAGTCTGGCGTCAGTTAGCCGTAAACAGTCCTCAACAGTTCTCTAGTAACTTTTAACAGTAATAATCCTTAGGCCAGTATCTTCACACCACACAGGGGCTTGCACAAAGCGCTACATTGTAATGGGGCGGCCGGGTAGCCTAGTGGTTAAAGCGTTTGCTCGTCATGCGCTACATTGTAATGGGGCGGTCGGGTAGCCTAGTGGTTAAAGCTTTCGCTCGTCATGCGCTATATTGTAATGGGGCGGTCGGGTAGCCTAGTGGTTAAAGCGTTCGCTCGTCATGCCGAAGACCCGGTTTCGATTCCCGACATGGGTACAATGTGTGAAGCCCATTTCCGGTGTCCACCTGCCGTGATATTGCTGGAATATTTATTAAAGCGGCGTAAAACAATACTCACTCAATCGCTACATTGTAATACCCCGACCAAGGGATCAATGTACACTCGAATTTCAGTCTCAGCTCCCTGGGGGTATCTCTGTGAAGCGCTAGAAGGTTAACATTCACATTACCATCTAATCCTACCGGGTACCCATTCACTGTTTGATGAACAGATTCATATTTCGAACAAAGTCACTTGCCAGATGTGCGTCAGTGTGGGCCAGGTCCGAAGCCCTTGAGTCAAGGTGCCGAAAACGGCCGGACACCCGACCATAATTGCTTAACTTCATCTGATTTGTGACGAGTGCCCGACTTTCCTGGTATTTAGTTTAGCAGAGTTGCGATCCCTAGTCTCTGATTATATATTTTGCTTACTTTTAATTCCGATAATGTATGTCATTGACGATGGTTTATGGACAAGCTTATGAATTATTCTTGTACATATACTGCTTTATAATAGCAGCTGTTGGTCACATTAGTTTCACAATTGTTGTTTGTTATGTGGACTTTAGTGTGGACACACACTCTCTCTCTCTAATATGTATTAAAGAAATAATAGCTTTATTAGTTTTTGTTTTCCATTTAAATGAGATTACGCTTCAAAAGAAGGGATGGATCTGATCGAGTTAGTTCAACTATGAAACCACTCTGCCAGGGAATTTCATACGTGTCTCATAACATTCAATGTAAATCTGAACAAAACACAAACAAACACGAATATTTAAGTATGAAAGTTCACGAATGAACACTGCATATATGTTCCCTAAAACTTAAATTTATATCAATATTAAAAACAAACCAAACACTTCAGAAAGTTGACTTTTTATTACCGAAGCCTACATGCAAGCAGATATAGGTATTCACATCAACAGTCTGGATCAGACAAGCCGCTGATTGGTAGCACACATCGACAGTCTGGATCAGACAAGCCGCTGATTGGTAGCACACATCGACAGTCTGGATCAGACAAGCCGCTGATTGGTAGCACACATCGACAGTCTGGATCAGACAAGCCGCTGATTGGTAGCACACATCGACAGTCTGGATCAGACAAGCCGCTGATTGGTAGCACACATCGACAGTCGTACGATAACACCCGACTGTGGGTCAAACACCTCCACCCGTCTCCACCTCGCCTTAGATGTAAACTTGCACGACCTGACGATTTGAAGGTGTCACAACGTTATTTTACGCCTCATCCAACACTGTCTCCGTGGAACCACCTTAAACTTAAGTGTGGGTTTGTGTAAGCAGACACAATATTAGAATTGATCGAGTCAGAGTACAAAACACAACTGCGATCAAATACGACTGAACGATAGTGTTCTACGACTTTCTATGAGATGTCTAGAGTTCCGTCTGATGAACAGCAAGTTTCATCATATTTTAAGTACAATTCCAGACCGTACGTTTCGAGGTTAGGACATGCATCTGCAAGAGAGATGGGACAGATATACGGAATTTCGAATCCGTTTTTGTCATTCCAAAGAAAATAATAGGTTAACATACAAATGGCATATATGATGGTTGCAATGTGGACCATCATTACAGTATCAGGGACAAATCCCCTGACAACATTCCATGCACTCCAGTGTTTCCGGTAGTGGAAGTTATCGTTGTTCAAGACTATCTTGGCGTAGGGGAAATCTGTAGGTGACTTTACAAACAGCTTCAGTGACGGCACCTGCACCTCGACGCCCTCCTCCAACTGATGGGATATTGTTCCAAGGAAACCTTGTCTTTCTTCTACTGTGTTCATGGCTTCAAACAGACCATCTGCAGATTTGTTGTCCAAGCTCTTTTTCACGGAGGTATTGAGATCTAGCATTTTCGTTTTTAGTTTCTTCACCATTGTCAAATAATTCTGTAATTGTGTAACATTTTCATTTTCATGTTCCTTGAGAGCGTCTTGCATATTTACAATATGAGTAACAAATTCTTCTTTAACTTTCTCCAAGTGGTCAAATGCGTCTGTGGTCACTGATCTTGTCTCTTCTATCTTTTTTGTGCTTTGTTCTTCAGCCGAATCTATAATCCGTTCTAAAGCATCTATCCTCTCTTTTTCTTTGTGAAACTTCTCCTCCATCGTCTCCTTGGCCTCAGCCACAGGAACCACAGTGCTACATTCCCTGTGCTTGTCAATGATGCACTCGGCACACACAAGCATAGAGCAACTGTGGCAATATCGCGTTCGTTGTAAAACATGAACTTTGCATTTGCCAAGTGGAAGAACTATTCTATCCTGAACCAAGTTGCGAAGGACGTGATCAGTTGGGAACACTGCCTTTCTCCTGAAGTGTTTCTGGCAGAGTGGGCATCGACAATCATCTGTTTTTGAGAACTTCACATAATCGCCTAAACAGCTGGCACAAAGTCTGTGTGCACAGGGAAGCAGCTTAGGTTCGATAAAAAAGTCCGCGCATATTGGACAGTGGAGGTCTTCCTCAGATATGCTCGGATATTCCATTGTCGTCTGAAATAAGGTGACAATATACTGTTATTCATGATCAACAAACCACAAAAAGAGATACGATGATATTTCACCTACACTAGTACTGCCGACCATTTTCTTGATTACTGATTCTGCTACTTGGGAAGGCCAGTCACTACAATGTAAGGGAGATGCATATGGGACTCATTCTGTTTCGAAATTATTCGGATATATCGCGGCATGACAACTTGATGTGGGATGAATCCCGAAAGTGGCACAGGTCGTAGACATTCACCACTCTGTCGAAAGCCCCGATCAGCTCTGATCCTTACAAGGCGAGGAGAAGTACTTCTCCACAGTACTTTGCGCTGTCTTTGGGTACTCCCATGCCTGCATGTGTTTTGTCATGCTGTCTAGGACATCTGTTAAAATCATGTAAAGAGCTTGTTTTAATGTCACAAGGGGCACGGGTGGCCCAATCGTTTAAGGCGCCGCGATTCGCTGTGCAGAGTTGCGTCCTTTGGGCACGCCAGAAACCTATGAGTGTGGGTTCGAATCCTGGTTCGCCCCGATTATGTTTCTAGGTTTGTCATCACCATACCCGTGCTCGTGAGTTTCATCGAAGTGGTAAACGTCTGAGACTTAAAGTCACACACGTCTGAGTAACAAACTCTGACACTGATATGATATTGTTGAAACTCGGAAACGCAGAAATCCTGAGGGCTAGGGGATCGAGTGGACCAGGCGTCTAAGGCAGAACTGTGTGCTTAAGACGTGCCAGAAACAAAAAAATGATCATGGGTTCGAATACCATATTCGCCATGATTATGTTTTAAGGATTGTCAGCACCACACAGCTCGTGGATTTCACCTGAGTTCGCGCTTTCCGCCCACACCCAGCTGACACATTGTGATATATAAATACTGTTCAAAGAGGCGTTTAACCAAACTACCTCACTGAACCCTTATGGTGATAGTTTCAACACGGAACGTTTTCATGATTGCATATTAATCTGCAATACAGTGTCAAGGGCGTGCAAAGTCCACATACCCAAAACCTATTGCCATGAGACATGCGATAAAAACACGTATCCTGGTAGGTCATCGGGTGGGCGTTAACTGGTGTGTGTGTGTGTGTGTGTGTGCATGCGTGCGTGCGTGCGTGTGTGCGTGTGTGCCTACAAATAACGAGATCTTCATGACATTCGAATCCTAGTGTGCACCTTTAACACCAGGTAAGGGTAAAGGTAGTGTATCACTAAATGTTGCCAACAAGCGCATACCTGTCGCTAGGGTAAGCACAACTTGGAAGCAGCTAGTTAGGACGTGGCATTAGCTGTGTTCATCATTTCTAGATGACAGTGTGCGGGGATGATGATGAAACTCACCTGAATCTCTCACTACAAACCTCACCCTTGTGGACCTCCACGTTTACACCAACACTGCAGCGGTCCTCGTTATCTATTACGTAACTGACAGTTACGTCAGATCTCGCCTCGTTCCGAAATTTAATCGCGCCAGTACATGTTTGTTCACGAGATAACATTCATGGTACACACCCAGCAGTTTGGAATGCTAAGTAAACACCTCCAGTTGGCAACATTCCAACGTGGTCACAACAACCGGGCGATAAGGCGATAGGAGCACAACGTCTATCCCCGTAATATAATGACAATGTGATAGAAAACGAAGTCCATGTTTTATTAAAGTGCCCTGCTTATGATGAATTGCGTTTTAATCTGTTGCAAAATGCCTGTTATTTTAATAAATAAAATATACAAAGATAGAGCAGCAATAGCCCCGTAAAGAACCAGGTTACAAAAATGTACTATAGAAGTGAGAATAGGTCTTCAGCAAGCCATGCTTGTCATAAGAGGCGACTAACGTGGTGGTCGGTTGATGCATGTCATCGTATCCCAATGCTGTAAATCACTGGATTGTCTGGTCCAGACTCGATTATTTACAGACCACCATCATATAGCGGGAATGTTGCTGAGTGCGGCGTGAAACGACAAAAAAAACACTCAACTAGATCAGCTATGTTTTTTAATGTCCAAAGAAAATCTACAAAAATAATCTAGCCAAAGCCTGCTTTATATTTTACGACGACAGAGAAACATGTTTTTTCGCTTATCTTATATCCCTTACATTGTTACCCGGTTCAGTGTCTAATGTACGTCATGAGCCCCACACGGCATAAGCAATACTTCCATATTTGCCATCTAAATCATTAGGTTGGTTTATTCACGTCTGCAATGATGAATAATTACCAGACACACTCAAAGAAATACCAAAGGAACTTGGTCAAATAACGGGAGCCTAGTCTTGACAAACATACCACAAAGAAATCAGTTTTTAACTGACGATTGCACCGCCTTCGCTGGAGTAACGCAGCACCCAAATAGGAACCGACTTGAAATTGTCAAACAAGGGTTACATCAAGTACCATCTTTCAACAACTTTTGGTATGACGCGGCCGGGGATCGAATCCCGACCTGCTCTCCGGGCGGACGCTCTACCACTAGACCACAGAAGCAGTCGAAATCAGCATAAACAAATAAGCCATTGATGTCATGTATGGTCACCGATCATGAATACCATCAGCAAAAGCACAATTAATTTTGCCCACATCCGTCTTTTGTCTGACTTCCAGAAATCTGTTCTATGCAGACCACATGAAACTGCAACGTCCTCCTAGGTGGAATCGTGAATCAGGAAAGAACCTGTGACAGTGAGTATATCTTTCGTATGAGATCATCAATGTCAGTGTAAACACTAATAGGTAAATTAAAATGATAAATAGTTTCACGAGAAATGACATGCATCTGAGACAAGGATTTCCTTTGACACCTTGGAAGTCCTCTTTCCTGAAACTGACATGTCCTAAGTCTACTGATGGCATCTTCGTTAGCGGCCTGGTCAGCCTTATGTTCTCCTTCAAGCGTTGTGGTATCGTGCACAGGAACCCTTGCTTCTCTATAACTTTAGTGATTGATTCAGACATTCTTTCACTGCTTCCACTGTTAAGACTTCCCTTCAAACAACGGTCAAGTTCCTCCGTCTTTGACATAAGGAGCTTCACTGTTCCTATATAACCCTGCAGTTGTGAGACACTGGACTGACTCGCCCCATTTATGGTGACTTGCATATTTGTAACGTGGTTTACGAAATCGACCTTCGCCTTTTCGAGTTGTTCCACTGCCTCAGTGTTCCGCTGGGCTATTTCCTTCATCTTGGATGAAGCAGCATCTTCAGATGATTTTATGTTCATGAGGTTTTTATCCAGTTCTTTTGAGAACCTTCGCAGTTGTGCTTCTATCGACCTTGTAGCATCTTCCATAAGAAGCACATTTGTACAACGCTTGTGACATTCGAGGACACACTCAGCGCACGCAGGCATGGAGCAGGTGATGCAGTATCGCCTTTGATGCAAACCATGAACCCTACACATGCCATACGAAAGGCTTTTTCTGTCCTTTATCAGATTCTGAAGGATGTGATCAGTTGGGAATTTTTTATTTCCCCTGAAAGGGTTTTTGCACAATGGACATGCACAACCTTGCGTATTTAAAGACTTCATGTAATTGTTGAGGCATGCTGAACAAACTCTATGTCCGCAGGGAAGCAACTTAGGCTCATGAAAGAGGTCGGTACATATAGGACACTCCAGGTCTTCTTGAGCTAAGCTTGAACATGCCATTTCATCTGAAACAAATGTTTGTTCAATATAGTTCGTGTTGTTTATAGTCGTTACACTTGATCATGAATATATTTTTTTATGTTTATACCACTTTTCTATCACAAAAATGTTCGTAACAACTTGTAGCAATTTTACCTTTATTTGTAGATGGTTTCTTAATATAGTCAGACAGGTGTATCCTGTATTTTGTGTCATATAGCCTAAAGTACAACTGATACAATAACTACAACAGAATATATTGCCCCGTAAAAATATATATATTACGTCTCCTATGACATGATTAATAAGGTTTAGATAAGTAGACACAGAAAGGATAACATGTACATTTTGTGAGTTGATAGCATTAATCAATAACATTACAGATTTAGAGTCAATATTCAAGAAAGAGAGATCTTAAATTGACATACGTGTAACACTTAAATACGACTTGGAATTCATCTTCAATTTCTCCTCTGTTACAATTATATACTATTAACAACATTAATATCTTAATACGACACCTCTTTATACTGAAATTGTGCTATGATCTTATTAATGATATGTTTGGAAAGTACATTTCAGGTTGAAAATGTGACTTTAATTTACTATAATTGCTAATCTATTGTGAAGATGAAACGTTTTCACGCAGGTGTCCTTCATGATCACTTGTGTTAAGTGTTTTTATATTCCTAAGAACACTTGAATGTTATCAATACTGTGCAATTTTCACAAAAGACAAAAAACACACCCGTAAATAATACATTCTTTATTTCAGGTATCCAGTTGTGTTTGTCCTTACCACCCGACTCCTTTGAAAACGTATAACATTGGATAGGATATATAGTGAATATACTTCCTTTCTTAGTAGCTAGAATGAACAATGACACCCTTGAAGATTAGAATTGGTCTTCAGCTCGAGGCGACTGACAGGATCGAGTGGTCAGGCTCGCTGACTTGGTTTGAAGCATGCCATCGTATCCCAATAGCGTAGATCGATGCTTATGATGACAATCATTGGATTTTCTGGTCCAGACTCGATTTGTTTACAGACCGTCGCCATATAGCTGGAATATTGCTGGGGGCGGCGTTAAACTACACACAAACAAAAAACATGAAACAATGAGAATATTAATATTAATTGGTATGAAGGCTTTCGAACATTTAGGAGTGTTATTGGTTGAAGCGTCACTAAAATATGCTACTGAAAACAAAACACACCACCACCAATTACATTAAGAATGTCATATGAATAACTAAGAACGCTGTGTAAATAATTAAGAATATCAAGCATTAAGGCACATACCTGACAGAAGACTTTACATGAGTTTAATAACTAGCTATTAGGGAAATATTATGTGTACTCGTGTTTACGTATTTCCGGTTTCCGCTATGCCTAGCGTGTAACTTACTGTAAGTTGTTAATTTTTGGGGTACAGACACACCTCCACATATTTAACACCAAAGTTTTATCGGTCCGAAAGAGACCTTCATGTTCATATAATGATTACGGTGTATCAAAGCTTAAATTGGAACATGAACATATCTGAAACATACCCGGAGTACATACCTGTGTCGACAACAACCCCTTCAGCATTAGTGTCAGGTAACGTCGTGATCTCACTTCCCTGTTTGTTGTCAATGTAACGAGTTGAGCCTGTTCTGCAGTATGAAGAAGTACTTTCAGATCGACTGATATAGCGATGCAATAACAAATCAAGAAATAGTTAGCTAAAGGAAATAACTCCGTTTTTGTAACCACTTCTCTCAGTGTAGCGCCAGCGCAGCATACGCAGGGAACCAGGCTGAACTGACACGCCGGCGCAGTGGTGACAAAGAATAACACGCAGCCATAGGCTAATTTGCATATCAAGTGACCGGACTTTTCTCTTGTTTGTAAACAAACGCGCTTTTTCAAAAATCAGAATAGAACGGACTAATGCAAGTATTAGGGTGCGCTTAACATATTGTTTTGCATAAGTATATAAATATGCTACTATAGGTGCGACAGTGAGTTGCATGACAATACATGTTTACACATCAAAGTGACCGTATCGCTAGCTCTCCGTACGGCTTCGGTGACAGCACGTGGAGCCGTACAGCCAATGTAAACATAGGATAACTACGCAAACGGAAAAAAAATGTTTTTCACGATTTAGGATATTTTCTCAATGAAAGTTAACCATTCTGTGACATGTGTTTATCTAGATATGTAGACTTATCAAAAATGAAACAGATGAAAAACATATGAAATATCTTGAATGGACTGTGTAAGATATGACGAATCGCCACATGGCGCTGGCCTGTGGCAGAGGTACTATGCTGGCCGCATGGAACTCTGGGTAGGAGAGTGATCAACCAACTGAACGAATCCGGCCGGTTGCACAACTAGTTTTCACTTATATAACATTTTTCCACTGTATTAACATATGAATTTACCAGATGGGCCACTGGGGATATCGCAGCAGGATTTACTTTTGCCATTTCCAACTGCGATGACACGCATCTGCCTCATTCGTGCGAGGCACCCAGCCAGGCAATCAGGACGGCAGAACATCAACGTCGACGCCTGCAGTGGTGCAGACAACACGAAAACACGTTATTTGAGAAGGGTCGTCTTCGTTAGTGAGTCAAGTTTCCTTCAGAAGGTAATGTGTCACCATGGCCATAACGCTTTGTGACGTCAGTTATACCAGAGTGTAAGTTCTGCGTCAATGCACAATATCTTCTCGAGTCAAGTGAGTTAACTGACTATTTAAGTCCAGTTTCCACCCTTGCCGAACTAGGCTGTAATTCCGGAGTTATATTTTGGCTGGACTAGCGAGTCCATGTATAGTCCAACCAAAACTGACTGATGAAATCGACATCCTGTTCGTTAAACAACATAGCGACTGCCGTGCAGAATTCAGTCGATTAACGGATTTCAAAAGATGTCAACAAGATGGAATCGATAGATATTTTCCAAACGTTTTCATGTTTTCAATGAACGTGCTCAAGTGATGTGCTAGAACCGACATGCACTGGGTGAATGTTAAACTTTTCTTCGAACAACTTGAACAGATGGTCTTGACTGGGAGCCGTCATTTTGTTTGAAGCAATAATTGTAAGTGATATGAGGGGTGGAATAGGATTGGTCAGTAGGGGGGACATAGAAGGAATATAACTCGTAATAGCCAATGCCGGCGCTACGATCGAGCCACTAAATTCAAAGGTGGAAACTTGACGTTTACAGTCAGTTACCTTGCATCGTGAAGATGCAATGCACAAGGTGGTCACACTAGCTACAATGTGTTAACTTGCCTCTTAAGCTCTCTTAAACCAATAGTGTGACTCATTTGCAAATTGAAGGAGATTGCTCCTTGTGATATACCTTCATCCACGGCAGTAAATTATTTTGACCTAATCTTTGTTTTTAGTATGCCACAACAACAGAACAGAACAGATATTAGTCAATAGTTTGGGCCACACGACCCTTTAGTACAATTGCCATACAACAGTCTAAAATGTCGTATGACAGCGTCAATAGAATTTTTTTATATTAACGTAGATCGAACATGATGAACAGCAACATATCTCATAACATAATAATTTGTAGTATTTAGAGGACTACACAGATGCATATTTTAAGCGAAGGGTTATATATATAACCACATTCGTGAAATCGGTTGAGTAAATGATACAGCTTATCTTTCGACTTTTGTATTTTCTCTCTCTCTCACATGAAATTCATCTTCTATGCTTCCCAAGTTACATTATAAGTTGTCAACCGACCTCGAGGGGTATATAATGTGATGTACCCTGGGTACCTCGAACCCGACGGCTCCCTCGAGTTCGGTCGACAACGAATTTATCTTACTGACATTCATTCATTCAGGTCACGTTTTACAGTTATCAAATATGACTATTGCATTCGGATAAACATCGGTCCATTTAAACTCAACGATACTTATTTGAGATGTGCATTTCATGACAATGTGCATTTGGGTCTGTCGACAAGATCAGCAAGAAAGGCACACATAAATACTGAACATACAAGAAGATGTAAACAATCAAGTCACGGGTATATGTATTGGTATCCACCCAACAATGGTAAGGCTAACTCCTTAGCTTGTACGACGTTTAAAAAAAGAAAATCAACCTGTCAATCCACATATCAGGATCAGCCAGGTTTGACAGCAAGTGGGTTTAATTTGGGTGGGTAAATTTCTACGAACTGCATCATCTGCGGACACGACGTTGTATTACTGAAATATTGCACATAACACCCCCACTAAAACACTCATTTCAAACTAGTGTCAACAAATTATGAAAGTACGAACATTAACCCGCACAACACAATCTAAAGATTGACTTGCACATGTTGTCAACATCATGTTCCAACGAAGCAGGTGTCCTTGTTCCAGCATGTCCTTAAAATGTCACCATCGTCAAAATCAGCTTGAATGTTACACAGCTGATGATTACAGATATCAAAGTCAGAAAATGTACTACTACTAGTTGAACTCGTTGAACACGATTTGCTCAATGTTGGAGCAAAAATTCAGTTTGTATCACGCACATTTGTAATCCGTATTGACGCATTGTAGGCAGCAAAGAAAACTGACAATCACCATCACTACGTTAACAGCCACGTGCACGAATGCCGAACACGACGCTGGTGCTTGTGCTGCACTTTCTGATGCTGGAATGACGTAACGCTTTCTAAGTTGGAAATCTTGATTAGTTGGCAATGCATTAAACCTGTCGTACGCGTAATCTTCTTCAACTGGCTGTTCCTGTGCAACTACGAACGAGGTCAGAGGAGTGATAAACCCATACGTCAATGACATGTTGAGTGCACGAGCTTCCAGTACCTCACCTTCCTCCATAGAGGTGGCTATTGCCTTCTTCTTCAACAAGTCCTTGATGGTCAGATACGCCCACAGCTTCTCGGTAAACTCTCCAGAGGGTCCAGACAGACGTTTCTTTGAAGCCTCAGGAACTACAAGATGAACAGTTTTAGCAGTGGCCGTAGAACCTTGCACAGTAGCGTCTATGTCATCACCTAGTCTCCTCCCCACAACCACCACTTCTGTTCCAGAGAAGAACTGATTGTATGTTGTTCGAGTCAGCTTTGAAGTGTCCACCTGGTTGGTGTTATACTGAAACTTCACATTGAGGAGCAATGGGATGTTCACTTCTTTAAAGAAATCCGTCAGTTGTTCCGCTGCATCATCCTTTTCATAAATACGTCTCGCAAAGCCTCCATTCTCCCACGATATCTCCTGCAGGAAATTGTAATTCACACCTGAACCAAATCCTAGTGAGAATAAGGCGACCCTGTTGTAAACGTTATTACGTCGGACATTAACACGAATTGTGGATTCTACAGTCTCACCAGAAGTTGGCTGGCCGTCCGTCAGAAAGACGACGATGGCAGCTTTGTTCCTATTTCTCGTATCTCTGAAAACGATTTTCATGGAATCAACCAAAGCAGAATTTATATTTGTGGCTGCCCCAGCTTGAACCTTGGCGTCAACATACACTGTAGCACGTCGAATATTGTTTTGGGTTGCTTGAAGAGGTTCCGTTTGCCATGCGACAGTACCACTACTGAACAGCAATATGTTAAAATAATCTTGTCCATTTAACTGCAGGAGAATCTGTTTCATTGCATCACGAGTTTGTTGAATTTTTCTGCCACCCATTGATCCGCTCACATCAATAACAAATATTACATTTTTCGGGACGGGTGGCAACTCGTCAGATTTGTCAACAGCAAAATAATGAACAAAATAATCATTATTGAGAGCTGAGATGATGTTGCCTCCATCAAATCCATGCTTCAGATCATAGGACACAACAAACTCGCCATCAATGCCTTTGTCAGCGTTGACTTGGGTCTGTCTAGTCACAGGAGGATTGTACGTGACCTGTCGCCTGGACAGAGATGCGATAAGAGTCGCATGTTCTGACGACGCATCCATGACGTCATTACTGTTGGGGGCCCGGTAGGTAAATCTGTCAAAATATTGAGGACCCTCTTCGTAGATAAGATTCAGGGTCAAGTTGTCCACAATCTGCCTGGGTTGGACCATTATCCTCTGTTCATATAAACCCAGCCGTCGCTCCAGCAACTGGAGGTACGTCAGTTCGACGAAGACCTCGCTCTCGGCAGCAACGTTGACCGATGTGGAAAATATGTCCATCCCACGAGCTGAATCTGTAGAATCGTGCCTAATATGTCCCGCCGTCTTCCCCTCTTCTTTAGCCTTGGCATACTTTGTCTGAGCTTCTTTCTTCTTATATACCTTAGATACATAAATCTTGTTATCAATTATCATGGTGAAATTTGATATAAAGGCCGATTCTGGTATCTGCACAGAGAAAGTTGCTTCTGTGCTGTCGGTCTTTGGATTCAAAATAGCACTGGATATTTTGACAGTAGCAAATCTCGACTGAACCCGAGAGCTGATACAGAAATCAGTTATACTGGGTACATGTGCAACTCCAGAAGCTTGTCTTTTAACCCGCGGGGCCAGATGTTTAGATGCTGAAGTGAAGAGCGAGCGTTCGATTGAACACTCTCCCATGCTGATGATTACACACAGTAAGCAGGGGAGTAGCAACATTCCAACTCGTTCCTCCATTATCACCCGCTTGTCACACTACATTTCGTCTGCAGCCACGATATAAGGTTCCAGCAATGTCGACAATGACCACTTGACACGATTTCTTCTCTGGTCATGAAATGAAAGCCTCTGTGTTGATGAATGAAGTTGTTCAAGCTCCACGCAGCTTTATCTGGTTCAGGTCGAAGTGTGCTCGATTGCAACGCGTGCGTCATTCTCTAAATATAGTCCATGATCCTGTACAAAACTCCGCACAGGAAGGTAGTATGCGGCTTGCTGTGTATGGAAAATGTGGATCGAACCACAGGAGTCCGTATCTAAAAATAGACGCCCTCATGCATATTCATGACTTCGGGCTCGCGTGTGGAGATGGTCATGAATATGCATGAGGGCGTCTATTTTTAGATACGGACTCCTGTGATCGAACACAGCGGGTGCAATAGGCCACATCAGGCCACCGTCTCCTATTAACTGCCACGCCCCCACTCGAACAAAGCCGCTCACAGCTGAATCGGGTCTTAGCATATAGACTAATACATTAAAACGCTCGTACAAAAACTAAATGTTTACAATCGCATTTCCTTAAATTATGACATAGGCATAGATTACAGCTGGGAGTATTATGACAATTGTTGAAATAACTCTTTATTATCATGTGTAATACATGGACCGTGGGTAATTAATTACCTAACGCAGTTTTCAGGTAACCTAGTAACTGGTGTCGGTGCATAAAATTAGATGTTGGTGAGAGTAATTATTTAAAACAACAAACCTTTTCTCTTTCTAGAATATTTCAATGGAGAAATCTCTGAAATCTTAATTCTTACTTCTTGTTTTAGTTCACAGTGCATTACAACAATCTCTTAACTGGTTTTCTTTTGCCAAAAACACATTCAAACAAACAGATTGCATGAACATTTGACACATTTCGTGTCTATTTCAGTCAACTCTTTAGATGATAAGTATGGGTGAGGACTTGTTCTGCAGTGACACATGGTAAATCAGTTCTTCTTGAAACGTGTAAGCCTGAATTTAAAACATAATTTTCTGGGACGTGTTTGTTTGTTTGCTTGTTGTTTAACGCTCAGCAATATTCCAGCGATATGACGGTGGTCTGTAAATAATCGGGTCTGGACCAGGCATTCCAGTGATTGACATCTTAAGCATCGATCTATGCAGCTGGGATAAGATGACATCCATTAACGAAGTCAGCAGCCTGACCACCCGATCCCGTTATCGCGTCTTTCGACAGGCACGGGTTGCTGAGGTCGAGGGTTGATATAATCTCATTAAAATCAGATGTCAGTTCTAAACAAAGATCTAAGGACATCCCATTACGGGTCACGTTAGAATGACTAATCAGAGCGTCGCATTAAACTAATCAGAGCGTCGCTTACCAGATCAGGGAAAGTTACACGCGAAATTTGATTTTTAATCATGCAACTTCGAAAAGGTAAACACGGGCTTTACGACTGATTCCGTCAAAATCATCGTTGGTCTGTTGTATTAGTATGGGATAAACACTTGAACGGAAAAGCCTCTGAGATAAAATCTCAGCCATCTATTATTTCTTTTGTTCAGTTTATAAAAAAAATTGATTAGACATTTTTTGCAGTCTGGAACTTCTCCTTGGTCGGTCAAAGTTCGCGAAAGGTCGTTCTACTGTGACTAGTAACGGGAAGTACTTTGTTTAGCGGAAGCGAGAAGTAAGATCTGATTTTAATGAGATTAAGTGTTGATACAGGGTATATGTTAGAGACAATCCAGTGACTGATATCATGAGCAGTTGGGATAAGATGAAATGCATTAACCAAGTCAGCAGCCTCACCACCCGATCCCGTCAGAAGCCTCTTACGACAGGCATGGGTTGCTGAAGACCATTTCTAAACTTGCTCTTCACGGGTCGGGTGTTATATGAAAACTTAGATACATTTTACCATTTGATGCTATGGTATGTATTTGCAAGTGGATGCAGTTAATGTTCATGTTCACCTTGTTTGGTAGACATTATCACGGCAAAGCTACCAGAGCAAACGAGGCACAAACGGACGTAACTGCAATTTCTTACCACCAGGGCTGATATCGATCGCACATTCAACAAAATGCATTGACAAAACATATCAGCCTGGGAGGGGTTATAATACGGTTCTGGTTATGACACTCCTGTGATATAAATGTCTCCATGTTGGCACTATCGCACATGCAAACTACCTCATGTATCCTAGATAGGTATATGTTAAAAAGGGATCTAGTCATAAAACGGTTTCACTTGTTACAGGTTTCCGAGATCATAATTAGTGAATACACGGCGTAGTCTGACAATAGGCTCTGAAATAATATTTACACATTGTTCGGGGTTAAAAGGTATTTTAATAATTATGTAATAGAAAGGAGCCCAGATAGATTTTGTTCCTCTTTTTATCAAAAGACGTTTATTCTGAAGAATTTAGCCACGGTATTACAGTGAAGTATTGTAGACTTGCTTGGGAAATTCTCTGATATTTTTGTTTCAGAGTATGTATGAGCGACAACATATATGTTTGCCTGTTTGCAATGCAATAACTTTGATCTGGAATAGCTACGGGATACGTTAAATGTAAAAATATCCGTCTAAAACATAACATTATCTGCATGGGCATTGTGTAATGTGTTAATGGAGATACCAGTATGCAACAGAACAATTGAGCGTGATTATACATTATTTAACGACATGGATGTAATGGAAATGTTTCACGACAGCGTGTTGCGTAACCTAACTATTCCAGACAACATATGCTGGTTTCACACAGGCTCCTTGTGAGGGAATAAAACGTTATGGTCATACTTTATTTTCAAAAGTTATACCTGTAAATGATAATTGGACGAAAAATGATAGTCGAGCAATTTTGCCAACCTTTGTGTCCATGCTACTTTTCGATTCTTATACACATTGCACTCCGGGTAGAGGTTAGCGTGTATCAACTATTATTATATCACAATATGCAATACTAGGAAGCAGCTGAGAAACACGCGATAAGCTTTGTCAATCGTTTACATTCTCTCTGTATGCCTACTGGATATATGTACACGACATCCGAACACCAAACAATAAACGCCTACATCTTCAATACCAAGAGTAAAATTACCTACATTACTTACTTAATAAATATACGTAGGCATTTAAAGGTCAAACTGAACCAAAGACCAATTGGCTTGTTATAGCCAACATCGTGATGGAGGGCTGGCTGCGTTAGTGTGATATCATACCCGATAAAGTACCTCCTCTCTTTGTTGCGAATCTACCTTACCCACAGTAGAGCGTACGCGATGACACACTGTAGTAATGGAAAACAGGGAAAGCGACATATTACCTCTTAAATTTAGTTTAGTTATGTATTGTGAAAGGTGTAGAATCTTAAGAGATGAAACTATTTAAGCAAAAGCAAAGACGTATCCAGAATAAAACGCCCGAGGCCTATTTTCCTACAAACTAAATAAAATTCAAACTACATGGGTATATACAGTCAATCGCATGTCCGTTCCATTCAACGCCGGCCAACCGATCGTCACCCGTGCCCCATTCTTGCCGGTAGCGGGAGGTCAGGTTGTGGCTGATCGCGTCATTGTACCGGGGGTGCTCATGCTATCAAACACGTGTTTGACGGGCCGAGATCCAATTGTTTTCAAACCTCCTCAAGACAAATTAAGTCGTATGCCGGATACCTCGAGAGAGGGGCATCCTCATTCATCCCAAATAACTCAACAAATTCTCTGGACTCCTGCGTCTGTTACTTCTCACAATCTCCTCGTCATCATCTCCACATGTTACATGCGTTCTTCTTAAATCATGGGAACATACCTATATCTAAGTGTGTGTTATTTCATCATATGCATAATATAATACTGTCTGTAGTGTTATGCTGCACATACAACTCATAAAAACTGGTATGCAGCTGAAGTATTAATGAAATCTGGTAAGGTAAATACAGTAGTGATGTTAAGAAGATGCATTGGTCGGTTGGTGTTGTATTACCTCTATCTCGAGACACACTACGAGGCCGTATGTATAAGTACTATTTGAAGGTATTCTGTGGACGGTCCTGAATTGTAACGTTTTAATACTCACCCAAGGTTTAACACCACCCATTCGCCAGCTTGAGTATTAGAATGAATGATCCGGCCCTTGATAAAAATAACGCCTTCCATAAAAAAAATCCGCACTGTATATTATGGTGAGGATAACTATAAAAGGATATTATCTATACATCTGCTCTTCTGCTTTCCGTATTTTAATACCATCAAAAGTTTTCGTCTTTGAAGCTGGTCGAGTTTGTTTAATGTTATATAAATCCTTAGGGCTGGTCGAATTTCAGGCTTTGGTGAGGTATCGTTATATTGTAAATGTAAATGTTCGAAAATAGCACATTAAATTGTCAACATATCATAGCACATATCTTCAACAGCAGACATTCTCAACGAAAGACATTTATAATTCTCTTTTTATTCATTTTCTGCCGCCACTACTAAAGCTAAGCATGGCGATCAATAACACAGAATAATAGGGATAGCCTTATCTTGTATGTGTTGCATGTGTTGGATACCTTACCACATACATAGAAATAAGACACCTTGCCAGATACCTTAGCCTTTCTGAGAGGTTCTTCACGGGGGCTGACGGACACCGTCCTTATACCACCTTCACATATATGGGCGAGTGAGAATGATTTGGGCCGCTTTTAGCAATATTCCAGTCTATCAAGGCACTTGATACCAGTAAATGCCTTCACGCATTGTATCGATGTACCAACGTTCAAAGTGGCGTTCCCGAAACTCACCCACTCTCCAGCTGTCGAAGACTCCCGCAAGTTGTGAGGCAACTAAACTGAATCGGGTGGTCAGGCTCCTTGATTCGGACGAATATGTGTCGTCGGAGCTTGACGCTGTTGGACGTTGCTTATAACATCGACCATTAGTTTACAGGTAGTCTTGCGATACTGCTGACTGTAGCGTAAACCTAACAAACGTAATATGAATAATTACCTGTGCTGTTGTACTACTTACATAATAGTGTCATTACAACAAAGAAATTGGACTGTTTCTTCAGAAACATCACTGCAATTGTTCCAGCAACCCTCTCACTACTAGACAGAGAAAGCACAATATCATGAAATCGATTTGAAATATAAAATTCCAAACTTTCTTCAAAAGTTGATTTCGAACAGAATTTCGAGGGGCAACTTGCCTGGGCGTCAAGGCGCAGAACTGTTCAGTTTTGACGGCCACGTTTCGAGTTGGGTCCTTGTATGACAGCTTGAGAGACGCCACCTTCAGGTCCAGGCTCTGGTCCAAGTGGTTTCGTGTCCTGCCCAGCAAACCCCGTTTCTCTTCCAAATCACTCGTAGCCCTGAACAAACTTTCATCATCTAATGAACCGATATCCGTGATGGCCCCCAAAGAAGTGCCAAGCTCCACCAATCTTGACTTCCTTCTCGTCATTGCATTTACAGATGTCTTTAGCAATTACACATTTGATTCCATCGCCTCGTTTAAGGTGTTGCGCATATCCACTATAGGTGCCACCAAAGCTTCCTGCATTTTATCCAGCTGATAAACCATGTCAGAAAAGAAATTTACTGTTTCTTCCGTCTTCAAATCAGTATTTTCTTCAGCGGATTCCAAATCACATATAAGAGCATCTATATCTTCCTTTGTTTGTAACAGCTGCTGCCTCATGACCTGGTCGGCTCCTGCAGGTCTTGTGTTGTCTTATGACACACTCGGCGCAGGCAAGCAGGCAACAGGTAATGCAATAGCGTGTTCTACGTAAACTGTGAAACCTACACTCATCCCTTTTGTCCTGTATCAATTTCTGAAGGATGCCATCAGTTGGGTAAGACCGGTCTCCTCTGAACGATGTTTTGCAAAGCGGGCATGGGCAGTGATTTGAAGTCCGAGACTTGACGTAGTCGAGGAGGCACTTCCGGCACAGTCTGTGTGCATAGGGAAGCAACTTGGGCTCCTCAAATACATTAGTGCAAATGGGGCAGATGAGGTCTTCATAAAAAAATTCTTGAATCCATTACAAGTCTGAAACAGATGAGTCAACCCGATAAGAATTACTCATTATAATTTTCAGTATGACTTGAAATCTCTCGGACGTAGAGACATACACTAATAATTGATACATCTTTGTTTTCATTCTTTGTTGACCAGCTTCCCGTCATTCAGAAGCAACAAAGAAAACCACGTAGATCTATCCACAAGGTCATTAGTGGCAATGCCATAACTGAACCAGAGATTATAGTTAAAAACTATGTTAAAGGTTTAGCTTCTAAACAGTCAGTAACAACCACGAAACAACCAGCAGTCACATACATAAGCCAAACCTTCTCAAAATAAAACTAAAAGTACCACCGAGCCAGTAGAGGAACCATCCGGGGCTGTTAACCTATTGTACAACAGTGCCAGTGACGATGATTCGACAATATCCGATGACGTGTGTAATCACTGTCAGCCAAGTGAGGTCCAATGAACGTCACTGTTCTTCGTTCAGTGGGGGCAGTGCATGTACACCACTGGGTACACTTTCAGTGTGTGTGCTTCCGACTCATGACACATTTTCTTGCCCTTATCAACTGTTATCTACCGACACAGAAATGTCAGTTGATAAATATAGGCTAGAATTCTTAATAAAGTATATTACGCACAAATTGTACGTACTGAGCTGTCGTATATAGCGACATTTGTGTGCACGTGAATGGATGATAAATGGAAATGGCTTCGGTATTAAAACAAACCTTTCAGTCACGATTTCCTTATAGTTGAAGAGATCAATGAGTATACACAATGAAATCGTATATTTTAACATAGAATTCCGTTACACCTCCCCTCTATCCACGAATCAATTAAGGTTACGCGAGCAAGGCGGATCCAGCACTTCACGTGATGTAGCCTACATTGTAGGGTCTTGACTGTAGGACTGACCGTGACATTATAAAGTGGTATATAGGTAGGTATAACACTAGTCTATAGATGTAAACACATTTGAAGATACATCTGTGTGTTTAAAGTTGATTTTGACCGCCCGGCCAAGTTGGACCCAACACATGACATTATAAAGTGGTATATAGGTAGATTTAATACTAATCTAAAGATGTAAACACATTTGAAGATACATCTGTGTGTTTAAAGTTGATTTTGACCGCCCGGGCAAAGTCGGACCGAACCCTTCTGAGTGAGATTTTCTTAAGAAAAGTAAAATTACTTCCCTTAAACGGCCCAGATTTCTTTAAATGCGATATACTGTGACATTATAAAGTGGTTTATAGGTAGATATAGCACTAATCTATATATGTAAACACATAGGAAGATACATCTGTGTGTTTAAAGTTGATTTTGACAGCACGGGCCAAGTCGGACCCAACACATGCCAAACACTTTTGATAGAGACTATGTTGAGAATGTAGAGGGAAAAGGGCTTCACTTTGATCCCCTTGTTTTCTTTAAATACTGCGATCTGAGACACTATAAAGTGGTATTTTGGTAGATAGTATAATAGTTTATAGGTGTGAATCCATTTGATGATACGTATGTGAGTTTAAAGATGATTTTGACAGCCTGGGCCAAGTCGGACCGAACACTTGTGTGACTGTTGAAAGTATAGGGAGAAGAGGTCTACTTAGCCAACGTGTCTACTTTAAATACGATGAACAGTGACATTATAAAGTGGTATTTACTTAGATATAGTACGATCCTATAAATATAAACGCTATGCCGACAGATGGAAATTTGTATCACGATAGCTAGAAGTATTTGATACGTGTCAAATCTTATTTCGTTTAACGATTGCTCTTTTACATGTTACCTAGACGCTTACACACAGCTCCACTTTCTGGTTTTCAAGCGAATTACTCCGAATCACTTAATTATGGTGCACTTTTTTGTTTGGTGATTGTTCATTAATGTCATGTGTGTATGTTGCATCAATTATATGTAGGTATGATCGCCAATAATGAAGTGATTAGCCAATAACACTTTGGCCCGTCTTGGCCCGGCCCGGTCCGACTTTTAGGCAATGTCGGACTGTAGGAGTAGACCCCATCGTGGCTCTCGACTAGGGTGGAGTTGGTCAGAATCAGAATCAAAGTCAGAATCACGGTCTCCAAAATGACATCTGGTTGAAATCGAATACGCCAAAGGGAGATAACTGCAATGAGGTTGCAAGCTCCTTACTGCGTGGTGGCATCAGATGACACTGTGAAAAGAGTCGGGCTTGTCTCGTCCCAACCACAAGCATAAGTTATTATATTTTGAAACTTGTGACCATCACTCTTACAATTCACTCGCTGAGCTTGTGTGGGAAGAAAGTCCAAAGCGACGCGGAGGTCTTTAGTTTTACCACTTACATGTTTGTGAACAGTGACGTCACACGCAGAATCTCACTTATCACTTATCACATCCCCTCTCAAGAGTTTGTTGTTAAACGCCGCACTCAGTAATATTACAGCTATATGAAGACGGTCTGTAAATAATCGAGTCTGGACCAGACAATCTAGTGATTGACAGCATGAGCATCGATTCACACCATTCGGACCGATGACATGCATCAATCAAGTCAGCGAGCCTGACCACCCGATCCCGTAAGTCTCCTCTTACGACAAGCTTAGTCACCTTTTACAGCAAGCATGGGTTGCTGAAGACCTATTCTATTCCGGATCTTCACGGGTCAGCTTGGCAAAAACGCTTCCCCAAATCCACTGGAACTTGTTTTCGCTATTTGTTTTAATTTTTCAAAAGGTGCAGGATGTCGAAACCAATCTCATTAAAATCAGATCTTAGTTCTCGCTACCGCGTAGCGAGAACTAAGATCTGATTTTAATGAGATTGTGTCGAAACTTTCCGTGGGCCACCCTACAGAAAGCGTATCTCAATGTTGCTCAAAGTCAAGTTTGGTTTCCTTGACAACCATTGGCGAAAACATGCTCTTTGCCATTGTTCCCAAATGTATGCAGAAAATGGTTTCAATTTTTGCACCTGCTTTGATGTGTGTAGCCACTTTGGTGACACCAACTATTACACTGTGAAGGTTGAATCGAGATCAAAATTCATAATATTGCGAAAACAGAAACACACATGTCAGTCTCCACAACTAACTACACCAATGCCAAATGTTAACAATTACATTTGGGGAATGATGGCCGATTATTAGTCATTAATTTTAAATATTTCGGCTCGTGAAAGTAAAAAGTCGTAACGAGATCAAGCATCAAATTGGCCCCCAAACCGTTTTACACTGATTCATTAATAATTATTCATGCAGATATGACTGAATTATGGCCAAGATGACATTTTCAGCATGTTTAAAATTGTATCGGAATTCTGTTTGCACTTTTGTTGGGGACACCATAGCTGGGATCGTTCATACAAAGTTTCAGCTGTATAGACATTGTAGTTTCAGAGAAGATATCCGAAAGTTAACGACGGACCACGACATAATTAAGCTCACCGTATGACTGGTTGGAGATAAGAAACAAACAAACAAACAAACATGTTGATCTATACTGGACATAAGAACAGAATCACGTGTTTAATACACATGTATTTAAAATATAACCCAATCTCATTCAAATTTGATGTTTATAGTGCTAGCTACCGCTACACATAGATCTTTGGACATCCCATTACAGGTCACGTCAGGACGACCCTTCATCTGACCAAACAGACCAAAAGTGAAAGTCCGAATGAAGGGACTTTTCATTGCCCGTGGGAAGTACTCCCATTCAAGCTAGGCCATCTATCAGACATTCATGAATTTTCGTTTGTTCAGTTTTCAAACTGTGAAACAAGATTTTTTTTATAAAAATATGTTTCAAAGCATAATCTGGAATGGAAGATGGAAGTCTCCAGTTTGAAACTAATATCGAAAAGCTCGAGAAAGTTGCTTTCTGATTGGCTAATGAAGACTTTCTCTTCTTCCTGAATATTTCATTGGTCGGTCAAAGTTCGCGAAAGGTCATTCTGACCTGTACTGGGATGTCCTCAGATCTTTGTGTAACTGTTGCGAGCACTAAAGTCTGATTTTTATGAGATTAAAACTTATCGGGACTTCGAGATCTACAAAACTAAATATTCCCACCAAATAGTTATCATAATACCAATTACATTCTGATTACCCCAGTTCTTTCCCTGCTAAATAGGTAAGATTATTCCAAATTGATGCGCTAGTTGATATATTAGTTCTTTTGATACAGACTCGATCATTACCCAGCTGCATTTCTTGAAGCCTCGAACAAAACCATGACTGAACTCATGCCTGACATCGTAACAACCGTGGTGTCTTTCATATGAGGCCAACAACAGGTAAAGCACTATAAATGCATAACATAAAGTAACAGTGAGTTTTATCAGGTGCAACCCATATCCCTGAATGACATTTCCACGACACTGGGGTTGAAACGTGTGGAAAACGTCCGAGTTGAAATGTATCTCGTCAGGTGCACAGGACGCTGATGGCTTCAACAAGGCAACACCCAGGACCAGATCTGCACCCAAGAGTTGTGGTATTGTAAGTCGGAAGTCGTGTTTGTCCTCTATTGCAATCGAAGCCTCAAACAAAGCTTCATTTGACTTCTTGTCCAAACCTTTCCCCGAGGAACCCTTTAGTTTCCGAGTCTCGACGTATAGATTGCTCTTTCCTCTGACACACCCAGTGCTTTTCTGGTTATTCAAATCCAGTCTTTCCGTTAGTTTATCTTGCATATCTATGACAGTTTCCTTCAGAATCTTCTTCTCCAGTTGATCATGGATTTCTGTATTACCTGCTGAAGTCGCTTTCAAAGATGCACTTTGCTCTCGCCATTCAGAGATCGGGAGGAGAACGTCTATTGCAATGATATGTTTCTTCATCTGTGTGTCCATATCTGCTGTTCCTTCTGATAGCTTTCCAGAAGTCTTCACGTGTTCTTCACGAGTGTGATGCTTCTCAGTAAAGCACTTGGGGCACACAAGCTGGCAGCAGCAGTCGCCACAGTATCGGGTCTGAGAAAACGAATGGAACTTGTACATCCTGATCGGAAGTCTTATTCTGTCAAGTATTTCACTCTGAAGACCAGGATCGGTTGGATGTGTTCGATATCCTGTAAAAGGGGTTTGGCAGAGAGCACAGGGGAATGTCTCAGCGATTGAATCAGCATATATCTTAGAGGTGTTGAGGCAGGCTCCATAGAGTCCAAGTGCGCAGGAAAGCTCCACCTTGAGCTCCACATGAATCTCAGTGCATCTAGGACAATGCAGGTCCACCTTGGATAGTTCACAACCCTCCATTGTTATCTGAAACATAGTATATTAAAATCCGTGATTATAATCTCGGAAATAACTTTAAATTTCCAAAATTGTAAGATATATTAGTTTCTATCAATAATTGTATGATGATAATAGACAATGTTGGGAAATCATTACAACCGGTTTTGAAGTATGACACGATATGTTATGACCGTCCGTATTGAAGATCGATAGGGGTAAGATGGGGAATTACTAAGTTGACTTTATTGGGTCAGTAATACGTAATATCGCCACAATTTATGTCAAATAACTCACTCACTTATCATTCACTCGACGATGCATACTGCAGTGAGTCTACCAATGGCGAGCTGAGGGAGTCAAACTCCCCAAGCAGCCCCTAGCCAAGTTCAGCCTAGCAGCCCCTAGCCAAGTTCAGCCTAGCAGCCCCTCGCCAACTTCAGCCTAGCAGCCCCTCGCCAACTTCAGCCTAGCAGCCCCTAGCCAAGCTCAGCCTAGCAGCCCCTAGCCAAGTTCAGCCTAGCAGCCCCTAGCCAAGTTCAGCCTAGCAGCCCCTAGCCAAGCTCAGCCTAGCAGCCCCTAGCCAACTTTAGCCTAGCAGCCCCTAGCCAAGCTCAGCCTAGCAGCCCCTAGCCAAGCTCAGCCTAGCAGCCCCTAGCCAAGCTCAGCCTAGCAGCCCCTAGCCAAGCTCAGCCTAGCAGCCCCTAGCCAACTTTAGCCTAGCAGCCCCTAGCCAAGTTCAGCCTAGCAGCCCCTAGCCAAGTTCAGCCTAGCAGCCCCTAGCCAAGCTCAGCCTAGCAGCCCCTAGCCAAGCTCAGCCTAGCAGCCCCTAGCCAACTTCAGCCTAGCAGCCCCTCGCCAACTTCAGCCTAGCAGCCCCTAGCCAAGTTCAGCCTAGCAGCCCCTAGCCAAGCTCAGCCTAGCAGCCCCTAGCCAAGTTAAGCCTAGAAGCCCCTCGCCAAGTTCAGGCCTAAGACGTTGACACAAAAGTCTCCCAATCATGTCCCAGACGTGTTCAATGAGGGAAGGTGTGTGCTCAGTGCTGGTCATGGCACTGTATGGATGTTGTGAAGCTAGAGTTGAGCACTCACGATTCGTGCACGGTGAGCACGGGCGTTGTGGTCCTGAATCACAAAACGTCGACCCACACACCTTGCAAACGGTGCAACAAAGGGTGTCAGTATGTTGTCCCGATAGTACTGTCCAGTGACCCTTCCTTTCACAATATGGAATGGGGGTCGCTCAATCACAGTGATGTCACCCCACACCATAACCGATCCATGGCCAAATCTGTCAACACAAAACGTCGACCCACACGTCGCGCAAACGGTGCAACAAAGGGTGTCAGTATGTTGTCCCGATAGTACAGTCCACTGACCCATCCTTGCACAATATGGAGTGGGGTTCTCTCAATCAGTGACGCCAGCCCACCCTATAACCGATCCACCGCCAATACTGTCATGAGGTCATGAGGTCGCCAGACACGAGCAAGCCAATCAAGGAAGAACAAAGTGAATCGGGACTCATCTCAACACATGATACGTGACCAGCAACGATTACGCAAGTTTCGACGTTGAGTACACCCTTGACGTCTGTTGCCAATAAGACGATTCGTATGGGGCGGCACAACACATGGCCGTCGAGCATGGAGATGACCTGCATGTGGACAGTTTCTAGTATGACCCGTAACTCGTACTCCAGTAGCCTGATGAAAGTTTGATCAGCAATTTGATTCGTCGTTCGAACTACATTTCTTAGAACCAGATTTCGGATCAATTAATCCTGTACTCTTGTCGTTGACCTGGGACGCCCTGAACGGGATCAGTCGTCAGATTGTTTGGTTTGCTGTGCTAATCACAGACTGTGTAACATTGAATGTATTGTTAATGTACGTGACAGTTTCCAGCAAACTCGTCAAACTGTCCCATACGTAAAAACGTAGTCAGCAATGCACTGAAAACAAGAAGACAGGATCATGTTAGGCCAGAAATACATACCAAATTTGCACCCCTTCTTTCGCCATCTGCATCATTAAATGGGTACCTTTCGATGTGAAAGCAGTACGAAAGTTCGAGGACATTAAAATATCGAACAAAGCGGTCAACAATGCCTCGAGTAAGTCAGGGTTTCCGTGGATATCCCAGACGACGACCTTCCATGAGGGGACGTTTGTACCGTCGTGGATACAGATCCAAGGGGGTCGCTCCAGAAGAGGGGGTGGCAGTGACCACGCAGCTCGACAGAACAAGCACCGTCGAAGCCAGTGGAGAAGCTCAATTCTTATGTCTCAATTCTTGACAAGGTTGTTGGGTGTCATGTTGATTTAGGTGACAGTGAAAATAGTTTTAAAATACCAGATGCCAGAAACATTAGAGTTAATAAAGTGGAGGAAATACACATTGGTAGTGAAATTATGAAATTCATTGACAGGAGAGTAATTGTTGAAGCAGAACAAGATGTGTTTTCTCGCGGTGACTTGTTTGATGCATGTCATCGTATCCCAGTTGCGTAGATCGATGCGCATGACGTCAATCACTGGATTGTCTAGTCCAGACTCGATTATTTACAGATCGGTAAGACACATGAATGAGCTGGAGATACTAGCAGCTTTGTGTGTTCTCAAATCTCTAAGTGGTAACAAAAGCAAATGCCAAAGCAACATAAGATTAAATCAATGCTATGGGTGGCAGCAAATCTAGAGGGAGTAACCACTGGCTACACAAGAGTGGGACTGATGCATAGAAAACAGGTTCATTTGGGTCAGTGCTTACCATGTCCCAGGGCCAAACAAAGCCAGTAGCAGATGAGGAATCGAGAAAGTCCGATCGTAGAACTGAATGGATGCTTAACTGAGAGGTGTTTGGGAAGATGTAGTCTTATGAGCTATACAATATGCTGACCTGTTTGCGCCAAGACTCAACAAAAATATACAGATATGTCTCTTAGGTTCTAGACCCATCACCAGATGCATTTAGCCAATCTTGGTATGACACGTATATGTGTATGTTCCCGCCCTTCAGTCTGATCAGCTTGTGTATTCAGAGGTTGGAGAAGGAGGGGGAGGGTGGGCTCCAACTGGCCCACACAGCCGTGGTACATATCCCTCTTGGGGATGAGGAGTCAGCTCTGCATGTGATCACAGTTGGAGCTAGTGAGTGAGTTGGGTTTAACGCCGTTGTGAACAGTATTCCAGTTATATCACGGCGAGTTGGAAGGTTTTTTTTAATCTGATCCC